>NC_091847.1:65593898-66218898 GCF_037783145.1 Equus przewalskii
TTTTAGACATTAGAGTGAACCATGCAAAAAAGCTGTTTTTGTAGATCAAACACAGTTTAAAGAAACGCAGTTTGGTTCCACCTAATATTATATGCATGTCCATTTACTTTTCCAAATATGTGATCGTAATACACTCGGTGACTCTGTCTTATACATGAGGATGTTTTGTTATAAACTTCTTTCCTTAGTGGAGATAAAATATCTGGAAGTCAGATTTTAAAAATTAAAACTGCCAAGGAATGTTTAAGTGTTGCGGAGCAGGTCTTGGGTGTGGTGTTATTAATTTCCCTAAAATGAATAGTAGTTTCCTTTAACTTGAAGAGGGAGCAACACTTTTGAAGTCTATAAGTTACATAAACAAATGATAAGAAAACATATTGTGTGAAGAAAATCTCCTACGAACAAAGCCGGTTGCTTTTCTACAGAATCCTAGAAAACCCAGCCTCTGGCTTTGCAGGCGTGCAGGCTAGAGGGCGCTGTGGTCCAGTCCTAATGTGTTGCTTCTTGCAGCCGGGATTTGGGAATAAATCCTAGAATAACTTTTACACCAACAAAGGACTATGGGTGAATAGTTCGTCTGTTGCAACCCCACTTCTTGAAGTACGTTTTCTGCTAGAAAAGCAAGAGGAAATTGCTAAATCTTCCTAGCTGTATAAGTAGAATATCTTTTCAAGGAAAATTCCGATTACAGAACTAGAAGAGACCTTAAAGATCATCTAGGTCCATGGTTCTTAACAGGGAAACATATCAGTATTGCCTGCAGCATTTTGGCTAATCACCGAAGGGCAGTAAAATGATTTTTTTTTTTTCAAGTTTGAACCCAGGCCCTTGGACACCATGGCACTGGAAAGTTATTCTTCCTGAATTAGTTGTCCAGCTTTTCTGAATTATTGCTCAGTCACCTTCACTCAAAAGATGTTCCTTATTATTCTCCCCCTAAAAGTATAAAAGTATACCTAGAACCACCATAACTAGTCAACTCTGCTAACCCATAAATTCATTTTCTCACTCCCTATCCCTAAATAAATATATCCTTATACACAGCATAAAGTGTGTCTATTCATGTATTGGGTTTATTTTGACCTTCCCTTGCCTCTCTGTTGTGCACCTGTATTCTTGTTAGTTTCTAACAATATCATTGGGTTGAACGTTAAGCTGACTATTTCACTGGGCAAATGTGTTCCTGTGTCAGATTAGAAAATGGCGGCTGGGCTTCCAAGCCAGACCACTAAAAACTCTAATCTATAAATTACCTGAACCATGATGCTAGTGGCCCTTTTCCAATTATACTTCTATTCCATTGAGTAGGCATGCATTGAAAAATTCTGATGTGGTCCCATTGTGGGACACCAGCAACAAAAATTTCTCTTAACTTCAGTAGGAAGCATGACCACTGGCTGTAGAGTCAGAAAGAATTGCTGGGCATCAGTCTCAGTGTTCACTCCCTATATTTGAAGTAGCCTTGCTCCTCAGATATGCTCTTGTTTTATGTTCAATAGACATTTCTAATTCTGACAAAGAGCGTGTAGTGGATCTCAAGCTAATGAAGGAATGAAACCACAGCAAAATTGAAGTGGGAGCAGTTAGCTCAGACAGTATTTAGTTTAATAATTAAATGAGCTGAACCAAAGTAAGTCAGCCTAGAAAGCCCAGCCACCACAACAGTTTCCTGTTATTTAAAGTTAGCAGGAGATATGCAGGGAGCATTAGGGCAACAAAAAGAAGAAATCTAGAAGACTTCCCTATATCTTGTGTTCTTAAGAGTTTGGGGAGAAATTTAAGATGGAGAAGATAGCAAAGGTTATCTGGGTGCCCTCAGTGAGGAGCAGGGTCAGGTCCTATGGCCTGGTTAGGTGTGGTTTGTTCTGGTTCATTTGTAAATGATTATATGAGATTTTCCTAAAAGCAACAATGATGGAGTTGCTGTTTTGCCAGTTCACATCACCTCATAAATAAGAACATACTTGGACAACATTAAAGACTCCAGGTCTGACTTACATTCCTAACCCCCTGCCAACTGCGTCTCAAATTAGTTCTAAGGTCACCAGCGATGAGCCAAGCAAGTGTGGGTGTATCTGTGAAAATCCACCATCACTAACGGAAAACAAATTCCAGTGTCTGGTCCAGTGTCAGAGTCAATCATATCCCATTTATAAGGAAAAGACAACAGTATTTATTGTGTGGACAATGGTTTATTAACATACTTCATTTTTCTTTCCAGAGTATTACTGTTTGCTTATAAATGGACGTATTCACTGCACAAAGACAAATGTTCTCATGCTGAGCAGAAGGTAAATACTGCTGGCAATGTTTTTTCTCTTAGATGAGCTTTGCTGTATGGGTGGAACACAAATGGTGATGATGAAAGAGGGAGAATAGATTGTGGAATAAATAGCAAGTGTTTCCTGGTGACTGGTTTACATAAGATTAATGCAATTACCTGTTCTTCTGACTCACTGAAAGGCTTCTCAGTCCAAGAGGCAAGGTCTGCACCTGGTATTTGAGGGGAGCCAAAGGGCGTTTCTGATTACTTACCTGCCAGAATGTCCACAATTCCTATAAAACTTTAGCACAGTTCATGTGAGTGGATTAATCCACCATCAACTGTGGTCATCTAAGAGAGAAAACATCCCTGGAAAATAAATCAACCCTGCCGAGATTGAGGGGTAGCAATGGACGGTGGGTGCCATAAAAAGGGAAAGAGTATTAACATTACAGGACTGAAGGGCATTTTCCTTAGTTGAATTTGGGAAACATTGTGTCACAATACAGCTAACAAATATGCATTTGTAGAAGTACCAAGTTTGAGCTCTTTGCTGGAAAAACATAAAAAGTGAAAAAGGAGCTGAGATCTTTGAAGGCAGCTTTTCTCCTCATAGGAGCCTCAAGCTTAAATCTCTCAGTGTGGTTCTGAGATAGAAAGCATTATGTGCTTCTTAAATATTACAGCACACTTCTGTACATCTTTCTGCCAGGGGAAACCTCAGATTACCATCAAACAAAATCAATTATATTATTCCTACCCAGTATCTCCTTAAAGCCACACTCTGTCATCTCCTCTGGAGATGGAACAGGAAACTTCCAATCCAACTGTGTGATGTCACTCACAGGAAGAATCCATTTCTGGGTGTCTAAAAATGGATTCAACAATGACAAGCTGTGTCAGTTGTAGAGTTGATTAAAAAGAAAGTTCAAGGGGCTGGCCCTGTGGCCTAGTTGTTAAGTTCAACGCACTCTGCTTCGGCAGCCTAGATTCAGTTCCCAGGCATGGACCTAAACCGTTCATCAGTCATGCTGTGGCAGTGACCCACATACAAAATAGAGGAAGATTGACACAGATATTAGTTCAAGGAGAATCTTCCTCAAGCAAAAGGAGGAAGATTGGCAATAGATGTTAGCTCAGGGCCAATCTTCCTCAGCCAAAAAACAATAAAGTTCAACTATGTTTCACCCAGTGGAAGATATATTGTTTAATGTTTGACCGTTTTTCAATTAGGAGGAAAATTGTAAAAACAATAAAACATTTGTTTGAACAAGCTGGACTTTTTAGTAATTTATCAGTAACAAAAAGAAATCTAACCATTTGTTGTACACATGCCACAGATTATATATTGGGGCTTTTTAAAATAATGACTCATTATAGTATAAATTCTCTTTACAGACTCTCCCATCCATACAATGGTATATATTTTTAGAGGTCCCATTGAAAAGCATGATTTCTCTAAACCATTGGCTATAGGGCAAGATGATTTTAGGCAAGACAGTGTAACTTTTCTGGAATCAAGATTTTTTTTATTAATGTGCTTGTATTTAAAATAGCGTCTTGTTCTTTTGCAATGAGCTGGGACATCTTTTGTTTGTTTGTCCATTTGGTTTTATTCCTCCCCTCTGTTTTCAGAGAGATCTGGTGTTGCCTGGTCCTGCCGGAGCCCTCCGGCCCATCACCTCCTGCCAGCCTTCCATGCGTACCTTGCCATGAAAAGGGAAAGAAGCTGTTTCCAAATTCGTGATGAATCTTACAATCAATGGTATCTGCACAAGTGTCTGTACTTTCCAAATACATTGAATAAGCTCCTTTTAACTTCTTTCTTTCTTTACTGAGACCCCACAAGAGAGTGTGTTAATCACATTAATATTATTGGTACTAGAACCGTGACCTAAGCTTACAAGTGACCTTCAAACAAATTTTATGCAGCCAAGAATTAGGCTTTAACTGCCACCATAAAGCTTGCCTTAAGGGAAAACACTCTTGATAAAAATCTAAATACACGCAAATCAAAGAGTCTACTTTTCCACTGCAATTATTTGTCTCAGTTTCTCAGTAGTAACTAATCTGCTAATTAGAACTAACAAACCTTGGATTCTGAAATGGACTTCCAAAGTTTTTGTGCAACTAAATGACCAGCAATAAAGGACCTGGCTGTAATTGCAAAGCTGAATTATTAACACATGCTCTTCTTTTCTTTATTCTGGAAAATGTAAAGTTTTGCCCCAATTTAGGATGCCTAATCAGCTGTTATAAAAGTTTCTTGATCAAAAAATTGGTTTATATTTTGGATTTTATCTGAAATAATATAAATATGACTTGGTATAATGAAAGAGTAATGATTGAAATAATTGACATTAACCATGATTCCATAGATTTGAGGGTCTGCCTTGTTTTGTAAACCTGGTCATCAATTCTCCTGAACGTTATCAGTTAAAAAACAGAAAAAAGATATGACCATTTTACAAAGACAACTATCCAACTAAGGACCTTGGGTTCTGAATCAAATGTCTCTCCTCCAGTATAAGAAAGACCGATCCAGGTAGAAGTGTCTGTATGAAGAGACATACATATATAAATTAAGAGACATACATATATAAATGCTGTGATTTTTGCTATATATGTAAATGTAATAAAAACTGTATCATTCTTGGGGTATCGTTAACCATTAAAGTCCAAATTCAGACTTGACCGAGTGAAGAGAAATCGTAAGCAATTATCCAGCAGTGGGAAAAGACAGAACTCGGCACTGCAAAATCTGGGGTGAAGTCCCTACTCAGTCCCTTATTAACTCAGAGAACTTGGGTTAGTCACCTAATCCCTCTAAGGCTCATTTTCCACATCTGTCAATTAAGAATAATATGTTGCTTGAGAGGGTGTTTGGGGATTCAAATGACATAATGGAAACGTATATACTTTGTAAATTATAAAATGCTCTACAAATGTTATTTAAAGACATTTAAAAAAATAAAATCTGAGACAACTTCCTGGCTGAGCAACGTTTTCAGGAATTATTTCAATAATCAGAAAGGAAACAGCACCAGAAATTGAATTTGGAGCAATTAAGTATGAGACAGTCACAATCTGTGCCTACTCCCAAGGCTGGTATACCTACTCCAGCATCCCCGTGCCCTCTGACTGTGGAAGACCTCGGTTTCTTCACTCATTCTCTGTCCTGGGTTCCTGAGCTGCAGAGAGAACTAACAGCCAAGGCATCTCCCCTTCTGGAGCTAATACGAGAGACACGAATTAATTAAATAATCACACGAATACATATAAACAGTGACAAGCCTTTAAAGGAAGAGTTCACGGGGCTCTGCATGTGAGAGATGGACTTGATCTATTTTGGTGTTGTCAGGAAGCCTTCCTGAGGAAGTAACATTTGGGCAAAAACATGAAGGATGATTAGGCAAGAACTAGATGAGGTTGTGGGGGGCACAGAGAATGGTAGAAATATTCCAGGCAGAGGTAACTGCCTTAGCAAAGACCTTGAAAGAGAAAGAACTGAAAGGAGGATGTTGATAGAAGCTGAATGTGGTGCAGTAGGAGAAGCAAGCAGAAGCCAGTCTTTATCCAAGGGCAGAGAAGTGACAAGAGTACTTCTTTAAAATAACACTGTGGAGAGTGAATTGGAGGATGGGAGGGCAAGGGGGAATAAGAGTTAAGTTTGATTAGTATGATAAGTTTGATTGAATGAGAGAATTTGATAGCTTCAAATGGGTAGGGGTGACATCCCATATCTATGGATGTCGATTAAGAGAAAAAGTTTAGGAATAAATCTTGAGGGGCACCAACTTTAAAGGTCTCAAGAAAAGAGGATAAGTCTAAAAATAAGAGATAGGAAGGTAGGAGGGACATTAGGCGTCACAGAAAAAAAATGCTGCTGAGTGGTCAAGTAAGATGAAGACTGAAAAAATGCTCATTGCATTTAGTGACATGGAGGTCATTAGCAGGAACTCTATTGGAGGAGAGATGGGGACAAAAGTCAGGTTGAAGAGCGAGGGGAATAAGGAAGTGGGGTCAGTTTGTTTAAGCAATTAGGTTTTAAAAATTAGCAGTAAAAGATCATGGTAGCTGAGGGGAAGATAAGCTGGGAAATACTGGGAGACATTTTATTTACTCCTCAAATCATGAGAGTCAATCCTTTAGTCTATTAGTCCAGAATTTCTTTCTTCCTTTAATTTGGGGTGGTGTTGGTCCATCCAGGCTATAGCTTTGGGGAGTATTTGAGGAGGAGCGCAGAGATTGGACTAATATATGTAGACTCCAAAATCTAAAATATAATCCTAAATGGGTTATTCATTCACTCACTACCCACTGCCAACAAGCCCCACACCAGGGTTTACAGTTTCTGTATTTTCTAAAAGCCACTCTCACTGCTTTGGTTCTGGAAGGAAAGGAAAAAAAAGATGTAATATTTCTCCACATAGATCTGGGGCTTCCCTCTCATTTGAAGACTTCTTTCCCCAAACAACTATGCAAAACTATGTCCTGTTCCCTCCAATATCTCTTGTGGGTCCATCCCACCCATCTCTGTTTTCACTGGCTTGGAAACTGTCCCTTCTCTATATTGGGGTCTAGACAGGTATGGCCCCCAGGGACACCACTACTTTCTCTGTCCCAGGCATCATTACTCATTCCTCCTCCCTTCGCTGCAGGGAGACTTGCCCCAAGCACCCAGCCGTTGGTCCGGTTATGCTGGTCTGTGCTGTGGCTGAGCAAGAGGAGGTTCCAGCTTCTCTTGGCACTCAGTCAGTTCTCTACTGCCACTCACTGATAATAAACCACATGCCGAGGGTTGGCAATTGATGCTTGTCTTACAGGCCCTGCTGAGACCAGCTGCCCAACACAGGTTCAACATCTTCTTATAGACTCTGCTGCCTCTTCTTGGAAGTTTTCTTCTAGCTGCACCTGGCTGTTGATGGGGAGTATAGTATTGCCTACAATTCAGATGTATAAAAATAATGTAAATTTATTTTCCATTATTGACCTAATTTATTAACTAATTAACTGAAGTGATTACAATACCTAAGTATCCCAAATACTTTGTGAAACTAAAAAAAAATGTTTTAAAGAGTGTTCTGGAAGCCATTTCCCTGACCCTTGGTTCCCGAGCCCTCAAGTGAATCTTGAGTACAAATATAAGGGTTCTATCTGTGGGAAATGGGTTGGCGTCTCTGTCTGAAATGAAACAATGACAAACGTCTTGTACCTGGTATCAATGTTTTTTCTAATTTAAAAAAACCCACTACTGAAGCTAGAAAGTTGTATACTTTAGAATACAAAGCAGGACAAAAGATACAAACAGAGATTTCACTGAAGAGGACATTTGGATGGTATATAAGCACATGAAAAGATATCGAACGTCATTAGCCATTCAGATAAATGCAAATTAAAACCACAATAAAATACTGTACACCCATCAGAATGGCTAAAATGAAAATAATGACAATGCCAAATGCTGGTGAGGATGTGCAAAAACTGTATCACACATACATTGCTGGTAGGAAGTAAGAAGGTACAGCCACTCTGGAAAACAGCTTGACAGTTTGTTATACAACTAGACAATCAATACTATTGTACTTATTTACTTACAAGCAGTAAGCCAGCCCTTGCACTTTTGGGCATTGATCCCTGAGAAAGTAAAACCTATGTCCCCACAAAAAGCTGCACTTGAATTTTCATAGCAGCTTTATTTGTAATAGCCAAAGTTTGAAACAGCCCAGGTGTCCTTCAACAGATGAATAAACTGTGGTGCATCCATACCATGGGATACTACTCAACAACAAAAATAAATGAATATTGATACTTGCAACAACTTGGACGGACCTTCAGAGAATTAGGCTGAGTAAAAAAAGCCAATCCTAAAGTTTGTATAATATATGATTCCATTTATATAACATTTTTGAAATGACAAAATTTTAGAAATGAAGGGCATATTAGTAGTTGCCAGGGTTTAGGGATGGGGGTGAGAGGTGTAGAGGGGGACAGAAGAGGGTATGGTTATAAAAAGGCAACAGGAGGGATCCTTGTGGTGATGGAATTGTTCAGTGTCTTGACTGTGGTGATAGATACAGAAAATGACCTGATAAAGTTGTATAGAACTAAACACACTCACACGAGTATAAGTAAAACTGAGGACATCTGAATAAGATCAGTGGAGTGTATTAATGTCAATATCCTGGTTGTGCTGAAATGCTGTAGTTTGCAAGATGTTACCCCTGAGAGAAGCTGGGGAAAGTATATACAGGATCTCTCTGTATTACTCCTTAGAACTGCATGTGAATCTACAGCTCAATAAAAAATTTCAAGTAAAAGAGAGTACAAAGCAAGTTTTCTTACCACAGTCTTGACTACCATGGGCTTCTCTTTTTTGCATGATACTCCTCTAAGGAAAATGATGATGAGGAATGGTCTTTAGTAAGCAAATATTTTGCCACACATAGGTTAAGACAGCTGTGTCAATAGTATATCCCACCACATGAGCTGGAAAATGAGAGTTTAAGCAGTTTTTTTATTCAGATAGTCAATGAATGCTTTATATTCTCTTTGAATAATATGCCAGTAGCCAATTTAGTATGTGGAAACCACAAGCATTAATTTTTCCCAAACCTTGTTTTCATGACAATCCACTTCTGTGAAAATCGAAGTAGAACTTTCATCTGGGCAAGAGTTTGCAAAAGGCTCTTTAACTTGCCTAACAACTTTGACCTTGCTTCCTACACAGGTAGTGGCTACATGAGGATCTCCCATCAACTTACAACCCAGATGCTTGCCATTTCTGGAGCAGGCTTGCTTTTGAATTTTCTTCTCTACTCCTCTTCTCACAAGCTCATCTGGGACATCTGAATCATGAGGGGGAGCTCATTGCCCCAGCTTCTCAACAGTTTACCACTGCCACCATCAGATCACACACGCACAAAAATCCCATTACTAATTTACTCTCACAAAGTCATACTTTCTCAAATTAGACTTAACATTTTACCTCCTATTGTAGAAAGGGTTGTTATAAGAAATAACCACATGAAGACTGTTTCTGCATTTCCTCAACTGTGAACTGAATGTATTGTCTACCATCTTGCTAAAGGTCTCTTATATAATGATTTTTGTGATAAATTTCTCCTAGAGTGTTGGGGAAAACAAAATGTCCATTTGGATACAAAGGTATAATTCCTTAGGTTAGATCATGAGAAATATAGAATCCAACATGATTTATTTGTGCTCTAACAATCAAGAAACTCACATCTAAGTTTTGTGCTCATTGACTGCTTTTAGCCTAACTATGGACGTAGTCTTCCTCCTACCTTATTTACTTCAATATAATGTGTCTTAAAGTTTGTATTTTTCAATTTTGTCAAAGATTTAAGCCAATTTAAATTAATTTAATTACAATAATTTAATTATAAAATCATTTTTATAATACTATTTTAAGCATAATTTATTTTAAGTCTCTTTACACAAAGATAAACCACACACTTGAAGGAAATAGACCGAGCCAAAGGACACGTGCAGGATTACTTAATGTGTTTGTGTTTCAATTGACTTCAAAACCTCAGACTCAGGGATATTTAGTTCCCTATTTTAACAACTTCATAGATTTCTCTTGACTTCATAGATTGCTTTAATCTGAATTCAAATCACCATGTATAACTTGTATAGTAGACCATAAAAAAAAATAAGAAAAACAAACACCCTGCCAGAGACTCCCCCAAATAGTTTCTGGCCCTAAAGGAAAGAAACGACTCTGGTGTAAATATATTTTCTGCTTGGGTATAAGGAAAATTACAAAGAAGGAAAATTTATTATCATAAAGGGCAATCTATTAATAAAAACTGACTAGGATGTGAAAGGCCATTAGGTCACCATTGAAGGAATCTCATTTCTCATCTGCCCGTTTGCAAACCAAAAACCAGTGACAAAGGACGCCACGCATCTCTTAGATTTATGCAGTCATCTTTTCTCTTAGTCTCTACCAGGCATCCAAGAAGAGGTTATAATTGTGTACTAGTTGGTCTAAGGCCCTGCCAGGAGTCTCTGTTTCCCAGTTTGCCTCTATCTCTATTCCTTTCTCTTATACCAAAATGACTTCTTTCAGAATTTCAGAGAAAGCTGAATAGAGACCACTGAGTCATGTGATCTCCCAGCCTGATCCTCTATTTACCCTTCCAGGAGCCATTTTCATCTTGGAACACTCAGCTGTGGTTTTTCTTGGTTTCTTTTGACAGTAGTTCCCAGTGTCCATCTGTCAGCAGTGTTCCTCATTTCTTTACATGTCTACTATGACCCTATGTCTTAACTGAGGCTGACTTATTCATGCAAGTACAGCTGGTGCCCAACTAAGGAGAACCCAAGTGTCATTACTCTGCTCATTGCAAAAGTTCCAGACCTAGACCCCTTCACTCATGAGCTTTTTTCTCCTCTTCATCTTGTTTCTGGATTCTTGCTTGACTCTTGGACCCATAACTGATTTGATTTTTCTAGTTTTGATCCCTAGCACTCTTTCTTAGACATATGCTATAGACTAGCTCTCTGGATCCCTCTGATACCTATAGTTAAATAGTAACCACCATATGTAGCACCCCACAGGCCTGTCTCACCCTCCCTTCAACCCCATGATAGGGCTCTACAGCTCTTTCAGCGAACATAGACAAAGCCTCTTATGAATGCTAATTTCCATTCCTCTGGGGAAGCTGCCCCTAGTAAGGGCAGGGAGGAGAGGAATCAGAGCTGCCTCACAAGACTTTCTGCTGCTGTTTACTGAACCCGAGCCTACGCCCACTCTTGTCACAATGAGACCTTAGAATATTTGAGAATGTGCACCCATAGGATGCTGTGCAGAGTCCATCACTCCCCTATATCCAGTGCAGATGTGACGGCAACTTGACCAAACACCCAAATTCTTTTTCATTTTTCTTGCTTACACAAGGTGCTCATCCAAATTGGATCACAGCAACATCATGGTTCCCGAGGTTGATAGACTAATTGAACTCTAATGTTCAAGTTGGTCACCACTTATAATGATGATTTTAAATATTCCACTTAGATAGTTCCAGTCACAAGGGCCTCCTTTCCATTCCTCAAATACATGGTAATAAGGCTTATTGGACATACTTGATGTACTTTGGCTCACTTCTCCATCCTCATCTTTTGCCACTTCCTTTTTGATTCCAGCCACTTATTTCCAGCTGAACTTCTTTCAGTTCCTCAAATGCTCTCACTGGGATCCAGGATTTCAACTTGTTTGCACTTCTGCCTATCACTATTTAGCCCCCAGCTCTTATTCATCCTTATAACAAAGCCTTATTAGCCCAAGTTTGGATTGTATGGTCCATCTGTGTGCATATATGGTGGCAAGCTTCAGGCTATTGTGATTTAATGGGAATTAAAACTACATCTGTTTAGCACTTTCAAAATGTTATCCTGGTTACACTTGTTTACTTGATGGTCTCCACCGTTAGAATGCAAGCTTTGTGAGGTCAGAGGCTGTGTCACCATGGTAAGTGGTCAATACATATTTGTTGAATGAATGAATAATCAAACTATAATTTTCCAATAAATCCCCCCAATGAAGTGCCTCACTTCCACTTAGGTTGGTTACATTAGTGGTATATTTACACTCTTTTGTGCACATGGAAAGCCTACCCTGCCAGTGTTGTCTGACCCTGTCTCCTTATATCGGTCTTACAGCTGGGCTTACCTGTTTTGATAGAGAGAAGTGAAATGGGGTTACCTTGGCTTTCAGTAAATTAATTTCCTGAAATAAGAAAAAAACTCAAACAGCAAATACACCACCATGTTAACAGACTAAGCATCTAGGTTTCAACTGAAAGGTGCTTGAAAAACCATTCCATTCTTTATTCTTATGTGTAGAAACATTGACTTTGATAGTTTGTTAGTCCAAAACACAGAAACCTCAAAGCTGGCAGAGAGTATTATCTGGAAGGCAATATCTGACCAAATACCAAATTATGATCTTGACATTCTGGAAATGTCCTCCCTACAGTCACTTTTGCTATGATTCTACCATAAGCTTGAAAGGGATTTTCATAAACAGTCTAATTTTGGGGGCCAGCCTGGTGGCGCAGCTGTTAAGTTTGCACGTTCCACTTCAGCAGCCCAGGGTTCGCCGGTTCAGATCCCGGGTGTGGACATGGCACCACTTGGCACACCATGCTGTGGTAGGCGTCCCACATACAAAGTAGAGGAAGATGGGCACGGATGTTAGCTCAGGGCCAGGCTTCCTCAGCAAAAAGAGGAGGGCTGGCAGTAATTAGCTCAGGGCTGATCTTCCTCAAAAAAAAAAAAAACAGTCTAATTTTTCTTCTTAAGGCAATTTTAAAAGCAATGTTTTTGAGAGTCAGTGGAAATGGCACTAATAAGAAGACTTGAACTGTTTTTGTCTAACCAAAGCCATCCTCATTTTTGCTGAATCACTAAACATGCTATGCTTTTTTTTGCTCTCACCGAAACATGTTTATATAACTTACCAAAATAGAAACAGTCACTGTAATCAGTTCTCTTGGGAATAAAGGAAACTTTGGCCCTTCCTTCACAAGAGGATGTTGGTTCATGGGAACAAGTCACAGCAGTAAGTCTTGACCAAAATACAAGAAGCATCAATTTATTTTTTATCAGATTCCTATATCAGTGTGAGCTCCAACTACTCCAGGAGGTTCCATACCTGTTGAAGAGTAAAATAATCTTTTCTCCGAATTTGCTCTTGAGTTTATCACATCTAATTAATAGATTCAGTTAATCAAACATTTGAAGATATACCATTTCACTCTTAAATCTTTTAATAGTGAAATAAATAATTATTTTAACCTCTAACTTCAAAGATCCCGATTACCTTTTAAATAGTTTTATTATTAATCAAGGCAACTGCCCAAGCACGTACATTAATCATATTCAATGTCTTCGAATCTTCAAAGACTGTCCTGAGACCTGGGATCAGAACATTCAAACCACAAATCCTAAAATTCTCAGATCAGTTCTAACATCCTGGAAGGTGCTTAACTCAAGATCCAGTATAGTGAAATGAAGTGTGCGGTGTCAGAGTGGTTTGGTGAAGTAGCAAGACCAGTCCCATGAGAACAAGATATAGAAAGGAGAAGTGTTGATGGTGAAGAGGAAGAAAATATGGCAGATTCTAGTCTTGAATTGAGCCATAGACGATCTTAGGATGTTCACCCAGAGAGAGATGTCTGAGACAGGTACCTCACCAGCATTCCTGAGTTGTTAGAGCAACTTGATCAAGGAGGGTGAACCCCAGTCATGGGTTGTTCTGCTTCCTACTTTGAGCAAAATGACCTCCTTTCTTACCTGTTGCACATGTTTATCAAATGTATCATCTAATTATGTAGCTGTATTTTTTTTTTTTTTTTGCTCAGGAAGATTCACCCTGAGCTAACATCTGTGCCAATCTTCTTCTATTTTACGTGTGAGTCACCACTACAGCTTGGCCACTGAAGCATTGTGTAGGTCCACGTCTGGGAACTGAACCCTGGCCACTGAAGCAGAGCGCACTGAACTTAACCACTAGGCCACAGGACTGGCCCCTGTAGCTGTCTTTTTAAGGTTCTTGAAGCAAGTATCTGTATCTTCTAATAAACTACACCACCATGCAACTGTGCCCGGCACACAGCAATATGCAAAAATGATTTGTTAAATCAATGAATAAATGAATCTGTATAATACTTGAGGTTCAATGTAACAAATGACAGAGAAAAGAATGCCTTCAACATAGTTCAATCTGTACTATTTAGATTATAGATAATATACAACTTGTTACTTGATTAAAACTTCTAAATGCATAAATTTAAGGAAAACACTAATTAGCCAACAGAAGATTCAAGACAATGTCTTCTTATTTGGAATATGCTAGTATTTAAATGAAATAATACTCAGCATTTTGAATTGCTTAGTTTGGGACTAGTTCTGCTGTCTCATCTTTGCTACTCTTCATGTTTGTCACAGGCATGGTCACATTCTGTATTTATTCCACAGCATTAATTCATCTCTAAGCAAAATGTGGTGCTTCCCCTCTTTGACATCTGCTATTCCAGCTTCCTCCACAACCATCCCATCATGCTCACTAAAGCTGCTTTTCACCTTCACTGCTCAACAAAACATTAGTATAAAAAATAATATTCACTGGCCTTTATTATTCCTAGAACATGACAGGAAATGCTGTATTATTTAATTTTACAGCAACATTTTACAGAGGAAAAAAACTGAAAGTTCAGAAACACATAAACTGTCCACGTTCAAACAGATGTCAAAGCTGCTGTCACTAATACATAAATGGAGCTCAAAAGAAGAGTCAGTGCAGGAGAAATAGATTTGGTGTTGATAATTGATGGTGAATTGGTAATTGTTGACATGGTTGGGCTGCATGAAATGACTAACTCAGGGATAGAACGTTGAATGAAAATAAAAAATGCCAAATTAATCCTGGTGAACAAAAACATTTAAGGGTCAGGATAAAGAAGCAGAAAGGGTGAGAGACACCGAGAGGAAGCAATAAAAAGAAAAGAAGAGAATTAAGACAAGGTAACACTGTAGAAATCAAGAAGAAAAAAATGATCAATAGTTTTGCTGTTACAAAGAAGCCAGGGAAGGTGAGGAGTAAAAAAAAGATTTGTCAATTATGAAGTTACTAGTAATCTTAACTGGTGCATTTTCTAAGGAGTTGTGGAGATAGAAGTCAGTTTGCAAAGAAAGATCTGGAAGTCAAAGAGAGCAAATACAGACACATCTTATTTGAATTTTGGGATCAAAAGGGAGAAGAGAGAGAGAGCAGTAGTTTGAAGTGGAGGCAGAAGCAAGGGAAGATTCTTTTAGTCTTTTGTGGCTCATTTTTCAAGAGGGAGGAGACAAAGCACAGAATGTGAAGCCACTGCTGACTGACTGAACGAAGCCCTAAGCGGGGAGGTGAAGGACTCCTGTAGGGAGACAGGATGAGAAAAGGGAGCTGTGGGTGAAGTTACCAATGTTGGAAGGATAGGGAAGGGAAACAAATGAGATTCATTTCATCCAGGACTTTAGAGATAAAGTCATGCACTTAGAAGATGAATAGGATAAAGAGTTGCAGAAAAATTGAAAAGATTTGGGATCATCCCACTGAGAAAAAGAAAGGAACTAAAATCAAAAGACTGCCTGGAAGCATTAAGTGCTCAGAGGGAGGGTGGGAATCACCATAAATTCCTCCATTTTCCTAGCAGAAAATTGGTCTGCAAGTTCCCTGTCCACCATGGCTCTTAAAATCAAAGTCTTTCTAGTAAGACGGTGCTGAAAACGGGAAGCCTGATCAGCCGGATAGGGAGGCTACACTCGATGAAATCAGCTACACTTAGGATACAGCCAGAGTCTCAAAACCAGATGCAGTGCTTTAGTTGTGAGACAAGGGAAAGCCCTCTTGGCATCCTCACCCTCTCCACCCTCCAGTTACTACTCCTTCTCCCAGAGGATGTACATCCTTCACTTGCCTTCTCTTTCTCCTCATCTATTTTTCTCAAACCCGACCCAACTTGCACAGTTTATAAAAATCGCAGCTGAAAAATGGATATGTTTCATTTTAGAATCTAAACATCACATGATTGGAGAATATTTCATTTTTATCTCACATCGTCTCAGGTCAACGTGCCAGGTTATTGGGCCAGTCACAAGACTCCGAGCTCACTCTAGAAAACTGCAGAACAGGGAACCCTGTGGTAGAAATGCTGACGACGTGGACACACTATGATTTGCTGAGTTACTGCTCACAACTTGCAATTTTGAAAATTGTCTTCTGGATTAAAATTCCATATCCTAGCCCTCCCATCTCTCTATCTATGCATTAAAAGTCATTTAAAATCAACTTGCATTGCATCTTTTCTCTAATTGAAAATTTGGGGTAATTCAGAAATGGACTAATTATAAATTTTTCTTTTGCACATCTTTGAAGAAGCAACTTAACAGAATAAACACAATTTCAAGCGTAATTTTTACTAGAATGTATAAATTGCGTTAAACATTGCAGTGAATATTTGCCAATGGAAACATTTCTATGGTGAGGTGAATCAGCACCACATTGCCTAATTCGCAGAGTTACTGATCATCCTTCTATATTCCTTAAAAAAGACCGAGATCCAGATCCTGTCTCTATTTGAAAGTAATAAAATTGCATTCCTATTTAAATATTTTACTGATTCAAGCTGTTCACAAATTCTAATCAGTCTTGGTCATAATTAGTGTTTTACTATAATTTTATGTTAATTTTACATTTATCTTTTAAAGTATAAATTAGTTTAGTACCTATGAAATTGCTGAAAATATAAATTTATTTCTCCAGTGTCAGCCTATAATGTTTCAAAAGGAGCAGTTCTCAAAAGCCATGAGAGCTTCTGCACATAGCTGAGTTAAAATGAAGAAGAATCTCCACCAGGCAGCATTTGTAAATCCTAGTATAAGATATTCTGTCTACGAACTTAAAAGTAGGAATAAAAGTAAGAAGTATCTGCTTTAAAAACAACAACAACAATTTTACTGTTCACATTTTGTATTAATTCTGAATAGGGATCTGTAATTTATTGACATACAAAATTGTTCAATGGAATTTTACTATACGCTGCCCTCATTTGAAATAACCTTAACTTTCCCTTCTCTCTATTTCAGAGGAATTGCCTAACAATGACCTCTTTAAATTTATAATTTCTAGACTCTGCACTAATTCTATTAATCCTTTATAAAATGGGCTGATGCTTATAACTCTCTCAGTCACGCTACAAACATATATTGAGGACACGTTATATTTGGCCAGGCACCTTGCTAGACGCAATAATCTAGAAATCCATTCTGCTCTGGAGGGGCTTACATCCTGATGAGGGATCCGAACAGGGAAATAGATTCTGCTTGAAGCAAGATGACTTTATAAAAAGAATACAAGGTCTATGGTGGTGAGCGGAGCACCTACCACAGCTTGGCAGGGACATTGCACGAGAGTGTTTTATATGGGAGGCCATGCTGAGCTGAGTCCTAAAGGAAAAGGCCTTGAAGATCCCTCATGCAGAGTTGGGATCTGTGAGGGGGGCCTTCCAATGTGGGCAAAGGCATGGGGATGAGATCCGGCTGACAGAGATGGAGGAAAGTTAGGGAGTCAATATTGCCAGATTTTCAGGTGCACAGGAGAAGGCAAAGGGCTCCTTCTCCCTGACTTAATGCTTATCTGAAGATTGGACATTAGTCCTAAACTCAAATTGCTTTACCATTGAAAAAAATTTGTATCTAAGAGTTTGAATGAAGTCTCAGCTTTTCTGTTCTTGAATACAAGATATTCTAGAAATGGTCTCTAAACTGTTATTTCACTTTGGGAAAGGAAATGTTCAAAGAGCAAAATTTTAAACTGTGGAGCCCTTCTGAGGAGGAAAGCTATATACACCAGAAGAAGAAGAGGTTTAAGGAGCTTGTGGGTTAAGAGAGAAGGAGATGGGGTTTGGGACTCCAGGTTCTTTCTTGAATAGCTCCAGAGAGGAGTGATTTGGGAAGGTTGGCCCAGAGATGTTTCCTAGCAATGAAGGAAAGTTTTACGAGAGGCTATCTCCCTCCTGATTATTTCGCTTTTAACCCAACACAACGAATAGAAAGCAGATTTCCCAGACACTTCAGAAGAAGTTGAACTGCCTGTGGAAAAGCTGACATCTGCAAATCAGCATGGACTAGTACTCAAATACTTTGCATGAATAATAAATTAAAATAACAGCCAAACAGGACATGGCAGGTGAGGGGGGAAAAAACCCAGAAGCCTGGCCTGAAGACAAGTACTTGATAAAATAATTCTTTTCAAAGAATGCCAAGAACTCAGATCTGAAGGTTGGCCGTGTCAACTTCTTAAGTCTCTGACTCCTCTCAAGAAAAGATGTGATGATTAGATAAGAGTAAATTATAAGGAACATTTTAGTAGCTGTTTATAAAGTACTTAAAAGCACTTCTTTTAAGACTGAATTGTTTGGGCATGCTATTAATTTATGTTATAAAGAAGATGACTTACTGAGCAAATATACACGTTGGACCAGCCAATTATCACAAAGCTCACAGTAACAGAGTCCCAACCAATGAAGCTACACTGATGTATGTTTGCCAACACTATTAATTTAGCAGTTGAAGCTGAATTTAAAAGCAAAAACTTATTACCTTTCATATGAGGCTTCATCAGTTATTAATTAAATTCTTACACATTAGCTACATGTATACAAGGCCTCATATTAAGACAAAAAGAAAACTTTATAAATAGACTATAAAGCATGGTGAACCTCCCTAGCCAACGGGCAGGGTGCTCCCTGTTGCAAAAACATTCCAACAGAGGAGAGTCAGTCATCTGTTAGGCGACATCCAAAGATCTGAGTGCTTAGGAGACAGAGCTCCTCTCTAATTCTGGGAATCCCACCTCTGACTGGGGCCAAAGCAAAAAGTACTGTGAAACCCTTGAGATCTACTGATACAAAAAATACCTCCCGGATATTTGGAATTAACAAAGCTTGATGAGGTAGCAGATGAGTTCAGCCTGCCTTTGATTTCAAAACCTAATCTAAAGCATTGCCCCCAAATTGAGAATTAATGTGCTAACACAAACCTAAATTTGTAAAATTACTGTTGAACTCTGCTTCCTAAGTAGGACCTTTCAGAGTACTTTGAGTCTTTCGGCTTTTAGGGGCAATATCAAATGGGATAGTATCTTGGTCTAATGTAAATGTGGTCACCATTTTATGGTTGGAAAACATGAAGCCAGAGAAGTAATGAACTTTCCCTACATCACACAACAAATAAAGGACAGTTTATAATAGAGTTCAAATATCTTCAACCAGTAACTGGAAATAACAACAATCATATAGCAACATTTTTATCACAGTTTTTAATGCTTTATGTGACATTATAGGTTAATTCTCTAACCTATAAAGTAGGTACCCCTGTCATTTTCACTCTACATGTGAGGAAACAAAGCACAGAGTGGCTACATAACTTCTCCAAGGTCACACACCACTAGTGAAAATGGAGGCAGGAGTGAAATTCAGTTCGAGACGCTATAGTCCATGCTCTTAACTACTACACTTTTCACCCATTATTTCTCTACCTCCCTCCCTGTAGTAACAGTTTGTGGGTATTTTGTCTATCAGACACCATAAATGAACTAGTTGGAGAGTAAGTCCTCCCTCTAGACTCAAAGGCAAAACAAAAGCACTAGGGTGCCTTTTGGTCTAATAATCTGTGATCCAGAATCTGCCTACAGGAGGCACCCCCATTACACACAATTCCTGCCACAGCCTCTGCGGTTCAGGCCCTCAGTGCTCTGAGGCTTCCTAACTCCACCAGCACTCGCATTAGTCATATTCAGGCATTCTCTTCATGTGCACAATTGTTTGTTTTGTAGAAACATAAAAACACATTTCAACTATGCATCTGTTGCTTCAATCACTTCTATGATATTCTTGCCCAATGGTCTGGAAATCTGAAACCTCCCACCACACCTCACTCTATCTTTGGATAGCATTAACTGAGAATTTCTTCCTCACATTGAGATAAAATCTGTCTGTAGCTTCCTTTTGTTTTCCCAGTTATATCCTTTAGGTCTAATCCAGTTTTTCTTATGTTGAGCATTTAATAAACATTACAGACCTATCTCCAGAAAAAATACAGACTGTGGACGTGTACAAAAGGCTTATAATCAATCTCTGGGGCATTGCAGACCCCCTAAGGCATATGTAAGGTCTGTGGATCTTATGCTTGGAAACTCTCCTCAATAACAGCCCTTCAGATGCCGTCAGGGGAAGAGCGCTCTTTCCCTCTGTACCAAGCAACGTGTCCAAGTACAAAGAGTTGCATTCTTCTCTCCCCACTGAACTGCATCTGCTTAGATTTTTGCCATTCTTTCCAGCCCATGGAGACCTTTCTGAATCCCAATTCTGTGATCTAATCTATTCACTTTCCCTCCTTCAAGTCACTTTTAGGCTTGATCAGCAGGCTCCAGTGTTTTCACCATAGCCACTGGAAAAGACATTCGGCTGGAAAACAGCTGAGGACAGAACACCAACCAAAGGATATCACCGAGGCGGGTGGGAAGTGCCCTCTACATTTTTTACAAAGATCGTATACTGGAACTTAAGTCCATGAGCACACAAGAAAGTGAACACATTTAACAAACAGAATATAATCATATACAGTTAACTTTATCCCCTCTAGGGACCTGCTTTTGTTCTGATGTCTTCATTGCTGGGTTAGTTCAGGAATTGGACTAACCAACTCAGAGGATATGAAAACACATGACAGCCACATGACCGAGGGTCTAGGTACTGATTACAAAACTTCCTTTCACAGTTTAGCATGTGATCTCAGGAAACCCAAGTATTTTCCCAGGTTTAAAGCCCCCCCAAATGCTGGCCTTGCTAAGTAAAACAGTGGCTGTCCGATGCCTGTTTCTTAGGCTATAAGGATTCTCATGGCCGGGAACTTTACAAATGCCATGTTGGGTATTAGGTTGTTACACAATGGTTTAATTTACTTGTTTTAACGTAAATTTTTTCATGCTTCAAGGATAGCTTTTACTTCTAGTGTTCTAGAGTTTTGTGGACAAGTTCAAATTGACCCTGTCCATGTACATTGTAAATTTTATAAATTAAATTTTACCCCTTCTAGTGTTTGTCGTTTTAGAACTAAGAGTTTTAATATAGCCAGCGTTGTGGAAGAAGATCGAAAAAGATTTGAGTCAGAGGACCCCACTCTGTCATTAACTACCCCCAATGATCACGAACAATTCCACTAACGTTTCTTGGCCTCTTATCTCTCATGTGTAAAAGGAGGGAGCTGGGTTACTTCTTCTCTAATGGCTCCTCCAGTTTTCAAAATTACGTTATTCTAATTTTGTTAAGGTGGAATGGTGCACTGAAGCATCAGAACACAGACAAACAGCAGTATCTGGATTCTTTTCTGTGCCTTAAACTTCAAGGCTGAAAGTATGATTTTAATACACAAGGGCTATCATACAACATAATTTCGCTCTATTGGTGACGCATAGTAGATCAGATAGAACACAATCCCTCTAACTCAATGATTCTTAAATTCGGCTGCACATTGGAACCCGATGATCCCTAGATCTTATGCCCAAATGTTCTGATTTAATTAGTAAGGAGTGAGGCCACCTGGACCAGCAAGATTATAAAAACCTCTCCAGTTTAGGACCACCACTCCAATCCATATTAACTCTGAACGCATGCAAGAATCACCTGACAATTTTTCAAAACCTGTCAATGCCTAGGTCCACCTCCAGATTCTGATTCAGTTGGCCTGTGGGACCAGGGCATTGACATGTTTTAAAACTCCCCAGGTGACTGTCATATGTAGACGGAGTTGGGAACAACTCCTCTAATCTCTGCCTCACAAGTCCTTCTTAGTTGATCATCCTGACTCCTACACCATCCCACCCTGGACACTCATCAAATGAAAAAACCTTGGACCTAATTACAAGGTACAGCTCCACCTCCATTATATCAACCCGGTGCCCTAACCTCCAGCTTTTTCTCTAGGGCCATAATCTCTTATCTTGTCAATTAACCAATGCTCCCTGTTCTGTGACCTTACTTGCCATGTTATGGTCTCTCAAATACTTCTTTCAGATTGTAGTCCCATTTCTTTCTATTGATTTTTGTCAGCTTTATTCATCAATTCTCCCTAGTACATTGAATGCCTTTGCCCACTATTCCAAACTTCCTCTGGATCCTAGATTATCTTAATCAAATTTTTCCTATGATCTCCACTAACTACAATTAAAGAGACTCTAAAAGAGATAGCAAACTGAAAAAAAATCTGCCATTTATTGCCCATAACTAACCACAGGCTAGGCATATATAACAAGGAATTGGAAAACACACACGCACACACACATGCACACACACACATATACATGCACGCACGATTTATAAAATTATGACACTCTCTTCCATTCAGCATTGGCTTCAGTTCTGGCCAGGTGCCTTAAAAAACACAAGAATCAATATTAAAAATGTACAAAGATGAGAACAGTATATTATTAAGAGAATTAAGGGTTACCAAAAGAAGATGAAAGGAAAGATTTGAATTTCAGTCTAGAAAAATGAAAGCCAAGGGTGAATCATTTTAAAATGGTGGCTAAAATAATATTATTTTCTTAAACATGGAACATAGAAGCTGAAAGAACAATGTTCTAGGAAATTGAAAGGTAATACTGCATAGTAACCATAAAACAAAATTATAAGGAACTTATACAGGGTAAAAATAAGTAGATTCTGTGAAGGCTTAGATAAATTTGATAAATGATTGAGATATAATGGGTTTTTCAGAAAGCAAAAAAGAAAAAGTAACACTTGGGGAGAACTTTACAAGTTTTTAAAGCACTTTCATATGCATTTTCTTTTTTTTTTTGAGTAGGTCACCTCAATTCTTTACTCTTTTTTTAAAGATTGTCACGTGAGCTACATCTGTTGCCAATCTTCTTTTTTTTCTTCTTCTTCTTCTCCCCAAAGCCCCCACTACGTAGTTGTATATTCTAGTTGCAGGTCCTTCCAGTCGTGCTGTGTGGGATACCACCTCAGCATGGCTTGATGAGCAGGGCTAGGTCCACGCCCAGGCTCCGAACCATCAAAATCCCAGGCCGCAGAAGCAGAGTGCGCAAATTTAACCACTCAGCCATGGGCCGGCCCCTGTATGTTCTTATTTAAGTTTTGCAAAAAGTCAGAAGTCAGAGTGGTTCTTGAGTACATTCTGAACATTTTGAGGCCAGTATTGTCACGGCATCCATCATCTTCTTCCACGAAAGCTCCTTTGTGGTGCTGTCTGGAAGGTAATACAGTGCCAGCCATACCTTTACTCTAGTGGCATTCATATCCGTATGACCCGAGGTGGATTTCCCATGAAGCTAACAAGGCTTTAAGCTTTAAGTACTTCTCTCACAAGGGCTCCTTCCAAGCCTTAAGAGGAGCCCTGGCAATGGGTTCCCATGGTTGTATGTTTTTGTCAAACAGCAAAAGTGAGTTATTGTAATTTGTTATGATATCTTCTTTCAGCCTGAGCAAGGCAGAAAGGATTTTTTTCATTCTAAATATTTATTCTTGTACACACTCTCTTTTGGTAATTTTCTATTCTTTTTCCTAAATATGGAATATGGATCCCCTCCTGCATGTGGTCTATTATTACTGAGCCATAGGGCCCCGCTACCCACTGCAAGGTTGTCCTATTTTAAACCCTCCTTCTCCGTCAGCGCTCAGCCTTCAACCTTCAGCTATTCTGTGCTCTCTCCTCGGCCATCTTCCTCATTTCTGATGAGCATTTCCTCACAGAGAATGTCTTCCCCAGGAAGACATAGAGTATCAGGTAATGCTTGCCAGTTATTCCCGTTCTCTCTAAATGTTCTTTCCCTGTTCATTTCTCCTGCTTTTCCTCACACTTGGAGAAGGTTCTTAACTTTGGACAACTTAGTTTCTACGCTGGAACTCCCCCCAGCCTCCTCCTGCTTCTAGAAGCCCTTTCATTTCAACCACCTCCCTTCTCCTGCCGCCTTTGAGCACACTCATCACTTTGAGCAGTTCTGGTCTCATTTAGTGGTTTCTCTCTTCTAAATTTCTATGCTTAACCAAAAGGAAAAATGCAGTCAACTCGAAAATGCCTTTTATCCTGAGCTGTTTTGGCATGCATGCCTCAGGAGGAAGAGAGGGAAGATTTGTGGCAATCACTCCTGGGCCAAACTTGCAGGCAGTGCTTCCCCCGACTGTAGGAGAAGTTGCCAAAATAGACACTGAGAGCTGTAAAAAAAATTAATTAATTAATTGAAAAAACCAACAACCCAGCACCACAGTTTTTCCTTCCATGAAGTGTGATTTAGTGCGCCTGGAGTTCTAAAGTCAGCCTGAGCTAAGCAGAAAGGTAATCTGCGGAAGTGCGTCATCCAAGGTCTCTATTTACACACATGCACACAACCATAGAACCCAGATCAGACGTGTAAGTGAGGACTGATCTCAGGGGTTCAGCCATGAAATAAAGATTCCATTGTGTCCACTCTAAACTACCCACCCAAGATAGGGAAGGAAAAATTTTTATTTTACAAAGATTTCAAGAATGCAGGCTTAAGCTCGAAGAACTGTAGCACTTAGTTTATCTAGAAGATATAATTAAGTAGACTAATTCAGTCACTGAATATTTTAGTTATCATATTTTTTTCTGGATTAATTAATACTAAATGGAGATTCTGGAAAATGTTTAAAATATGTCATAATGTTATGGTCTCTTAAGTTTCCTCCCAGAAAAACTTCTAACAGTTTACATCAGATTTAAATAAAGATTTTAAGAAAGAAGAATTTAAATGAGAGTCCCGGGGAGGATCAGCATTGTGGATGAATACAAACGCACAGAGTCTGCCAGGAAAACGAGAAGAAAGGGTTCGAACTTTGCCTTAAATTTCAGTCTAGGAATTTGCAGTCCTTTAATGCTACACATTTTGTCCAATCTTCAAAAACCCACAATGTTTATGTAAGCCTAAGAGAGTCAACTCCTTCTCACTAAACATTCTTAACACGATAAAACGTTTAACAGTGCTAAAGTTACAGGTTTTCATATATTCAGGAGCAAATTGTGCTGATTTCCTGTGTACAAAAGATTTAGTAACTAAAATAAATGAAATTATGGGTAAACACGTGGCCTTAGATATTTTTCCACATCTGTCATTTGCTAGGTCCCCAGTATGAATCTGAGTATGAGTATACTGGGATATCTCTCCAGGGAGAAAAAAAGCAATGGCATACAAATAATAGCCAAATCATATGAATTCCTGACAGTTCGAACATTTTTGACATGTAAACATTTTTAGTTAAATATATATGCCTTGATTTTCTCTTACCTATTATCACCACCCTGGCCCTTCACTTACTTTCAATAGTGCAATGGTGCGCTCTTCCTGAAAATGCTGAATCACAATGACGTGAGGTAGTCATGTAATCTCCTGCTCAGGATTATCTAGTGAAGAAAGCTCAGTGATGGTTAGCTAACTAATGACCAATGTCCACTAAATAGTCCACTAAATTATTTATTTTATTCATAATTTAATAATATTTAATAACAATTTTATTTATTATTTATTAATTTTATTTTACTAATACTTTAAGTGTATTTAATAATTATTTTATTTTAATTATAATAACATAATATTTTATTTTATTTATAATATAATTTCAGTGGAATTTAGTCCACTATCACCACTGGCTATCTTTCACTCCATTCCTGAGCTGAGTTCTGTGAGCCTACATTGCCTCAGGCATGAGGAAACGTTGGCCTCACAAAAATACAGGTCAGATTCCTTCTACTATTAGACCAGGGCTTACAACATAACAGAGTCTGTAGGCGATAGCCGAGATATCCAAGTTGAAGACAATAGCCAACATGACAACACTTTCCTAAAAGGGTTGGACTAGTTTCTTAGAGTCAGCACAACAAAAATAGAGGAACATTCTGTAGGGTCATCAATGCCACTTAGGGTATATGCAGACAGAAAAAGTACTGTAGCTCAAACATCATGCAACACACAGCAGAAAACGTTGGGCAGGCTCCCCTCCTTCAAAGCAGTAACCACAGCAATCATCTTTTAAATTTCAGAGAGATATACCAGTAGACCGACACTCAAATTAGTAAATATTTGTTCTAAAACGTTAAAATACAGTTTTGTATATCCTTCTGGGTCTTATATGCTCACTGTAACTTGCTGTCCTTTTACTTCTGTTACCTCTGTGTTTGGCACATAGTAGAATTATATGCGGGAGTAAACAAATGATGGAAAAAAAAGTGAATAGTTTGGGATACAATATAGCTGGATCTAATTCTTAAAGATGCTTGAATTGGGAGAATTGTCCAGAGGGAGAGTCCTAAATGATGACCTATTTTTATGCACCAAAAAGAAGTTGTCATTAATTGATTCATTCATTTGTTCAGCAAATATTTTTTGACTATCTTTTGCACATCAGGCATTGTGCTAGGTTTCTCTGATTCAGTGATCAACAGAACAGATTTGGATACTGATGTCATAGAATTTACACTATAAGGGGAAGCTATTTTTAAAAGAAAAATAAAAAAGGAGTGCACAATAAGGATATAGTTAAGATTGTGATTAGGGCCAAAATAGGAAGAGTTTGGAGATTATGCAGGGCCTTGTAAGCCATGTTAAGGATTTTCTGTTTTATCCTAGGAGAAATGGAAAACATTGTAAGGTTTGAAGCAGAGATATAACAGGATTTAAATTTCATTTTGAAAACAACACTCTAGTGGTCTATACATAGAAAGGATTGGAGGAGATGAGCAAAGCAAGATGGTGACAGAAATGGATGAGAGTAAAGGTCCAGCTGGGAAGTTACTGCTGTAGTTCAGGCAAGAGATGGTGGCAGTTGAGCTAGAAGAGTGGCAGTGGAGATATGGAGAAGTAGACAGATTTGAGATTCATCTACCAGGTGACAATGACAGATGCTTAATAAAGAGGCAATAGCCAAGGGTAACATCAACATTTCTGTCATGAGCAGTTGGGAGGATAGGAGATCAGGAGATTGAGAATGCTAGGTAAAGAGTAGGTTTGAGGGTTGAGAAAATGAGTTTGGATTCAGATATGTTTAAAGTGAGATGCATGAGAGGCGGCCAAGAGAGGATAGCAAGTAAATGTTGTATATACGACTTTATAGTTCAGATGGGAGATCTATATTGGAGAAACCAATCTCTGAGTCATTGGTGTATACACAGTACTTTTTACAAGCTGTGGCAGTGGATAAGGCATCATAGGAAAAGAATGTGAGACAAGAAAGAAACAAGGTTTCAAGACTGATCTTTGAAGCACTCCAATTGCTAAGTAGAATGGAGGTGCTAAAGGGAAATGAAAAGGGTTGGCCAGATGGAGTAGAAAGAACTCTAGATTGTGTGTTACACTAGGTTGCAAATTACAGAAGCCAAGGAGAGAGAGAATTTCAAATGAAGAAAGTGATCACTCAGGGAAGTCAAGGAAGGGGAGGACAGAAGGAGTATGTTGAATTTTGCAATGTGGCCACCATAGAGATCTTAGCTAGAACAGTTTGGGTGACATGGTGGATTGGAGGGAACTTAGCTGTGAAAGGGAAGTGAAGGCATTAGGAAAATGTGCAAAGGTAGCTCTTTCCAGAAGCCTGATCATGGGCAGAATTTTTAGTTTCTATCCTCGGTTATGTAGCTTGCATTTCTCCATTTGTGAAATGAGGATGTGAATATAATCATACTCAGAAAATAACTTGAGAAATACAAGGGTAAAGCCCTGTATTTGGCATGATTCCATTCAGTTAAGTTCAAATAATATTTACTGAGCACATGCTAGAACCTGGGACCGAAAGATGAATAAACAATGTGCATTCTTGCCAAAAGCTTACAATTTATCAAAGGAGACAGAATAAAATACACACATTTAAGAAAATGCAGTAAATTTGAAGAGGAAAGTATGTGTGATGTACTGTCATAGCAAGGAAGAGGGGTATTTATCCCAACAGAGGAACTTGAGAAACTTTCTTGAAGAGAATACACATGAACTAAGCTGGGAAGGAACATAGAGGAACTAGCAAGGTAGTGAGAGGAAGTAAACATACACCACAGAGGGAACTTAGGAACATAAACAAAGGCCCAGAGAACCGGAACACAATGAAAACCCTGGGTACACCCTACCCATGATTTGCGCAGGGAATCTAAAAACACATCAGCTTCTAGAATATAAAGCTGGAGTGTGAGCTAAGTCTGGAGAGGTAGACAGGCCAACCTCATGAAGAAGTTGCCATGTTAAGAAGATTTGACTTTATGCTCTGGTAACTGTCTGAGTTCAAATCTAAGATCAACCATCCATTAGTTCTGTGACTTTGGATGAGTTATTTAAACTCCCGGAGCCTTAGTTTCCTCATTGAGAGTTTTTCTTTTCAATTTCCTTGAATGAGAGTTTAAATAATACCTACATCCTAATATGAAAATTTCATGAACTCTCTAATAGAGTTAAACATTGTTATCAGAGCAGGAAGCAGCCTTAGACAATCTCATCCAATCTACTCATTCTACATATAAGGAAACTGAGTCCCAAGGAGATTGGTAACTTATCCAAGTTCACTCCTTGCAAAAGCAGCAGAGCCTAGATTTCAACCATCTGATACTATGACACTATTGGACATTCTTTTCTTCCAGGAGTCAAAGAAAAGGCTGAAGCAACCAAGGAGTGAACGAGCAGGCAGAGGGCAGATTGTCAAATGCCAAAGGGTTGTTGGAGATACCGTTTTCTGATGATGGGTCACAAGCTGAAGGCTGAGAATTAAGACAAGGACAAGAGGTGGGACGTGGTAACCACATCTTCAGATATCTCTTCCCTCCTGGTGTAAATCACCATGGACTCACAGCTTGGCACATATACTGCAGCAGGCATGGGTTTTGACAGCCCAGCCAGCTTCATATCCCTATTCTGCCATTTACCAGTTGTGTGACTTGAGTCAACTCTTTTCTGTACCTGTAAAATCCGAAAATAATGCCTTACTGAATTCTTAGCAAGTTTGAATAAGTTAGCATATATGGACATGCTTAATATATTGCCTGACACAAAGGAGTCACCTAAATTTTTGTTTTCTTTATTCCTTCTAACAAGAATCCAGGGCAGACCACCACAGACACAAGTTGAGAATATTTAATGACATAGACCCAGACAATTTATTTCAAGATACCCCAGAGAATCTGGAATTGGACAATAGACTATTTGATAGACTATTCTCTATCCTCTGGATTTCAGACTAACCTGCTAAATACCGGACAGAGGATGACAGATTGCTCAACAGCTCAGAGACCAAAGATCAGAGTCTGAATTAGACGTGGTGGTGCCTTTAGCTAACAAGAAAGGGACATGAGATGGGTTAGTGGGACAGGTGTGGCATCTGTGACAGAAATAAATACAATTAGAGGTAAGAAAATTAAAATGGGTGAAGTAGGGAAAGAAGCTGTCAACCAAGGCGTCATCATCTTAAACACAAAAGTGCTCTGGCTGGGCAGCCATAAAATGCTTTCTCTGTAATTATTAACAGCTGTCGCATGAAAATTATTTTGTGTTCATTTCAATGTGAATAGTTACACAGGAAGAGTAAGCACTTTTCTTTCACTGCACGACCTTTAAGGAAGAAAGCATAAAGATTTGCTTGAAGTAGCCATGGAACTAGTTCTGTAATCATCACATGACTTGGTACACTCCAACACGAAAAAGGCAGGGATCCTGACAAAACAAGCTTTAGGCGTGGTGTACATGAGGATTTTGAACCATGTTTCATCGCTGCTTCTTTCCTTCCCTGAGATGAGCTAACTTCTCTGTCTTGGCCATTTGATAACTCTCATATTTCCTATTGAAACAGCCAGGCAAAAACAAAGATAGACTAAGCTCTCCACATCTTTTTAATCTTGAGCCTCACAAGGATTTTTATTTGCCATAGTCATACCACACACCATCTCTCTTCACCTCTCCCGTTCCACAGTCTTCTAAACTCTTATATCACAGGCTAGGTGAGGACAAAAATGAATCTCCCTATGACTCTCCCTCCCTTTTTCTGTTTAAGAAATTTTGATAAGGAAAAGTTAGAAAATGCAGATAAGGTTCATTCACTTTGCAACCATTCGCTGAGTACCTACAATGGGTCAGGTGCTCTGCCAGGCACATGAAGCACAAAGATAATAAGACACAGATCTTGCCCTCAGGTGCTCTCAGTCTAGGAGGGAGACAGACATGCAAACCAGTCATTGTACTGCAGTGTAACAAGTGCCACAAAAGAGGTGAGCATGGGAATAAAAGAGGCTCATTCTTCCTACAGGCAGCTCAAGAAAACATTCATGAATGAGAGGTGTTTCGAGTTGAGTCAAGATGGAGGAACAAGGACTTTGTCAGAGACAAGGGAATAATGGTAGATGTGACAGCACAACAAACACAGGGATGTATGAAGGACCTGGCAAATTTGGGTATCTGCTAATGGCTTATTGATGTAATGAGGGTGTGATGGAATGGAGTAGGATTGGGGAGATGAGGTCAGAGAAGGGGACAGAGACTAAATTATGAAGGGTTTACTATGACAGTGATAAGGGGTTTTAACTTTATCCTGAAGGTAATAGATACCCGTTGAAAGGTATTAATCCAGGAAGTAAATAACTCAGTTCAGAGTTTAGAAAGGTCATCCTCAGCAGTGTGGAGGTGGAGAGAGGATGAGATGGAGTGGAGATTCGAGGCAGGATTTCTAGCGAGAAAGTCACTGTCTTGGTTCATGTGAGTGATAGTGGGAAACTGAACTGGAGGGATGGCAATGGGAATGGAGGAGAGGAGGCATATTTGAGAAATAGGTAAGGTTAGCCAACTAATTAAATGTGTAGAACGGGGGCAAGGGAGAAGCAACGGAAAATGAACACCAGACTTGAGGCTTTAGCTTCTGGGTAAGTGGTGGTAAAATTAGCTGAAGTAGAAACGTGGAAGGATGTTAAGGGGAAAATCAGTTTTAACTTTTTTCTTTATTTATTTTTATTTTCTTGCAGCAAGGACATTTAAAATGAGATCCATCTCAAATTTTTTAGTGTAAAACACAGTATTGTTGACTGTATGTGCAATGTTGTACAGCAGATCTCTAGAACTTATTCATCTTGCTCAACTAAAATGTTATGCCCGTTGATTAGTAACTCCCTATTTTCCCCTCTCTCTAGCCCCTGGCAACCACTATTTCACACCTTGATTCGATGCATTTGACTATTTTAGATACCTCATATAAGAGGGATCACACAGAATTTGAAGAGATATCAGCACTCCCATGTTCATTGCAGCACTATTCACAATAGCCAAGATGTGGAAACAACCTCAATGTCCATCCACAGAAGAAAGGATAAAGAGAATGTGGTATATACATACAATAGAATATTACTCAGCCTTAAAAAAAAAAGGAAATTCTGCAATATGTGACAACATGGATGAAGCTTGAAGACATTATGCTAAGGGAAATAAGCCATGAACTTCTTATAGGACACTAAGTTGGCACTGTCCAATAAGTACTCAGATGTACATATGGATCTTTCACTGAAGTAGAGAAATAACTGGACAAAATCAATACAAACCCTAAAGCTAAGAAGGCAACCAAAAAATTGTACATGACAACCTCTGTCTGTGGAGGTCAGATTTGCTTAGGAAATCAAGTAAGAACTCTAGTGGTTTAGAAAGCATTTTTCCATCTTATTATCAAAACAGAGACAAGAAGACAACTGATTAACCTGGAGGATGAGGAAGATATCCTAAAACAAAAGATTGAGATCTTAGTGGACACCTAGGACGATTAAAACGAAGTCTGGAAGGCCAGCAGAGATTGATATGAGAGAGAAAAGACACTCCCAGGTCTACCTGCTCTTTCCAAAGGTTTTAGAAAAGGCGAAGACGGGTCAGTTGCTATCAAATCAGAAACAGTGACCTCCTGTAACAGGGGAGAAGAGACACAACCTGGGAGGGCGGAAAACTCTTGCAGAGTATCTTCTTAAAGCCACAGAGACAGAAAATCAATTGAGTACCTTAAATATTGAGAGAAGTGTTGAGAAAAATAGTTACAGAATATCTGGATGGATATGATGGGGGAAAATAGGGAAGATCAGCCTAAAATGCTCGGAGCATTATGGGATAACTAAGCAGAAAAAACGAATAAGCAGAAACTATGGATGAATAAGAAGTAGCAAAAAGATATTTAGGTTCAGAGGTAACAGTTGTTTGGCAGTGATAAGAGCAGTACGAGCAGTCAAAAAGGAGTTGAGTCACCATTAAGATGGAGAATTGATTCTCAATCTTCAGAAACTGAAGGAGCCATGAAAAAATCCAGTTCCCAAAGTGTGTTTCATCCCCGACAAGGCCCACTTATAGTGCTACTCCTGTGTTTCCGTGAAATTTCTACGGCCTTATTTCTACGGCCTTATTTCTACAAATATATTTACAATAAATCCCTCAGAGCTTGGGGTACTCGGAAATCATACTGTTCTCTCTTTTTTTGGCAGCCAAAATTGCCTAACATACCTCTCCAACATTTCTAAGCAGTTAACTACATCCTTCTTGTAGTGTAGTAGCCAGAATGAATGAAATCCTATAGGGTATACTATCCAATAAGGAGTAGAGAGATTATCACCCTCTCCACTCCGAACATCATCCCTTTTTGTTGGCAGCTTCATCACACTGTTTAGATCGACTTTTCCGTCAATTAAAAGCCTCAATTCTTTCATTATTTGTTTATTCATTAAGCATGTATTTATTGAGCTCCTATTGTGTGACAAGCACTGTTCAAGGAACTGGACACGTGCAGGAAAGCAAAAAGGAAACACAGCCCTCATGTAGTTTAGTATCTGGTCGGAGAGTCAGACACTGAGCAAAAATAATCACACTCATGAAAGGGTCACTCATCACACATGAGTGAGGAGGTGGCCCAAAACCACTCATGCTCCCCTTAAGACTGCTTTCTCTTGTCCTCCACCCCTCCATTAGCAGGAAAAAAGAGGAAGCTCTTGTTTACTTATTTAGCACAAAAAGTCCAGATCTCTCAGGAGATACCACAAATCCAAACCCTAATCTCCTTAAGGCTCTGACTTCAGGCCCCACCCACATCTCCAACCCTTCAAACCATTCTACTATCTCCTCAAGAGTGCCCAAGGCAACGTTATTAAAATCCCCAATATCCTCAAAGTCTCCATGAATGTCCCCGTCAGTTTTGTGTTCCAGCTGAGAGCCGCCTCTCCCCTGCGGACTCTGCTTTCCCTCCAGCCCTCTCGGGTGGTAGCTCATCTATCTCTCTGGGCCTGGAGGTGGGAAATGTGTCCTCCTTGCGCCTCTTCTAAATCTTTTTCCCTCTCTTGTCCCTAACTCCTACCCCCACCCCCACCTTTGAATCTCATGTCCTCAGACTATACTACCCATTACCTTCCTTACAAAAGTCATCTGTTCATCTGCCCCTCTTTCTTCTCAACTTTAACTTCTTCCAACACCTTCACCCCACCTTTCATCTGCCACTCTTGACTAATGACCAAACTTCTCTTTTCACTGAGAAAATGAGAGCAATCGGAAGAAAACATGAACAAGCTCTTTGTATCTACCTGCCTAATTACATCTGGCCCATATATTGTCTTTATTCTTATCACTATTAGTGAACTGTTTGTGCTCTTATCTATAGCTGCTTAGATGTCTGCTCAAGGAATTTGCTCCAGCCATTCTTCCATTTCTCTTCTACAGCATTTATTCTGGGGGTATTTCCAGATGCTATATTTTTTTTTCCACCTTAAAACCTCTCTCTTGACCCTACTTCCCACCCTGGCTACTTCCCTACTTCCCCATCCTCCTTTGCACTCCATCTCTAACTGCTCTTTTCCTTGAACCTGTTCCTGTCAAGGTGTTGCCCCCACCATTCCATGCTACCAGTCCTTTTCGGGATCATCAATGACTACCACAATGCTAAATCCAACAGTCAATTCATAGTCCTCGTCTCATTTTACCTATCCCTAATATTTGGCACAGTTGACCACTACTTCCTACCTGAAACATTTTCTTCACTTGACTTCCAGAACACCACACTGCCCTGGCTTTCCTTCTACTTCACTGGACTTTCCTTCTTACTATCTTCTGATGATTCTTTCTCAACTTCTTCACTCTAAATTTTCCCGTCACCTTGGATCAATTCTCTTCTCTAATTCACTCACTCTCTGGATGATCTCATCTCATATTTTGACTTTAAGTGATGCTTATATACCAAAGAACCAGCCCTGATGGTCTAGCGGCTAAGATTCAGCACTCTCACTGTCGTGGCCCCAGGTTCGTTTCTTGGTCAGGGAACCACACCACCCACGATTGCCATACTGTGATAGCTGTGTGTTGCTGTGATGCTGAAAGCTATGCCACCATATTTCAAATGCCAGCAGGGTCACCCATGGTGGACAGGTTTTAGCAGAGCTTCCAGACTAAGACAGACTAGGAAGAAGGAACTGGCCACCCATTTCTGAAAAAATTGGCCATGAAGTTCATGAATCCTATAAATAGCAGGGGATCGTTTTCTGGTATAGTGTCAAAGGTGAGAGGATGGTGGAAAAAGACTGAGCAGAGGTCTGCTCTCCTGTACACAGGGTGAATAGGAGTCAGAATTGATGGCACTAACAACAAACATGCCAAAGACCGACACATTAGTATCTACAGCCCAGACCAAGGATAACCCACTCATCCCAGTTTGCCCAGGACTTTCTTGGTTTTAGCACGAAATGTCCCATGTCCCAGGAAACTCTTCAATCCCAGGCACACCAGGATGGTTGGTTACCCTGCTCAAACTTCTCCCCCGAACTCTAGATCCATAAATCCAACTATCCTCTCTCTCACAAAGTTAACAGGTCCAAACTGACCCCTGATCTTTCCCCTCAAGTTTGCTTCTCTCATGGACTTGCCCATCTCAGTAAATGGTGACTCCATTCTTCTAGTTACTTATGCCATGAACCTTAACGTAATCCTTGATTTTTTTGTCTCCTGTAACACATATCCAATCGGTCAACATATTCTCTTAGCTTTCCTTCATAAATACCCAGAATCTGACCGCTTCCTCCACTTCTACTGTTACCACCCTGATCAAGCCACCATCATGTCTTAGCTGGATTAGTGCAGACGAGCTCCTGACTGATATCCCTGCTTCCACACCTGATTCCTGCCCCCCGCCACCCATACACAGAGTTTATTCCCCACCCTGTAGCCAATGAAATCCTTTAAAAACATATGTCAGATCACATCTTTTGCTTAAACTGAAAAATTATTTCCCACTCACTCAGTCTGAAAGTCAAAGCTCTTGCATTACCGTCCAGGTCCTGCATTTACTCTGCATTCCCATTTACTCTGCTCCAAACACGCTGGCCTTCCTGTTGCTCTTTAAATATATGGAACACACTTCTGTCTCAAGACTTTTGCCCTTACTCTTCCCTCTACCTGGAGCAGTCTTCCTTCGGGTACATGCAAGTTTCACCCTCTCATCTAGTTCAAATGTTGCCTCATTGGTTCTTCCCTGACTATTTAAAATAGCATGTACTTGTGTGCACACAGAGACACATCCTATCCTCTTTCTCTGATGTATTTTTCTCCATAGCCCTTATCACCAGTGGACACACTTTATATTTTATTTGTTGATTTGATTATTGTCTATTTCCTCCATCACTAAGTGAAGATCCTGAGGAGGGAACTGTTTTATTCGCCACTGTATCCCCAGCACTTAGAACAGAGCTTGGTACGTAATAAACAGTCAACTATGTCTTATGTAAACCAATGAATGAATTGTGTATTCAGATAAGAACTCCAAAGGGTAGGAACAGTACATGTACTACAAGCACATGTAACTTGTACACGTAACTACAAGAACATGTAACAAAAGAATCTCCACCTAGAGAATAAGGGAGGGCTTCTAATGCAAATGACACTTGAACGGAGACCTGAAGCATGAGTAGGTATTAGCCAGATGAGAAGGAGGAAAGAATATTTCAGACAGAAGGAATAACCTATGAAAGGCTTTGTGACAGGAGGCTCCATAGTGTGTCCAAGAAACTGAAAAAAGCCCATATGACTGGACTACAGAGAGAAAGGAGAAGATCGCTGAGACAAGGCAGAGGAGGTATACAGGGACATGATTTTAATCTGTATGTGAGAAAAATAAAACAACATTAGAGAAACTTAATCTGATGATAGATGTGTGTATGACCCAATCATGTTTGTGTTATGAAAATATCACTAGAGCTGGTGTGTTAAATTGGGTGAAGAGGGCCTGAGTAGAAACATCGAGATCAGATGGACCACAGCAATAGCACAGGTGAGAAATGATGGTCTCGTGGACTAATAAGGTAGTGGGGGAGACAAAAGAGTGACAAATTCTGAGATTCTAGGAGTTAAAATGGACAGTCTAGAGAGGAGTTAAAGATGGGGAGGAGGGGATGAGGGAGAAAGAGGTATCAACAATAATGCCTAAATCTACTAGCAGAACAGATGGTAGCAACATTTGCTGATTGGGGGATATTGGAGGAGGACCTGGCTTGGAAGGGATGGTTTGAGTTCAATCTTGGTGAACATTATGGAGTCCACACAGAAATCAAAATATAATGATGTACACCTAAAATTTATATAATGTCATAAACCAATGTTACTCCAATAAAAAAAAATGTGAAAAAAGAGAGATCAGTCTTGAACATGCTCTCTGAGGAGACTTCCGGACACCCAATTCCAAGAAGAGGAATTTGCTGAGCTGTTGGACGTGCAGGACTGGAGGTATGCAAAGGTCTGGGCCGGAGACAAGTATTTGGGAGCTATCATTGTAAAAATGATAATGAAGCCTTGAGATTGATGAGATGGCCCGATTTTTGCATGAGTTCTTACTAAGCCACATCTTTCCACCTCTGTACGCACATAGATAATTTTTCAGACAAAAGCATGATGATAATTTTATCTTTATTTAATTTCATCTTGTTAGTGAGTCAGATTATTGCTGTCACGTGTTATAATTTTTTTTAATATTCTCATTCTCACTTATTTTCCCTCTCCTCTTTCCAGCTTTGTACATTCTGCAATAATAATAACAACCAGCTGCAGCAGCAGCAGCACAGCGTACACGCCTCTAACTAATCCATTAATAACCACGTGGAACCAAACAAGATAGAGAGTCTTACCTTTGGGACCCTAGTTGGGACCTCCCTCCAGGGTAGCATTGGTGGAGGCAAATCCTCTTTAGGTCAGTCACAGCAACAGTTAAAACTTCATCCGACTTTACGATTCAACAGCCCATCTTGTTTCCAAAGGATAGCACGGAAGAACTTATAGAATTATTTATCCATCAGGCAACTTCAGAAACATGACAAGCATGCTCTTAAACCTAGTGTTCAAATCCCAGTTCTATAAGCTCCCTAGCTCATGACAAGTTTGAGCAAGTTGCTTAAACTCTCTGGGTTATAGTTTCCATTTGTAAAATATTGATCACAATATCTGCCCTATTGATCTGTAGAGAGGATTAAATGAAATGATGCATGCAAAGTATCCAGCACCTAATAAGTACACAAAACAGGAGCTACTTTATTTTTGTGTTATCATTATTACTACCATTTTCCCCAAATTGATGTGCATCTAACTTGCTACCAGAGTATATCTCTTTTTGATAACCTAGTGGGCTCAAGGGAGGACCATTGCCTCATTCCAGCAGATAATAGCAACACAAGAAATTGTGTGTGTGCAAAGTTGGTCATGAGATGGACCAAAAGAGTTGTCCAGGGATCAACCACAGTTGAGGAATAGTTTCAAATACAACATAGGGAATAGGAATGACATTATTGGTTGAGAGTGAAAATAAAACTTTATAAGGTTTCTTTTTGTCCAAATGTTGAGAAACTAATAGAGATGTGCCTTTATTATCAATTTGATGTTGAAATATTTACCACACTAGCTAAGTGTCTGAGGTACCTACAAAAATTGGGCACTTACAGAAATTTACATCATAGAAAATATTGACTTATAGTGGAAAATATAACTTATAATGGAATTTTACTGACATTTGGCCTTTTTTTCTAAGAAAATATGCACTGGAAAACCAAGGGTCAGGGAAGAAAGAGCACAGCTTTTGGAGTCAGACAGATCTAGGTTGGAAATCTAGCTCCCCACTTACACACAGGATTGCCATTAGCAAGCTTCTCCATATGTCTATTCTTCAATCTCCTCATCTGTCAAATGTGAAAATTAATGCCAATGTCATAAGGTTGTTGAGTGTGTTAAGAGACTTACCACATGCAAAGTGCTTTATACAAAATAAGCATTCAATAAATGTTAGCTCCGTTTTCCTAAATACTGGGAGCTTAGCACAGGCAAACAAGATGGAAACAAAAGCGTTATTTTGTTCCAATGAGCTACACCCAAGCTGTTCTAATAATACACTCTACAAACTTCTTGCTATCTTTCACTCCCAGCACTTACCTTTGCAAACCTATTCTTTGGACCCCACCATTTGTTACAATCAAGAGAAGACAATGAAATGGTATCTATTTTTAAACACTTACTAAAAGATGCAGAATGGAAAATCCATTTCTAATGACTTGGTGCTTCATCCCATAACGCTTGGTAGATGAAAAATGAGTCTCATTCTTGGATTGTACCTGTTCTTAAAAGTCACTTAATTTAAAATATGTATATATTAATCAATATAATACATTCACGTGGTAAGAAAGCAAATAGGACTTATGATTAAAGCAAAATAACATTCTCATCCTCTCTTCTCACCCTCAATGCCACACCCCAGAGGGAAACTCTTCCAGTTGTTCCTGTTTTTTGTTTTGGTAGCTGCCTCCATAATTCTAGATATCATCTTTTTATCTCTGCTTTGTTTTATCCACTTTAGACAGTATCTTACAAACCTCATATACGAGAGCTTAAAATTCAGGTCACTTACTCATCTCTACTCAAGGCATGTTATTATTATTTATGGTTCTTCTATTAGTTATCTTTATATCTTTAAATAATATATTTAAACCTCTATTTGTTATTCCATCAGCTTTTGCAATGTCTCTTACAGCCTCAGTTACTCGTGGCATGCATGATGCAGTGGAAGCTCCAGGAAGATTAGGCTCTCTATCTAATTTTTTCCTTTCTGTGTATCCCAAGTGCCTAGAATAACACTTGTACCCAGTAGGATCTCAGTAAACATTTACCCAGTGAATGAATGAATGACTACACTAATGCTATCAGTGTGTTAGCATCCTTACCTTTCCTTCTACATGTCCTTTTCCTCCTCCAAACAGCTACACTTTTACGTGTTCACATTATAGGGTCATTGATATTTACATGTCATCCTGAGAGCACAGCAAAGCCTCTTATGTTCTGTCCACAGTTGACTTAAGGCTCGTCATCTTTGCTTTCTCCAAACGTTGTCTGGTTTATTTAAAGAGGAGCCCTACGTGCCATCTGCCTCCCTCTTGGTTGGGGAAGAGGCACTGAGGTACCCACTGGTGGCAGCAGCTTCATTACAGACCTCAAGGGAATTCCCTGATTTCAACTCCACTTCTCACCCACTTGCTGTCAACTCCAAGGCCAGAGACTTTTCTGGGATTCTGCAGAGCAGATCAGCTCTTATCTCCTTGTAGCTCCTTGTCATCTATAAAACTATTGTTTTTCAGCCTGTTTCATATACCAAGCCATTCCTGTTCATTTTCAATCTCCCAGAAATTTGTTAAAATCACTTGTTGGTTCATCCCCAATTTCATTTTCTTTAATGTTATTGATTTATTTCTTTTGTGCATCTCTACTTTTATTTCAGGAGATGTTAAAATGCAAACTTGTACCTTGTTTGCCAGAAGTGTTAGAAGTAATTTTTTAAATGTTTTATTTAATTTGTGCATATATGAAAGAAATTATGGGATTTACATGATTTATTACAGACAACTTCTTTTTGCCCTTCCTGCTCTGACTTCCCACATGAACCAAAATATTGCCAATATGTGACTGTTGATTCTCTTAACTTTTCTTTCTTATTTTTAATTCTGAGATTTATGTTAATTCTGTGATGCATCTTTTAAGCCACATAAAATTTGATTTTACCAAAATGCAGTTAAAAACAAGGAAATACATTTTAAAAATAACACCGCCCCTCTCCAACACACACACTGTGGATGAGCACAAATCCAGCCTCATAGAGAATAGAGAAGAGAGAGGAGAGAGGAAGGATGAATGAGCAACTGCGACCTGACTTCCTCCTTCTATGACCACAAAATCAATGTATTGACCCAGCCAATATTTTCCAAAAGAGGATGAGGATGGAGAATTCTAGAAAAATATGTCCAAAGAGCACCTACGCTTATCACACTTCCACCTGAAGAGAAGCAATTCTCTTACCAAATTCTTTCACTCATCTAACAAACATTAGTTTGGAAGGGAGGAGTCTCACATTTGTTGATCACACCATGTTCTAACTCTTCACTTGCGTTACATTTTTTCTTGGTTACAACAAACCTAAGAAGTAGGTATTACAGTAGACTGTTGTCATTTGCAGATTTAACATTGGAGATTTTGGCTATTTTCCAGTAACCCGAAAATGACAGGACTTGTAATTTTTCTGAAGCATTCACTGGAAGCGGATGCCCACTTGGAGGCTGCATTAGTGGAGCAAGTGATTAACCAGTGAGTGAGATGGGATTATTCGCCAGCATCTCTATTTCAACTTGAGTTTGTTTTTCTCACATCTCTCTCCCATCTTTCTAGTCCTCCTCAAGTGCTCCAGTAGAATTCTTGCATTTAGGGATTCCATGTCTCAAGATTATCCCTTGAGTATTTCAAGGGCCTATTCTAATCAAGACATAAAATAATGTGACAGTGTTTGCCCAGGAGAAAATGACAAAGTGAGATCCAAGACAATTTTTCTGGTCTCCAAAATTCATGCTCTTCCTTACCTCATCCAGCGAGCTTCCTCTAATGCTGGTGACGGAACTGCAGCAATAACTTTTATCCCCACCTGATCCGAGACCCAAGGAGGAAGCGTGCACCTCTCCCTGCAGCAGACTGTGCTTCAGGCAGTTTAAGGATCCTGGGAAGGTCAGCCTGTCAACAAGGAGGCTCATCTCTTCTTTGTCCACAGGAGGATACAAACTCCCTCCTGCTGACCAACAGAATGAGACAAGCAAACACAAATCACTCAATTGAATCAGTCAAATGACCAACTTAATAATGGGTGGAGATGTGTGACTTGAAGAGAATATGAATTAACTGTGAAAAACTGACAAAGAAACCAAAATTGAGTTAAGAAAAAAATGGTCGAAGTTCTGCCAAACTCAGAGAGAGTCCACGCCTCAGGCAGCGTGTGATTCTTCAGTTCTGTAATTGGTTGGAGGAGTTTTATACAATGCCATTGTTCTAGTTCATCATAAGGTGAAACTCGAATTGTTCCAGTTGTTTTCAGCAACCAGTAAACCAGGGCCTTTGTGCGTGGGAAATATTTTGTCAATGACCAAACCTGTTTTTCCCTCCAAAGTATTTCATCAACATGTTTCCTTCAAACCAATTAACTGTTTTATTAAAGGGAGGTTTGCCCAGAATTTCTCTGATGAGATTAATAAGATCACTCCTTCCACACAATTACCAACAGTGTGGTAGGTAAAAGGACCCCAAATCCCCATCCTCTGACTGAGACTCCAGGGAATATTTACCAGCTTTTCCTACTTTGTGAGGCATACTCTATTTGCTATGGATGTTGTGGCTTAGTGCTGGCTTTTTAATTTTTTTCAAGAAAAAGAGTTCAAAACTTTTTTTAAAAAAAACTAATCGCATCTGGGCCCCAGGCAGCTTAGTTAGCTGAGATGCTCTTAGGTAAGTATTGTAATCATTTAGAACGTACCTAGGCCAGATAATCAATGCGATTATTAGTATTTTCTGCTAAAGAACACAGTACACAGAAAAGGTAAAATCTAATTCAAATTGCACAAATAATAACTCAATACATTTATGTGACACTTCAGAATTACAGAGTATCTTCACACCCATTACTTCACTTAGTCTTCATAAGATTCTTGAGAGAGAGATGCTATTCTCTTAGTGAACAAGTTGGGCAACCTGCCTGAGGTGACAGAGATGCTACATGACCAAAGCCAATGCCATATATATTATTATGCCTTCACCGAGCACAAACCTGGTGCTGGGGTGACAGCGACTAGTAAGACAGTGTTTTCCTTCACGTTGTTAGCAGTGTGTGTACACATATACTCAGCAAAATGTCTAATGTTTGCTGGAATGAACTAGAAAGCAGTCTTTCTGCCAGCAGACAAGAAAACCCCACCAGGCACGATCCCAGTTCAGCCTACCTTCCCTGCTTTGGCTTGGACCTGGGTGGATCATAAATCTCATGAAAAGATTGCTCAGTCATTGTACTGATTCTGTCTTTGCCAGATCCATACAAGTTGCCAACAAAGCTGAAAAGCAACCTGATTTATCAGTCTGCTGTTCTGAGGGTGGTTAACGTCACATTCATTGTGCCCGGTTGCATCCGTGCCCAAGCTCCTCCCCGGGAAAACACAGGGGCAACTCTTGAAGCTGTAGTGACTAAGAGGAAACCATAATCTGAAAGAGGTCACATACGACCACAGTTAGATGTGAATGAAAAACGATTCTACTGACTTCTGAAGTGGAATATAGTGACATGAACTAGTATTCACTCTGATGCCCCCTAAATGCCACTGAAATATTGTCAGAAAACCAATATGTAAAACGTTCAAACTGTTGGCCAAAGGGAAAAGTTAGTGGTCTGATTAGTGGAGAGTTATTACTACAGGTATAAACGTCTGTAAGATGTCACAAATGACCATAACCTGTGGCACCTTTGCCCCTTCACGTCACCTCCTCCACCTGCCCCCCTCTCAGCAGAGACCCTTCCCTCTGGTGTGTTCAGGAACGGGCTTTGTCCCCTACATCTTTCCTGAACTGAGTATCAGGAGTTGCTCCTCCCTGCTCCTTTGAGCTCTGGCATCTATCATGGCTCCTTTTGCAGCTGAGAATCCTCGAGAACCTGCAAACATAGTCCCTTTTGAGGGAGGCTGCCACTCTTTCACACAGGACCAGCAGACAAGACAGGCCATTCTTTTTTGTCCTCCTCAATCCGTTTGTTTTCCATAGCATAACCCCACAAAGCCGTATGATGTGCCAGTCTTTTCTAAATTGCCGACGTAACCAAAAGCACTGGGCCAAGAAGGAGTAATTTAGTTGAAAAGAAACTGGCCAGGGGTAAAGCACTCAGCAAGTTTAAGCTCTTGCAGCAGTTGCTCCACAGACTCTCCCCAAATCCTAACCCTGTTGTCCCGTCTGCACCTTTCTTGTGTAACCTGCACGTTATGTAATCTCTACCATGCAAATCGCCACCTCTGGGAAACTCCGCTCGTAACCACAGTGGTGGCGCGTCCATCACTGCTCATTACCCCCAAGTCATTCCACCTAGAATAAATCTCTGAGGTGCTCCAGCTGGTCCAGAGTGGTGTACGGAATTCTCTATCTTGCAAAGCAGTCCAGGGTGGATGCGGACATGTCACGTCCAGGTCCCCCTGAGAATTTCCCATCAGCATGCGCTGCAGACACTCCTCTTCCTTCAGCTATCCAGAGAACAACTGTTGCCTCAGACACACACGTCTCTAAAGGACAAAGCTTCCCTCTCAGAGATGGGACAGCCAGTGTTTAACCAGAGATCACAAAACAGTGGCTACAGACATGTTTTCTTTGGGCCTTCACTTTTTAAAAAAGTGAATCAGTCTTTGGAGTAGAGAGAATAATGACCTTCCCCACAAGATGTCCACGTCCTAGTCTCCAGAACCTGTGAATATGGTATCTTCCAAGGCAAAAGGGGCTTTGCAGATGCCATTAAGTTAAAGATCTTGAGATGTGGAGGTGATCCTGGATTACTCAGTGGGCACAACACAACCACAATGGCCCTTACAAAGGAAAGAGAAAGAGGCAGGCAGGAGAGTCGGAGGCAGAGAAGGCGATATGATGAAGGAAGCAGAGGGTCGGAGTCAGAGACAGATCAGAAGATGCTACACTGCTGGCTTTGAAGACAGAGGAAAGGCCACAAACTGGGGAAGACAGGTAGCCTCTAGAAACTAGAAAAGGGAAGGAAATTGATTCTCCTCTAGAGCTTCTGGAAGGAGGACAGCCCTGGCAAAACCCTGATTTTGACCCAGTGAAACCCACTTCAAAATTCTGACCTCCAGGACTTTAAGATCATAAATTCATGTTGTTTAAATCACTCAGATTGTGGAAATCTGTTACAGCAGCAATAGGAAGCTAATACAGTTTCTGCCATTTAAAAATCAGAAGATTTGTCATTAAATATATATATATATCTTTCTAGCCTCTCTTGGAAAATCGGGAAATCTGTCCACACTTGGTCCACTTTCCATGGCAGAAATCAACTAAGTCGCAGCTGCCTCTTTTAGAAGGAGAATTGGGTCTTCAGTTCTCCAGCATCCTTGCCTTCCCTGTGTTCCCAGCTGAGCCTAAGAGCCAAGTGTGGCTTGTTATTATCAGCTTGGCCTCTGTGATTTAGGGATGGCCTGCTTCACTCAACGCTCGGTCAGTACAGGTGTCCGCGCCATTTTTTTCCTACCAGTTGTCCTTCAAACAATTGCCCAAATGGACAACCATTCAAAGTTTAAAAACCTGCCTGGGGAAGGCCACAACTTTTATCTCTGAAAAGCACTGGACAGAGAATTAGACTGAACCAGGGAAAGGAGATAAGTGTGCCCACAGACAAGTTGGAAGGAGGGACAAGGATCATCATGGTAAGTGTCACCCATAAGGCACCATCTCCTCTTGGGTACAGACAGACTGAGTTTGACAATATTATTTCAGGGCGATTTGTAGTAATCACTCACACACATAAGGATTCAGCAGATTATGATCACTTGGAAGCCCTGGCTTTTGTTTCAGTTTGAGGGAACAGGAGCCTAAATTAGATTTTAGCAATATTTAGCCAGTGACAGATTTATATCATGTTTTATAAAATCATGTTTTAAATCCAGTAGATGTTTGCCAGAATCTGGGTTGTTTTGTCTGGGAAGGAAAGTTTTGGCTACAGAACAACTTCTAAAGGTCTTGTAGAAAGAAATGCATAATGCTGAATGTACTTAACGGGTACCAAAAGAACAGTATCTCTGCCATGGAAGCCACCCACTCGGCAACTTGACAACCAAAATGTTTCCACTGGATAGGGAGAAACTTCTGCCAAGCCAGGTGCAACCATGATGAGTGGTAAATGTCCAAAGTTATACAAAAGGCTACTTTATAAAATGGCAGTTGGGTTTTTTTACAGTTACAGTGAATATCAAAAGACAGCATCAATAGAACAATTCCAGAAATCATAATCACTTTCTCCGTTAAAAACACCTATTCAGAGCCTTTGCTTGTTAACAGGCAACTTCATCTGGCTTTATTTTTATAACACCTCTGATGGTTCGACTGTGCAACGGCCAATCATTGTGAACAGGCCAGTTCTATTATTAGGTCGGTTTAGAAGAGTTTGTAGTCCCACATAGAGGAAGAGATTTATTCTCCAAAACTGGGCTGTTCCTGCTCAATGTAAACTCTGGTCAAAGAACCGCTGTCTCTGGGAGAATTAAGCGGATTTGGAAAATGAAACAGTTTTAAACCGCTTACGTGAACATATTTTTTTCAGAGTGAACTAAGTCACTCTGTTTCATCTGTGGTACATGAGATTTCAATGTGCACCACCTGGGGAAACACATGCTTGACTGACTTGTTTATCGATCTGTGTTAGTTTACTAGGGCTGCCATAACAAAGTACCACAAACTGGGTGGCTTAAACACAGAAATTTATTGTCTCTCACTTCTAGAAGCTGGAAATCTGAGATCAAGTTGTTGGCAAGGTTGGTTCCGTCTGAGGGCCGTGAAAGAGAATCCATTCTATGCCTCTTTCCTACCTTTTGATGGTTTGTTGGCAATTTTTCTCCCTCCTTGGGTTTGGCTGCATCGCCCCAACCTCTGCCTTCGTCTTTACATGGTGTTCTTCTTGTGCCTATGTGTCCGTATCTTCCCTTTTTTTTTTTTTTTTAAGAGTGGCACCTGAGCTAACAACTGTCGCCAATCTTTTTTTTTCTTCTGCTTTTTTTCTCTCCAGATCCCCCCCCCAGTATATAGCTGTATATTTTAGTTGTGGGTCCTTCTAGTTGTGGCATGTGGGACACCACCTCACCGTAGCCTGAAGAGCGGTGCCATGTCTGCGCCCAGGATCCAAACCGGCGAAACCCTGGGCCGCCGAAGTGGAGTGCAAAAACTTAACCACTCGGCCACGGGGCCAGCCCCTATATCTTCCCTGTTTACGAGGGCCCCAGTCATACTGGATTAGGAGCCCACCCTGCTCCAGTATGACCTCATCTTAATTAATTAATTACATTGGCAACAATCCTATTTCCAAATAAGGTCACATTCTGAACTACTGGGGTTTGGGACTTCAACATATGAATTTTGAGGGGACACAATTCAACCTATAAGAGGACCAAATCCATGTTTTATATCAACTGGACCGATCTTCTAGAAAATCATACTAAAAGAAAAAGAGAGAAGTTGTAAGAGAACATTTTTTTCTCACTTTTCTGTTTCATGCATTGCATATTGCCATCCTCTCTGTTCTTGCCATTTGGAGGAAGAATGCACATTTACGAATGCTAGGCCTTTATCAAGGTAAAAGCTATGGAAAATTTTGTTCAGTATTTAGATATTGTAATTAGATTTTACCCAAGACTAATTTCAAAGAAGTGGAAATGGGTAAAGTAATATTGTTAGACTTTAAGAACTTAAACAATGAGAGCATTTCAGATAAGATAGTTAATGTTATTTCTTAAGATGGAGATAACTGGACTCAGGAGTAGGTTTTTTGTACAACAACCCAAGAGACCGTCTCCCCATCACCGTGCAATCCTTACCATCATTAGCCTTCTTCTTTCACAGCCCTCGGCTCCCATGCCCAGCTCTCCATTTTTGATTCTTCTCCTGCCTTATTCTCACTCTTTGCCATTTTCAGTGTATCACACTTCTCCTTCCAGACGTTAAATGTAGAATTTCCTTCAAAGTATACTCCCATCCTGTCCTCTTTCCCTGCTTTTTCCTTGTGACTGCATTTACTCCTTGGACCCAATAATTACTTTTAGGCATCTGATTCCTAAGTTGATATTTTTAGCCTTGACTTCTCTACCTAGCGACAGACTCAGGTTTCCAGTTTTTGCCCCTGAAACTCATTAAAACTCAAACTGAAAGCATCATATCTTCTGCCTCCCTGAGCCGTCTTCTCCCCTCCTTACATTGTTTCTGTTAGTTTATTATTCTCCCACTCAACCAGGCTCAGAACCTTGCAATTAGCATACATGTTTTTCCCCTTGTTCTCATATGTCCAATAGTTCTAGAAATCCTGTTGTCTCTACCTCTGATGTGTAAATGGTCTTTCTCTGACTTATCCTAGTGCAAAGCCCTCATTCTTTTTCACCTGAGTAGTTTAAATTGCTTCCTGTTACCTCTGCCTCTCTCTGCTGCATTCTAAACTATACCCTCCTTCTTCCACTTTCAAAAGTTCAGCTGAAAAACACAATTGATTCCCCCATTCTCTATAAATTTTAGACCAAGACAGAAGTTGTAAACTGGCGTTTGTGACCTCTGTACTGTGGATATACTCTTCTGGTTTTCTTTATCTCCTGCCAGTGCTGTACAGGCACCCCATTCTTTGCAAACTAGACCACATGCTATTTTCTTTTCTAATGGGTTTTACATAAATGGATTCTTCCAAACATTACATTCTTTAAGGCCAAAGACTTGTTTATTCTGTAGTCTCTGTGAAGTCATTTTCTGATAACCCAGTGGAATCTCTGATGCTCAGCATTTTATTTGCACCTCTGTTGTTCCACTTAACACACGCCCCAGCAGAGTGAGGAGCTCATGGTATATGCTGAACACGTGTCTTCACTGACGGCCTTCCCAATATGCTCTTCTTTAGAGTTATTGGCATGCTTGTCCTATCCTGTCTGCTAGATTGCAAGCTCCTAAAAAGTGAGGATTCACTTTATTCATCTCTCTATGCCACTATATGCCCTTCCAGTGGTTTGTTCTGAGCCTTCAATAGACAACTAATTAAGGACTGTTAATTTAAACTAAAAATGATACTGGAAAATCAACTTGACACACCAAGAAATTGTGTTATAAATTTCCCAGCCAATAGGTGAACGGAAGGTTGAAATTATTATTTCATCTAAATATCTACTTTGTTAAATTTACACTAATCACTGCATTATGTAACTTTATCTTTGAAACATCGTAACAACTGTCTTGTGAATGTTCCATGGGCTGCTAACAGCTGGAGACTTGGAGAGGGAGCGGGAACAGCAGAAGGAAACTTCATGCACCCACGAGCCCTGTTGAAAGTGATCCCAAATCTTAATCTCAGGAATGTTCCCATGAGAAAATTTTCATATATAGCTGTTCCTATTGCTCTTTAGTACAAGATTTTCCGCAAAAGACAAAGGCTTGGTTTTACCTCCTAATATTACTTAAATTGAACATTCAATAACAATAAAAGTAGGGGGGCCAGCCCAGTGGCTTGGGGGTTAAGTTCACATGCTCCACTTCAGCAGCCCGGTGTTTTCAGGTTCAGATCCTGGGCGCGGACCTACATACTGCTCATCAAGCCATGCTGTGGCAGTGCCCCACATACAAAATAGAGGAAGATTGGCACAGATGTTAGCTCAGCAACAATCTTCCTCAAGTTAAAAGAGGAAGATTGGCAACAGATGTTAGCTCAGGGCCAATCTTCCTCACCAAAAAACAAAATAATAATATTAGTAATAATAAAAGTAGTTCTTCCTTGTACTTCCTCACAAGATCACAGTAAATCATCCAAGTCTGTTTTTTATTTATCTTAAAGGCTGAGCTTCCCTACAGAGGACTGGGAGACTCTGCTTTCTCCTCTGACGTGATATCCTTGGTTTCCCCCTGAGCTGGTGGGATGCATATTCAGTGAAAGTGATGCTAGAATTTCCCAAAAATGTACAGAAATTCAACACCATGATGATTTTAGGAGTACCTTGCTTGGAACAAATACAGGTTAAAAATGTAGGTTTACAGATATGGGAAATATTCACCCTTTTTGTTTATTTATTTAGGAGGCATAGGGATCTCTTCCCACAGCAAGCTGCTCTAGCCCTGGATACTTTAAAATATAATTCAAATTGCAAAATCTGATAGATTTTTTTTTTCAGGAGATGTCTATTAAAGATAATTGAGAATCTACTGTATGTAAATAACTGTTTTACAGAGCCTATTGTATAAAATCAAGCCACAGCTAGAACCAGTTAGATGAAAGAACTTGTCTAAGTCTTCCGGAAATGACTAACATTCAGGATCATTGCTGTTTACAGGGAAGGACAGTCAAAACCAAGCCAGTCCTGGGCGCTTGGATGAGCTCAGTGTTTCAGAGGTGGAGCTCTGGAGACAGATGCCCAGGCTCAGATCCCAGCTCTATCCCTACTCACCGCACAGCTTTAGCCAAAGTAGTCAACCTCTTCAAGGATCAAATTCTCATGTGTGAAATAGGGGTAATAATAGTGTTTCTGTCCTCATAAGTTTATTGCGAACATTAAATGAGACCACGTAAACTGCCCACTCCAGAGAATCCTCTCCAGTTACTGCAGCTGTTATTATTCATAGCAGTCAGTAACTTTGTCAGATTAAGATAACTGGTAAGTATGTTTCTTTCCTTCTTTTTTTCTTTTTGGCTCTAAGACTGGATTTCTACAACTTTTTAAAATGCCTTTATTGGGATATTATTCATATACCATACATTTCATCCATTTGAAGTGTACAGTGAAATGGTTTTTAATATAGTCACAGAATTGTGAAACCATCACCACAATCTAATTTTAGAACATTACTGACTTATGCTTTTTTGCATAATAAATTAGCAAATCTTCCCCCGCCCCGATTATTATACTCTTTTTAGAATTCTTCCTACAGTCCCTGCAAGGCTATGTTGAATAATAGAAGAAATCACTTTATTAGTGGAATTGTCAGAATTTTTTAAGTTGGAGAGGTGCACAAATTTTAATTAGCGTGAGAACAATACTGGATGAACTCTGTCTTCCTAGCTGTCTCATAGGAGGTCTGAGATCAATGAGTCTGGCAGAACAGAGAAAAGCAAGAGCCTAATTTTTATTTTTCTCAACAGTTGGGTGGTAGGTTGGCATGTAGGTTGGAATCATGCCCTGAGAATGAAATGGGTCCCCTTACCCAAATATAGATGGTATTTTTAAAAGGCTTGGGGAAGCAGCAAATACAACTCTATATTCCTAGCTGCTGTAGAGATAGCAATAAAATTTCACAAGATTTGGGATCATAAGTCTTTTTAAAATTTCTGAGATCTGAAGGATAACTGGATAAAAAGTGCTGTGAGGCACATTCTGTAGGAGCAGGGGAGTATATTGTTGTATATTTCATCACTCGGCTAAGCATAGATTTACTAAGACCAGCTACTCATGGCTAGACAACTGAAGGAGAGGGCTCTGTTCAGTGTTAGCTTGAACAGGGCACCGAATGCAAGTACCTAGGCAGGAAATGAACTCCCAACGATGGTATTCCAAGGCTGTGGTTCTGAAGTTGAGGTGGGATGGCTAAAAATGAGATGAAATGGTAAATGAAGGAAAACTGGAACCACTTCACAAACTTGCCTAGGTCCTGCTCTGTTCAAAACAACCACAAACATACATCAATCTGTATTCAACCTCCTTGGTTCATACACACTGATTGAGAGCACATTGGACTTTGGATTTTTTAAACAAGTCAATAGATTCAGAAGAAGTCGAATATGTATGTTGTTGCCAGTCCCCAGAAGTTTCTTGGACTAGTTCAGGCAACAGCTGCATAAATATTTCTTAACATTGGCTGCCTGTCTCACTTCACTTCTTTGTGGAAAATACCTCACTCTTTTTTCCAGTTCAATTTAGTGCTTATGTCTTATGTGGATTGACTGAAGAAAATTATTTCTAGAACTAGGAGTGTTCCAAGCATAACTATGACTTCTGGCAGCTAAAGAGACATGACCAAACAATTTTTCTCCTTCTCTGTCGACTTACTCCTGTTCATCCTTCAAGACTTAGCTCAGAATATTCAATATCAGGAAATGAGAAGAACCTGTATGAATAAAACTATAAACCTTTATTAAGTAACACAAAGAAACACTTGAATAAGTGGAAAGACCTATCGATTTAATGAAAAGGAAAATTCAAAATTATGAAGAAATCAATTTTTCCTAATAGAACTATTCTCTATAATGACAATCAAAATTTTAATAAGCTTGTTACAAATTGACAAAATGACTCTAAAGTTCATCTAGAAAAGTAAAAATGCTAGAAGAATCAGGAAAATTCTGAAAAATAATGAGAGCACTTGTCCACATATACGTTATAAAGATAGAGTTGGTACTGACCCGTGAATTTCTACACTCCAGTAAGTGTAACAAAATACAGTCTAGAAATAATCCCACATGACACGTGAATTTGGTATCCAATAATAGCTGGTCTTATTACGCACCCTGTATCTTTCTAAGCCCCTTTCATACACTAACCTATGCAGCCCTGACAGCTCCAAGAGATGGGTAGTTTGATTACCCCCATTTTATATATAAGAAATCAGCTTCACCTAATAACTAAACAGCGGAGCCAGAATTTGGACTCAGGCAGCCTAACTCCAAGACCTAGTAATCACTATACGATGCAGTATTTTAAATCAACAAGGGAGAAAGATCGTTCAACATAGAGGACTAACAGAAACCCTACCTTACTTTTTATATCATAGCTGATTCTAGATGGCTCAAATATTTAAATATAAACATAAAAATATAAAAAGCAGGAAAATATGGACTTTTAGAAATCTCGATGTGGAGAGACCTTTTTACAGCCCACACAAAAGTCAAAATCAAAATAGGAGAGATTAGTAGGCCCAACTCAAACATTTCAAAACCATAATTAAAGTCAAATGAAGAAGCGAAATACCAATCATAGTACATATGATGGGCAAACATTAACATCCCTAGCATACAAAGATCTACAAATCAACCAGATGGTGATGAACATGCCAAGGAAAACATACACAAGTAATTCACAAAAATAAGAAAAAATAGGCAAAATAAATGTGAAAAGACATTTAAATTTACCAGTGATTAAAGAAATGCACATTAGAATAAAAAGATAGTTTTTCATTTATCAGATTGGCAAAGACATAATAGAAAACATTCGGCGTTGACAAAGACATAGGAAAACATGGAATTTGAATTGGTACAACTTTTCTGGAGAGCAGTTTGGCTTTTATGAATCAATCAAAATTTCAAGTGTGTATAACTTATGATCCAGCAATTCCTCCAGAGACTTATCTGTGGAGATCTTTGCCAAAGTGTCCAAAGCTATATATACAATGATCTTAAGGAGATCATTATTCAAAATAGCAAAAAGAAGAAAATGGAATCAACTTAACTGTACTTTGATAAGGGACTAGCTAAGCAAATTAAGGCACAAAATATAATGGAATACTATATAGCCATGAAAAAATTGTGATATAATTTTAAATTTATTGATCTGGAATGGTGTCCAGGATATTTTGTTGAATGAAAAACAAATCGAGATACTGAATAACATGTGGAGTGAGGTCACATTCATATAATAAAAGTATGAATACACACACACACACAGACACACACACACACAGATATGCGTAGAAGGGTATTCACCAAAATGTCAGTTGTGATTATCACAAGGTGAGAAGTGATTTGGGGTGAGTTTTAGTCTCTTGTTTATATTTTCATGTATTATTTGGAATTTTCTAACAAGCACATAAATACCACCAAAAAAAGAAACAGAAGAGATACAACTGAAGCATTGCCTTTTCCAGGAAGCCTTCCCTAACTCCGGCTTGGTCTAAGTGTTGCCCTCTGATTTCCCATATCACCCGATGTACATCTCAACCATAGGAAATCCACATTACAATGTAAAGATATTGGTAGGTGTCATCCCTCTCCACTAAATCATCAACTCTTGAATATCCCTGATATCCTATTTACTGTGTTTTCCCTGCACCAAGCATAGAGCCTGGCATGTAGCAGACACCCAATAACTCAAACTATTTGGGAATTCAAACAAATGTCCTGTAAAGTGATACATTGTTCAAGATGATAGATGTGAGTTTTATGAGATTAAGATGTGGGTTTTTCCCAATAGTTTTAGTGAGATAAATCATGGAGAAATGCAAAGTAATGGCCTCCTTTTTCAGTAGATCTATCTAGTTTCAAGCAAGAGACAGGGTCTCAATAAATTAACCAACATCCTTCAGAAGTCTTCTTGTGAAAACTGCTGTTTAAGTCTTGACAATGACTGACAGTGATTTCTCACTGGGAACATGTCTGCTTTTCTGGAACTCTCACTTTCTGCATCTGCAAACTGGAAACAAGAACAGTTCACCCAGCAACAGGCATTTACCTTCAATGACAGTGGCGCTGGGGAATCGTTAACAGTGTTTGCTCGAGGCCTCTGCTTTAGGCGTGCTTTATTTCAGCTCCAAATTTTCCAGTGAACTCTGTCTCTGTTTTGACATTGAAAAAAAAATATTTTGGCACTGAGCAACACTGAAAAATGTTTCACAATAAGCTCCTCTTATCAGTTTGTTGGCTTCATCCTGTGAGGTTTTCCTTTAGCCAGATTACAAATTTTATTCTGGGGTTAGTGCCTTTGAACTATAGTAACAGATATGAATTGCAGGTAGAAATGGTCTCTAATTAGTAACTATTATTAGATATCAATATAATATCTAATATATAAAATACGTGAAAAGGGGGTAGATAACATGTCAGATACCTCAAGAGTGAAAAGAAGCCCTCTAAATGAAGTTGGTTAGAAACTGAAAGACCTAATCTGAACTGTTAGTGTATTCATAGACATATTCTAGAGGACAGTGTTGGTTTTACGGTGTTGACAGTGCTACTTAAAAAAATTCAAGCAGGACAGAACGGTAGTAAATGAAAGTTACAGCTTTACCCCTCATTACACCAACTAGAGATGTTCACATCACATTATTCTTGTCTTCAGTTTGTCACCTCATCATCAGGCTTGTTTCCCCGTGTTTAAACAGGTGTGATTTTCACGTGCTCCTCCAGCCAATGAAACACCAGATTTTAATGATAACATGCAAGCTGTGACTCTTCCTTTATAAATATTGACACTGGCAGATTAGTCAATGTCTTTCTGAGTGTTTATTTACTTAATCTTTTGGAAATTAAGTTCAGAATTTCTACGTGTTACATCAATCAGGTGTCACCATTTTGAACTTACATAATATAAAACTGTTTGTAAGAGCTGTATGTATTGCTAAGCATTTATTTACTCAAAATCAATGGTTCAAAAGTTTTAAGAAATGTAAAACATGGGAGAATATGTATGAAATACTGCCAGGAAAAAGAGAGAGAGAGTAAATTAAAGAAATAATGATTAGAAATGAGGAGAGTGAAAAAGGACCACTTGCAAATAACCTACCAGCCATAGTCAACATAACTGCATCTGATGAAAATAGTATAACATAATTTATAACACATTATGACACATTTTATATTATCAACACCGCAATTAACTTATAGTTCTAAGACCACACAATATTTTCCTTCATTTTACACAAATACACTTTTCACTTTCAAAATAAGGCAATCTGTTACAGATGTAGTCAAGTCAATGACCACTAACACATCACAATAGCCTTTTTAAAAAGTCTTCTCATGCCTTCCTAAACTTGTATTTCCAAACGAACAGTGTAGGTTATTCTTTCAATAATTCAATCACTGGGCTTATTTAGACTTGTATTTGAGACGAATGAGCTTGTTAATAAACATATAGATAAAAGACTTATTAAATATTAGGATCTGCTAGAATGGCTGATGTTAAGCCAGCTACATCTAATTTTCAATATTACTGATGTCTCTCTATTTCTTGATTTAGCAACCTAAGACAATCTCTTTCAATGACCCACTATAACCAGGTAAGTAATTCATCTTACAATACTTCCTTCTTTTTCCCTACCCCTTCTCCTGGGTTTTGTTGGTTAATCTGTACTTTTTAGCTCTTTTATTGGTTACATAAGTCATATAGCATGAATTATCTCAAAATTTCATATAACTTCAAATGATATAATTTATATAATTTCAAATAATATGCTTAAATTCCACTTATTGTTTCATCATTTTTAGACATTATTTTAATTCTCTTTCTATAAAAAGAGGAAATAAGAATCCTAATCTATCTTTGACTTCTCTACCCCAAACTCCAGGTTTTGGACTTTTAAAATTAAGCCAGGACTTTTAAATTATCAGTATGCGTAGCATTTACATTTACAGCCACCCTGTCCTTGTTTTATAACTTTATTAAGAAGATTCTGAGCTTTGTTTAGAAGTTAATTCTAAAAATTCAAAACAAATAGCATATAAAACATTATTATTATGTCAATATTAGTCACTGCAGAATCAAGCATTATGATTAGACCTCAGGAGAAAGAAATGTAATCTTACGTAAGAAAAACTGTGCCACTCAAAGGCAATGACTTAAGAATTGAAGTAAAATTCTCTTTTCTTTCACTCCAAGAATTCCTCAGAATTATGCCACAGTTTACTTTGTTTTGTGTATGGAAATGGCTTTCTTGTGCTACAAGTTTTTGGTTTTTTCTGAAGTTTCTAGTTGCCTTTTTTTTGTTGCTGTTTGACAAGAAGCATAGAAACTCTCATCCTATCTTTAATCTGGCTCCCCCGCTTCAGCCCGCCCCTCCCATTCATCTCCTCCATTTGTCTGCTACCTCTTACTTGATTCCTCAATAGGAAGATATTTGACATTCTGGATTAATCTTTAAGGTCACTTATTTTTCTCTCATGCTTTATTTTTGCCTGTTTGCTCTACTTTTAAATCCATCTTTTTGCTGCATTTTGAGAAGCAATCATATTTTTAATGTCCAATAATTTCCTCCTGTTCTCTTTTTGCAAAAAATGTTATACTTACTTTATAGATATCATTCCTTTTTTAAGTCTCTCTGAGGCTATTAACTAGAATTGAAAGAATTCATTTTGTTCCCTGAATTAGCTGGAGGTTTTTTGGTCCATCACTTTCTTTATTCATCTTAGTCCTATTATTTGTTGCTGTTGATTTTCCCCCAATATCTGGCCATCGTTGTTTATCTGTTCATACTTACGAAAGAAAAACTAGGTTAATGAATTTGAGTAGTTTATGTGGATGTCCTCTACTGTTGAATAGGGATTTTTTTCTCAAAAGACATCACTTTGGGAGGATTTCTGGGTAAGTGGGCAACTCACGTAGATGGGGAGGCTCTTTAAGACACATGGACAGAGAACAAAAAGAAGATGAGGGTTTCACTTCCAGTATCAACACAGGAGGGCCTTTCTCTGGAGCTCACATCCTCACTAGGAGCGATAGCCCTTTCCAGACTAATCACGCACTTTGCAAATGTCACCAGGTCAGCAGCACTGAATACCTGCTCTGTATGGGGGGAAGGAGTAGCTGTTTTGCATGCAAACCTTCTGCCCACTTCCCTCCCTGGTCCTCCATATCGGTCAACCCACGCTATTCCACCAAAGGGGGCTCACATCTGTGCTGCAGCCTTTTGTACTAGGGCTTATGTCAATATGTTCTTATCTACTTTCCTTATGCCAGAAGTTTGCCTTTGCTCTGATGATCCCACCCTAACCTGTTCTTAAAAGAACAAACTGAAGGGTTGGGGTACTCTTTTCCTGTCATTTCAGTGGCATTTGAGGAGGAAGAGTGGATGAACATAAGTACTCCACTGACTATCGTGTAGTAAAACTCGTGAATTCCCTCCCTGATCTCAACACCCTTCCTTCTTTCCTTCCTGTCTCCCTTCCTCTCACCATCCTTCTGACCTTCTGTTCCTCTCTTCTTTGCTTTTACAGATAAGCACCTTGTAGTCTAGGAAATGATATTAGAATTAAAAACAGTGATGAGGATTTTCCTCTTTTTCTTTTCAAAGAGGTTCTTTATAATGCCCACAATAGATATCTCAGCAATTTGTTTTCCAAAGAACTGAAAGTAAACCTAATTTAGTGTTTTTTTCTTCTAGACAGGTCTCTTTGTAGACTTCCATGGTCAAAGCGAATATGTCGCATTTGAAGAAAAAAATGAACAGGTAAAATTAATTGGTATATTTAACTGAATGGTTTGTCCAACATGACACATTTGCATCAGAATAATTTAGGTAACAACAAATTATGTTGAAACAAAGAACACTCTCAATTCTTCCTCATATGAACTTAAGAGACACTTTATTGGGGGCTATAAATCAGGTACTGGGCTAAGATTGCTAATCCCCTATGAGATAGGTATTAACATTCCCTTTGTGCAAACAAAGAACAGAAGTTCATGGAAGTTAAACAATTTGCCCAAGAGCACAGAAGTAATTGGCAAGTGTAACTGGCAAGTAATTGGCAAGTGTAACTGGCAAGGCCACAGTTTGAACCCAGGTCCCTCTGCTGCTTCTAACCATTTTCCTAGTCCACCTCATATACGTATTAGGACACCCTCAGAGTACTGGTAAGTGCTGCCCAAGGACCAATGAAGACATTTAAAATAGATGAGGCAGCTATGACTATTGGAAAAACTTTAGCTCCCTGGAAACACAAGAAGAAACCCTCATGTTCAACGAGTCAGTGTGTAGAGTTATACCCACTTCACTCTGTAAGTTAAAATGTTTACCTTGAACAAATAGACCCCTTAAGGATATTAAGGATTTTCTGACCCTTCCCGTTAGAAAAAGCTCATGCTAGGGTTGTGTGGGACAGAGGAAAGAAGACAGCATTTGGAGAGAGACAGAAATGGTTTTAGATTCTGTTCTGCCACTTACTAGCTGTGTTAAGTACATGACACTTATGCTGAGATTGTTTCCTTATCTATAAAGCACAGATAATAATCCCTTCTTCACTGAGTTATGATGACAATTAAATGAATAAAGTGCTGATAAATAATAGATGTTTAAATGTTAATTCCTTTCCACTGTAGTGTCTTTTACTTAAATACCTTAGAATTAATAGATAAGAAGATATGTGTCCATTTGGTCAATACACAGCACTAAGTAAAAATGAAACCTATCATTGGAGAACCATTCTTTCTAGAATATATATACATTAAGCTCAAATATTCCTTTAGGTATGACTTAATATGTGACTATGTCCTGCTTATTAGAGATCATTTATTGTAAGTTCTTTGAAAATTAGTTCTTCAAAACATATATTTCTCCTGAAGTGTTTTAGTTACTATGAAACATATTTATCCTCTTACATCTTCAATCTATTTAATTAGATTAACTTTTGTATTATCATTACTATGACTACACACGTGAATTAAGGACAACCACCCTCTTAGACAATTTTGAATATAACTACTTCAGGAGCTTTGCAATGCACTTTTCTCCCAGTAAAATGCTGCACGGAAAATGTTCAAATAGAAAAATACATACTAACTCACACAGAGGACAGAGTGAAGGAGGTAGGAAAAAAGCACTTACTTGAACTTTGAGCTCTCATTTGTCCATTCTTTAGATAAAATATTTGCTCCCTTTTGGACTTGGAAATGTAAACAAGCATCCATATAAGGGGAAAGTCATTTATCTTTTGAAAGTGTGGCTAAATGCAGCCAGTTCAGACTTGTGTGTGGAAAATGTAAACGTGTTGTCACAAAGTTCTAACCTTTCAACTCTATTCTTGAATTGCTATCTTGTGAAACAAAAATGCTCTGATAGCAAAGACTATTTGGAAAGGTAGATCAAGAGAAAAAAAGGGGACATTAAAAGAAGCAACGTTTAACTGAAGTAATAAAGAGTTTAAAGTAAGTGTCATTTGGGAGGAAAATGTTAAACGCAGTGGTCTGTTGGCTGGAAGGAATCTCAGACTAAATTTATTTCTCAATCATAACAAATACATTAGACTAGGTAATTTGTATACTTATGTCTAGGTCTTCAAAGTTTTTAATTACCGTTTTTGTTTTTAAAGTTTTTAATTACTACATCAACAGTCTTAATGCAAATGTCACTTTAACCCTCAGAATTTAAGGGAAAAAATATACATTGATTGATCAATCAACAGATATAGATAAGTATCAATATGATCTTGGCAAACAAACCAAATGATGATATAAAAAGTTATTTTTTAAATCTTCATTAAAAAGAAATTATCTATAAGGATGCAACCTAAACTGGTACGTCTGAGGACTTGGGGAGTGGGATAAGAGGAGCCTTGACAATTCAAAATTCTGGGTTTTCTTTTTCTTTTTACAAACAGGAGCATGCTATGTTTATAATTCAGACAAACTTCAAAAGTTTTTTTTTTTTTTAAATCATCATTATCCTTTAATTCAATAGTGCAAACAACATATGGAATAAGAAACTATGGGGCAGAATTCTCATTAACATCAATATAGCAGATAATAAATGCACAGGTTATTTGACCTTAAATAATTTCCGGTAAGGATGTATGATAGCTTAACATTTTTCCCCCAAATATGTGTTGGCCCAGTTCTTTATTTGTCCTCAGTACTCTACAGTTTTTGTATATATACCTCCTCTCCTCCCATACTTTAATCAAATACCATTCTCTTGCTCACAAACCATCCTCTTAGACAAAAGCTCAAAAAAATGGCAGCCCATGGGTGGCTCAGAGGCAGCCCACAGATGTATTTTGTTTGGCCAGAAAAATGTTTTTGCATTTTCAAATTAGTTGCCAGTATTCAAGAATTTGGGGATTTAACACAAAATTTGAGATTCCCGGCTTCTCTTGAAAGATCAAAACATATGCCAACACAGAGCCCATGTTCCTGCATGGCACTGGGATTGCTTACAGCTGCCCGTTTAGCCTGGGCGCACTCTCCAGTCCCCAGAGACTGACCACCCCAATAGCGCTTGCAGTGCCATGCTCCCTTTAACAAGCCTCTTGCACTGTTTTTTGTCTTTTGGTAAACAGGAAAGTAATTTCTTACTTATACACTCTTTTCTTAAAGGTGGGACAAGAAAAGAATATCAAGCAAACCAGAAGAAGCATGTGTGGAATAGAGAAGAGCATTACAAAATAAAGGTAAAAATTTGTTTTTAAGTGGGAACAAAATAAGGGACACTTTTGTGAAATGCAATTACATGTTACACAAGAGACTATTTTCCTATATCTAATATTTTTCACTCATTTGGATTACCTAACTGACCCTGTAGATATTTGAGTCTGACCCCATTTAGAAACACACCCAGACCCAGACGCACAAGTCATCTACCCCTGCCCTACTCCTATGCCCTGGGGCGGTAAACAGCAAAGGCTGTTCAGCCCAGCACTGATTCTCCTCCTCCACTTCCCTCCTCTTCCCGTTCTAAACAGTACTCTGCAAAGATAAGGGAGGCAGCTGTAAAAATTCCTAACTCTCCAACTCCATGTTCCCTCCTCCTACACAGGGCCTCTCGCTCTAGGCCACCAATATGGCAAAATGCCCATATTAAGAGCTGAGTGAGACCTTCCTTTGCTAATACGGCGCTATGCGTTTTACAAAGTCACAGGCCTTCAATTACAGCCGCAAACACTCAGGGCAGATCACCCAGCTCGATCCTTGTGGGAGGGAGCGGATGACCTGTACAAGACAGCAGTCAAACCTAACAGAGGTATCTACCCGCCGCTCAAAAGTCACAAGCAGATCAGTAGCTACAAGGGCGATGCCAAAGTTCTCAAGCTCCCCATTTTAGGGAAAAGAAAAGGAGCCTCTGATCAACCAGGTTTGAGTCAAATCTGCATCCCAGGACCAATCAGTTTGGGGCATAGATCAAGCATTCAGGAAACATTTGCTGAATTTAGAATGCGGGTCTGCTCTCTGGGCCATCAGAAGGAACCTATCTTTAAGGCTCTGCCACTAGTCAGGTCCAACTTCTAATAATATTACTACCTCATTGTATAATCCACAAAGTGCTTCCACATGACTTATTTGATTCAATCAGGAAGGCTGTGAGCTAAGTAGGATTGGTTTTATAATATCATCTCCAATTTACAGAAGAGAAAAGAGAACTTAGGTTAATGTGACTTCATCAAGGTCAAAGAATGAGTATGGGCCTTGCATTTACTACACTTTTGTCCAAGCCACCATAAACTAGATGCATAAACAGGGAGATAACACTAAAAATTATGAATTAATATGAAACTGCAGCCCTTCAAAGAGAAAAAAATACATTATCCAAAACATGTTCTGTAATAAAAGCAATATTCAATAAACGCACAACACAATTCAGGAAAAAGAAATCAAGATTTTAAAAATGTTTTTATGTAGAAATATTTTACAAAGATTTTACAACAATAGCAAATCATTACATCGTATTGTAGAAAGAAGAAAAAGGTTAAACTTCAAGAATAAAGAAAGTGCTCACAGCAACGTATTGCAGTCTCCATGAAAGTGCATGAACAGTTAAGGCAAAGTACCACGGTGGTACTGGCATGTGGCAAAATGATGTCTACAACAGTTTTTCAAAAGATATACAAAAGTCTTTCTTTTTTCCTCCATCTTCTCCAAGACATTTGAAAGGGATACATTTATGGACAGTCTTGCTCTACAACTAAGTAAAAATAACTCCTGGGTACAAAACAGCAAATGTAAAAACGCTCTACCAGAGCGCGTTCCAAGTGAAATCAAATGATTTATGAAACAAAACCTTCCCGAGCGTGGGCTTGCTTTCTACATTTCACCTGCCAGGCTGAAAGCTGACTCGCTCATATTCCAAGACAGAGACCGTTAATGACAGCGGCACAAGTGAAATTTGCGTCTTGTCGTACTGTGTGACTCTCAGCTTCTAGTTTCTATGGACAAACTATTGGCGTATGTGCAGTCATCAGACATTCATTGTGTTATAAATCTAGCTTTGCTTCTACCTGCAACTTACATGATAGCCATTTTACAAAGTGCTACATATGTGTAATATAATACTATGCCCTATCTGATAGTAAAAATATGAAGCTGCTCTCTAAAGTTAAACCACCAACCCCTTTAGAGAATTCTAGTGACGTATTTTGTTTTTCCACATAGAAGTAAATCCTTTAAGATTAATAGGATCAATAAGGATAATACTGGTTATCAAACTTTAATCTTTAGACTTGGAGCAGAATTTATTTGCTTTTTCCTATAATTGAGAATAAGATACCAAAAAAAAAGTACATTAGCTAGACTTGAATAAGAGTGAGTTTTAGGGAAAACTGACATATCTAAATTCTGGTATAGATCATAAATATCTGCCAAAAAATAACTTAATTCACATGACTAACCACTCTTTTATGTGAAATTTTATCTACTCATGAGAAATTGGGAAAATCAGTATTGCTAGCTTAGTCTCCATACTGAAACTGAGTTTTTCTTTTCCGATTTTTTTCCCATCCTTAAATGTAAGGGAAATTAGCCAGCTCATCTCTGCTGACTTAGGTTTCCTCAATAGCTTTTGGCCCTCAAGGTATAGCTGTGGTAAAACCAGAGAGAAACACCCAGCCATTTACTGGAATTCTGAAGTACAAAATAAGCACATGTGCTCGATATAATCTAGTAACAGGGACGGCAGCAGTTAAAACTGTCTTACACAACAGATGTATTAGCTGCATTTTCCTCCGTAACTTCTGTTTCATCAGAACCACAGACAAAAAGCCGGTTGCCCAGAGTTTTGCGGGCGAACCGGAAATACATGATGTGGCCCATTGCCACAAAGGAGACTGAAATCAATACGAGCAAGCCGAAAGCTTCAGGATTCGGAGCCAGGATGACCATGATGAAATGCAGAAGATCAAGGAGATAGTTCATGGAATTCTGCACACCATTTATAATGCCTCTTTCAGATTCAATTACATTTTCTTGCAGCAACTGTGTCACAGTTAAATCAAAGGACCAAAGACCTATAATAAAAGATATTTGTTAAAGATAGATTTTTAATTTACAGCTTTACATTTCAGATTTGTAGATTAAAAATCTGTTGACATGTGCAAAACATACATTTTAGACCTATCACCTGAAAGTCATATATGTATTATGATAGCCTTACCTTAGAGAATTATTTTTCATTAATAGATATTGGGTTATTAGTGGCTTCAAGAAATGATTTTGACACCCATAAGATAAAATCTACGAAATTAATCCTGTTTTTCTGTGATTATTCATACTACGAAAGCAAAACTCTGATTTCAGAGACACAATAAATCCTATTATATGTACTAGTATTTTTAAAGTTTAAAATGAATGGACCTAATATATAGTTATGGTTAAAGGGTAAGGAAACTTGAAACCATTATTACATTTACTGCTTGGGTTCTAAAGCCCTTGCAATAAAGCTGTCTTGCTTGAATATTAATGTCTTTGATAAATTAACGAACTGCTTTGTATCACAAGATGAATACAGTTTCATTTCAAGAACGAATTGAGGCAGAGATAATTCATCAAGACTCTATTAATGATTACTTAAATTTTGCTTTGTAAGATGTCTTTACATTGTGTTTCCTTCCAGGGCTATAAAATCCATGTGTTTGGGCAAAGTATACCATAAATACACATCAGCTTAGAGAGGACCTTTGAAGGATTTTTTTTTTTTCTATCGTGTCTTTTTTTTTATTTAAACCAAAAACACTCTCTTTTTTACCTTGTCCCATAGAAATATTCTCTAAATTATAATCCTTTTGGTAGAGTTACAGCAATATAAAGACTCTAAATTTTTAAATGGTAGTATAATTATTAGAGCTAATATCTTTTTTAAAAATTATATTACATTAAAAGAGTAATACTTAAGATATGCATTTAGAAAAATTTTTCAAGCCCTGTTTTACGAAAGTATATGTACATACCCACATACACAAATATAGTTTTTTCAACTATAAAATAAAAATTTTATAATAAAAGACTGAATTATACGTAAGGATAAATAGTGGATTTTGCTTAAATTAACATTCAGGGAATGTTTCAGATCATTTATTGTTGAATTCTCTTAACCACACTGCAAAAAGATACTTTAGTTCATCAATATACAAAAAGAGATGTCTTACCGACTCTAGCAGCAATGACGCCTGCAAACAGCAGACTGACAGAGATTATGGGCTCAGATTTAAGACTCGTCTCTGGGACAATATTAACAGGATCAGATCTGTTTGATGTGTGCATTTCAGTTGTAAAGATTTCAGGTATTTTTGTAGTTGTGGACAGTGGCTCTGCCTGAATGAACCTAGAACGGATATCTTCAAAAGGAGAAACGGACAAGTCCAAGGGGCTTCCAGGCATGAACACGGAGATCACACACAAGATCAAACAGGAAAGCTGTGCAAACCCTGAGATCATCCCAGTCCGAACCAGGCCACATTTCCGACGGAGCCAAGTAAAGGCCACAGTTCCCATTATTCCAGTTATGGCTGATGCGCCCATCAAAACACTGAGGACGGATCCACTCAGCCCCTGAGTGTAGGCGTACCCTGTGGTGATACAATCAAAGCCCAGGACAGTCATATAGAGGAAAGCAAGACCCATGCCCGCCAGAAACACCCGCTGATTGTAGTAGGAGACCCATCCATCTCGGAAGGTGCGGAAGGGCTCGGCCAACTGGGAGGCACAGCTCTGCTCGTGCTCATCTTCAAGCTCACGGATATTAGGGTCTTTCTCACCCATTAAATGAGTTCCCTCCAGGGGTTTTGGCTCAGTTTCTGTTAATAAAAGACAACATTATTTTCATGGGGAAAAGAAAGCCAGTTCTGTTACTCCGTATTTTTCCTTTTCTTCTTTCCCTCCTCCATGGGTACCCTTGGCTTCTACAATATAACATGCATTTTCTTTTACTAATCTAAGAATTCCAGCCAAGGAACAATCTTCAAGTAGCATGTTAAAGCAACAAAATACCATCGGTATATCTCTTTCTCAGAAATTATACTCTGACCAAAGTAAATAACAGGAAAACTCATCAGATAAAATATAATAATTGTCTGGGAAAACACAGCATCTTATTTTCTGGAGCCCTGTTAAGATTCCATTTGCCCAGAAACCCAACTTCCTCTTTTCTTGGGAAATGCCCACCTTCATGTCCTCACCCCCGCTCCCCTGTCCTACATATGGCCTACATAAGGCCACGTAACTCCCCTCTTCATACACTCCTAGGAATTCTCTTGGTCTCTTTTTTCCTACTGTTCTTCCCTGTTGTATGGCTCAACTTTGCCCAGCCATCCCTCAATTAATTGTCCCTCTGTATCTACTGCTCACATTAAGGAAAAGGGCCAGGGGTCCCATTTCAACCAAGGAGCTTCAACCCAGAGTTGTTCCTCAGACCCTCAAAAGCCTGAGTTTTGACTCTCCTCCCAAGTGATATTTAACCTCATGCAGGCCTGCACTTGTATTAGAACCAAAATAGTTTTGGTCTTCACCATCTAAGGTCTGAACATCAGAATAAAAGGATTCATCACTGTGTTGAGTTTACCTTTGTGTAAATTCAGCTGTTTCAATTCAGCTTCCTCTACTTTAAGCGCAGCTTTCACAGCTAGAGCAGGGGTTTTCTGGTAAACCTTCCAGAGCAGAAAGTACTCCACACACATAGACACCAAATTCCATCCCGAAATGAAACCACAGCCAATGACCGTGGAGCCAAATGTCATAATCTGGCCAACAGCCATGGGGGCCAAGATGTTGGTTAACTGGTCAATCCTTCGTATTGTAGCATTCATATCTACAGACATAGGTGAGAGAGGCAGATAAGTGTGCAAACCTATCAGAGAGACTACTCACTTACACAATACAAACACATAAACCAAGAGTGTAGATTCCTAATATGTAAATTTCTAAAAACACCCTGCTCGCAAACCATTTTGTTAGAAAATCATTTGTTGTTTGGATCAAGTCACATTAAATTTAACTCAAATTGTGATTCCCTTGGGATTGTATAAATTAGTCTAACATCAACTTTTAAAATGAATACAATAGTGACTCTACAGTCATTTTTTTCAACAAATGTTTGTCAAATGCCTATTATACTAGGCATCATTCTGGCATAATAAAGAAAATGGAGAATATCCTTCCCTTTCTTCATGGAGTTTACATTCTCATGGGAGGAGAAAGAGAATAAATCAGTAAGTACATAAATATACAGAATATCAGATGTTCATTAAATATTATGGTGAAAAAGAAAGCAGAAAAAAGGCATAGAGAGTGCTCAGGGGAAAGGAGAAATTTCAGTTTTAAATATGGAGAGATCAGGGAAGGATTCACTGAAAAAAAGAGAACGTCAAAGCAAAGACATGAAGTGGTAGGAGGCAAACAAGTGAGTCACGTGGATGTCAGTGAAAAGAGAATTCCAGACCGGGGAAGCACAAAAGTCCTGGGGTAGGAGGAGCGTGCCCAGAGCGTGAGAGGAGCATCAAAGAGGCCAGGAGGGCTGGAGCAGAGTGAGGAAGGGAAGGGACAGGAAAAGACGAGGTCAGAGAGGGAGGGTATAGTTGTCCAATCATGTAGGATCTTATGAACATTATGTGGACTTCAACGTTTATACCTAGTGAGTCAGGAAGCCTTTGGAAGCTTATGAACAGAGTTGGCACAGTCGGACTTATATTTTTAAAGGTTCATTTTGGCTGCTGTGTTGAGAAAAGACTATAGAGTGAGGGTGAGGACAAGCTCAGAGACAAGGACACAAAGGAGAGATGATGGTAGCATGAACCATGATAGTAACAAGGGAAATGGAGAAAAAGATACTAAATCTATCTTAAAGGTAGAATCAGAAAGACTTGCAAACAGGTTAGATATGGAGTAGAGAGAAAGAGAGGAATTAAGGATGACTGTAAAGTTTTTTCCTGAGTAACTATTGGAAGCATAGAGTTGCCACTTCCTGAGAAAGGAAAGACTTCAGAAGAATCAGGTTGGGACAAAAGAACAAGCGTTTGGTTCTAGAGATGTTGATTTTGATAGGCCCACTGACATTCAAGAGGCCTCCACATCAGGCATGTACATATTTATATATATATCTAAATTATATATATTAAATATACATATGTAACTGACTGGAGGCTGGAGTTGAGGGAAGAAGTATGCACCCAACTTGGGAGTCAGCTGGTTGATTTTTAAAGCAATGAGACTGGATGCGATCATCAAGGGAGAGAGTGTAGATCGAGAAGAGACAAGGTCTGAGGACTGAGTCCTGAGTAGGCCAACATTTAGAGTGAGGAAGATGAGGAGGAACTAACAAAAGAGCAGAAAAACCAGGACAGAGTGGTGTCCTAGAAGCCAAAAGGTCATAGTGTTTCAAAGAGGAGGGAGTAATCAGCTGGCAAGTGCTGCTGAAGGTCAAGAAAGATGAGCATTGAGAAGAAGCTCTAGATTGCTCAGATGGAAGGTACTGGGGACCTCAAAGGGAGTAGTTCTGGTGGAGTTGTAAGGGCAAATGCCTGACTGAAAGTTAGTTTAAGAGCTTGGTGCCAACTCTAGGGGCCAGCATTTATATTGTAAGTGAGTGGCCCCCTGGATTTACAACGTGAATGTTGCCCCCTGGCATTATGGAAAGCAAAGCCCTGACCAAGGAAAGTGGGAAAAGTGAGCACAGACATCTCTTTTTAAGTTTTGCTGAAAAGGAAAACAAAGAAATGGGGTGATAAAAGGGTAAAGACAAGGATTTTTAAGAGCAAAATTACAGCATGTTTATATGCTGATGGCAATGATACAGTAGATGAGAAGGGATGGAATCTGAGTCTACTAGGCAAGCGGAGGCATTGTTCTCAGATAGGAGCGCAAACAATTCATCAACAGTAACAAGAGTGTAGGCCACGTCTATGGCTTCAGGTACAAGTAGAAAGAGCAATGTGATGGTGGCAGCATGTGGAAGTTCTCTTCTTATTTCTTCCATTTTCTCAGTAAAATAGAAACCAAGATGAAATACAAAGCACCAGTGAAAGTGAGGATGGGAGAGGAGGTACTGAGTGCAGGAGGAGAAAGTGAGACACAGTTCTTCAGGAAAGTGGGGGAAGGAAGAGACCAGAGAAAAGAGTATGATCATCTGGTAGCATGACAGGGCCAACTTGAACCCAGTGGTCATGAACTTGAGGTGAGAACAGTGAGCAAGGTTGTGCGTTTTTCTCCAGCCATGTTCTACTGAGGAGAGTTGGATTTAACCAGGGTCTGACGAAAGGAAAGTGACAAAAGGAGAGGAGGCCAAGTAAGCTGAGAGTATATGCTAGGAGGTGATCATGAGGTCAGATCGACTGACCTTGGAATTTAAGCTGGATAAAGAAGGGAGACAAGAGGGGTCATGAACAGTGAAAAGGTAATGGAATTAATGACTTGTAGGTGCCAACCAGGTTGGAGGATTGTTGGGGCTGGGGTACCAAGAGGAGTGAGCTGGAAAGGCAGGAGGTGGTAGTTCAAGACATGGGTGCCTAAGATTGAGGTTATGGAAGGGGAGGATTTAGTGGTGATGGCAAGGTCTAGGGTATGACCATGGGAACATATGGCTGAGTTAGATTGGAGGACAAGATGAATAAAGGAGAGGAAGTCAAGAAAATGTCTACTTTCTCATTCTCTCTCTCACAGAGGAGAGTGTAAGTTAATGAGACAAGCCCTTATCAATCACATGAGGCACCTTAAGGGAAAAGCAATACATGACTGATAAGCACATTAACAGAAAATTGCCTTTATTCCCTCTCTACTTCTTCCTGGTCCTAAATTACCTTCCAATTAGTCCTATGAGTGTAAACGCTTATACGATAACAGGAGAACTTTGACGTATCTCCCCTTCCACTTGAGAGGCAAAGGCAGTTTTCATTGATCTTACACGTGACCCTTTTTGCAGAGGCTTCACTAACTTTCATCTGCCCTCCACTGATAAGTTTCCAACTCACATGCTAACAGAGAAATGTAGAATTGATCCAAATAACTCAATCATTTGAATCCAAAACTCAAGTACTAATTAAAATATACACTTGGATCTGAAAGCTTTAGAACAACCACGAGAAAATTAATTCAGTTAAAATGATTTGTTACTCTTTCACAACCTCAGCTTTCAAGTGCTCATGAAGCTTCCTAATGCCACCAATTTCTATTTTTTATATTATATTTAGGAAGTTAATAATGTTTAAGGGTAAGGTAGTGTCAGAAAACAGCTTTTATTTTTCTGAAGCAGAATGAATTAAATAATAATTTTTGAAAAAGACCTAATCATCTTACAGGTCACAGGCTAGAGAAGAATCAGTCCTCTGAATGTGCAAACACATCCTTTTTACAAGTTTATATTTATTCTTACGCAAACACACAAATGTGTGCTCATTTAATTCTAATTTAACTGTTTTCAGCTACAGCTGTGGCACAGAACATGACATTAAATAACTACTTGCTATTATAAAGCGTATATTACATCTCATAAGATAATAATAATAAAAGTGAGATTTGCTGAGCAAATAGCAGCCAGCAGGCTTGTCTATCTCAAATAATGAAATCAATTTTTAGTCACTAGAGCTCAAACAAGAAATTTATCGGCCGTACTTGATCAAACTAACCAGCTGACGTTTCTTTAGAATGGTGGACAAGAAAAACCTCAGAAGCTGTTAATAAAGGGCGATTAATAAACGAAATAGGGAAAGAAAGAAAACAGCAGGTGGAATAGAAAGTCATGGCTCAACAGAATGTTTTAATAAAACACTCAGTCAAGTACCTAGAAAAATTAGTTAACAGATTAACAGTATTTCTGTGGAAAAACAATGCCTTTTCTGGAGCTGTATAAACCAGATGGTAACAACTATATTTTGGCCTGATGCCACTGAAATTCTAAAACGTTTTAACCTTTCAGGGAAAATTTCTCCTGTTCTTTATTTACCCTCAGTGATACAACTTCCAATTTTAAAACCTACTCTGAAAGCGAGGAACACGGGGCTAAGGGAATGGAGCAGTTAGCACCCACTCACAATCTTTCCTCTTTATGCACACACCCTTCCCCTTCACACACATCCGCGTGCACACAGCTTCGGGCGCCCCGCCCAGTCCTCTGCTCGGGTTTCTTTTCTTGTTTTTTTTTTTTTTTTTTTTTTTGAGGAAGATTAGCCCTGAGCTAACTGCTGCCAATCCTCCTCTTTTCCTGAGGCAGATTGGCCCTGAGCTAACATCCGTGCCCAGCTTCCTCTACTTTCTATGTGGGATGCCTACCACAGCATGGCTTGCCAAGCGGTGCGGTGTCCACACCCGGGATCCGAACAGGCAAACCCCGGGCCGGCGAACCCCGGGCCGCCGAAGCTGAACTTGCATACTTAACCGCTGCGCCACCGGGCGGCCCCTTCGCTCGGGTTTCTAACAGTCTTTGCCGGCAAGCTCAAAAGCCAGCCTGCATAAACATAAAGCATTCCTGCCTGGAGTAGGCGCGTCTACAGACCTTCCTGAGTCGCAGCCTCAGAGGCACCCAAGGCGGCAGCTGGAGTCCCCTCCGTGTGTGCTTTTCCCCTTCTCTAGTTTTATTTTTCCCTTAGCCTCCCTTTTCTCCTTTCTGTAACTCTGCCTTATAGCAGAAATGGCACCCAAAATCCATGGTTAGACCCTTGCTGACCCTCAGAACTAAGGAAGTTTCTGTATCCTGTTTTGAAGCATGGTTTTCAATTAATTTTTCAACAAATGCTGAGGTCAAAACTTGAGCAAGGACAACATGGAGGTTTTCCTTCAGAAGCTACTACCCCAGGCGACAGGCTGCCCACGAAAGAGCACCACTCTGAAAGCTAACTCAGGAGGACAAGGCTCCCCGGGCAGCTGACCCCACTTCCTACACCTGAGAGCTCCATAAGGCGAGAATGTGGACTGGTTGGCCTAGATTCTTCCCCTCTGCGACAGTTCCTAACAGAAAGAAGGGCAGCTGAGAAACGGCCCCTCAGAGTTTTGCTGTTCTAGGTTATCACTTCATATGAGAAAGATCCCACAAGGTTATGTGGAATCTTTGTTTTTATTTTTTATTTATGTATTTAGAACAAATTAAAGATTCTAACTTTCTGTTTACTCAGGACTATTTTTTTTTCAGACTATACAGACTTCACAGTAAAAATGAGTTAAGAAATTCAGATAAGAGAAAGACAATCATTTTAAAAGCCAACTTTTTCCCCCAAATATATTCCAACAGATATATATGTGATCTATTTTCAAAATATATCCTTTTGTACCTTTTGAATTTTAAAACATGGGCATGTATTACATACTTAAAATAGTATGTTAAAAAGGAAAAGCAAACAAGGAAAAAAACATAAAAAAGGGACAAAGCCTTATCTTATAGTTCAATGCGACAAAAAGAGATATGGAACTATTTCCTATTAGTAAATGATCACAGGAAGAAAAATTAATATAATCACTACTTTAGCTCTGGAGACAATTTCCTGCAGCACAGGCTCAGAGGGGTGAAATTCGTCCTACGCACACAGCATCCTCCAAGATCACTGTGGTATTTCTCCCTCGATTATAATAACTCTGCCACAAAGTGATGATTTACGCAAATTCTTCTTTTCCTTCAGTTACACCTTCCACAGATCTTGTTCCCTTTTTCTCACCACCTCTTTTCTATCTTCTGTTAACCACATGGTCCAGTCAAAGTTGCTTGCTTACCCCACCACCTAATCTTGCCTTCTGTGTCCTGGGATAAGCCATTTAAGCCACCAGGAATGGTTTTCTCGTCTGTTGGGATGGTTGGGCAATGTGTTTGTGATTCCCATTATCTCAATGACCAGCGGAGTTGATTCAGCTGATCCGTTTGGTAGATAGGGGTAGCCTTCCTCCTTCACCCTGGGTAATTATCAATCCCATTTGTGTCTGTGTGCTGCATGGGGTGGGCAGGCAGCCAATATCAAGCGAGGCAGGTTATTCTGAGCCCAAGAAACACTGATGTAATAGGACACGTTGCCTTGTAAACATTCTTTGGTCTTTTTCTGGCCTCTTGTACATGTTTCCAATGGACAACTAAGATTGTAAACTTCTTAACAACACATTCCGTCTTCTATTTCTTTAGTACTTGTAACAGCAATTATGCTACATCATGTATAATGTAATAAAAGTTGTAGATGATAAGTGGAAAGTTGAAGGAATTAAGTTCTAGAGTTTCTCCTAGAATTAAGTTGTTTCCATTTGGGTGGAGAAAAATAATATCCACAATATGACCAGTAAGTACTGATAATAATATCCATATTATGACCGATAAAATACCATGTCAGATTTTCACTGTTCTGAGTAGTAAGTAAACATTTAGAAACAGTTAACAGGATTTAAAAGAAAGAACGAACTCAAAAGAAATGTTCTTCAATTTACCAAGTTTGCACAAAATAGAAGATTACTATCCTATAAATTAACTTCATAATAGTGAGATAAATCTTTGCAATGCGACTGATAATGTGGGATAATGTGGAAAATTGTGCTTTCAATTTATTGTTCTTAAAAAAGTACCCCTCAGGGCCGGCCTGGTGGTACAGTTGGTTAAGTTCATGCACTCTGCTTCAGTGGGCCAGGGTTCATGTGTTTCGATCCTGGGTATGAACCTACACACTGCTCATCAAGCCATGCTGTGGCGGTATCCCACATACAAAATAGAGGAAGATTGGCACAGATGTTAGCTCAGGGACAATCTTCCTCAAACAAAAAAAGAGGAAGATTGGCAACAGTTGTTAGCTCAGGGCCAATCATCCTCACCAAAAAAGAAAAAAAAAAAAACCCCAGCCAGGAAAAAAGGCTTAAGCCTCATTTACTACAACAGATTTAAAGTGAATCCTAATATAACGCATTTAGTTGAAAAGAGAAAACCAAATTACCTGCTAATTTGCTTCTGTCTGCTCCTGCAACAACAACAATCCAGTCCCTCTGGATTGTGATTCCAGTTGCAGTACTGGCCAAATTTGCAATATTTGCAATAGTGATGATCAAGATATAGCAGGAAGTCTAAGGAATTACAGGGAAAACTTGAGTTACAATGTCAGTTTTACAACACTGTCCTTACCTCACACTATAATGTAGTTTAAAATGGTCTTTGATGGCATAATAATTTTGATTTTAATTTCATTTTGTAAATCACAAGAAATCATTTTATTTTGTAGACATGAAACAATACCAGTGGTCAAGTTAAAGGGCATAATGTCTTCCTAATCTGTATCATCTGTAGTACACATAATACAACAATTTTAGTGGTCATATGCACATTTATGTGACATCGTTATCATAAAGTGTTAACAAGGGGTAGTTTTTAATTTTCCCACAAATATCTCCTTTGGAAAAAACAATGAAGGGGAAGTGAGATGACCTGTATTTAAGTCAGGATTCTGATGCTTTCTACTAGCATGACAATGGGCGATCAGTAACATCATTTTGTCTTAGTTTTTTCATCAACAAAATGAAGGGAGTAGACCAAAAGACTTCTAATGTCCTACCTGGCTTTGAAACTCTACAATATCAATCCAAATATACATAAGAAGATTCAATAGTGACATCAAATCCATTGTTTTCCACCACACCCCATCTCTCTCCTTTTTTCCATCAAGCTATCATGAAATCATAGTGTGACAAGTTACCTAGTCCATTTCCCCAAAGAGAAATACCAATTATTACTGGAGGTATACGATCACGACTGATTAAGATATACATTGATAACATTTCTCATACAATGTGAACAAATTACAGGTTAATACTAATGAGCTGAAAACTAACAATTGAATCATATAATAAACTCTTAGAAATGCCATTAAAAGCAAACAGGAAAAAAAACCTAATAGGACAAAATTTAAATTAAAAAAAATATTTAATGACTGCCTTATTATGGACAAAAACCAAAAACAAAACAAAACAAAATCTGTAGAGGATATTAAAGTAGACACGGAGATCAATATTCAAAGGTCCCATTTGCAAAAAGATACCCCTAGCCTCAAGAGGTTTTCATCTTTTATCATTCCCAGATATCCAATTTTCTGCCATGAAGAATCTCATTGAGAACTTACAAGAACCCATCCATGGTACATGGTCAGAAGCTCATCTTTATGTAAGAAAACCATCATCAGGATGATTCCACACAGGATGACCGAAACATTCTGTACCACCAGCGAAGTCTGGGCCACTGTACAGAGGGAGAAACAAAGTTTTCACTACACCAGATTGTCTCAGTGGAGCTGTTTTGATCCACACATCAATCTTCTACTATATTAATGCATATGCAAATTACTACAAGAAAAAAAAAACACTCCTGAAGTAAACCCCGCCTCAACTATTTCCACTAGGACCCTAGACCAGTAAAACTTGCAGACAGAATGATGAAGTACCCATCATTTTTTCTCTGTTACTCGAAGCCATTCATAACAACCACATTTTCATTTAGTTTATTCTCTTGAAGGTTTACTGTCATGAACAGAACACTATTCCATAGACAAGATCCATCTCTCAGTTCTTTGTTGCTTAAGCTAAAGTAAGAACATGAAGGAGGTTATGGAGGAGGTTAAAGAGGCCATGGAATCCATAACCTCCTACATGGGTTGATGGTCATCTTGAAGGTCACCCTTACCATAGCCCAAATCTGGTAAGAGAAGATGGTGTGGATAAATAGGAAGGACATGTAAAAATTTGCCAAGAATAAAGCAGCAGTGTGTTCCTTTTGGCATATTAATGCTATTTGCTATGAAACTCTAAGCCACATCTTCCCTCATAGAAAATGAGGACTTTCTCAGATGGAGGCAGCCATGTAGATCAGGTGCTGGAGTAAGGACAGGGAAGGATACCTTGTAGTCTTTTCTCTGCCACTCCCTAGGGTAGACAATCTTGGACAGGATGGCTAATGTCTCTTATGTCAGCGTCTATAAGGTGAGGATAATAATACATACTTGCCTTCCTTACTTTATGGGGTCATTATGATGCTCAAGTAAAATAATTATGAAAGCACTTGGAAAAAGACAGAGAGTTGTATATGTAAGGTATAATCACAGCTCTTGTCTTCAAGGAAAGTATGGCTCATTCTGGCTTGGAAGGTCATATGAAAGCCTCAAGACAAAACAAACTGCTTTCTGAAATCCCAACATATAACTCATTCTTTCATTGCACAAGAATTAAGTATCAACTGAATGAGGTTCTGAGCTTTCAGGACCCCACAGATCAGAGGAAGGATAGATATGTGAACAGATGATTCTAAGAGTATAAGTGCAACAGCAGGGGTATCAACAAAGCCTTGTGGGAACTCAGAGGAAGAAATGGTTAACTCAGCCTAGAGACACCAGAGAGGATTTTCATGGAGGGTGACACATGAGTTGACTACACGGAATAAGTGGGAGATGGCTTTCCCATCACACTCTTCTTCACCCAACTCAACATCTTTCCCCAAGCTACGATTTCAGTGCTCAAGAATCATAAGGTTAAAGGTCTCTGTGTATAATATTCCTATGTTCCTACATATAACGATATAAATAACTAGCAATTTTTTCTAGGATACAAAACTTGTTTCTATACGTGTTTTGGTCTATCCATTCCCAAGAGGAAAATGTCCATCTTGACCATTTTACTAATAGCATCCAGTCCTAGAATTTAATAATCTAGTTGCTCTCTATCCAGAAGCAGTCATCGTGCACTGAAAAAAACTAATACCTCAGTCTCTCCCCAACGTCTGAGAAAGACATGGCCAGGTCTTGGCATTATCAACTGAGCAATTCAGGAAAATTTTGCCCTGATTTATTACCACATTGCCCTTATATTGTGAATAACTGAATCGCTCAATCACTTTCTCTGTTTCCTATATAAAACTGAATTATTTCAGTATTAATGCTTTAGAATAAATGTCAATGTATCATAATTTCTTCTTTTTCCCTCAAAAACTTATAATTTGGCTCTCTGTGATCCAGACTCAGATATTTTCTCTCGAATCCCTGCTTTTCAATTCCCCTACACACACCTCTATATGAAACACAGTAATTCAGAAGACAGATGTTAAAGCTGTCCCAGGAACATCACACTAAACAGACTCCAGTGCAAGGCATGGTTAGAAAGGATGCCAGAGTCAAGCAAGCTTTTAATGTTTAACATTGTTCTCAGAAGAGTGCTAAGGCTAATCATTAACATCTGGAATTTATGAACAGCCAAAGATACAAAAAAAAAAAATCTAGCACTCAATATCCTGGCATCCCAACTGTGTACAAGAGCCCCAGGACCCTCCATGAAGAGGTGCTGCCACCAAGCACCCTGTCACTAAGGCGTGGCATGCAGTGGTTTCTCTCCAGCACAGGCACTGGCCCCAGGAATAGAAAGGCTTAGTTAGAACACCGCTCACCTTTAAGTCTGGCATTCTTATCCACCCAGTCGCCAATGATGGCCCCTAGGGCCAAGACAGACCCTGCCACCACCAGCCCATAGACTGCAGTCAAGAGGAGGCTGTTTCCATAGAGCTCCACCAGGAACACAGACACTGCAAAGTGCCACATCCGATCTCCCTTGAAGAAGAAGAGAAAAGGTTTTGATGAAATATTTTCGGTTCCTAGTCAATTGTACTCAGGAAGTTGTTTTCTTATCAAAAGGTCACTTTCCAGCTTTATCACGTGATTTTCAAAGTCAACAATGCCTCTACAAATTGAATACTAGTCAGGTGTTAAAACTGTTCATCCTGGCACAATGGAAAATATTCTTGCCCAATTACAAAGTAAACTCGAAAAAGCATGATATTAATGAAACACGCATACTCCTTATCATTCTAGACAAAATGCAGTTTCCAGACTCAAGAAGGTTTTTTGAGACAAAACTTGTCTCCTTTTGAGTTAGGTCTACACCCGGGCCTGGAATTTGCTATCCTGATTTAAGAGGCATAAAGCAGCTTGCTACTGAACCAGAAGGAAACTGCAGTATAGTTCACAAACATTGGTATACCGTGAATGTCAAGAAAAGCCAGTTTCCCAATTTGTAAAATGATAAGAACAGACTAAATGGTCTCTGAAGTTTCTTTTACATCTAACATTCTAAAACCTATGTCTATTTAACAAATAAATTTCCAAGTCATTAAACAGCAGGGCAATCAGAAAGATGAAATTAATATGGGCAAATTCTGGCACCACATGAATGAAGACGTCAGAAATAAATGTATAAGCAAGTAGTTATTTTAACATTTTGATACAGATGGGTTTTGAAAGGGGAAAAATACCTATTTCTTCACTCCAGAATATATAAGGAATTTTGGAATTCATTACTGCAAAATGTGGAATAACAGAAACTTTTAAATGAGTCAGGTAAATTGACATGTAAAATATCTATAATGGACCTTATTATGAGATTTTAGGCTCCATCCCTGACTTCTGAGGTTAACATAAAACAGAACAACAAAGTTCTATTATAGCCCATCCCTGGAAATCACTATAGCAAACTAAATTCCCAGGATGGATTTGACACTCCGTGGAAGTACCACACTCTGAGTCCTTTCCAAAGTCTCGTAGCATCTTCCTGATACATTTAATGTATCAGGAGAAAAGTATTATCCTGACATGTCAACTGATTTTAAAATTTAATAAAGCCAAGACAATCTTATTCACTGAAAACTTAAACTGATGCACATAGACAGTAGTAATTGCTTACAACACACTTCATGTAGACCAGTATTTCTCAACTGAAGGTGACTTTACCCTCCATGGATCATTTGGCAATGTCTGGAGCTGTTTTGGGTTGTCACAATGGGAGGTGGAGGGTGGGAGGGCTTCTACTGGCATCTACAATGCACAGGACAGTTCCCCACAATAAAGAGTTATCCAGCCCAGGATGTCAATAGTGCCAAGGTGGAGAAACCTTGGTATAGAGGATTATGAACATAATTCAGAACACAATTCAAAATTTACATAAGTTTAGGGCTTTGGGGGATGGGGTGGATATGGTCAAGTAAACATTAAAACAAACAAACACCAGAAGCCAGTGGAAGCACCATGTTTTAAAGACTGCTTCTCACTTGATGGCCTGGAATGTGAGCTCCAGAACCTTCTGCACTCTCACCCCTCAGCCCAGAGCTCGGCCCAGACTGGATACACAACAAACAACTCTGGAATCAACAAAGGAGTGGATATGCGGTGGACCCCAGTTGTGAATGAGTAAATACAGAATAAGTGACAAAAACTAGACTGACGTATCAACTATGTATTGTTCTGGTACATTAGATTTGTTCCAAGAATGTTCAAGAAATTTGAAGATTAATCAGTACCATAATTAATATTTCTGAGACAGTTTTTTTTTGTTGTTTGCTTTGGTAATAGAAAGTTTTTCCACTTTAGGTAGGCATTGTCTAAATTTCAAATACCATTGTACTAAATGATTAAAAATGCATGATACACATAGAATTTGTTTGAAACCAACAAAAAGACAAGTTTATATATTAAGATAAAGATATAAATAAGAATAACAAATTAAGCTGCTTTCTTAATCTTTAACATGAGAAGCAAATTTATATTTGATTAGAATAAATGGGATGGGGAAAAGGGAGGTACTTATCTTAATCTCCATCCCTCTAAATGGCTCCCAAGAAAAAAAAGAAACACATCAACACCGCAAATGAGAGGTTGCCTCCATGAGTGAATTTCCCTCTTTCTTAACATAAAGATTAAGAAATATTATTCTACTACTATTGCTTCTTTCTTTGGTTTTTCACTCCTATCTTTTTCCCAAAAGAATTTGTTTTAGATTCCTCTAGAGCAGCCCGTCAAACCAAGTGCTACTAAACGAAGTTATCTCTCTTGCTTTATCCCTGTATGTCATGCCACTTCCTAGATGGAGAGGAATAAAATTGTTCCAGTGACCCCAATTTCCAAAGGGTTTAGGCTTTAAGAAGTAACAGATTCTATGCTCACAAAGCCCAAGAATCAGGTAACGTCTAAGTAAACACTGACCAAGTGGAAGCCCACCCATTCCTTCCTGACGGCCATTTCCTGCCCTCCCACGTGCTCTCACAATCCTTTGATGATTTGTTTACATGTCCATCTACCCACAGTAGACTACAGCCCAAGGCCAGCTGAATATCTCTGAATGAATGATCATATTCATTCACTTAAGACTTACTGAGAGGCTATTACGTACCCAACACTAATGAAGGCACTAGAAATTCTGCAGTACACAAAAGTCAAGGTCTGTGCTTTCATGCAGCTTGCATCCCAGTGGGCAGAGACCAAAAAACAAATCTAGAATAGGTCAGGTGGAATGCTATGAGGAAAAATAAAATCAGGTGGGGCAGGATGTTGGCATTTTGCATGAAGTAGCTGGAGACCACTACGAGCAGAGACCTGAGGAAGTAAGGCTGGAGCCACACAGACATCTGGGGGCTAAACAGAGACAGTCCACAGGATAAGGACGTCAGATAAAAGCAATTGACCACCCTTTGTTCACAAAAAGTTTTTGTGATTAGATATATATATTTTTTTAATTTTATTTTTTTCCTTTTTCTCCCCAAAGCCCCCCAGTACATAGTTCTATATTCTTCGTTGTGGGTCCTTCTAGTTGTGGCATGTGGGACGCTGCCTCAGCGTAGTTCGATGAGCAGTGCCATTGAGCAGTGCCATGTCCACTCCCAGGATTCGAACCAACGAAACACTGGGCCACCTGCAGCGGAGCGCGTGAACTTAACCACTCGGCCACGGGGCCAGCCCCTAGATATATTTTTTAAAGCCCATACTAAACTATATTATAAGCTCCTTGACAACAGGATCCACTTCTTGCAGTATGTCATATTCTGATAGTAAAGAGTAAAATGGATTGATCCACTGGCAGATAGAAATGAAGTCAGCAACAAAAAACATTCAACCCCACACAAATCTAACCTGATACAACCTGCTACCCTAACACCTCTACCTTCAGTGCAGTGGAAACCATGATGTGGCAGAGCTGGCAGGGGGACGGATAGCTAGATAGGCATACATTTGTATATACACATATACAGAAGCACACATATTTTGTTGTAATAAAATCAGGCAGAGTGTCAAACAGGAGACAAAACTCCAAAGGTAGAATTATCTAGAGTGAGAGAGCATTCTTCTTTTGTACTCCTTTGCAAAGAGAAGGAAAAATCCACTAAACCTTATATCGGTGTAGCTGCTGGGTTTTTGTTTAATCCAACTTTCCCACGAGAACTGCCTTTGCTCAACTTACTATAAGATTGGGGAAAACATCTGTCACTTTTCTTGTGGGACTTTTAATTAACATGACAAAAAGTCCTCGTGGAACAACCACAGCTCCACTCTTTTGGCAAATCTACCCTCCCCACCTAATAAAGGTCACATAAACCTTGCACTTAATCAGTATTTGGAAGTGAGGCACTTTCCTCCACTAAGAGATAGGTCTCCAGACCAGAAGAGGAGAACATCAGAGACTATCTCTTTCATTTATTATTGGATTTTTTAATACTTAATGTATACTGGATTAAATTAGAACAACAACTATTGGTTTAGATTAATTAAGGATAGTTTCACTAGATTTCTACTTCGAATCATCGGTTACTGGAAATGAAACAAACACACAGCAATTCCACTTTGTTTACATATTTTTGCAGAGTCATCCCTGTCTCAGCCTGGGGGAGACAGGAGCTGCCCTTTCTAAAAAACCATCCTTGAACTGCTCTTTCTTAAAGCGCCCATAACCTAACCTAATAATTTCCCAGGGGCATGGGTACAGATTTTCTCATACAAGTTTGCATGCATGTCTTAAGGATGGTCCAACAGAAGTTTCCAATTTAAAAAGAAAATAACATTCACCAAATTGACTCTCAAAATTCCTTCTCCTTACTTATGGTTTCTTTTAATTAAGCATCATTTATGAGGCATGAATAGAACATATCCAGATGTACTGCTTTTAAACAATAAGAACAATTGTTTAATTTTAAAGAGTCTAAGCATCATTAACTAAACACACATCCAGCATCTTTAGAGGAATATCTTTTGGGGGGAGACTGATGAAGGAACCCAGGCCCACAGAAACACTAGGACTCTTCCAAGACCACACAGGAAGTCACGGGGAGAATTATGAATCAGCTGCTGATTTTCATTGGATGATGGTTTTTAAGATAACCTGAGATGCCCCACACATATCTACCTACAGATAACATGTTTTAAATTTTAGAATTTTCATCATTCAGATATTTGTTCTTGGGGTCAGTTATAGTTAAATTAATCTTAGAACGCTATGTTTGGCCTAAGTCCGTCACTCCACTACGATACTGTATTTTTGTAGTGCAGTATGCTGGAACTTAGAATTGTAAGAAAAGAAGAAAATAGAGAAATATCTTAAAATGCGAAGGAATAGAAAGTATTTGAGACGTCCATTTTTAGTAGCAGATATTACCATTTACCAAGCCTAGTAATGCAAAATACAATGTACAAACAAGCCAAATATTCCTGTCCTTGTTAATCCTAAAAAGCCCTGGACAGTTGTCAATCTAGATAAAGTACGATAACTCGATAATCAATCAAGATTTACTAACACCTATTGGACAGTATCTTTGGTGAAAATAACTTTCTCGTTAAAGCATGTGTATTTGGATGATTTATTTCATCAGCTGCACCACAAAACTGGAAGATGACTTAATGCACTTGGCCCAAATGGACGGAAACAAGAAACCGTGCAAGCATGCTGCAAGAATCACTTACCCAAGTCGACAGAGAATGACTAAGGTAGAGGAGAAATTTCGCAGAGGTCAGGTAGTTGGCTAAGGATCCTGCAAGGAGACGGGGCGGGGGGGAGATAAAAAGCATATTTAGTCACCTGAGTGAGCTGAGGTTGCAATGCTTGTCTCCTCTTATTAAACATGATTATTAAAAACTACTTTGTGGGACAAACCATGAACGTTTTATCAAGTCACCTAGGAATGGATGCATCGCGTTTACTTAATACCACTCACTTCAATTCTGCACGACCTATTGGTCAATAACCGCCTAACTTCACACACAGTGAAGAAAGCTCTTGTTTCAACATTCCTTAACTCCTTTTTTTTTTTTTAGACTGTTGAGTCTACGCCATTCTTGCCGATGTGCAAGCCCCTTTCCCACAACGTCAAATTCCTTTCTTCCTCAACCCCTCACCAAAATATGAGTCAAACGAGCTACAAAGCACTCTGGTTAACAGCAGAGCCACGTTCCTCCAAAACGTGCATGGCGCTGCTGGTCCCCACGGCCCACCACATGCATTCGGTGAACTCACCACAGCATCCTCCCTGGCGGTTTGGCCCTCCTGCCCTGGTCATGACACCAGACGCCCTTCGCTTGCTCTTCTGCTGCTATTGCTGCTGCTGCTGCTGCTCTTGCTGAGGTGCTGGTTAACAGGAGTGCAAGGAACCGAAGAGAGCACCGCTAAAAACACAACAGCCTTGTGCACAAAGACCTCAACGACTACTAGCGGGGAAAACAAAAGAAGAGGGGCCACGGGGTCTTCTTTTGGTCTTCCTTCCAAACTTAGCTAACACTGTAGCTGAAGTTGGAAAGGCAAAGCCTTATGGAAGCGGGTGGGAGGCTCCGCGGGCCGTCCGAGCCGTGCCGGCCGCCCTGTGCCGCCGCCGCCGCCGCCGCCGCCGCCGCCGCTGCGGCCCGGACCGGCTCTTATATGCGGCCGGGGGCGGGGCTCCTGCCGCCGCCGCCGCCTCGGCCGCCCCGCCCTCGCAGGGCCACCGCGGCGTCCCAGCGGCGCGAGCCCCGGCGCCCGGCGCCCTGCCCAGGAGGCGGCGCCCGCCCGGCCACAGACGCCCCGCGCGGCCTGCGGGGACGGCGGCTGCGCGCGCTCCTCTCGCCGGGTCTCCCGCCCCCCGGGCAGCCGCGGGAGAGGGAGCTCGGCGCCGGGGGCCGAGGGGAGACGGTGCGCAGCCCGGCGGGCCGGCAGGTGCAGGAGGTCGCGCTGTGCACCGGCTCCCTGGCTGACCCTTCTGGGGAGAGGGCGGCCGCCCGACGGCTCCAGCCCGGGCTTGGGGGTAGGGGATCCTTTTTTTAATGAAAATCATTTTTAATATAAGTGTCTAAATAACTATAACCCGTGTCACCGAGGCCGCTCTCCTGGCCTTCCCGTTCCTGCCCGCCTGCAGCAGGGAATATTTTTTCGTCCCAGGACTGCCTAGAGGGGCTTCCCTCCAAGAAGCAGAATCAAAGGGCAGGAAGAGGCGCAAAGATCAGAGGAGAGCCCTGTTCAGAGGAGCCCGCGGAGGCTGGGAAAGGTCGGGACCCGCAGCGAGTTAGGGACCCACCCCCAGCCCAGAACGCGGGTCTCCAGATCCTTCCTGGAGATGCAGGGGGGGGGGGAAGCAGCCCTTCCCCATCCTTCCTTCGGCCTGAGCACCCCTCACCCCTACCCCCACCTGCGCGTCCCTTCCCCGCTTCCCCTCCAAATGCCCAAGTATGACAGGCAGTTACCAGGAATACCGGTTATTCCAGTTGTGTCCCTGGGTCTGTCCGTGTCCACATAAAGCCATTCGGCGACCTCCTGGAGAAGCAGGTGAATGACTCTAAAGAACAGCAGACTGAAGTCTTCCATGACTTTTCCACTACCCCCATCCTCAACCACCCCCACCCTCAGCCCCAGTGTGCCGAAATTCCTGGGGCATACCAACCCCCATAGCCAACAGGCTACCTTACCTTTCTCAAACTCGCCCAAACCCCTGGAGTGGATGCTACACATTGAAACTCCAACCAGATTCCACGCCTTGAGCCCAGGCCGGACTGACACCCAGTAGTGAAGGGAGACACGCATGAATAATATATGCCCTGTATCTGGACTCCCAATCAGGAGCCCCACAGGTCGAGGGCGGATTCGGTTGGGATGTGGTCTGGAGGGCAAAGATAGGGGACTTACAGTTTAGCTGCTGCTGCTGCTGACTGCTTGTATCCTTTTTACGCCCTCTTTTTTTCCTTTCTTTCCACAACACTCTCAAGCCCTTTCTCTTCACTCCTAGGGAGGTTTTGGTTTATCTTCTTAAGTTGGAGAATAGGGTCATGTATCCACACGTCCTTGAACGGTAAACCAAGAAACCCTTGTCTGAGGGACCTGCAGAAGGAGGGAAATGGCAAATTAAACCCCTCCACATTATGGCGATCTCTTACTGGAGATGTTTTGTTGACAGGTCCTCAAGCAAAGCACAGAAGATGCGGATACTCTGCACATTTGCCACAGCATGTCTCAGCCACAAGGATCTCCAAGTGCTTTGCACTAATTTTTGCATGTTACAAGAGGAGTGTTGTGCTGTCCCCAACTTCCAGTGGGTTAAAAAACAAATTTACTTCCAGTCGACACTGCCTGAGAAGTGTATGTGGGAACAGTAGCTAAGTCAATGTGCACCTCAAAATGTGACATGGAGACTGTTTTCCCTTGTCATCAAGGAACCCCCAGAAGCCAAAACTGAGAGAATGGCAAAAAGAACGGATGGGAGACTACAGTGAAGCATGGAGGAAAGATACTTGGGAAAGAAAACCACCAAGATGCATAACATCCCAACCAGTGAAGTGTTTGAGCTTGGGCAAGGGAATCCTAAATCTTTATTAATGGGAATAGTCAAGCAATATTAGCTGGGGCTCATGAAATGGAAAGGAATTGAAAATGAAAATAGAATAAAAATCCTTGGAATACATGCAAAGTGCAAAATGATAGTAATCTCCTGGCCTTGACATTTGAGATTACAAAGCACCATTTAAACCAGAAGACCTCACTGGCTGTTCACCCTTCCGAGGAATTATCTGGCTGGCTGAAAATGAAGATTTCTTTCAAAAGTCATGTGTATTTTTTCCAGAACTCAGAAAACACAGCTTTCCTGTCAATGTCATCATAACTAAGAAAGCCATGCAAGTTTTAAATCAGTTTACAAAAAAAAAAAAACAGATGCCCTAAAAAACATTTTCCAGTTGATTTTCAAAGTTTTTAAGTTTGTGAATAGGTTAACTAACTTTTTAAAAATTCCAGTCAGGATAAAATGTGAATTCTAATTTAAAATTTTTAAGTATTTATGGTTGGGAAATAAAAGGGGTTTTATTATTTTATTTTTAAGTTGCTTTTTCACCTACCCGTCAGGCATCCTAAGTGTCCTCTGCTGTATGTGCTCACCAGGACAAATAAAGAACAGTCACCACTACACCGCTCTAAAGAAAAGTAACAGGGTGATCATCAGCTATTACAGGAAAAGCTCAGATCCAGGACAGAGCTTCTGTTGGGCAGAAAGTCTTTTAGGTTATCTTAGGAGCTATAAACCCACACTGTCATTGAAAAGGCTTTCTCAATGTCACAGCCATATTTCAAGAACTGCTTGATGTTTCTATATCCTGTAACTGACTGGACCCTTGTGAACTTGGAGTTCAGACACCTAATTTAAGTTACAGACATCTAACTGAAAAATAAGTATCCTCCCAGATTTTCATTTTATTTGAATATTTCAAATAGATTTGACCTTGCCAAGTTTCTCATGAATGCTGACTCTCATTTCTCTCCCTCCCTCCCTCTCTCTCTTTTTCTCTCTCTCTCTCTCACACACACACAGAGATACACTTAGTAGTCTATAATTTCAAGTTGGCAAATTAAATGCAGAATTCAGAAGATTCCAAAAGAAATATATTCCTAAGACAAATCCAAAGAGACAGAAAGCATATTTGTGGTTGTCCGGGGCTGAGGCTGGAAGGAGGGGAGAAGGGTAGTGATTGCTTAATGGGTATGGGATTTCCTTTTGGGATCATGAAAATGATCTGGAACTAGACAGTGGCAATGGTTGCACAACACTGTGAATGTACTAAAAGTTACTGAAATGTATACTGCTAAATGGTGAGTTTTATGTTATGTGAAGTTTACCTCAATTAAAAAAAAAAGGAAATATATTCCTATATGGAAAGTTTGCCATTTTTCAGTAATAATGTTCATTGGGATAAATGTAGGCCAAATGTGGTCTTACAAGATCTTAAAAAGAAAGAATTTGGAAAGAGGAAAAGAGCCATTTCGCCCATGACACTCACTGGAAACTAAAAACAACATGGAAATGCATTAACTGTTTAGTTTTCTCCATGTACAGCCAGAAAATACATACAAATTTCATTTAGTAAATGTTTCAGTCTCTCAATCTTTTCCATAGGCAGTTTCTTTTGCTGTCTAACCTAATTCTCTCATGTTATAACACAACATCCATTCTCTTATATTCTTGTTCTCTTCAGTAACACAGAAGACAGTCGCTTAGCAGCACCACAATATTCCCTTCATAATCTCGAGAGCTTGCTCGGCTTTACATGGCTGGGCCTTCCGTGGACTATGGAAACAGGGATGGATTTCTCAGGCGTTCAGTCATTTTAATTGGTCTTCTTGGGTTGTGCCATTTCCTTGCAGCCCCTCATGGAAGGCAGTACAGAGGGCCTCACCCATCTAAGCAAAGGGCTCCTGTGTTACACGCTCTCTCATATCCTCAATCTTCTGTCTCAGACGCTCCACACTGTGTACCTGTTGCTAAGCAGCACCTTAAAGCTGATTCCCACTAAACTGGCCAAACACTTAAGCATGAAGTTCGCATTCTGGGATCTCGGCACTAATTTCAGAGTTCCTTAACATTCCTTTGGGACATGGTCCACCTGTGCAGTGCAGGAGTCCCTGTTTTCCAGCTCCTTCCCAACCCCAACCTCTCGGTGGTGTGATCATTGTGCCTGCTCTTCCATTTTGTTTGTTTTTATTGCAGTAAATACTATTTTCAACTGCTGATTTGTTCCATACAAATCTTATAAAATGCCCAATTGTAATAACATGTCAATTCTGAGTGCAGCATAGGAAAAATAATGGTGTCTCACAGTCATAAAATTCTGATTAGACAACATCCCTCATCTTGGATCTTTGAATTTGTGTGATGATGAAGACTCTTAATACGATAAAGAAGACCCTGATCATGTGTCCTGGACAAAGCCCTTCTCTCTGATACTATGAAAAAATACTCACTAGAGTGATTATTTCAACATTGAAGGATAGCTAAAAATATAATAAGAAGGTCTCTCCCAAGGATGTCTGTCAGAAACATTTTACTGCATTGTTATGTTGTTATATTGTTATGTTATTGAGCCACATAACAAAACGCACCATATATTTGGATCACTACACAAGTGGCAGATAGTAAACAAGGTGCTTATCAGATATTATCTCCCATTTCATCTTCACAACACCTCTATGAAGTAATACTGTTATTATCACCTTTGTACACATAAAGAAATTGAGATTCAGAGAGGTTAAATAATTCACCCCAGGTCACTCAGCTAGAGAGGGGTAGAGCTAGGATTCGAACCTAGACTTGTCTGACTGCAAAGCCCTTGCTCTGTCTGCTTTGTTAGGCTGCCTCTCATCACCTAATAAGCTTGGGACAACACAGGTGATGCCGATAAGCATAAATAGGGCTTTTTCTCCCTTAAAGATGACGGGCACTTGGCACAAGTAGGGTCTCAGAACTAACTTAGCGTTGATGGTGGAAGAACTAACTTAATGTTGACGGGGTAGGGTGGGGGTACTACCATCCCTATGGTGGGGTGGGAGCCACTTAATACCAGGAGCTGTTGGAGAACTTCAGGGTGGTGCCTGCTGCCCATGTCCCGCTGACGGTCCAGCCTCCCTTTCAGAGCACCGTACGGCTATTAAGATGGATAAAATGACATGAAATAGGTTGGTAAGAAGCTCAATTTTATATCTTTTAGGTATAAAAAAGGGAGACCAGGTCAAAATAAAATATTTTGGGGGTTTGCTGTTTTTATTTTTAGACTGTTTACTGAATTTTGTAATCAGTATTAAAAGTCAACTTTTTATAAAGTCTCCAGGCTTTATAAAAAAGGCTTTATCTCTACAATAATCTAAAGAATTTCTTGGCATTGTAAAGGAAAATAAGAGAGAGAATTTTAAAAGCATATTCAGTGTAGATTTTATTTGCTTAAGGAGGTTATTTTTAAGCTATTTATTAAGCAACATTAAATATACAGTTATTATTAGGTATAGGAGATTGGGATTTTTCCATGGTATCTGAAGAAATTATTTTTGAGAATAATTTTTCATACTTAGAAAATGTTCTACCTAGAAGAGTAATAATTAATATTGGCATAGGTCTTTTCAGTCTACAGTGTGCTTTGGTGTTTTCTTACTTAATCCTTTAATAACCGTACAAGGTTTCTGATCATGGACACTGTACATCAAATCATCCCAGAGGTCCACTGCCTATGCACGTGCGCGCACGCACACGCACGTGGGGGGGGGGGGTTGCGGTCTATGTGTGTGTCCCTCTGGAAGTAAGAAAGGTTGTGAGTGATGGAGGTTGGTGATGAAGGATATTACGGGCTTGGAAAGGGGACTGGGTCAAGGAGAGCTTAAAGGGCTGAAGAGAAAAGTGAAGGAAAGAGCAAGGAGAGCGAGAAGGCAGCACGTTTCATCAAAAACAAGATTCGGATTAGAAATCAGGAGACAGAGTTCCATCTTTGCTAATAAGCACCTTTGTGTCCTTGGGCAACTTACTTCACCTCTAAGGTCTGCTCCCTCATTTGTAAATGAAGGCTTTAGTTGATCTCTGAGATCAAATTCATCAAAATTGTCTGTAAGTCAATAACAGTAGTTAGCTTTAGTGATTTTTATTTTCTTCTCAATACTCTTCTATATAATGAGCATGTATGACTTAACATACTTTTATAACAAGTATGTACTACTTATAAATCCAGAAGCAAAAAAATAATTTAAACTTTCTGTGGTTTGAATTCCTTCAACCACAAGGAGGCTTTCTGGTATCAGTTTATGCCATCTCAACTTTTGAACACCGCTAACTGCAAGTTCTCTTCAGGGACACTGATCCATAAAATACTAATTAAACTTTTAGAAATCTGAGTTGCAATAATAGTTTTCAAAGAAATCTCCACAAATCTTTCTACCATATATATGGGTATTATTCCATTTAAGGGGAAAATGGATGATGGTTTTCTAGCCTTGATTTTTCACTCGAATTGATTCCATTATTATACCTCTTGGAGAATTTTGAGGTACTCATTAAGGCAACATATGATCCTTGTTTATTTTTAGACTATTTACCAACTGGATCCAAATATTCATAACGTGGAAAATAATACCGCCAAGTAAGAGACCTTGGTTCGGTAACCATTTCAGGGCTTCTGTACTTTGTTGCTTTTTGAATTGTTTCGTCCATCTGTTACCTGAAATGTAACGCTGGATATTTCAAGTTTTGCTTCCTGAAGAACTTTGCATTTATATGTGAAGACTGACTTTCAATATATACCTAGAGTTGCCAAAAATATATAAAATATGCTGCTAGAACTGACTGGCACAAATATTTTCAAGGCTATCAATCTCAAAGAATGTGTCCTCAAACTTTAAGACATTTGACTTGCTTTTGGAAGTCCAATTTAGGCTGGGCTCAGCTTATTCAAGGCATGTCTGCTTAGCTTTACCTGAGCCTCCATCGGCACTGACTGTGAGTCTCTCTATGCCGTCCCCACCCCTCCTTCTGACAGACGGCCATGCCTATACTGTGCTGTGGCAAGCTCAGCATCCCATTTCTTGTGGTCATGAGGTGTATACTCTCTGTATAATCTACTTTGTGTTCTCCTCAGGTTCCACCCTTTGAAAAAAACAATCAGGCATCCCTAGGAAGTCACATTAGCAAACACTGATGTTTTGCCTAATTTAAAACTGCAAATGAAAAACACCTAGACTACAATTATCAGTTTATGAGGATGTGGGGTATCATTAGATGAGTTTAGTTGTTTCTTCTTAGTACCGATTGCTTCAGACATTCCTAATTTGTTTTTCCTTTGTACGTGCAATCTATTACCCTTTAAGGTAAATGTGGAATGATGATTAATTGTGTGTCAGCTCTTCATAGGGTGGACCATCTAAGCTCAAGTTGAACGCTAATGATAAAATGGTTTCAGAAAGGTTCACATTTGTGTCATAGGAGTCTCCTCTACCTCCTAAAAAAGTTTCATTTTCTAAGCAGTTGACCAGCTCAAACAGGACCATAACTATGGCAAATTAAGTATATTCATCTACCTAGTATGAACTATACTGAGCTGGTGACTGGATATTTAGGAAATAATTGCTTAATAAAATCTCATGAATTACATTAAATTGGTATTTATCTTTATTTGATTGTGCTATCTGGCCCCAGGGAAAATATGGCACATTTTCTCTTTCAAAGTGTTTACATTTTTTTAAGGAAAAGTACTTGATAACTCTATTGATTTCTCCTGTTCACATATTTCAGAGACTGCTTGGCTCATCAATGCTATTTGTTCTGAACTGCTTTGCAAACTGTAACAGTATATAGAGACCCCATGGTACAAATGTCCCAGAAGTGCCCTAACTGTGACTTTAGATCAAATTAACTAACGATTGTCTTCATATAGAAAAAGATCAAAATAACTTCCAGTCATTTAGATACTTCCAGTTCAAAATACTTTCAGTTCTCTCCCAAACATGTCTGTAGAAAGTCAGCTGAAGCTTACACAACTAAACCTAAAAGTCCAGCCATATATATAAACTGTTGGCTCAACTAACAAAAGAGTAGGTAACCATTTCTGGGGTGTTTAAAAGGATTACTGGTCAAAACGTCTCTCTGATAAATTTCCCTTTATATATATGTGTGTGTGTGCGTGCCCAGGTTAACTCTTGGTATAAGTATTATTCAAATTATCCCTGGTTGTAGCCAATACATTAAAATTAAAGGTCATTTACTTTTAAATGTTACATGCTGTAAAAGGCAACCACTAAAAATATCTTCAGTTATTAATAGATAGGTTTTCCACACTTTCTACAGTATGTGCCTGGCAAAAATGAGGTGGTACTGTAATAGTCATCATCAACCAATAAATTATTTTGCCACTCTAGTAACTATTAAGTGTTTACTCAGATATGAAAGTGAAGTTTACAGGATGTGAGATTTTCCTGGTGAGACTGGAACAATTCCAAAGAATGCAGGATGGGTGATACCCTTGCAGTTTCCTAGTAAGTAGATTATATAAAATCTGAAGATTTTCAAACTTAATTTTTTTCTTTTTTATTGGTTTGCTCTCTCTTTTTTTAGAACTTGTTTTCTACATTACAATTTATCGGAGGTTAGATCCTTGTAAGGATGCAACAGAATATCACTTCTGAATCTGTGCTTACAGAATGAAACCTATCTCAATCAACTTGTCAACAAAGCATTAAAATCCCTGGCTGGTAATGGGTTGTTTCGTTGGCCAGTGGGTTCGTTCGTTTATTTATATTTTTTTTTGGTGATTTTTTTCTTTATATATTTTTAAAGCGAGATACAGACACAAGGGACAGGTCCCATTGCTCACGAGCATTTTAAAATGGGATCTGAGGGTAATAATTGTTATGGGTTGAATTGGGTCCCCCAAAATTCGTATGTTGAAGTCCTAACCCCCTAGTCCCTCAGAATGTGACCTTATTTGGAATAGGATCATTGCAGATGTAATTAGTTAAGATGAGGTCATACTGGAGTGAAGTGGGCCCTTAATCCAACATGACCAGTAATCTTATAAAAAGAGGAAATTTGGACACAGATACATACATAGGAAGAATGTTATGTGGAGATGAAGGCAGAGCTCTACGAGCCGGGGAACACCAAATATTGCTGGCAAATCTCTCTCCCAGAAGCCAGGAGAGAGGCATGGAACAGATTCTCCCTCTCAGCCCTCAGAAGGAGCCAACCCTGCTGAACTTTGCTCTTGGACTTCCAGCCTCCACAACTGCAAGACAATAAATTTCTGTTGTTCTAAGCCACTCAGTCTCTGGTACTCTGTTATAGCAGCCCTAGCAAACTAACGTGAACTAATGTGATAATTAATCATAATTAAGTTTCTTTCATCAGAAACAGATAATGTTTGACTTCTCCCCCATGCACTGATGTTTTTGAGGATCAGACACAATCAAAGTGATGGTGACTGCTGAAGCAAACCACTTATCTCATTTCTACCACTCTCCTTACAGGCAATACCTCATAATAAAAGTTCTTTGGAAACTAATTAAATTTTGTTTATCAGTTATGTATGCTTAATATTAATGTCACCTATGACAGACATGGCATTATGCGACATTGATATAGAGTATACATAAGCAATTAAGGAAAGAGTTGTGACATCCAATAATTAAAACAAATTTCAGCATTACAACAGGAGAGCTAAACCTTTTCATATGCAAAAACAACATTATGTCTCCTATGGTCAAGATAAAAAAGGCATGATTTATCTTCAATAATAAAAAATAGAAGTGGTTGAAGAGTAATTATTTTAAGGATTTTTCTTTCCCTCTTTATAAAATCAATAAAGACAAATTTCATAGTTTTCTTTCCATTCTCAGGGTTAGAAATCTGGATATAATGTAGAACAACGCGTGGTTGTTTGGCAGGTGACTAGAGGCCCCAAAGTAGTGATATTCTAAAATCTGGAGCCCAAGCCAAGAAGGACCTGAGGCTGTCTTAGGACATGGTCAGGCTCTCTAGGGAGATGAAACCTTCCTTGGAAAGGGGTGGTCCCTCCTGCAGAGAGAGAGAGGTTGTCAGCACCATCCAAGGAAAACAGAGCTCCCTGACAGGTAGCCCTAGGAAGATCACAATAGTAGATACAAGAACCACTTGGCTTTGCCACACTTACTTGAAACAATTTTCAAAGCTGTCCAAATTTACTTTCCTTTCATTTAAATACTCTCACCAAGTAACCTGGTATTTATTTAGTATCGAAGATCACACAGTGCCGGATAGAGGGAGTATTAGGGAATATTCTTTTCCCTGGAAAGGAATATGCCTCTCTGCAAATTAAAACAGTTGTAAACCAGCATCCCTTGAGTTTAGCAAATATGATCTAGTTATAATAATAACAACGAAATAACAGCTAACACTTATGGAGCACTTGCCATGTGCCTGACTCTTCTACGTACTCTACATGTACTAATTCATTTACCGTTTATCGTAAACCCCATGAAGTAAGCATGATTATCATGCCCATTTTATAGACAAGGAAACTGAGGTTTAGCCCTCTAGGGAAGCATTTTATTGAATTTCTAGACCTGAGAGCTAAGAAACTAAACCCCTGACCACTCTACCTTCTTACAGCTGGCCCGAAATAGACAGCCTCACCAATCATATTACCATACATGGGAGAGCCTGCCCTATCTCAGCAACTCTGTTCACAGCTCAGTTCTCTCTTGCAAATTAAGACAGCAGTAAAGAACTGCAAACAAAATCTATTATATCTTCTCAGATCAACTATAGGTGAGTGATTCCCCAAGCTGTCATCTACCTAGCACCCACAGAGTATAGATAGTATGAAATAGCTTGAATATTTAGATTGTACAGAGTATGTGTAATTTTGTGCTCACACTATTACATTACTGGTTTAGAAGATGTTAATTTTGTAAGGGCGAATTTCTTTTGCAAATACTAGATATTCAGATTGCAAGTAATTAAACCTTACTTCACAGTGTAGTAAGAGACTTCATGCATTCCTTGGAACCACTGTAATTCCTCAAAACGTACGACTAAAAGTTAAATTTGAGGTGCTTGCTTTTCTTTTATAGTTCTCCAAATCTTTAGAAGATGAAGCGAAAATTAACACCAACAAAGTGTAGGCACAGAACAATCCCCAACAGCTAACTTCTATCTTTGACCAACAAGACGTATCTAAATTTTGTTACTCTGGTCAGAATAAGATTTTTTAGGAGCTAAGACTATGGATTTGGGCCTCAAGTATTCTGTTATTTTATCAATGTCAAAGAAATAAACATAACTTAATCAAAATAGCAATGAAACAAGAGGTAAACTGAGGAGAAATGTGAGGCATGGCTTACCAATATCTGTATAAAGGATAGTGTTCACCCCATAGACCTTGAGACAGCCGAAGATGTTGGGAGAAGAGAGGAGAGGAACTGGTGCGTACTCTGAGGTGGGGATGGATGGCGTGGAGAGCTGCCTTCCACAGGTTTGGAGCCGAGCTGGGGAGGGTGCATCTTTGCTGCCTGTCAACACTCATTTATGTAGCTCCTACGAGGTGGCAGGCACTTTCCAAGAAGCAGAACTACAGAAGTGAACAGAACAGACAAGGTCCATACTCCCATGAGACTTATATCCAAATGACGAACTCACGGTCTGGGACATTAATCCCTTAAACTACCAAAGAAGAAAAGTTGTGCATGGGTGGATAGAGAAATGATATGTACTGAGCACATGCTATGTCTGAGGCTCTGGACTTTCCCTCAGACCCTCTTGCACCCAACTGACTTGTGGCTCTAATAGACAAGACTTTGAGAGCTACCGAAAAATCCTGATCTCCTCCCTGCTTTGGAGCCTAAATGGACAAGACTACAATATGGACTATAATCAGTAGTGTATAAAAATAATAATCATAGAAATACTTGGAATCTTCAAATTGGGACAATCTGGGCACTCAACCAAATATTCAATAATGGATTGACAACCAATAAATATTTTTAGAATAAATGCATCATTAATGATAATTTTTAAAACGGTCAAAAATCAGCTTCATTATTTAGTATTTATTGTATAACGTGAAGTTATTTGACACTGTATAAAAGTGGTTGTCTTTCCCTCTTAAAGGGAACAAATACCTTGATATTGCCTAAATAAAGAAAATGTTTAGAGAATTTAAGGTAGGATGAGGGGCTATTTTAGGAAAACACTCCAGTTTCTTACATCCACGAGAATTCTTTATAAACAAACAAGAAACATGAAGTCACAAGAGGTCCTTCACCTGAGCAGCAGCATATTATCATAGCACAGATTCTAGGGTTGGCTGGCTGACCGTTATCTTCAAAATGAATGATGTTGAGAACCCAAGAAATAAACAATGAGAAATAAACAATGGGGATTGTTCTCTTTCTGAACTTGAAGGACACATGCTTGTAGGACCAGAAGCAAAGAGGAAGAATTTAGTTTGCTTAGTGAAAACAAAAGAAATTGTCCAGTGGATTTGTCTTCTAACTGGAATAAGTGAGCCATGTCTAGACAGGCACAGTATAGAGACCTCTGTTTGTTGATTGACTAGATAATTTCATTGGAAGAAATTCAACACTGAGGAAAAGAAATGTAGTTGCATAATTCTCTGTCAAATATGAAGACTACTCAAATATAGCATAAATTTCTGGTTAGTTACAGAGTACGAATAAATGTCAGCTTTTCCTATTATTGGTAGCAGTATAAATTTTTCTTTCCACATCCTCATGATACTAGCTTCCTGCTTAACTGCTTCCTCAATAGTCTACTTACAGGCCAGCAAAAACTGAGGGAGAAAGATTTTAATCACCTCTATTTAGAGTAAAAATTTTAATTAACCTTCCTAACAAACATGGAAAGGGGAAACCAGTATCAAGTCATCTGGATGGGGATGGAGGAAATCATCACTGCTTAGGCTGATGTTTCTTTAGACCACGTGAAGATGCTGGTCATCCCCAACATGAGGCAGAGAGCAAGAGGGAGATAAGCAAAAGCTCAAGACACGGAAAATGGGCAGTTTCTGAATTTTAGAGTCTGAGCTTCATAGTAAAGCTTCGTTATTTTATCTGAATTATTATAAATTTCCAGCATGACACACCTACATTAAAATATAAGTCCAAAACATGTTCCAGAAACATATGTAACTATACAACCATACCTTAATTATCTCTGCTAATAGGGAACAGTGGTAAAGATAACCCCAAATATCTTTCTTTTTGGTTACTGCTTTGCTCTGAATTTAATCTTTTTTTTCATTGAGGAATAATTGACATACAACACTATATTAGTTTCAGGTGTTCAACATAATGATTTGATATTTGTATACATTGTGAAATGATCACCATAATAAGTCTGGTTAACATCCATCACCATACATAATTACAGAATTTTTTTCTTGGGGTGAGAACTTTTAAGATCTACTCTCTTAGCAACTTTCAAAGATGCAGCGCAGTATTATTACCTATAGTTGCCATCTGTACATTACATCCCGTGACTTATTTATTTTATAACCAGAAGTTTGTACCTTTTCACTGCCTTCACCCATTTCACCTACCCCAAACACCCCACCTCTGGCAACCACCAATCTGTTCCAAATATCTTTTTAAAGACCATGTTTAATTGAGCTATGGATATAATATAGTATCAACACATAACATGAAAAGTTGATGAGCAACAAGAATTACTACCTTGGGATTGTTGTTGGTAGCTGTTTCTCTCATTTTTTCGAGAAGTTTATGCCCAGTGTTGATGGAAACTGAAGAGATATAATGCATCCCTAGGAATAAATTAGGGTCTGAGAGAATCTGAACGTTGCGAAGTATCCATTTCTAAGTCTCTCCCAGTCTAACATTTAGGAATCTGTATCTGGAAGACGAGGAAGTTAACAGGCCATCACTAGATTACCTATCATATGGAAAAGGGAAAAGGAGTTTTCGAAGAACCTTTCCTCTTCAAAGTCAGAAATAAACATAAAATAAATTTATGAGAGGAAGCCAACCTGGGAAGCCCACCTTGTGGCAAGAACCAACTGGCTCAAGAGCAGGGGAGCTTTTATTATTGCAATAAAAAGAAGAAAAGAAATTTTAAAAGAGAGGTGATAGCCTATTTGATTTGTTAATAGTTTAATCTTTGAAAACTTCCAAAAGGACATTTCTTCACAGTCACAAAAGTCATGGTCCCACCCAAATATCTACGCCCACTGGTATTTTTAGTGTATGATACACAAATAGCCTAAGCAAGTCTAGTTCTAAAACATATTTCTCAGGTATATTCCATAACAAATTCCCAGGCTGGAACAGGGTAAAACCCAAGAGGCTACTGCCCCTTCCAGAATAACCATGTGGACATCTGCAGGATGATTAGGTGAACATAGAATGGCTATGAGTTTTTTGTAGGCAGAACTAAATATTCATCTTTGGAAACCTGGCACCTATTACAGTGCTTGGTACATAGTCACTGCTGGATAAATGTTGATTAATTAATAAGTGTGCACCTTATAGGTGTATAACCATAGGGAAATACCTGGATTGGGAATAAGTCACAGATTTAAATTCAAATTATGTTGATAATTTGTTCTGTGAACTTTCAAGAGGCAGTTCCTGTCCATTTGGTCATTTAGGAAAGACGCTGCCTGCTGGGATATTTAACGTGTCTAATGTGCATTGAAGTCCTCATATAAAAGTGCCAAATTACTATTATTGTTAACTAAAGAACGTATTCTTTATATTTACCAAAGGGCCTTTGATCAAAACTCTTGAAAGTACTTCCAGTCGTGGCAAATTACTCCAAATACTTTTCTAAAACCTTAACATATTTTAAGGACTAAAAATACATCTATAGCTCTCATTTGTAGTTATTGTTTTTACCCAGTCCCAGATGGCTTCCCTGTAATAACGATTTTTCAAGCCTTTCTCTGGTTTCTTGCCTTTTCAAAATTAACGAAATATTTACATTGAAAGGGTCACTATGTAAAAAGAACAAACAATGCAATGTAGTAGGCCCTTAGACTCACTATTAAGTTCAAGGGCAATATGACTTTAACTCTGTTCATTGTAGCCAGACTCAGATAGATCTGAAGAAATCTTTTGCCATTATCCAGAGACGCACAATCTCTGGACCACCACTAGCTCTGGGGACACAGACCAATTCTAGGATTTAAGTGGCCCAGAATCACCAGAGAACATCCACCCTCAATTAAAGAGTCCTGAGTCCTCAGGAATCTCTGAAACTCATTCAGTTCTTCTAGCAGCTGAGAAGCTAGGGGGTCTACCAACAGGGCACACTCAAGGACCCCTTTCATTTCTGGAGTTAAATCCATTCTGCTTAAATCCAGGCCTGTCTTGGCTACAGGTACTTCAGCCATTTCCAGGCATCCCTCTGAGGGCCATTTGTTACTACAGCACACAGAGGTCCTGTTTCACAGTTAGTGCAAACCTACCTATCTTCACTGATAATAAGAGGGAAAATGCTAAGAGAAAACCAAAGAAGGCAAGAGTCAACAGGAGATTCAAGAAATGGTTATGTCTAACAAGGCACTTTACACAGAAGTGTATTAGTATTGTTTTCCCAGGTCTGTATCTAATATAAAACAATGATCATTTTGAAAACTGAAGCCCTTATATTTAGAGCCTATAACATGAGGACTTTAGTTGGAAAAGGAAAAGTTGGAAGGGACTCTTGTTGGAAATTTGAAAAGGACTAAATATAGATTTTCATTTCATAACAGTTGCATAATTGACAAAAATAAAAATCAACCTCTTTCTCTCCTTTTCTTCTCTCTCTCATACATCAAAATTAATAAATTCTCCCTCAAAGTATAAATTATTCCAAAGTACAGACCATTTGTAAATTTTTATTTACAAATAAAATACACATTTTGTTACACTGCCCATTATTCATTGATTAAAAGGCACTTTGCTGAATTAAAATAATTCTATTTTGTTAAGTAAAAAAAATGAGAGATAGCGGCTTCATCCCCTCTAACGATTGCCTCTTTTTTTCTGGCTTTTCAAAGGAGGGAAACATAAAGGATGAAACTTAGTAAGATCAAATGCAAAATTATCCTGTACTTTATCAAAAGCCCCCATGGATACCACATTTAGTAGTGTGAATGTTCACGTGAATATGCGTAGGAAGCTATATCTTCCTTGTGATTCCGTATAACACTGTCAGAACTATTTGTTGTTTTATAGATTTTCAATGAATAGTGATTAAACAGTTTCAATCAATATAACGTGAATTTTTCTTCAACTTTGATTAACTGATCCCAAATGTATTAATCAACTTGAAAATGTTTTTGCAAAGTACATGGTTCTTACACAAAAGTAATTTACCTCAATCAATAACAGTGGAGTGATGTCTACAGGTAGGAGATACATCAGCACTGCAGAGATCACAAGAGTGACTGAAACTCAGATGACAATCCATGACAGTTATTCTTGGTTCCCAACACCATTTTCCTTTACAATAGAGGCAAGAAATGCCAAAGACTCACTTTCAAAGTCTCTTACAACTAAATGTAGCTGCGTGACACAGTTTTGGCCAATGAGATGTGAGAAGTCTGCAGAAGGTATTTGGGAGGTATTTTGCCTTTCTCACATAAGAACAGATGTGGCTAGCAGCTGCCCCTTCCTCTTCCTCCTGCACTGAATGCTCAAGTGATGCCTGGAGCTGTGACAGCCATCTTGGAATCAAACGGGAAAGAACAAGAGAACCACAGTGATGCCGGCCCTGACATCACTGAGCTGCTGACATGTGGCCACCAGCCACCTCCTCCCAGACCGTGTGGCATGTGAGAAATATAAAACCCTATCTTTTTAAGCCACTGTCATAGTCTCTGTTGCTTAAAATTAAAAGGCTTTGCAGCTGATAGAGAATTAATAAAACTATTTTTTAAGTACACAAATAACCAATGGAGGTTCAAAGAAGGAAATTACGTGAAGTCAAAAGAATTAGGAAAGGCCTTGAGGAAGACTTGGCATTTGTGATGGGCATGAGAGGCTGGGATATGGAAGTAGGGTGAATTTCAGGTAAAAATTATGCTACCAGCGAAAGCTCTGAGGAAAATGTAAAAATTATTATTTTATTAAGCCATCTGTTCACAAAGTCATTTTGCTTACAGTTTTATTTAAGGCTAAGATTTGATTTATACACTTAATGCTACTAAATTGTAATACATTTTCAATAATACCTAATACAAAAATAACCAATTTGTTTTGCTGTTTGGGGAAAAATTCCTCCCAAAAGTATAAATAATGAAGCAATTCACAATTTTTTAACTCCACATGAAGTTATATTTTAAATGCTATTTGAGTAACATATTTATGAAATTTTATTTTATCTTTATTTTGTTTTTCTTCCTTTACTGTTTTTTTTTTTTACTTATGGAAACAAAAACATCCTAATTCCATTTAATCAGGATAAATTATTATTTATTAAAAAATGAAACTATCAGTAGCCAGTGATTCATTGCACCCTTCACAAACCTGATTATTATATACATATTCTAAAAATAAATAGAATAATGAGCTGCTTGCTTCTGCATAGACATGGCCATCATAATTATAGGATACGCAGTCTTAAAAGCAAAGCAGTAGGTCAGAGCTCTGATCCTAACGAACCTAAGATGAAGCTGCTGATTAAAAAACAAAACTAAATAACAACAACAAAAATCCTACCCCAGTGCAGGGGAATGCATTCTGACTAACTGTTTATTAGATTCAAATATCTTTGCTCATTCTGAGCAAATTCATTAAAAGATGTTAATGAAAGTCAGATTTTCTTATAAAAATGAGAATTCTCCAAATTTAATTCAAAGGTGAGGATAATCCATTTAGTTTTCATTTAGAGTGTAAAAACACCGGAAAGTTGGTGTTAGAGGGAAAGATTGATTTCTATTCTCTGAAACTATCTCTAAACAGATAATTTTGGAATGTCCCCAATTTGTTCATTGCCAGATTTCTGGAAGTATGCTTCACTATGCAATAGTAATAACTATGGATACTTTGCGCCAAGGTATCAAGACTGAAAACTCTCTTATACGTCTCAATTTTCCAAAGCAAATTAAATAGTCTTGATAAGTTATTTTAGTATGAGTTAAATACTAAGTTACATAAAAAAAATAAGCTGATGCATAATGGCCTCCAATATAGCTTTGTATTTTTCATATTCTGAATAGTTCAAAACAGAGATGACAGATGAAACATGTTACGATAAATTCGCTGTGCAGAGTAGAGCTACAAAACGATATGTGAAAAGGGTACTTGCTGGAAAAATGCCTGGTTTTACTATGGTAGCTAATGGGAATCTAAAACAAATTAAACATGAAAATAGCTATGCATTCCATTTTGTCGTTTTAATTAGTATTTATTTTAAATACTTAACCCATAGGATGGATAAAGATCGTATGTATGTATGTATTGGTTCTACTTGTTTCTTCACGGCTTCAGGAGCTGATCTATTTATGGCTAGAACACATTAGTCTTGGCATCAGCAAGTGTTCATGACTCTCAATGGTATCCTAGGATCAAAACTAACTTACTCACTTTGAAAATATCTCTAAGCTTCTAAAGATTATCTATATTCACTTGTGTCTGTTACATATTGAAGCCTATTCAGCAAACACTGGACAAGCTGAGAGCAAGGGTCTGTCCCGGACATACACATCATTCTCAGACTTCCCTGACTCTCAAACTCAACTACCACCACATGCACACTATGTTAACGAAGCCAAGGCATCGCCACTTGTTTCTTTCAAAATTTCTCTGCAAACAAAAACAAATGGCCCATGTCTGAAGAGAAGCAGGCAAACCTCTTGACAAGGCAGACAGTGGCAAGGAGGGTCTGCTGCCCCGTGACAGAAGCAGTGGGTCTTCTGTCCACCCCCCGCTGGCAGGTATGGGGGCAGGTCAGTCAAATCCAGTTGAGAGTGGGATCCGAAATCTGTGTGTGAATCTATGCGAGCACACATGCACACATACGCCTCCCTCTCTCTTCTGACTCTAGTAATTTGGGCCATGAAATAAAACTAATTTCAGTATAAATGAGGGGGAAATCTACTAAATTAATGAATTCAGCTTTGACACCTACAGAGTTTAGACAAACACTTCTAAAATTTTCCTAGCCAATTGTAATCATTACTTGTCTGTTTTATTTCAACTCAATAAGATGCTAATCTTTCATACACTATCACCTTTTTTTTTTTTTTTTTTGGCATTTCCATCATTACTGCCTCCTTTGTGAAAAGCCGACACTCTTAAGTCCAGGATTCTTTTCTTTCTTAAATTTTTTAAATAGACTTTATTTTTTAGAGCAGTTTTAGGTTCACAGCAAAACTGAGAAGAAGGTACAGAGACTTCCCATATACTCTTTGTTTTTCTATATGCATAGTCTCCCCCACTATCAATATCCTCCACTAGAGTGGTACATTTGTTACAATTGATCAACCTACATTAACACATCACCAGAAGTCTAAATATAGTTTATCTTAGGGTTCACTCTTGGCGTTGCACATTCTATGGGTTTGGACAAATGTATAATGACATTTTAACCCTCATAACTGTACAAGTTATTCTCCATTAGAGGGAAATTTTTATAAATATATATTTTAAGAGCTAATTCTTAAAGTCAAGTTAATCATAATCAAGTTCCTTCAGTTCTTGGTAGATTTATCTTAGTGTTGCCAATAATCTGTTTTCCAATGCCTCAACTTTTTTGACAGAGTAACTGGCAGGCTTAGAAATTGTTTGAGATTTTGTTTTGGTTTTGGTTAACTTTGTTTACATTTGTTTCTAAGCAATGGAATAAAAATACACAAATTGAAACAATATTTTACTGAATTAGTCATTTGTTTGAACTAATTGACCAATTAAATCATGACAGTGTTATCAAATACAGTATAAAGAGCCCAGATTGAAAATTAAATTTTCTCAGAAATATGGAAATTCAGAAAATGTAACTACATTTATAGATTGCCTCTATACAGCAAAATAATGCATATCACTAGTAATATACCCTCATTAGACAGGAAGGTGCTAGCATAGGCCATGTTTAGGTAACCTGAAAATACAGTGTACTTTTAAAAGCTTTGAATACATGGAACTATACAGAATAATATTTATGTTACTAAACAATGTGTAACAAGGTGTGGCTCTTGAGTGTCACTTCATAATTGTTATTTAGGTTTTTGAGCTTGTTCAGACATCTACCAGCTCTCACCAGGATCGGGAGAGAAGCCACGCTGAGACTATGGCAGATTACCACCTGGCCAGGCAGATAGTCAGCTGGGCTGAGCTGGTCTTCAGAGCTCCCCTTCCCTTTGCTGGACTGTCCCTAGGTGTTTCCCCCACATATGCCCTCCAAGTACCCCCCATATAACTTCCTCCACTACCAAACCAGCCTCCCATCCCTCAGCAAAACCTGCTCCAGGAAATGACGGGACAGACTCACTTTTATGTATAAATAGCTGACAAAGTTTCATTTGTTATTATTCCTGAGTTATTTAAATTTTAGTTAAGCAACAAATAAGCAAAGAATAAAATATTTAATCTTCTAATTTCAGGATCCTGGCAAGTGAAGAAAGTATTTTGGCAGAATGGCCCGTGACAGCAGGGGTAGGGGTGGGAGGGGGGTTCCCAGCAAAAGGAATAGGGGAAGTTTAGTAACCTCAAATTATTTTCAGAATTGTTGTAAATATTTATATGTATGTAGGTCAGGTGAAACATTTCCACACAAAATGTTACTGCCAGTATTTGCTTATATCAAGCAGCTGAAAGGAGTGCAACCTACAGTTGATAACTTAAACCATAATTATTTACAACCCTCATTTCATCCCGAGTCACTCCCAAATTACTGTAATCTATAGAAAAATATTTGGTTGTCCACTGCACGTGGATGTTGATCTGCCATCTCTCACCCCATCCCTGTTGCCTGTTTCACCCCGTCAGCCCTGATACAGATTTGGCTTGTACACAAAAGAGAAGAATTCTATTTTCTCATCCTAGTACTAAAAGAACGAAAATAGTAACTTTGCACTAGGCTAAGCAAGGAACACAACAACGGGCAGGAAAATACATGAGAATTAGGAGGATGATTGCCATGAAAGTAAGTATTAAAGTTTTCTGATATGATGAGGCTGTTTGCTAAATCCTTCTAATACTTCATGCACTGCAAGAAGCAAAATCAATGTCCAAAGCAGCATTAGCCAAAATTCCAGCCCCTGTCTCTCGTCTCTGATAATGGACGTAGAAGCAGTGCATGATGTACACGGGAGGCCTGAGAGCAGCTGTGCAGCTGCTGAGAGATGTCCTTACCCCATGAGCACCAAGGGTACTGTCAATTTAGGTTGCATTGTTGTCACATAGTTTTCTTGCCTGCTTGCTTTCTATTTTAAAAATATTTTCTGTTTTCTTGCTTTCTATCACCTCAACCCAGTGGCCCTTCAGTGACCCTTTTGGTGGCTGTGTTTCCCAAGAGAGGCCACATAAACAGGGCAAGGGTTTCCGGAGGCTTCCAAGGATTTATGGAGAGAGAGGAGAGTTGCCTTAACTGGGCAGGAAGTTTTCAAATGAGTCGTGTTTGGGAGACTCTAAAGAGTTCCCCCTGACCCCCGGCAAGTTCATCTTCACGGTAGAGGCCACCACGGGTCACAGGGTAAGAATTCAGATGAATCACACATGGGGTGGATCTCCCGGATGAGGCAAGAAAGACTTGTCTTTTTACCTCACTCACCTGATGTAAGATAGATATTCTAACTCACACCTTCATGGATCAAAAGAGGAAAAATTCTATATTTCTATAAGCCAGACTAAAGTCATAGGATGTGGTTCACCCAGACTAACAGAAAAAAAAAAGACAACATACTTAGAAGTCGGCATAGTGCAGCAAGAAGAGTGATGGATCGGAAACAGGAGGGGCAATTCTAATTGCTAGTGAGCTGTGTGGCCTCAAACAAGTCACCCCTCTCTGTGGCCCTGTTTCCCCAATCTGCGAAATAAATGGGTTGTCTTTGAGGATCATGATTTTCTTAGTGTTTTAACACTTCGTGATATTAACACTAGAATAGTTAAATTAAACATGCCATATGTAACACATTTCCATTGCTGTGTAACAAGTTACCACAAACTTAGCAACTTAAAACAACACATACTTAGTATCTCATATAGTTTCCATGGGTCAGGAGTCAGGCCTCCGAAAGGCTCTGCAAGGCTGCAATCAAGGTGTCAACCAGGGCTTGGTTCTCATCTGGAAGCTCAGCTGGTGATCTGCTACCAAGCTCACAAGGTTGCTGGCAGCATTCAGTTCCTGTGGTTGTAGGACTGGGAGCCCCGGCTTCTTGTTAGATGTCAGCTGAGGCCACCGTCAGTTCCTAGAAGCACCTATAGTTCCTTGCCACGTGGCCTTCTCCATAGGCCCTCTGATCACATGGCAGCTTGCTTTTCCAAAGCTAGCAAGGGAGAAAGAGACAGGGCCTACTAGCAAGACAGAGTCTAATATAATGTAGTCACGGAAAGGATGTCCCATCACCATCATCATATTGGAGAGAAGTAGTCACAGGTCCCACTCACATTCGAAGGAAGAGGATGACACGAGGGCACGAACACCAGGAGTCACGGGGGCCACCTTAAAGTCTGTTTGCCACACTTGTATTTTTTCTACACTCAATCCTTCAGCAGATCCTGTCAGCTCAACCTTCAAGACATACTCCAAATCTGCCACTTTTCATCACCTCCACTTCCATTCCAACATCCCTAGTCAAAGTCATCAATTTCTCTCATTTATGTGACTGCAATAATCTCCTAACTAGTCTCCCTCTGTCTACTCTTGCTCTGTTATCTTACAACCTTCCAGTGGACTTCCTGTTATATGTGGAATAAAATCCAAATGCCCAGTCCAAAAACCCACATGACCTGGTCCCTGACAGCTTCTGTGATCTCATTTCCTACCGCTCTCCTCTTTTTCTCACCCCACTTCTGCTACCACCAAGCCCGTTCCCACCTCAGGACCTTTGCACACACTCTTTCTTCTGACAAATGTTCTTCCCTCAGATCTTTAGCTGGTGGTTTCTTATCTTCATCCATTGCTTGCTCGAAAGCCACCTCCTCAGAGACCTTCCCTAACTACTCTACCTTAGTCAGCTAACCCTGCCCCACTCCAGGCATTATCTGCCCTATTACTCTGCTTTATTTTCTGCAAAGAAGTACTGATAAATGAAATACGTGTTTTATTGTTCAAACTCTGTGTCCTCCATTCTGCCTCCTTTCTGCCTACATTCTAGCATGAGGACAAATTACTGTATCTCCAACAGCGCCCAATGTCATAAATATGGAATGAAGAAAAAATAGAAAAACCAAACTTAAAAGTTGAAAATTAATTGAATAAATTTGGCTATCTGATAATTTTACTGTATGGTCCTTAATTCTTGCAATTTGCCTGGACCGATGATAGCTTTATCAATAATTGCCACCTATTCACGCCCACCTTTTTGAAGACCGCTATCTTATTTGATCAACTCAAAAGCAATTATTTCCCACTGCAGGACCCCCTGCTCGGAGTCTAAATATCAGGTGAGTGTTTGGGGCACAGCTATTTTGAGTGATGGACTATAGAAGGGACTCGTACTTTAGACCAAGGTGTGCAGGAGGCAATGATCCAGGAATTATAAGGGAACATCTCTTCCTCTTTAGAAACTCCTAAAATCAGTCATTTCCATCCTTAGAGAGCAATTCATATACAAGGGAGGTAGCATGAGATGGTTGAAAAGAACATTGGTCCAGGAGCCAGGAGGCCTAAATTCTAGACCTGATACTGTTGCAAACAAAGCAATTCAGAGCATCATTTACTTGCTGTGGGCCTCATTTTCCTCATCTATAAAATGAGAGAGTTTAGCTAGATGACTTCCAAGGTCCTCTCCAATATTAAAATTTTTTGAAATCTATGAGTTCCACCAATCTATAAGATTCTTTAAAAGGGTAGCCACTGAGTTGAGTCGTTGAGCAAAAAGGCTGTCCAACTAATCATAGCGCCTACAGAAAGGAAGGGAATGATCACCAATGACAACGGTGCCAGCAAAGATGGTTCATCCTGTTCCTCTGAATCATCCACATTGTCTTTCCATTAACAGTCCTGACTATTATAGTGCCGACACTTCTCTTTTGGCCTAATCATACGTTATCACCTGAACAATAAACACCTGAGCCAAAGGAACAGCAATTGCTCCAGTTATCCATATCATATTCTTAAAGCTCCTTATACTCCAGCTACCTGGTTTGGAATTCTGGCAGTATAGAGGAAACTTTTCTTTTATATAATCCACAGAAATATTTTGTTAAGACCGGAAAAAGACTTACCAATTTGGAGGCCAATGAACTTGGATAATGTAGACGTGAATTTCTAGAAGGCTCAAGAATCTTCTAATTTTCTAGTAATAATATGTTGCCTGTATACATAGCCCATCAAAGTGATTCCACATGCCATGTTATTTTAGTCTTTCCTTTTATAAAATTGTACCATTTAAGCTCACTTGTAGTCCACATTAAAACAATGCATGATATTCTAATTAAAGTAATAATAATAGAAAGTTAATTAAAATTACTTAATAGGAAATTCATCATTTATGATTTTTCTTTTATGGGTTTCCCCATATCCAGGTGAATGAAAGAAATGCTCTCCTAAAGAAATTAACCTTCAGTTTGCTTCTGCTTAATTCACCCAAGGTTAGAACAGTTATAAGAAAAAAAACCTAGGGTAGGTTCCTCAAAGATATAACTGTTGAATTTGGCCTTCTACTTGAAGATAGCCCTGTGGTTTGACATAAATAATAGACATTATAAAAACACGTAAGAAAAACTGACATAGAAAGACCAACAAAATCTTGTAGGCAGTGAAAAAACAATAGTAATTGGAAAAACAGAATAAACTTGGTTAAAAAAAAAAAACCTGGAAAACAATTCTAAAATAACAAACAAAAAGGCCACAGTTTTATTTCACAGTCTCCAAAGATTTCATGATTGTGCCATTGGAGTTTCTGATTCATTCTGAAGACTGTCTGCCTTAGCCTTTGCCCTTGTTTTGTGAGGCTTAAAAATGCTCAGACTGCCCTGTTACGGCTGATGTTAATGATGAGACCAAATTCCCCTGCAAGCTGCCTCAGTCTGCCGTTCACAGGCTAATGAGTAAATAAAACAAAGTATGAGCATATGAGGCCTGAATGAAAAAAGCAAGAAAAATGACAAACATAGCAGACAATAGAGAAAGAAAGAGACAGGGACGGATATGGAGGGAGGCAATAACCATGAACTGACCAGGTTGGAAAGACACGTGTGTCGGCAGTGAGAAGTGATGTGGGGCCGAGGCATGTTTTAATTAGTATTAGGTAAGTAGGTAATAGCCTCATCTTCCTGTTCATTTTGCCTATGTATCCACAGATTGGTAACTGACAATGTGAGATGGATGTTCTCTTCCAGAGCACCGTTTACAAATCACAGTTCACTTATTACACAGAATGACCTCATAACACTCTAAAAGGTTAGGGTTGCATATCCTCATCAAATTAAAATGTCTCAACTCCCTCAGAAGGACATCAAGCACTGTTGTTATGGCGACAATGCTGAAGCTGTTATGGGGTTGGGACTCCACTGTCAAGACATGGTTAACTTAAGAGTGCACGAAGTCACTGTGATCATGTGCCAAGGTGTCTGCATGTTAACATTATTTTGAAAACTCTCAATCTGCTATTTTTAAACTCCCAATCAATTCTAGTTGAAGAACTAGAATTTTCTTTTGTCCAGAAGGAACCACTCCTAAGAGTCTTTTACTTACATAGCTATATGGCAATAGGAAGAAATTTCCTTCATCTTTCTCTGGGGCTTAGATTCTAAGGAATGGAGATGTCCAGGGTCAAAGGTGAACAGGCCCCTGCTATGCAGAGCTTATCTGAGATCGAGTCATTTAATCGACTTTGGGTTTATGTTTAGGCCAGTGAACTGGAAGCCTTACTGTGTTTCTGAGAGAAGAGAGAAGAGCTGAGGGAAGGAACAGCAGTGTTCCTTTCTAAGACCAGAGCAAGGGTGTGGCTGCCCCAGAGACAGCCAGGCGAGGCTGGTGGAGCAGTGACCTTCACAAGGACCGTTGGTGGAGAGGCAGGAAAAGACCATGGTACCAAAAGGCCCAAGTGGGAGAACCTGAGTTCTTGCTCTGGGGCACACGTGATGCAGTGCTTTGAGACTCTCCAGCAGCACTGGCAGAGAGGCGCCTGCCAAACATTGGACTTGAGGCAGTCAAGCAGGTTGGAAGCTTGTGTCATAATAATCTGGATATGAAGGGAGAATTGTGATCTTATTTTAGTCATAGGCTGGTGAGACCTGGGACATACAGTCCAGCATCTATACAAGCCCTGAGAGAGCAGAGGTCTCTGTGCCTTAATTGCTTTATCTACAAATATGGTAAAAGGTAGGTTTGAGGATTAAATTTATGTATAACTTATATAAGATATAAATTTTTATATTTATATCTTATACAAGTTTATATCATATTTATACATTATTTGTTTATTATATGGTCATGTGCCACGTGACATTTTGGTCAACAATGGTCTGCATATACAACAGTGGTCTCATAAGATTAGCACCGTATAGCCTCGGTGTGTAGTAGGCTATACCATCTAGGTTTGCGGAAGTATACTCTATGATTTTCACACAACGATGAAATCACCTAACGACGCACTTCTCAGAATGTATCCCTGTCATTAAGCAAAGCATGACTGCATATTATATTTACACAAAAATTTATATTATATATAATCTATATTTCTATATAAAATTAAATTACATATATAAATCATTAAGCATCTGGCCATAGTAAGAGATCAAGAAATAAGTAATAGGGGCTGGTCCAGTGGCGCAGCGGTTAAGTTCCCACGTTCCACTTCTTGGCGGCCTGGGGTTCTCCAGTTCGGATCCCGGGTGCGGACATGGCACCTCTTGGCAAGCCATGCTGTGGTAGGCGTCCCACATATAAAGCAGAGGAAGATGGGCACAGATATTAGCTCAGGGCCAATCTTCCTAAGCAAAAAGAGGAAGATTGGCAGCAGTTAGCTCAGGGCTGATCTTCCTCAAAAAAAAAAAAGAAAAAAAGAAATAAGTAATAGTGTATAATTTTGTATATTTACCCCCAGGGACAGAAGGAAGGAAGGAAGGGGAGAAGGAAGGGAGGAGGGAGGGAGGGAGGAAGTTAAGGAGGGAGGGAGGGAGGAAGAAGAAAAAAGGAACGAATGAATGAACAAGGGCAAATACTCCCCTGATGCCTGTACAGAACAATGGAGAATCCCTGAATACGCAGGGAAATGTTCTTATAGAAATCGTATAGAAAGCACACATTTAAATAAGACAACTCCATATTACACAGATAAATCCACCCCACATTCCGGCAGCTGACACTTCACATAATACTTTAGCTGAGTCCTTACATCCGCAAATATTACATGACTGACTGAAGCTGTGCAACGGGAGCAATTTTTCACCTTAAAGCAAAAGAAAGATGACGTTGGTGTGCACCTCCCAGTCCCACAGGCACGCCCAGAGCTATAGGCAGGCAGCATATCCACCCCTTCTCCTCCCGCTCAGGAACGCAGAAGGGCTTGAGAGAGGGTGAGAGCAATGTTACTCCAGGGCTTGCCTTGAATATATGTGTTTGTTCCCCTTCTGTGGCTAACATGATTGCTGTTCCCACCACTATAAGCAAGAAATGAATAGGATGCATTAATATTAACTTAAATACATAATTCTTTCTTTACAGAACAATTCTATCCAGACGCAGCAACTGGACTAACCAGAAAAAACTAAGTTTGGTAGTTAAGAAGAACTAAAATACTCTACCAGATAATGAGAGGAATATTTACCTTCTAGCTGCTTCCTGATTTGTAGTTCATCTTCAAGGCTGCATTGGCAAGTCAGCATGACTAAGGGGCCTGATCTAGGGTGCGTTTCCTTTCAACTCTTTCTAAATGCTGGGATTTAAAAGATATGAGAATCACCAATACTTGGAAGAAGATGAGGGGACAATACGTAGGGTTTAAAGAGATGATTTAATATGTCTTTGTTTTTAAAGCCTGATATGTTTAAAATGTGTGTGTATATAAATCTATTTATAAAATATCAACTGATGTTTTAGTCATTACCTATACCTAGTAATAATTGAGGTTTTTCAAATGAAATTGCTCATATAACCACAATCTCCATAATCAGTAATCAAACTTAGAAGTGAATCAGAGCAAAATCAACCATTATTAAACTCGAGGCAATGTGCCTTCCTCTTCCTGCCCAGTCTCCCCCAATACTTTTGCCTTCTACAAAATACTGGGGTGGAGGTGTACCCCACCACTCCAAACCCAGAGAGTGTGTCTGTTGGCTCTGAGAAGCTACAGAGCTTGGTGCTGGAGGGAAATGTCTGCATTTTGGGTACCTCCCTGATGCACTTGGAGTGTGAGGTGAGACCTAGTGGCTCCCTGAATTCTCCTTAACTTGAACACGAAAAGGTCCATCCATCAGGTGTGTCTATAGGGTGACTTGGGTTATGACCTAGGTATTTTATTTCGAATTCTTTCTTATAATTTCAAACTTTCATAAAGTATCAATTCTGGGGAAAATATTATTATCCACATGCCCAAATGAAAAGAAAAGATGCCCTGACTTGACTTTTTTCTTGATGGAGGGATATTATGATATCATGGAAATCTAATTTAAAATCAACTCATCACAAATGTATTAGAAATCAAATCAGCTATTTTTACATCATATATGGTTCTCTGCTACTGAAATATACTTATTATAGTAACATATATACCTCTCTTCCTTGCTGTCTCCAAAAAAAAATTTTTTTCAGAAGACTAAGAAATTCACAGAAATAAAATATCTCCTACAGTGGGAAATCAGTATGATTAATTTTGTTGCTATGTGCCAAACTTTCCATGTAAAATTAGAGACAAAATGACACTGGGTTATACTTAAATTTTAGTAATTTCATTATTAAATTTACATAAGTACACAAGGATAATTTAATTGTAATGTATGTGATTTTTTTTTAACACTAAAAATGTGCTTTTAGAATAAAATAGAATCTGAATTTGAAGGGACCACAGAGATCATTTAATATGTTTTTTTAAAACCACTTTATTGAGGAATGATTGACATGCAAAAAGCTGTGCCTATTTAAGATATACAACTTGACGAGTCTGGAGTTAAGTGTACGTCCAAGAAACTGTCACTGCAAGCTATGCCATAAACATATGCATTGCCTCCAAAAGTTTCCTACTGCCCCATTTATTTATTCATCATGATAAAAACATAAGATCTACCTACTTAGCAAAATTTTAAGTATACAACACAGTATTGTTAACTATAAGCACTGTGCTATACAGTAGACCTCTAGGTCTTATTATTTATAACTGAAACTTTGCACCTTTTGACTAATCTCTCCCCATTTCTCCCCTTCTCCCAGCCCCTGGCATCTACCATTCTACCCTCTGCTTCTAGGAATTTGACTATTTTAGATTCCTCTTATACTGGGAGATCATCTATATTCCCACATACATAACTGTGACTTTTACAACCCCCATCTCCATTCCTGCCAATCAAGCCCAAATTCAATGAAATTACAGTACAGAAATAACTAGTGACTAAAATCTGTCAGTTAATTGGCATTAACAGAATTGGGACCCAGAGTTTTGTAATTGATGCTTAGTTTGGGGATGTTTTAGCCTTAAATGTAAGAGGAAAAACACTACAACAGTCTTTATATTGATCTATCTTGTTTGAGTACTGTGAGTGTTTTGGGTAAGGTAATGGGGGAATTGAAGCCCAGGGACTGGGGGAAAAGAAGGCAGGGGAAAAGGTATTGAATCTGAAGGGCAGCTGAGCCCAGCAGCTGGGACCCAAGGAGAGAGAGCCAACTGGAAACGCCTCCTGATGGAGCATGAGGAGGGAACCTGGGAAGAGATTTTTGACAAGTAGCTCTCAAGTCCCTTAACACTTGTTATTAACCACTATAATCTAGTATCTGCCTGTCTTAACACTGCCTTAGAACATGAAGGAAGGGGCTCTGTCCTCATTTGGGGACTATAAAGAAGAGGGAGATCAACATAGAGTATGGTGACCAGATGGCCAGTGAGTATCAGGAACTGAGAGGGCAGTTAAATAAAAAGTGACAAATGACAACAGTACAGGCAAGACTCCAAAGAACTCTCAAAAATACTCAGAAGGGAAATGAATTTCCTGTGGGCAAGCAAATGGGGGTTTCCATAATTTTTATTTGAATATTAATGAAAATGACAACCACAGAAGGCTGGAAAATATAAGGCACTCCACTTGGATTATCTACAATATTCTACCCACAATTATGAGATTCCTTCTCAATGAATCTGGAGTTACATCATGACTAAGTATAACTTTCTAAAAGCCTGACATACGGCAACAACTTGTAAAAAGCATTCTACCTTCTTTACTTGAGGAAGCAAAGCTAACTACCTGTAAGTGGAGCCCTTACATCTGCTGGTACCTCTGTATATCCCCAGGGAATGAGGGAAAGAATCTCAGAGAGAGAGGAAAACTAATATTTATTGAGCACCTAGTAAGTCCCAAGTGTTTTATAAACGTTGTCCTCATTCAATCCATAGCAACCTCCTGAAGGAGGCATTATAGATTTTGTATATAGATCAAGAAATTAGGGTTCAAGGTTAACTCACCTGCCCAAGATTACACGTTTTTCATGATTGAGTAAAGAATAGACGCTCTTATAAGAATCATCAAGAATATGTCAAGTCCCTGGTTTAAAACACATTGATCTAAGAACTAAGTTATGAGAGCATCTTTTGGTTATGAACTACCACTAAAAAAAGAAAATTTTTATTCATGTAAGGGTAAACAATAACTTTAAATACCATCATTGAACTGACAACACACAGACACACCCCTCAAAATACACCTGAGTATAATGTCTTCAGACCCCTAGATGCCCACAGACTCTTGAGAAACATTCCTCTTTTCCCATACTCTCATCATTTCAGGCATCAATAAAAGGAATGAACAGTGCTCCATATCATGATAAGTAGAACATTAGATTGTTGGGACACATTTTTAACCTTACAGTCTGCAACCAGACATGAAAATGCATATTCCTGATTTCTAATTTGCATTCAAACTTCCACAGCGTACAGTTGCATCTTTGCAAAGCTTTGCCAAAATGAGCCAGCCTCAGAAGATCAAAGTTATGACACCCTCATGCTGTGCAAGGCCATTATTTTGGGACCTGGATTCCCCCAGGGTGCATCCTGCTCCCATGAGCACGTTCAACTGGTTTGAACAGTCTGAGACCCCTGCTGGCAAGTCGATCTGGCCTTTCTGCCCCTCCCCTCACAGGGCTGCCTTGCTGTAGGCTCAGTTTAAACAAACCAGTTACAACTGGCTCTCTATATATCTTTTACCCTTCAAGAGCAATTCATATACAAATTCTAGGGTTCAGCTCACATGATACAAACTTAAGCCTAAGAACAAACGGGCCCCTTCAAGCAGGAATTTCCTTTATCCCAGAAACTGCGCCAACCACTTCAAAAAAGATGTGATTTGGCAGTCTCCCAGGACTCCAATATGATCTCTCTTTGTACTGCTGGAGCCAAAAATTACAGCTAAAAGCAAAAGATCTATAAGTATAGATGGAAAACACACTGTAAATCAAATACCAGGTCACAATCAATGCATTCTCCTTAGGAGTTCAGACTTGATCGTCTTGAATTTCTTTTGTAGACATTCATTAATAATTTCTTAAGATCTATGATGCCTAGAGGCCAAATCCCATTAAACATCACAAAGGAAGAATTATTTCTGATTGGGAACCCTGTCCCTTTCCCACTTGGGATTTTATTGGCTCCCTTCTTAGACAACATAACTAATTCAAGTGGATTCAAGTATCTCTTAGTGGATATTTGAATTACAGAGAAACTAGGTGAACTAACCTAGAGGACTAACATTTTTAGTGAGCACTTACTACTTCCTGTCAGGGACTGTGTTCGATCCCCAGTAGCCCTGTGAGGTAGCCATTACTATGCAATCCTGAAAACCACCTTTTCACCTAGACAACCAAATACCGCAGGGCAGTGGGGCATCCGGAATCTCGATGTTAGAGGGCCTTAGGAACCACAATGTAGGCGAATCACAGACTTGTCTTAAAACTGTACACAGCAAGCACGTTGTTTTTAGATTGGGTATTGAGCTGTTGTTCAGAGAGGTGGCTGAAAGTGATGTGGAAGGACTCAATGACCCCCTCCCCCAGTCCTCCAGACTGACCTGCTTCGAGTATTGCTGCTTTGTGACAACAGTGAGGACCAGTGCTGTGGGAGGAAGGATTCATCATGGCTCTTAGGTAGCTACAAGAGTGAAGATATATGGTAAAAATGCATGTGATAACTAAAAAAAGGAGGTAGGGGTAAGTCTAAGCTGCATTTTTCCAATAGGAAAGAGCTGTAGAAACTGTAGAAACATGAGGTTTTTATAGCAAAATGGGAACTGTGGTACACAGCCCCCGCAAGAGAATGTTTGCAACGGCTTTCTCTGCCTTACTGAAGGACTGACCTTCTGACTTGAGGCCTTTTCCATTTAAAATGTCTAAACAGTTCATATACGTAGTGTCAGCACAAGACGAAAACCAAACTAGATTTTTTTGCCTCACTAGCAAGAGCTGAGCCAGCTGTTCTCATGTGCCCACTTTGGGAGGGAAACTAGAAGTAAGCAAGTCTGCGGGAGAGCAGGAGTGGGGTCAAGGTCCACAGACCCTGCAGAGGCCATCGCTGGCGTTCAAGGTGCATTGATTCCCATGTTAACATGCAGCCCTCACTATCTGACTAAAACTGAAAAAGAGTTTGGGCTACACACGATTCTTTGACGTCTATCTAGGGAAAAGAAGGAATTTAAATCAATCCTATATGACAATTCATCCCTTGCTGTAAACCCTGGCAGAGCAATTTGCCAAAAAAAGAAAAGTGTATAGCTAATAGGTTTCTTTCTTTCCCTCGCTTCTTCCTTCCCGCCTTCCTTTATTTGTTCCTAACAAATACAGACCTAAACACTAAATTGTTTTCCAATATCCATGTACTGACTATTAAGTTAGTTAAGAAAGATGAAACTGACAAAACGTTTTGTCCCTTAATACTAAACTCCAGCCAGTGACTGAGTTGTTTTCGGTTCTGTGTTTGTTTTTGACCAGTGTGAGTCTGCAGTCCTTTAGAACTGAAGCTGGTATCTGGAACACGTCACTGGAGGGGTTAGATAGTGACAGTCCCAGGACTGCAGAAGGCTGAGGCATGCACGGCCCCATCTCCTCTCTGCTTTCCACCAGTCAGAGCCCCACTTCCTGTAATTCTTTTCTAACGTACTTCTTTGCTGTTTTGCGAGTGTTGACAAAAAATGTCAAGATTAATTGCTATCTCAAATCCCAAAATATGCCATGACTCTGAACAAAACATAGATGATTTTTAAAAGTACAGAACTGATGTCAAACTTTTTTATGTAGTCTTTTCTTCCCAGGGAATAACAGTTATCTTGAAAGAACAACTCAACAAAAAATGTTATGCTTTATTAGGAAGTCAGATAATCATAATTTGAATAAGACTCAGTTAAATTAACCAATTGAAAAATGCCAAGTTCACAACTTCTAGATTGAGTTAGAAATTAGATTCCCATCTCCCTTCCTCTCTCCCCTCACATATGAGCCAACTGCAAAATAAGAAATTTACAAATGCTTATCTCCTCAAGCAAAATTTCAAGGATAGTTTAACTTTCACCAGAAAAGGCAAGCAAATCTGATGTGAGAAAGACAAGCTTGCTGCCCACTCAGAAATAAAATAAGGTATCAAACTAGGAGCTCACCCTAGAAAAGATTTTGAAGTGTGCATATTTCCCTAAGGTTTCTGGTCTGCAGTTTCCAACCTGCTTGATAGCAGCCCCTCCGTACTCATTTCCTGCACACCACTCAGCCCTCTCCAAAGCTACTCTCAAGAAGGGACGATGGAAAAAGTTTTCAGTCAATGTCACTATTGGGTCAGTTTGAGTAAATTACTTAATCTCATGAAATACGTTTTGAAGATAAGAGTCTTATCTTTAATTATGGAATAAAAGGCTTTTCCTTTGTTAAAAGAACTTTAGGCCTCATTGTACAGGTTTGGGACTGTGGTGGGGGTTGCAGGCAGAGAGTTCCCTATACTACTCTCAAGACTGACTTCTATAATGAGGTTTAGATTCCAGGTCCTGAAACAGCAATGAGTCTGTGGAAACATGGGCCACACAATCCACCTTTGAGAGAATTTTGTGTTTGTGACACTTGTACAAGTTCCATTTTCCGGGCAGAGTAAAAACACCTATAGTAAATTGTCTTTTCTTGAAAATAACAATAGTAAAGCATTTTGCCAAAATGTTTTCAAAGCCATCAGCCCTACAACAAACTGTGAAGTAGACAAAGCTGGCCTTGTTTCCCCTCCTACAGATTGGGAAATCAACACCGAGAGAAGTTGAGGACCATGGGAAGGGGGAGAGGAGCCAAGTATTCTAAGAATTCTTTCCTTTGCACCAACGGTCCCATATATGACATCAGAATCAGATTCCCAGATCCCTCCTCTAAGATGGCTGGAATAGGCTTGGGAATCCGCATGTTTGTAAACGATTCTCTAGTGATTCTGGAGCTCAGACAGATCCACCCCAATGAGGTAATAATAAACAGGCAGGTAAGCAGAGGAAATGCTGACACAGCATGGTATCTCCTGTGATCACCACTTCAGTCAGCTCTATGCTCAATTAGATGTGGTCCTAATGAAATAGACATGGGAGGTAGAATAGAGATATAAAGAAAGCAGAGAATCCGGATTTGGAGAAAGAGCAGAAAACTGAAGATTAATTCCAAATTTGTAGTCTAGAGCGCTGTCTGTACAAAACATTGATTCAGATTCCCCCAGCACACCAAAGGGAGAAGTCCAGAGTTGCTGCTGACCATGTTGATCTCTCACACAGAGCTAGTGTAGAAAAGCTAGGGAAGCTGCTCCTTCCAGAAGCCCAGACAGCACCTTGGAGGGCTGAAATCCCTCTTTCTGTCCACTGCAGAGCCACTTAGTATCTGGAAGCACAGAATGCTTTTCTTCACGCCAATGTTTCAACAAACATAAAACTTCAAACTTTGGATTGTGTTAGATGTGAAATGCAAGGAATATCCCCAGAATAAAAGGCACTCAGCAGCAGGAAATTACGTGCAAGGTGGCTTTTTCCATCAATTAACAGGGTGTCTTTAGGCCCAAGGAGAAATTTGATAAAGAGAAGGAATTTGGCACCAGAATGCCTGGGTTCGAATCCCAGCACCATGACTTAGTAGTGTGTAACAAGATCAAGTTACTTCACCCCTCCCACCCTCAGTTTCTTCATGCCAGAGGGTTGCTGTGAGGATTAAACGGGCTGGTCGAGAAGAGCGGCAGGCACTCAGTAAATGCTATTTTTTAGCTAATTACTATCCTTAGTTTTAAAAGGCAATAAAAAACCAATAGAATATTTGATGTTTCAATTTTAATAAGACACATGTAATCACCAAATCTATCAATTGGTATTCTCTGGATACAAACACTATAAATTTACTCTGACTATCAAAAGCCAAAAAGGGAACTGATTGAAAGTCATGCGATAGCTCACAGAAGAGAAGGGAAAGCTGAAGAACTAAGTCTCAGTAATGACAGGATCCAGGCAGCTATGGAGATTTAGGTGTCAGGAACCAGTTGGCACTCTCTTCAGGGCCTTGTCCTTGGGATGAATGAGCCACAGTCCTTATTTCAGATGGTTTGTTACTCACTGAGGATTCAAATTCCAGAGCATCTACTGGCCCAGTTGCGGTCATGTGCCCCTCCTTTGCCTAGGAGATAATGGGACATTCTAACCGAAACTCCTACTAAGACTCCAAGGGTAAGTAAGTAAAATCTAGGTAGAGTTACTAGATGGAGAGATGCATGCTGGGCAGGCACAGAGGATAGATGTCCACCACCTTACCAGCTGGTTGTATTCAAAATGGTCTTTTATACAATAGTTGGTTGGAATCTCTTTACCAAGATATAATAAAGTCCTCTGGCTAGCTCCAAAAGGAAGCCTGTTTAAATTATATTGTGACAGGAACAACATTAACAATATTCTTTAGCCCAAGCTCCCTTTCTAACCCTTTCTAAGCCCTTCCCTTTCAAACCTGTGTAAGTATTGAGGAAAACAGGTCTAGGAGCATATAGACCGCATGAAGGTCCTGGAGGCTGGCCATGTTAATTCCATATTGATGTAGCAAGGAAACAATACCAAAAAATAGAGGAGAGGGTGGGCAGGGCCTGGACTCTGTGTCTCATTGGAATAGCAACAGCAATAGAAGCTTCCACAGGGAGGGTTAAGTTTCAAAATGTTAAAACTTGACTCATACAAATAAGAAATGAAGATGTATCAAAGATTTTATTCAACTCATTAATTAATCAGAGAACAAGGAAAATGGTAGAACTGGTTCACAGAGCATTTTGAGAAACTGGGTATTTACAAGCATTTTGAGGAAGAATGTTAGAATATGATTCCTTGGTTAGAGATGAAACTGGTGAATGTCTTACAGGAAAGTGAAACCATAATCACCATAGTCTTTGGGTTGCCTTTTACATCAGACAGAAATCATCTGGATCTCCACCATAAATTAAAAGGTAAATCTATAAATTAAAAGGTAACTTCCCAAAGTCTGAGCCTTTAATCAATATTAAGTATAGTGAGCCTCAAATACGAGTGCGTGTGTTGAAGATAAGTGAAGAATCCCTGACGGTGGGCAGGGGATGGTTAAACACTGCCCTGTATGATGAGGAGGAGGCATCCTGCACTCGCCCGGCTTTATTTCCAAGCTCTGGATAAGTTTTAACAAGGGGATGTCAGCAGGGAGCCTCAGAGGAAGAGGCACCAGCGGCATGGGGAGGGAATCACAGGCAGCAGAGGTCTCTGTCCCGTGGCAGGGACAAGAGGGGGAGGCCTTTCTGTGCACAAAGAGTTCCTATGTCAGGTGTTCTTCACGGAAAAACCAGAATTAACATTTGCAATGGTGACAAGTCACTGCGGGGACTTCATGAATAAAGAAGACACAAAAAGGCTTGGGTGGATTACATAGAATAATTGCATTTATTACAATGCTTTGGTTGATGAAATGCTCTTGCTGTGTGTCTGATGTCACACAAATTTTACTGCCTATTAATCAATTATTTAGGCTTCTGTTCCTTTCTGGAAGTAGAAAGCATTTTTCTTTTTCAGCTCTTTAGTTTTCAAAATTCCTAAAAATCAATTTTTTGTCTTTTAAGTTCTGTAATTCAAGGACAAAGCAGCAGAATTCCAACAATATCCATTTTAAAAGTACTATTATAACTTTATTATTCTAGAGCGAAAGTGTCTTCATCTTTAGGAAGTTATATTTCTCAGGACGTCAAAATGGAATGGATTTTTATTTTCTAGGATTGTTTTCTTCTGCTACTATCTGACACAGGGTATGGATTAGATGACCTCTAGGATCCCTTTATATTATTGTAGTCCCAGGGTTCTATATTAACTAGATTTTCCTAAATGGTCATATAACACATTTAAGTGACAGATTATTAAAATTATACATTGTGGCAGATACTAGCAATTCATCTTTTAAATTTCCTGTCACCAACATATTTAAAATATAAAATATGGGCTAAGAACATTTACCATACACAGCCAACTAAATTATAGGCACCTAAAGAGCTGGGATCCTGCCATCCTGTGCAAATATAAGTCTAACACTGTGCTTAGCATATAGCTATTGCTCAAAAAATATTTTTTGATTGAATGAATGAGTGTTGTTAAGTTAAATATTCAGAGATAGAGATTCTGATTAGAAAAACTAGTAAAATTATTGTGTTGGTCTCCCCAAAATTGAAAAACACTCTGAGAATATTAACAAAATACACATTTAAAAAATTATCTTTTCCCACTTGAGAATAGTTTATATTTTAAAATATGGAAAACGGAACACAGAAAACAGAATTCTTTTCTATTAATTGCTATATCACAGGTAAAACAATGACTTGAATATTACTGACAGGCTTAAAAGTCTATATTATTCTTCTTCAAGATGTCTCTTCAGCATCTTTTGGAGCATCTAAATTATTTTTTTACTACATCATATCTCATTTCCTTCTGGTCATTATCTGTAACTACCACAAAATGATGAAGCTATTTTGTTGTTGAATACTAAATAATTAATTTCTAACCTTTTGGATCACAGTTTTCAGAAAAAACTTTATGCTCCTCTTTTAAAGCTAGCTAAGTTCTATTTCAATGTGTTTTCAAATGTGGGTCTTTTGAGAGCCCTTTCAAAATTAAAAGCAGATGGTGAAAAAGTTCTTTGTCTGAGACCAAACTATAAAAACTGTTGGAAGTCTAACTGTGGTTAGGTAAAATAACAAAATTTCATGTTCAAAACTGACTTCCAGGAAAATTATTCTATTTTGTTTGGAAAAGTACTGTCAGAATTCATACCAACGGGCACATGTAGTGTAACTATAATCTCTCTCTTTTCTTGCTCTTGCAAAGGACTGTAGAGCAGGGAACTGGAGAAAATGCATTTCTGGATCTACAGAAAAATTCCTAATCCATTCATCCAATAAATGCTATTTCCATCTTCTCAGATACTGTTCCAGGTGCTGGTGACAATTAAGGAACTAGAAACACAAGTTTCCAGCCCTGAAGACAGCCTCTTAGCTGAGACAGACAACAAACAAGTAAGCAAATCAATCAAAAATATAATTACAGATTGTGATAAGTAACACAAAGGAAATAAAATGGACTCATGATAAATAGCAGTGGGGAGAGGCAACCACTTTACACAGGTTCGTCTGGAAAATCCTCTCGACAGCTATATTGATTAGAATTCTTTACGTTACAAATAACAACAAAAAACTGGCTTAAACAATAAAGAGAATTTATTGACTTGTCTGGGAATAGGTCTAATTTCCTGCAGGGTTTGGTCTGGCAGTTCAACGTCATTCCAGATCATCTTCAGGCTGCCTCCCATCTTCTGCTTTCCTCACTGACGAAATCATCCACGGGCTCCACACAGTCACTACTCTCCATTCCTTAACACGCCCCCCCCCCCCACACACAAATATACCCCCACTGAAATGCATAACCACTATCCAGCAATCTAGGGAAAGAGGGAGGTCTCTTCAAAAAGCTCTCAATGAATAGAAGGGAAGTTTTCTTTCTCAGAAACCCTAATAAACATCACCTCACATCTCTTTAGCTCTGGTTGGGCTACAGATTGGAACGGGCTCTGATTGGGCCCATCCCTGAACCAATCACTGTGGCCAGGGTAATGGAATATCCTTATTGGCTCAAGCCAATCAAGACCATGCCTGGAACTGGATATGGAGTCCATCCCACCTAAACCACAAGCTTAAAGGTGAGGTAAGGGTAGAACTCTAGAGGAAATTTGGGTCATTCTTTTACCGAAAGAAGGATGGATGGGTGCTGGATGAAAAACAACAGATGTCTCTATAAGAAGATGACATTTAAGTTAAAACTGAAGAAGCTAGCCACGTGATAAACTGGTGAGGCAGGATTCCATTCACCAGGAATAGCAAGTGAAAAAGTCCAAGTCAGCAAAGAACTTGGCATATTCAAGGGACAGAGAAGTATAGGCATTTGTAAAATAGATCATTACTAAGCTCTGATGATTTAATCAAGAACTCTTTTTCTAACCACAAAAGAGAACTGAGTGGAAACATGTCAATTCCAGGGAAACCTGTCTACTTTGGGTCCACTTTCCCATATTCAGATATTTTCCCTAGTATAATACATAGCTTCACATGAGCTATCTCAATGATTTAAGACCATACTATGCTATAAAATGTCACACATGGCATAACTAAATAATTGTATATAAATTGCATATTTGATAGCTAGTGAGGCAAAATTAGGGCATGTATGAATGAGAAAAATTTCCTTGAGTTAATTGCTGAAGATTTGCTTGAATTATGGGATTAGTAATAACAAATAAAATTGCTCTTCTAATATATGTAGTAAACTGAGAATAAAGTACTACAGTAAACAGTATCCCAGGTCTCACTTTAAATGATGTATTATGAGTTAAGCTGAAATTGAGTATTTTTTATTATCGTTTTGTTGACTTCTGAAACAGCCCTTATATCAGAATCTAGTGTAGCTCAATGGAAAGAGTTTGAATAATTTTGAAATCAGATGGGACCTCAATTTCAGCTCAGCCGCTTAGTAGTCGTTTGAGTCTGAGCAAGCTGGTTAAGCCGTTGGAGCCTCAGTTTGATCATCTGTAAAATGGTGCACCAACACCCACCCACCCCCCGCCCCCAGAAGTGTTTTGAGGATTAATGACATAATGCACATGACAGCATCTAGCACAATATGCTCAATAGAACATAGTCAAGAAATGTGATAGTTTCCTCTTCTTCCTTTCTTTGGAAATCTTAAGTTGAAAGAATGGTCAGTAAGTAAAGAAAAATTAAATTAAGTAAAATGTGTTTCTTCTGGCAAGAAAATTTTATAGGATAATTTTAAGAATAAGTTAGCTTTCAGGGCATATACTAATGAATTTCCCAAGAAAAAACATACAGTATTTGACTCTGGCAATCTTTAGAATTCAGTTGTACTAATGCAATTGGTGCTGAGATTTATTAAGGCCTTAATGATCCATATATAAAAGTAGATTTTACATTCCTATAACCTGAATTATTTTCTGCAGTGATAACAACAAAAAATCCATAGTTAAATGAGAGAACAGTAGATAAAGAAAAAAAACATTTAACTTTTGTACTTTTGGGAAGAAACTGAGAGTTTCTCAGAAATATTTTGTCACCTCCAAAGCTCTAATAGAGATTATTGGGAGTGGAATGCTGGAAGAAGGCAGGTGAAGGCTTTCAATTAACTGTTGGAAATACATAACTTCTAGATCTTGGTTAAACAGCCCTCCTTCCCGCCCCCTGCACCCCACCCCCCAACCCTCCTGAGACCCAGCCTTCCCTGGAAGCCTCTGAAAAGGCCCGACAAGAGAAAGGAAAATGGAGGAAGGAGGAGGAGAGGAAGGAGACAGCTCTATCTCTTCCCATCAACCTAGAATATTCTTCTTCCATTGCTGCTTTTGGCCGAGCCAGTATCCGTTTCCATTCAGGCCTCCTGAAGAGAGGAAATGGCTTTATTTCTTTTCTTCTTCTTCTAAAAAATTATGTTAGAAGTACATCTCCCTTATACCACCACAAAAGCAGAAGTATATAAAGCTGAATGTTAAAGTCCTACCTAATCTCACCTCCCAGATTGGACTTTTTGGTCTTTTTACTATGAATATCATTTAAAAAAATAGATGATAGGTAGACAGAATATAAAATATATAGTTTTAAGGAGATCAAACTGTTCTATAGCCTACATTTTTCCACTTAGCAAAGCAAAGACATCCTTCTATATCAATATTCATTTGTTCATTTATTTATTAACACAAATTTATTGAGATCCTACTACATACTAGGCGCTCTTCCTGGCACTTGGAATAAGCATACATTTAGATCACTAAATCCTCACATCTAATAAAAGGAATTTTTTAAAATTCAAACTGATGAATTAATTGTGTCTTATTAAATTTTGTTTTGTTAACTTCAGGGACCTAAATTTTATTCTTACTTGATATGGGCCAGTGTAGTTTAGAAAAGGAAGGCTTCCTCTGAGGCCCTAGTGTCGACCAGGAATCTCATAGAACCATTGGCTTTAGACCCTCAGAAACCGTCTTGCACATCCCACTTCCACGAGCAAATTGATCTGGTTTTATCACCACTTTCCCCTAACTGGAGGGTCGGGGGGTAGATAAGGCAGATCTCTTGCAGCACTCCCAGCTCACAGACCTCACTTGTCATAGGATTTCCTGGTCCACCTTTGAATTCTAGAGACAAAAAGGAGAGGAATTACAGTACAAAAAGTTAAAACATTTGATTGCAGAACTTCAAAGCTAGAGGAGACATAAAAAAATCAGGCAGTTCCAGTCTTTCATTTCTATATAAGGAGACCTAGAAATGACACCAGCGAGCCTGATAATTTGCATATTCATTTAAATAGAGCCCTTGGCTTCTATTAAATGATTGAATCGTATTTCCTCTTTAGCCTTTATGCCCAAGATTACAGAGCAAGACAACTGAGACAGCGTCTAGCAATTCTAACCATATCCCCCTGTTCTAGAAGCTATTCAGTGGTGGAGTCAGGACTTAAACCCAGACAGTGCAATTCCAGAGACAAGACTCTTAACTAGCACTTTCTACTGCCACTTACAAATGGAGACCTTTGCAAATTGCACCTCCCTAAATCTCAGTTTCCACATCCAAAGAATAATTCTTTCCTAGAGAGGTTATTATAATCATTGATCATGTGTGTATAATACTTTGTCTGGAACTTTAAAGAACCTGGGATTTTACCCTACATGCAAGCTAACAAGTTAGTCATGGATGCCAGCAGAAGACATGAGACTCCTGAGTCAGAGCAAAGGACAATTTACTACTCACGGCAATAAGAGTGCCAGAATATCAGCATTTGTACCAGTCCCCGGAGCCCTAATTCTGCAGGGTGATGCAAAGAAGGCCAGGTGTCACCTACACTTGCAGTGGGTTGTATTATAGGAGAGGAAACTCAAGTTTAGTGAACTCAACTATTTTATGACGGGCAGTAAAACTGACTTCTGCTCTGGTTTTCTATGAGCATTTGTTTCCATCTCTCTTGGATAAAGACCTATAAATAAGACTTCTGGGACATATGGAAAGTGCATGTACAAATACCCTGAAGAGAGTCAGGAACACAGGCAGGCAGTGCCTCTGCTCTCGAGACATGCAGAAACATGAGATACCGGTTAGAAAGCATATAGTAAATGGTCAATAAAGAGTAGTCATTATTATCAAAAACATTATTGCCTAAGACTAGCCCTGGACAAACTATTAGAGCATGTATTCATTTCAGGGAAAGAATCAAGGATCTTGAAGGAATGTTACTTCCTACCTGCTTTCATTCCTTTAAGTTGCATGCATCATTCTATAGACATACCCATTTTGGATTGAAAACAAAATCTCCTAGGAGATCCCTAGGAGATAGGGAGTCAACAGATAATGCTGACCGTGGTAATAGTGACTGCTTGCCTGACACTTGCCTTCGGTAACACTTCCCCACATAGAACTATGCAGTCAAGTGACAAAGTTGAGGACATCTATGATTACAAGTCACAAGCTTAAGCTCAAGCTGTGCTCATAATCAGCTGCCTGTGGACAGCAAGATTTTGCTCGTGCTCACGGAGCTCCAGCCTGCTCATGAGCTTCCATTTCTGCCCTACAGATTTTGGACATGCTTAGTCAGCCCCTGCAGTTGTATAACCCAATTTCTCGTAAAAGTCCATATATATGTATATCCACAGACATACATAAATATATACACTACTAGTTATGCTTCTATGGCCAAACCCTGAATGACACAGAATTTAGTACCAGAAATGGTGCTAGGGGAACAGAATTTAAGGATTGGTTCTCTGAGCTAGTCCTGAGTTTTCTGGAATTGGTTCTTTAACCTAATTATATTTAAAGGCCCTAAAGATCCTACTTCCACTGGTAAAGTGGGCATGGGAAAAGGCTATGAGGAGAGGGTAGAGACGAAGAAGGTAATTCGGCCACTCAAGGTATGGACTGGAAACCGGAGGGGATGTGATCACACAGACCTTCAACCAACCCCTCAATACTAGATTCATGCCTTACACCACATTTTTCCTTCTCTGGTGCCTGCAAATCCTGAGTCTACTGAGGTTTGCAGCGTGAGATGGTTTGCTCCTTGAATCCCTCCCTGCAGGCACCTAAGCTGATAACCCTCCCACTGTTAAGTCAGTTACCATCCCTCAATCAGATTTCTAATTCCAAAGATTGATGACATCTCTTGTATTTTCTTCCAGTCTTATTATTCATTTAGTTTTAGTGGTATTCTGAAAGAGAAAAAAGATAAAATGTGTTCCATCGATGATGTTTTACTGGCATTCCAAATTCTTATTTTAGATGTGTGTCAGGACTAGATTCATTTTCTCATTAGAAGGTATTTATACAGAGATCCGAAGTTTTAACCACATTTCCAGTTGTTGGCTTGTTTTTGCATGCTGCAGTTACTAGGTGATTGAAGGTTTACACTATCGTGCACTGAAATTACTCGTCAGATGACTTCCGTGTATGTTATGTGAAGGAAATTCATTCAAAATAGACCCCAGAGCTGACTAGAGAGCAAGGTGGACCCATGTCCGGACCCTCAAAAGCTCACTGAGTGCCAGGCACCAACACTGTGGAAATATGATGTGGAAATTGTGCTCCTCAAGTGGTGAAGGACTGAGACAGCTCTAGAGGGTCAGAAAGCTTGGCCCGAGGGGACTCAGCACGGCCTCCAAGAGATGGGAGGACATGAAATCCAGCTGGATGGCTTCCTCTATGTTGTTTTTAAGGTGATATTGTCAAAATGGCAAAATGACAATAATTTTTAAGGTAGGAGATGGGTTCATCGGAACTCATTATATTTTTCCTGTGATGTGGATGTTTGAAATTTTTCATAATAAAAATTTAAATAATTAAAAGATGATGTGTGCTTCTCGATGAGAGGGAGTTAGAGTCAATTGGTCATTGTTTTAATTTGGGACTAATATAAAACCTAAAGAAAAGTTGCATGAATACAGGCCCATGACCCGGATTTGCCCTCTTTTAACCATTTGTCTCTTGGACTTCCTTGCTCACTCACACTCTCTTTCTCTCTCTCTCTGTCCAGATAGATGGATAGAGAAATAGATTTTTTTAAACATTTAAGGGTAGGTTGCATATATCAAAGCCCTTTACCTATAAATACTACAGTTTCTATATGGTTAAAAAAAGATATTCTCTTATATACACACAGTACACAAACGACAGTAAATTTAACATTTGCTATACAATTTTATCTATTGTTGCTTTCAAAATCTTGTCAATTTACACAATAATGTACACGATAAGGTATTTTCTTTGCCATCCAGAACGTGATCTAGCAGGACACTTGTATTTGGTTTTCATGTCTCCAGACATTACCGAAAAATTGTCAGAATCATGGATCAGCCACTGTGCTGGTCATCGCCATTCCAGGACCCCGTGTCCCCAGTGGGGCGCTGCCAGCCTGGGTGAAGGAGACCTGGTTCCTCAGACCCCCCTCCCCATGTCCCAGACTTTGTCTTTAGGGATGCATTTCATCAAGTCAGCAAGAAAGTCTTCCATCTCCTCTGAGAAGGAAAATTTCTATCCAAGAAATGTTTCTGTACAATTAGAAAACATTAATTAGTCCACATGCTACCACATGCTCTCAAGAGGATGGTCTCCATTCTCTGTTTCTCATCACTGAGGATATTTATTCTTTCCAAACATACTTGCTCTTCTAATATCCGGGTGCTCTCTTCTGTGGTGCTGTGTCTGGGGTATTGTTTAGGGAATCTCAGCAGCTTGGGCTTGGAGGAAAGAAGCAGTCTTCAGCCCTTACTGAGTGCCTGCTTTGGCCTCTCAGAGGTGACCGGGGTCTGGGGAGGAGGCTGACCTTGGCTTTGCTCACCCTGCCAGCCCGGAGGTATGTACAAGGGTCACTTTCCACCACTGGCGTATGAATTGGATTCCAAGATTGATACACAAAATTGACTCCTGGCCTGAGCTGGCTCTCCCCACCTCTTCTCCACTCCCTCACCACCACACCAGCTCTTTTCCTGAAAATTGTGGCTTTTTTCATTTTACAGAAGGTCTCCAAAATCACTGAACCCAGAGCTGTGTACACACTGGGTGGGGGTTTGTGCGGTGGGCAAATGTTGTGCTGTGTTGGATCCTGGGCTGGGTCAGGGCACAGCTTAAGATTAGAGTAAATTCACTTAAGAATCTGTCGTGTTTGTAGTATTAATCTGTCTGGGAAGCAAATTTTAAAGATGACAAATAGGTCTCCCTCTGAAGGGGGCACCCTAGGGAAGGAAAGTCCCTCCCAACTGGGTCTCTTCAAGGTGCCCGATTTGATGACACATCACGAGACTGAGGTAGTAGCCTGCTATCAATGGCAGAAGTGTCCACGGTGCAGCCTTTCGGCTAGGGGAAAATGAGGCAGAGAGTGAGAAAATGGTCTGGGATTCAGCAAATAAGGAGAAAGGAAGAAGAATAAAAAGGAAGAATGATCCAGCTGGTAGGAAAGAAGGGGAATGTTCCCATTATCCCAACCACGTCCCTCCACACACATACACAACTTGATCCAGGCCCCACTTCTTTGAGGCTCATCAGGCACTGTGAACATACTGATGCCATCCTAGAGAAAATGTACAAGGACCTTGTCTTTGAGCACAAGATAACATTTATAGGAATATTGTCAGGCGTGGCACGGTCCTCTTCCCTCTCTGGGGAAGGTGACCCTGATGTGTTCCTTCCAGCAACACTTAATGATGATGTGCGGGACATGTACACAGTCTGATCATCAGGGTTAAAGTGCTGCCTCGTGATTTTCAAGCTCTTGGTGGATCTCTGGTAGATCTCCAGAGACACCTTCAGTTGATGCAGGACATGTGAGTCATACACCTTGCTCTCATCACTCTACCCAAGCTCCCAATTCATGTGCCTAGAACAGCAACCTTTATCTTTTACAGAGAGAGCCAGTCTTATAGAGGAAGCAAAGCCTACAGACCAGCAAGACTGATTCCAACACTTAATAATATAGCAAATAATACTGAACATCCCTCACCTTATTTTATTCTAATAACTTAAAATTCAGAGAGACGGAGTTACCCAATAAGTGAAAAATCCAGTACTAGAGAAACTCAGATGTGACAGCCATCGTGAGGATCTTTGCCATGAACCTAGAGACCGAGGACACCTAACTAAGGGCTGAATGACCAGTCTGGGGACACATCCAAAGTCACCCCTGGTCCCAAGATTTTTTCTTATCTCTAGAGATACACAGGCGATGAGGCAATCAGACAGGACTGAAAAACACAAGACGCTAGTAAGGAGGGATCCCTAATCTCACTCTGCTTCTCGCACCATGCTTCTCCTTTCCAAGATCCACCCAATACAAGGAAGCAGGAGGGCAAAACTCATTAGCTAAATGTTGGAGGGAGAGATGAAGAGCTATTTCTCTTTTAAAATAAAGTTTTCAAGTACTTTGTGCCCAGAGCTAGGGCTCATAGTGTTGCTCAGTTCCAAGGGTCATTGTTCACTTTGTATAGAGTTGTGCTCCAAGAGATGATATTGATATAGAATGGGAAGAGGGCCCCCTGGAGTTACAGGATCCCAAGCCCTACACCCCACACCTAACACAAGGCCAATCAAAATGTATCAATGGACTGGCAGCTTGGGGTGGAGTGGCTCTGGTGTACATATTTTTGGGGGTTGGTGTTTTAAGGTTACAACGTCATAAATTTAACAAATTTATGGCAAAAAATGGTATGTTGGTGTTTTCATTTATAGTTTCCATAAGTTTACTGGCCATTTGTATTTTTAAATGAATTTCCTGTTCATTACCTTTAGCTTATTTTTCTATAAGATTGCTTGTTTTCTTTTTTTTTTTTTTTACTGTTGATTGGCAGGATTTTTAGAATTTTAACCTTTTATCTCTTACATGTTTCAACCATGTTTCCCAGTGTCATGTGTAGTTTGACTTTGTTTTCAGAGTCTTTTGCCATATAGAAATTTGACATTTTTATGCAGCAAGTCTGCCAAACGTTATCTTTTCTGGCACTGTTAAAAATTCAGATGGTTTTATATACCAGACAGATAACACAAACAAGTGAAACGGTCCAGGAGAGGACTAGGTGAGCTAGAAAGCAAGTTGTTTTTTCTTTATAGTAAGCAGACATTACTTATTTAAACTAAGCGGGATAACGCCAAGATTAAGGACACGGCTGAGCTGGTTTTCACGTGCTCCCTGAGCTCCGGCCAAGGTGCCACAGGCCTCGACGGAAGGCTGTAAACAGTCACACTGGGCTTGAGATGCCTGGAAAGCACACTGTGGCTCTGAAAGGAGCCTCTAATGACTGAACGGAAGAAGAGGTGACTTGCCCAGGTTGGGACTGGCCATTTCTCACAGGTCCACTTCGGTGAAGAAGCACTTTCTTGGTCACCCGGCTTTGATGCTTGGGAGAGCAGGCAGTGCAACACGAAGGTCGCTCATCACTAACTATCTCCCGAAACTGAGAAACTGCACTGAAGTCTGTCTGTGGTGATTATGAGTAAATACATTTTCCCTCTCTTTTATACTCAGTCTTTCACCCTTTGCCTAACTAATTTGTGCTCCTTCCAGTCCCATCTTAAGACTTCCTGTAAGCTTTCCCTGACCTCTCCCAGTCCACCCCATCTCCCCGTGCTTTGATGAGCCTCCTGTGTGCCCCATAGCAAACTGCACTTTCCATGTCACAGCATTTACCACTTCAGAAGATAAGGGTCTATTCACACGTCTATCTCTCTAACTACATCACATGCTACCTAAGGCAAAGACAGCTGCCTGGCTTGTTCATGATGATATTCCCAGCACCTAGCCTAACACGAAGGAGAAGCTAATACTTGTGTGTGGCATGAATCAACAGTGTGCTCATGGCTCTGTAGGAAGTACTGCATCTCATATCTCCATTCTGCACAGGAATTTAGAAGGCACGCTGGATTAAAGTGGTCGTCTACGCTGAGCCAAGAAATGCCTTCTGTCTGGGCAGTGACACAGCCTATGTCTCCAACAGAAATTTGGAGAACCATGAAAACAAACATGTGGTATTTTGAAACTATCTCCTCGTAATCTGGGGAGCGCTCAATTTTCATTCCAGAGAATTATCCATGTTACTCCCATTGTTTGTTATTTTTTAACTTGAAAAGGAATCAAAATGCATGTTAGGAATACAATCCATGTTGGGAACACAAACTGCTAAACAACATCAGGGGCAGGAGCAGGGAGGAAGAGAGAGAAATAGAAAAACGACAGGAAAGTAAAGTGAATAAAACAGCATTTCAAAACACATTCTTCGTCTGAGATAACAGTGAGCTATGTGACGCTGGTTCTCATGATATAAAACATGTGATGTTGGCTTATCTTCAAGAGAAAAAAATAAAAGCCTTTTCGATTTGAATCTAGACTTTTCCTTGGATACGAAGTAGAAAACAAAGTATTATCTTTCTTTTTCCTTAGCAGGGATCTCCGCCAACCAAAAAAAAAGAAAGAAAAGGAAAAAGACATCCTGAAATTTAGTTTTCATGAACAGGATTACGCTATATAGGCCAAACATAAATACTAGGAAACAGCGAAAAGATAGGATGAACAGGACACCAGCTTCAGAATGAAAAGAAAAACTTTACCTGTCAATCTTTAAATGCGTTTATGGGAAAAATTAGGTCCTTCTCTACTCGAGGTGAGTAGTTACTACTGTAGGCACTCCAGGGGTATCTGTATAGCTGACCCCTTCCCACTCTTTCCCTACCCACCCCTCCCAGCACACACATCTGCTACCACCATAGTCCCCAAAGTAAAGACAACTCTGAGACACCGTATGATGCCCCTCCCCAACCACAGCTGATTGAATCAGGGTAGCATCTTCCCCCACTACACCAATCAAGCATAGTCTCAATTTGAAGCGACAGACACTGAAGGCAATTTGGCTTTAATTTATTCCCCTTTATAGCCAGAATAAATTTCTGCTGCTCGAATCTCTAACTTAAATACAATTTCATTGCAATATAGCAAAGAAAGAACAAAGCAGGAGGAGGGGAGGGGGAAGGAGGGAAAAGAAACATACTAAGGATTTACACAGAGTTGAAATAAATGACACTAACCCTGGATATGTTCTCAAAGTGATTCAGTACATTTTGACCTATTGAAAGCCAAATCTTGTTATCGGGATTGGATACTTATAGATACTGAAAATATGTACTTCCAAGCAATTCATTGGTCTTGAAATTTCTAAAATGGGTTTCACAGCTTCAATAGAAAAATTTGTACTATATCAGTCAGTCATTATAAAATTGACCATGAATTTTGAATTTAACTATGAATCAAGATGATAGAAAAAATTAAAATAACTCACTTCCTTTGGAAAATATAGAATAAAACTGAAGGCAACAAAGCGATTTCCAAGAGTATATAGCTATTTTTTAAATACAAAAATCGATTAATAGGTAATGATATAGTATACTTAACTGAATTCTAGGTAATCCATCACAAGTAATTACAAAAATCATATTCATTTAGTCAAGATTTATTGAAATCTACTATATGCCAGGCCTTCTACTGGCAGTGATCAAAATCAACATAAATCTCTGCCATGTGGAGCTTACATTCCAGAGGGGGAAGATAACAAGTAAAATGGATAAAATATGCATCACAGTCTGTTATATGGTGATAAAAGTAATACGGAAAAAACGAAACAGAAAAGGGGATGGTCAGGAAAGTCCTCAGTGAAAAACTTACATTTCAGAAAAGATCTGAATAAGCCTTCAAATTTATCCATGTAGTCTAAACTTTTAAATTGAAGTGACACTTATTTTATGAAAACAAAAACATGAGGGGTAACTCTTTCTTGGTAAGGGTAAACTTTCTGTCCCCAGGGTGAGGAGACCTTCAAGGTGATGTCACTGAGCCTTTGTCCACCTGGCAGATGCCATCAAAGTCCTGTGATGCCATCCCAGACTCCCGGACTCTCTCAGACAGAATTAATCACCCCTCCTCAGCCGAGGCCTCCTCACTATGTACGTCTTCCCCAGTAAAGGGTGGTCTCCTGGAGGTCTTTTTTGGCTCCGTTTCCCCCACATGCAACACAGAACTTACTCGTTACAGGCACTCTAATTTTTTTAACTGAACAGGTGTCCACGCTCAAAGAGTTAACATCAAACACAATTATAAAACACGCCCCTCAATATTGGTCAGATGATCCCTGAATGAGAGAACAGGGAATTCCTGACTGGATAAGTCTGCAGGGGCTTCTCATGATCAACAGGAAAAAGGGTTCAGAGACCTTAACCAGGCATTCGAGGCCTGCAGCAGCTAGGCCTTGCCCACCTTCCCAGCCTCCTCTCCCACCACCACCCCAGTGCTCTCCTATTCTACTCATGCAAACACGCTTATCATCCCCTCAAAACCAAGTCTCTGAGCTTCTGCAGGGGCTGTTCCCTTTGCCTGAAGTTCTTGTTCTCCTCCTGTGTCTGGCAAATTCCTACTTCTCTTAAGAAGCTGTTCAGTTTTGTTTCCTCTGAAAAGCCCTCCCTGACTTCCCCAGGTAGAGTTACTCTTGCCTCTGAGCTCCTATATTGCCTTTTCCATTCCTCACCACAATATTTATCACATTATGGTGAAACAGTTTCCTTGTCCGGTTTCTCCACTTGACTGAGAGTTCTTTGAGGGGACAGACCATTTTATTGATCTTTGTACCTTCAGTGGACAGCAGCAGCGCCAGCCAAGTAGTAGTTACTTAATAAGACTTGGTTGAGTGAATACTGAATAGATTTTAAACATTTGCCTAAGACCATCAGCAGGGTACTGTCAGAGAGAAGACAAGGAAAAGTGTACTTTTTCCTTTACTATACCGTTCTGCATATTGGGTCACGCGGCTCACATTCTAAAAGCATGCAAATCTAAACCAGGCATGTCATTTACCTAAGAAGCACGGATCTCTGGAAGCCTTGATGGTAGAACACGTAGGATGTGCTATTTCATATGGCATTAAAGATTCAAAATACAGTCAAAATTAGCAATGTGAATAACTAAATGGAAGAACTTAAGCGGTTTTAACTGGGGATGCTTGGCAATGTCTGGAGCCCTTCTTGTCACAATTTGGGAGATGGAGATGCTACTGGCACTTAGTGGGCAGAGGCCAGGGATGCTGTTAAACATCCTACAAAGTGCAGGACAGCCCCCGACAACAAAGAATTATCTAGCCCCAAATATCAATAGTGCCGAGGTTGAGAAACTCTGACCTAAGCCTTTTACCTCAAAAAACTATAATTCTTTTTACAAGCTACTATAATGACATTGAAAGTTATGATGGGCTCTTATATAGATATGACTGCTTCCCTAGTCAACTTCTAGAAATGCACAACTTCTAAAAATAATTGTAAACGTTGTACTTTGAACTGAGGGACATGTCAATCTCGGGGAAAAGGGTAGGGCTGGGCTTTCATGTTCCACATTTGATCAGTAGCAATGTGAACTCTGCTAAAACAATTAGATAGTGATAATCATCATACCCAATATCAGAAACACTTGCGTGAGCTATTAAGAAACATTAATTAAAGTATTATTGCTGATAAAATGGATGAGACTTTGGAAAGAACCACATAGCTACTTAGCAACAAGATTACCAACCTTTGGAACATTTTAGCAACGCATACAAGACTAGAGTAGTTTAAAACTAAGGAAATTCATCAAAGCAGAATCAGAAAATGTGACTCTATGACGACACCTCAGGGTAACTAGTCACCCAGCCCCCAGAAATATGTCAAGAATCTGAGGAGGTGGCAATACTCCAACCCTACCCACTTTATTCCAGTGACAGAACAGAAATGTGGTACAAAAGCAAATTTCTATTTCTGTCTCCAGCTTTGTGGTGACAATATTTTGATCGTCTAGAGGTGATCTTAACTTAGGTTTCCCACTGACATACAAAATCTAACATTTCAAAAACTAAGCTTGTCATTTTCCCATCATAAAATGGGAACTCTTGCATTATTTCCAATGACATCACCCAACTTCTGAGCACCCAGCCTCACAATTCTGTCATCTTACATTTCACCGTCTCTTCTTCAGTCTCAACATCCAGGTATCCTCTGGATTTGTATCACACAATGTCTTTCAGATTTGGTCCTTTGTCCCATTTATTCTCTTTTTAAAGCCACTACCTTAATACCACTACCTTATCATTTATGCCTAGGTTATCTGTAACAACCTGAGATGGTCTCCTATCTTTAGTGTCTCCCTGACTCACTCTGCTTCACATGATAATGTACTAACAACGACTACAGCCATACTAATGACGAGTCTAGGCTGCTGTAACTTGTGGGTTTATAGCTCAAGTTTGGAGTCAGAGCACCTGGATTTCAGGCACTTAAGTATATTAAGTCATTTAATCCTTAGAACAACCCTTTGAAGTAGCTATTATGATTATCCCCATTTTATAAATGAGAAAACTGAAGTGTAGAGGGTGGAAATCATTTGCCCGAGGACACACATCTAGTAAGCACTGAGCCAGGGTTTGGTCCCAGTCTGTCTGACTCCACAGGTTGTGCCCTAACCACTGTTCAACACTACCCATCCTCCAGCCTGTTATTACCCAGGGCTTGTTGAGTCCTACATCCACACACAAAGGTACTCTCCATACATCTATGTGTATAATGAGCTGGGTCCTATAAACCCAACTCATTTTCACTTTCCTTATCACTTTTGCCTGTAAGGGGCTAGTCGCCTCTATGTTATTTTGTATATGGTAGTAAATTGTTTTGCAACTGTCCCCAAGTGGCTCCATGTGTTTATATTTTGTCTCTTCACCTGTTTAAGTTTTTTAAGAGCTTGTTATTCTTCTAGTCTTCCAAAGTACCTAGTATAATATCCACGAGTATTAAGTGCTTTAACACTAATCTTTTAATCACTTACATGAAAACCTTTTACAAATAAAAAAATATATAATGAATTTAGGTCAATACCTATTCTTGTATTATGAAGAATATAAAATTCAAGTTAGAGATTTCCTAACAGATAACCAAAGCAAACTAGATTTGGAGATCCTGAAAATAGTAAAATGTTAAAGCTTCATTTATTAATGCCAAATACAAGGACTGAAAAACCAAAGACTTTATTTTCCCAATTAGTAAAACTGGCCTAGTCACTTCAGAGTACTGCCCAGCTCAGGGTATAAAAGCTCCCAATAATTCCAATTCCCTATGCCACTAAATTGCAATCTAGATTGAAAGTCAGCAGTGGTGGACAGGTCTTACTACTTGTAAAGTGGCAGCATCTGGGCAAGAGTCTTGGGGAGAACAGAGGCTAACATCTTGCTCCACCCAGGACCACCATCACCACTGTGGCTGCCATTCAGAAATCTTCAATTGGAATAATAGCTGCAGCAAGTCATTATCATAGGTCTTTGGTTGGGCTTGTCTATCTTCAGAAAAGGGAATGAGACCAGAGGCTTTACCAATTAATGTAAGCTCCGACCTGTTCATTGCTTTAATAGTTTAATATTTCTGTCTGTATATGTAGAAGAGACCAGGCTCATAGGCAATCAGTTTCTTGAATTAATGGATGGGTTCAGAAATTATATCGCCTTTACATAACAGTAATAACAATAATATGGATTGACAATAGAGCATGGTGATTAAAATCCAGCCTTCTAGAGTCAGACTGCCTGAATCTACACACCAGCTGTTTGTCCTCGGAAGAATTACTTAATTTTCAGACTCTTGGTTTCTTCACTTGTGAAGTGGGCCTAATAAGAGTAACTACCTACCATGCGACTTCTGAAAGGATTAAAGTAGAAAATAAATGTTACACACTTAGTATAGTCCTAGACATCTTAAATACTCTGAAAATTGTAGCTATTTTTGAGTGCCTACTTTATATCTACTCTATATTGAGGCATTTCTCCAGGGTTTCTCAATCAGTATAATTGAGATTTTGGGCCAGATAATTCTTTGCTGTGGGGGTTGTCCTGCACATTGTAGGATGTTTAGCAGCTGCCTGGTTTCCACCCATCAAATGCCAGTTAGCACCTCCCCTGTCATGACTGGGGAGCAAAATCAGCCCTGGTTGAGAGCCAGGACATTAAACTGAGCTCTTTACAAATATTTTATTGATTCCTCAAAATACTCTGACAAGGTAGTACGTCGTCAGTATTATCTCTATTTTACAAGGAACGCAATGGCAGCTCAAAGATGTTACCAAATTGCCCAAGGTGACCCACCTGCCCAGGTCCAGCTGCCTGCACAGCCTTGGCCGTGCATTCCCCTCCCTAACGCAGGGGATGCTTGTCTTCAGGCCTCTCTCTTGGCTGCTCACCCACAAAGGCACTACCTGTGGGTAGAGGTCACAGGAGGACCTTCAGAGGATAATAGTGAAGCCCAACCTCATCTCCACAGGGGCATGAGACAATCTCAGGAACCCTCATCTCATGCCCATAACCCCCGAGCCACGGTATTTCTACACAGAGCAACAGAGTTTTGGTAAATCCCATCTGGAGTTGGTAAATAAGCAAAAATGGCATTATTCTAAAAACACACTTAAGCATGTGAACTAAAAATATATAAGGCCCCATCTTTAATTCCTCCCTCTTCCTCAGTTTCCCTGTCAAGTCCCTCTCAAAGTAATACAGATGCTCTTCCACTCAGCTTCTTCTTGTTTCTATGAACTCCACCTTATACCCGGCCCTCCCCCAAGCCCATACCCCAAATGCTTCAATGGCTGTCCCTGGGCCACACTCCAGTTCATTGAGCATCCTGTTGCCAGACTAATCGTCTGCAGTAATTAACTTCACCAAGTTACTGCCCCACTATAAAAGCACTAATAAATCCTTATTCTCTGAAGCATCAGGTTTAAATTTCACTAATTGACATTCAAGGCCCTTGAAATGCTATTGCTCTTTACCTCTTATCATGCTGTCTCTCTAGCCCCCACCCCCTCCAAACTCCTCTCTATCCTGCCAGTTGGCTGATAGAGGTCCTTACTTCTCTGTGCCCCTCATCCTGTGGCTTCCAGGTTTGGCAATGTTATCCCTTCTCTATGCCTCTCTGTCAAAATCTTGGCCACTCTTTTAGGCCCAGCTCAGGCTGAAGCCCCTCCGCAAGGCATTCTCTGACTACTGAAGCCTCATCAAGACCTTTCTATTTAAAGGTGTTCACAGTCCTGACAGTCTATCCTATGCCACCTAGCACCTTAATTTGACTCTCTGGTATCTGCTAAAGTTTCACGTTTGCACAAACACATTATAATTCTGTTGCATACTAGCACCATATCTCACATTTACGAGCTGTGCTCAGAGAAGGTCCTCAGTGAGTCTTTACAACTGACCCCATGGAAGCCTCCTGCTGCTGTGGGAATAGGGGCAGTGGTTCACAGAAATGTGTGCCCTGATCTTATCTTTACATCTGAGCTCCAGGCCATAGGAGGTCACCTCATATGGTTCTCTGCTACTTGGAGACACCATCCCTAGCACACCTGCTTCTTGCCAACTCATTTAGAGCCTGAGTCTTCTGTTGGCCCTTAGCTTTCAGGACTCCTAGACGCCTTCTCTTATCAGCACACCTTGACTTACTTCTGCAGCAAAATCTTTGACACTGACCTTCTTCCTTGGGAGTAAACCCAAATCACCATGCTGAAGTTTGTTCTTTATGGCCTCTTTACTGGTATCCCTGGAAATAGAAATTATTACATTACCTGAGCCAATGATTCCTGAACATAACTGAGGATAAGATCACTTGAGTGCTTATATAACATTCCAATTCCTAGGCCTTAACAAGCATCCCAAGTGATTCTTATGATGAGATGAGTTGAGGAGACACTGATCTAAGCTACTGGGTAATATTTTTCCAGCTGATCTGATGTGATATTTAGGTTCAATTGCCAATCAGAAGTTAGGCATCCTGGAGAAAGAAATCATTGATTTCAGGGGCTTAGCAGCATTCTTTCTTATCAATTTCCATTTTTCTAGCTATTAATATAAGGAAGCATGTTCTACTAAATGGACCACTAATATAGGAACTAACCGTGTGACTTTGAGCAAGTCACTTAAGAACTCTGAGCTTCAATTTCTTATAGAAAAAAGGAGGGTTGGACCAGAGCAGTAGTTCTCTTTCATGGGTATACATTAGAATCACTTCAGGAGTTTTTAGATCATCTTCTGCAAGGATTCTAATTTAATTGACCCAAATGATTATGTTGTACAATTGAGGTTAAAATAAAGTGAACTGGATGATTTTTAAGATGTCTTCCAGCCCTGAAATAACTCTGATATAATAACACTATCATTTTTTAATTCTTGTGTCAACTCTAGACATTTTTTCATGCCACATGTAAAAATATATTTACTCTTTTTTTATTCTACTTTTTTTCAATAATATCTTTGTTAGGTATTTGATGTTCATGTGGGAAGGAGGCTGAATAATTCTAAAATATTTTCATGAGTTATTACTACCATGCAAAAATATTCCAGAGTGTAATAAAGTCTTTTAAAATCTGTAGGCCCAGACATGTGAATAGCAACAACTCAGCTGCTAATTAAATCAAAAAGAGGGGTAGACCTACCCAATCCTTCAGTATTTCAAGTAATATTTGAGTGCCTGCTATCTACCCTTTCCCCTGCTGGTTACTGGGGATACAGCCATATGCAAGAAACACAGTCCAAGTCCACGTAGAAAGATAAACATTGTACAAATATTACAAAGGTGATTGGGATCACAATGGCACACAGAGAGCTGTAAGAATCCATAAAGGGGACTCTTAACCTTCTCTGGGCAGGAAGGGCTTGTAGGAGATAGTGAGAGTTAAGGTGAAACCTGATAAATGAACTGGAATTAAGTGTATGTGTTGGGGCAGGGTGAACAGCATGTTGCAAGGAAATGGGGTGGAAAGAGCTCGGAGTGTACCAGGACAGAAAGACCAACGAGGCGGGAACTGGCAAGTGGAAGGGAAGGTGGTACAAGTGGAGGGCCATGTAAGAGAGTTCAGAATTTATTCTAAAATACCCAGGTAAGAGAGTTTACAATTTATTCTAAAATAACCAAGTTCAAGAGTTTAGAATTTATTCTAAAATACTCGTTTGAGAGTTTAGAATTTATTTTTAGAGCACTGAATAATTTAAGTAGGGGGACGAAGTGATCTGACTTACATATTTTAAAGTCCCCACAGTGCTTGGAGTACAGAGACACCTGAGTGGGTTCAGGGGGAAAAGGCTATCGCAGCAGTCAGGGGAAACAGGGTGGACTAAAGTGATGTGAACAGAGAGGGAGAAAGGTGTACAGGTTCAAGATGTCATCTGAGGAGACTCGGGGATTGGTTATGGATGGGCTGTGGGAGGTAGAGGAACTTAATGAGTCAAGGTTTCAGACCTGAGTAACTGGGTGGATGGCCATACCATTTACTGAGATAAGGAACCCTGGAGGAGGAGCAGACTCAGGAGAAGGATGCAGTGACCATGAAAAACCTACAGAGGTCTTGATTAAAATGGGTCTGAAACTCAGTACAGACCAGGGTTAAAGTTACAAATTGAGAGTTGTCAGCATATAGATGACAACTGAAGTCACCAGAGGTGGATGAAATCACCTACTATGTGCTGGGGGCTATGGTAGGTGCTAGGACAACAGATTCACTGTGCTCCAGTGAGTCGCAGTCCAACAAATGCAACTGGGTGTGACTAAGGGCTGAATTTTAGTTCAAGTGCCATGAAAACCACCCTGGAAATCCCTAGTATTGATCATAGTAGGTATACCCTTCTCTGCTCTACTCCCTGGAAGCATATCTCCCAATTCAACCCAAAACTAGAAATTCTTCTAAAAGTACACTGGCCTACTTGTTCTAATCTATACTTTGTTGAAGTGGACTTCAACCGAGAGTACTGCTTAAGCCACTAAGAGAATTTACTTAAATCTTAAAAATAAAATTTACAAGTTGAAATGTATTTACATTTAATATCACACCCTTTTAAATATCATTGAATGTGAAAATCTAGGGAACAAATTGCAGATTTTGTGCTTGGTCATTCTCATGGTGATGTGAACTTCACAGTTTACAGGGCTATGATCACAAAGCCCAGCGTGTGTTAGGCCTGTGCCACAGGTAAGTCAGGCCACAGTCTAAGGGGTTCTTGGGACATGGACTGCTTTTAAATGTACTTTGTAGCTTGAAAGAGCTCTGCACCCAGCAGCTAAGCCTTCTGTTCGAAAGTTCACTTGATACCGGGAATAATGACCAATAAACCTAATGGAGATTGACATTTCTGAGATCTGACCCTTCTCCAGGTATCCTTTTCCCTTCCTCCCTTCCTTTCTCTCTCTTCCCCCACTTCTTCCCTCCTCCCTTCCCTCTCTCTCTTCATTCCTTTAATCCTCCCTCCCTCTTCTCTTTTTTTTCATTTTCCCTTATTTCCACAAATAGTTTCTGCCTCAAAGCTTTCATGGAATGAGACGAGGACTACATATATAATCCACACTGCACATGCAACAATGCAAAGTGGCTCCTCTATGCAAGGCACTTCAACAGAAGCACAGCATTAACATCAGAAATGGAAGAGACCTCATAGATCATCTAATCCAACTCACCCTTCTACAGATCAAGCGGAAACTTCTGTTCCTCTGATGCACTTGATAACCATCTTAAGGTTTATTTGGCCATCCTGTCAGCCTTCACACAATAATGGCAGACGCTATTCTGTATTATTTTATTGAGTCAGCAGGCTTACGACTACACTGACCGATACTGTTAGCCACTATCCACATGGGCAATCGAGCCCTTAAAATGTGTCAAATCTTAACTGAGATGGGCTGTAAAATACACAATGGATTTTGAAGATAGAATGAAAAAAAAGAATTTAAAGTAGCTCATTAATAGTATTTATATTGATTACATGGTAAAATGACATGTTTTAAATAGATTGGGTTAAATAAAATATACTATTAAAATTATTTTTACCTTGTTTCTGTTTACTTTTTTCAATGTGACTACTAGAAAATTTGATATTAAATATGTAGTTCACCTTTGTGACTTGTGTTATGTTTCTATTTAACAGAGCTGTTCCAGAATAACTGTGCCTGTCCCATATAAAGTTGTTCGTTGGTTAGCTAACATTACAAGCCTTTATAATTTAAGTTTCTAAGCTCATCCAACGTTGACAGATTTAAAAAATTCATTCACATCCACAAAAAAATAGGTGAATCACACATCCCAGAGGGTCCATGCTGAGAATTTACTGGTCATAACTAAATAAGGCCAAAGAATTTAATGATTTGTCTAAGGTCACATAGCCTATTAGTACAGAGATGATACCAGGACCCAGGACTATTTGCTCATTGTCCTTTTATCATAGGACAGTTCAATGAACAAAACTGTGCAATGGTTTTCAATGGCTGCAAACTGCTTTCAGTTGAATTCAACAAGGATTTGAATGCCTCATAGGTGCCAGGCATCGTGCTAGGCAGCAGTAATTGGAGGGTTTCAGTTTTATCACTTTAATGTCTAAGAAACTTCCCTTGAGTTATAAATGAAAAATAAAATTACTTTCATCATGTTTTTCTCATATTTATAACTTAAACAAGACTGCAACTGTGTGGGCATGTTTTCTTAATTTCCGAATTCCAAACTGAATATTTGATCAATGTAAAAAAGAAGCTGTTAAAAATTCCCTAGGGCCACCCCCGGTGGCCTAGTGGTTAAGTTTGGCTCTGCTTCAGCAACCCAGGTTCAGTTCCCAGGCATGGACCTTTACCACTCATCTATCAGTGGCCATGCTGTGGTGGTGGCTTACGTACCAAAAAAAAGAGGAAAATTGGCAACAGATGCTAACTCAGGGGAATCTTCCTCAACAAAAGAAAAAAGAAATTTCCCTAAAATGCAATTATATGTTCATTAAAAAAACACTGATTTTTACTTTAAGAAATATACATTAAAGGCATCACCAAATTTTTCCTAAAATAATCTTCTTTTGATTATAATTTAAAGCTTAAAACTGAAATGTACTATTATTCTTTCCATAAAGGGCCAGATTTTGACATCTATTGATATCATTATATGGCCATGTGGCTTATAAAAACTCATCTGTTACTAAATAGTAGATTTTAGGTTTTTACTATAGGCAATTCTTAGAAATATCCTTGATGAATTTATAATAATTGTGCTTTATCCAGAGTAATTCTTGGTTGTGAGTATACTAAAGGAACTACTTGCTTTAAACCTCTGGGACACTGTTGCTTGATTCTCTTTTTCTATTAACTTCTTGGTTTTGTCTATTTGTCATTTATGTCATCAACCAGGAAACTCAACCTTTTGTAAGCTTGCAATAAATTCTACTTTGCTATGGTCTTCTTCCAGTTTGGTGATGGATTCAAATTATTAATATTTTAGTTAAATTATTCATAAGTATTGGGGGGCTATTTTTTAAAAATCAGGTTTTGGTATTTAAACTATGCTAGCTTCATAAATTAGAGGTGTTCCCATAACCTTCTATGAATCAAACTAGCTCAAATACAATCAGACTGGTTCAATTTTAATTCATACTAGTTCAAAATTGTGCATCTTTTGTAGGTTAGGAAGAAGTCAGTAGTAAAATCACTCGGGCCTGGTGCCTTTTAAAATATATTCTTCAACAACCATTTCCATTTCGTCTATATTCATTAATCTTTTCCTGTTTTCTTCCTTTTCCTGGGTCACTTTTATTTATTTATATTTTGCCAGAAATGGTTTTCTCTAGATTTTCAAATTTATTGCCACTGTATTACAAATAATATTCTCTTAAAAGATTTTCCTTTGATTTCTTTCATATCTCTGTTCATATGCCCTTTCTCATTCTTAAATTTATATCTTCTAATTTTTTTCTTCTTTCCTTAGTCAGGCTTATTAATCTTTTCCAAGAATTCAAATTTTTATTTTATTTCCTTTTTTATTAATTTTTAAAAATCTGTTTCACAATTTTAAATTTTATCTTCATCAAATCTCTGTTCATACCTGCTTTGGGTTGTTTTGTTGCTCGCTATTTTAGTCTCTTAATTAATGTGAATGTTTAAGTCAAAGCATTTCACTGTTCCTACTTTGAAAATAACTAAATAATGTTTTAAATACTCAGGTAGGGGAAGGAAAAGAGGATGATTAATGTTTCTCGTCTTTTATACTCTTCCATGTCATTTGATTTCTTGCCAAAATATAATCTTGCTTCTGTAGTTTGACAGAAAAACAAAACAATAAGGCATATTTGTTATTTGTAACTTATTACCTGAGGTCCCACAGAAATGGTGTTGAGTAGGCAGGGGAAAATCTTCATATCTCATAATCATTCAATAATGACCTAAACACTATAAAATTTTCTCTATTCAAAATCTCGGTCCCTCCTTGACCCCTTGTCCTCAATCATGAAAAGTTAGTCTCTGGCTAATGGTGGAATGTTAGAAATACCCAGCATAAATATATAAAATGACAATTAATTGCAAAGTGATATTACTAATGTTGCAAAGCTGCAAAGTGATGTTTCATGGACCACTGGAAAAGCCTTGACTACAGAGAAAATCAGCAAGGCTTACATATAGTACAATAGGCGACTCAAGAGACAATGCTTTGAACATCAAAACAGAGCCAACTTTGGGAAAACTGATGAAGTATGAAGTTCTCAAATATCTTTGCAAAACTCATATATTGTGCTTTTTTCTTGCGCCTATAAAAACCAACACAATTCATTCTTTGTTCATTCTAAAAATTACAGTATAGTTGTCGTGTAACCAAAATTTTGTTAAATATAAAATAATATGAATTTATTTTCATAACTTAGTTTCATTTTTCAAAGTGATATGATCCAAAGTTGTTTCTTTAAATATTTACTATAAAATTTCTGTTTTCATTTTAAATATATTCACTTTTAAATAAACTTTTCTATACCAATTATTCCATTTGAACATTTAGCAACCTTCCCAGAAACAATGAGAAAAACTACGTTTCCCTCTTCATATGGTGGAGTAAGAAGTAAAAAGGAATAAAGAGAAAAAACATCCAGAAGCAATTTAATTGCTTCCTAGTTCCTCCCAACCAGGCCTTCCGCACGAAGTTTTATTACTTGTTTTTAGTTGAATTCCCAAGACAATAGGCAGTACACCCTGATACAGTGATAGCATATCAGGAGTGTAGGTCCCAGAGTCAGGCTGCTTCTGTTCAAGCTGCACTTTGCTACTTACTGACCGCATAGTGTCAGCAAGTTAACAACCCCTCTGTGACCTCGTCTGTAAAATGGGAGGATACTAATTGCACTCACCCCTTATAGTGTTGTTATAAGGATTAAATGAGTTAAAATATGTAAAGTTCTGAAATCAGTGCCTGGACTACAGTGATAAGTTCCCAATAAATTCAGCCATTGTTATTCACATACATATGTTCAAACGCCAGGAACAAAAGCACATACCTTTAAAAGTGCAGTTGGATTAATCATCCCTGACTGCTTTTGTTTCACTGGAGTAGATACATGAGAGTTCATTATATCGTTGCTTAAGAGTTTCATCATATTTTGGTTACCAAGTAGAAAAATTAACACTACATTTCCAACTATTTCATTTAGTAACAACAATAGATTATAACAGACAATTGATCTTACAAGTAGAGATTATACATAAATCTTTTTCTATTCTAACAACATCATCCCTATTACCTTTCGGTTTGTTATACAACTTAATTTAAATTAGAAAAACCAGTAATTCCAAAGAATAATAGAACTATCTGACAAAATTATATTATCTAACTCTGTCCACACTCAGAAAAGGCCCTGAAATCTTAGCAGATACACAAGATCCTTTGCTATTAAGTAGTGAAACACCAGAATTCAACTGCTTTCCAGTTGCACAATAAAAACGACAAATATGTTTGTACCTGTGTGGACTATTCCATTCCTTATGGTTTTTTTCATCCCTTATATTTACTGTTTTATTCAAATACATTAATTATCACAACACAGAATTTTTTAAAGAAAACTGTAAATTACCTTTAAAATTTAGGTTATATTTTCCTAGAAGTCACATTGGTATATCAAATCTATTCAACTGTACCTGAAAATGTTTTGGTTGATTATTTAAAAATACATCCTAATAATTTGTTTTAGAAGCTCCAGGTTCTCTCTGGAGAATTTTTTTTTTTAATATATGCCTTCTTTCCCCATCAACATGCCTTTTTTTCCAAAACCCCAGAGCTACAAGTATAACATTCTGGTTGGTTAGGAAATAAAACTATTCACCCATACTTCTGGTAAATATTTAATAGTGACATAGTTGCCTGACAAACAGTCAGAGTCTCTGCTCCCTCATGGAGATAAGCTAAGCAAGTAATCCTACAAATAAATGCACAATTACCAAGTGCTATAGATGAGAAAGAAGAAACGGGGCCTAATTTAAATCAGAAGGTCAGGGGGCCAGCCCGGTGGTTCAGCGGTTAAATTGGCATGCTCTGCTTCGGTGGCCCAGGGTTCACAGGTTCAGATCAGGGCACTGACTTAGCACTGCTTGTTGAGCCACGCTGTGGCAGCATCCCACACAAAACAGAGGAAGATTGGCACAGATGTTAGCTCAAGGCCAACCTTCCTCACAAAAAATAAAAATAAAATAAAATAAAAGTAAATCAGAAGGTCACAAAAAACCTCTCTGGATCTAACAGTTAAATGAAAACCTGAAGAAAGAATAGGAGCTAACACCGAAAAGAATGAAAGAGTATCCTGGGCCAGATGTGTGAAGGCCTTGGGGTACTATCCAGGTTGGTTCGTTGTAAGAAAAAGACAAGTTAAACAAGAGTATAAAGAAGGAAATGAGTGGTGGAAGTTAGTCTACAGCTGTTGGTGGGACTTTGTAGCCATCTAAAGGATTTCTTAATTTATCAGAAGCCATTAAATGGTTTTCAGCAAGCAACAACAACAATAAAAATAATGATAGTTAGCAATGACAACCATTTTCTAGTTACCATGCTCAGTGCTTTAAATGAATTATCGCCTTCAGTCCTCACTCAACTCTGAAGTAAGACTACTTTAACCTCCATTCTACAGTTGAGAAAACTGGAGTTCCAAATGGTTTGGTGACTTCCCCAAACTCACTCAGCTAGTGAGTGGTATGGGACATAAGTCAAGACCATGTTCTTAATCACTACTTTGGAAGGATTTTGATTGATTGACAGATAGATAGATAGATAGATAGATAGATAGATAGACAGATAGATAGATGAGCATATGGGATATGTTAACTCTGAGATACATGTAAGACATTTATGCCAAGATATAAAATGAGCATTTGGATGTACAGGTCTAAGTCTCAGAAGAGAGCTGTGGTCAGGATCAAGTTGAGCAGTTGGCATTTAGATAGATTAAAAGTCCCAGGAATGGATGAAGTCGCTCAAGACCAGGGTGTAAGTTAGGGAAACAAGAAGGCCTATAACTAAGTCCTAATTAATTCCAACATTTAGAGATTGGATACGGATAGTCAAAAATGTCTAATTTGGCTAAGAAAGCAAATAAGATAAGGATTAATCCAACCTATCACGTGATGTCTCTCTTTAATAAATCTGAAAACATTAGTGTAAGGCCACAAGCCCAGCTGGCCTAGGATGGAAGGATATCTTGCCGAGAGACTGAAGAAATGACGACCCGAAGACTGAGAACGAGACATATAGGTTTATTGAGTCCTACTTAAAAGAGCGTGTCCAGTGGCAGCCCGCTGGACGGAAATGTGCACCCACAACCTCCCCTGAAGAGAAGCTTGCTTAAGTAGGCAGAGGAACAAAGGCTGCATGCTTGCCAAAGGGCTGTCCCTGGTACGACCAGCGTTCCCAGGAACAGTAGCTCACATGGAGGGGCTCTGTGTCACCGTAAGATGCGCTGCTCTCGTGGGATAAGGGAGGATCCAGGCTGGCCAGGCCCATATCCCGGTAGCTGGGCTGCCTACCCAGAAGGCAGCCAGGAGAACACGCGGTTGCAATGGGCCTGGGGGTTTCTGCTGAGCAAGCAAGGCCCAGGCCCTACAATTGGCAATTACTCAGTTTTTACCTCTGACAAATCTTGGTCTGGCTACCTGTTTACTCTGGTTTAGACCTGATTAGGGAGCACAGTCTTCATGGAGGCACGTCAAGTACATAGCAGGAGAAAAGCACTACGCCACTACCCCAAGGCAGGCACCGAATGGACAGCACAGAGGGCAGCTGGATGACATAACCACCAATGGGTACCCCACAAGTGTAGCAGACCACCTCCAGTCTGCCTAGTGCTTACCTAACCTGCAGAGCCCAGAAACCACAGCCAATAGCAACACTCAGAGAGTTTGCTTTATTAGCAGGGGACAGAGATATAAAGCAGTGTTTGAGCCTTAAAAGATCTCTTATTCCATTTCTCTTCCCTCTAAATTTCATCCCCCAGAGACTGGACTATGTTGCGCTGTTCCCTTCTTGGCAGTTCAGTATTTTCACTCAATGCTACTTACTAAGAGTAAAAGACTATGGTCTCTTACTATTTTTATTTCTCTTTAACACCTAGCATACCTTCAGCAGGGGTATAGAACTTTATTGTTTGTTTTGAGACTGAAATAGATGCTATTATTCCCATTTTATTTTTGAGGACACTGATTCTAGAGAAATTAATAAATTATCCAAGATCCCAAAGCCAGTAAAAAACTGGGCTGGAATTCAAGCTCAAGTCTAAAATTCTCATAGGGTATATTGCTATACTGTGCCCCATATGTAGGTGTATAGTAGTCAATAATCCCATAAATGATAAAGCAGTATGGTTCATAAAAGCAAAACATGCCTAAAATGATTAAGGAAACTGTGATACGACAATCTGGTGGCAGGTATATAAGCAAAAAAACCAATAATTATATGCACTACATCTGTATATGGACATTGTTGGTACACGAAAAGTTTATATTAAAATCATTTCATTTTTTAAAAGGCTGAATATAAAATAATGTGTGAAAACTATCTACAACTATCTAATTTATATACTGTATAATTGTGTGTGTATATACATTCATATGTGCTTAGAACATGTTAAATTAAAATGTTAAGGGGCCGGCCCCGTAGCCGAGTGGTTAAGCTCTCACACTCCCCTGCAGCGGCCCAGGGTTTCGCCAGTTCAGATCCTGGGCGCAGACATGGCACCACTCGTCAAGCCACGTTGAGGTGGCGTCCCACATGCCACAACTAGAAGGACCTGCAACTAAGATATACAACTAGGTACAGGGGGTATTTAGGGAGATAAGGCAGAAAAAAATATTAAAAAAATAAAATGTTAAGTATTCTAAGTGTTAAGTATATAAATTATTTCTTAAAATTTTACACAAAAAATGAATCAAAGCATGGTTCTAACAGCATGTTGATAATAACTGAGTAACTATTCAGTGCCAGGTTTTTCAGGATATTTTTGATGCTTCCAAAAACACTATTAAGTAGGAGCTAATATGCCCATTTTCCAGAGGAGAAAATCTAGGCTTAAAGAGATTAAGTAATTTGTCCACGTTCACTCAGCAAGAAAGTCAACAGTGATGTCAGATGCAAATCTAGGTCTTTCCATACCACAGCTCTCTTCATTTCCTATGCCATGTTGCCAGACACGGTGCTACTTCAGTCACTGCTTTCCCATCTGCTAACTTAGGGTTGTACTAACATGCTCTTTTACCAATGTGTACATTCTCTCTCTCCTAAAATATTATGTTTACATTATGACTTTAGTCTTGCTAATAAGAATACCTCATTAGAATGCATAATTGTATGCCCTGAATATGGACATTTGCAAATAAAAATAAATAATTCTTCCAGAGGAAAATAAAAGATTTGACCCTCTTATTTCCTTGCAGTATGGCCTTCAATGAGTCATTAAATTTCTTTGAGCTGCAGATTCCTCAGCTATAAAACAAGCAAAATAATACCCTCCTCACAGGATTACTGAAGGTTAAATGAAATGGCATATGCTAAAATACTTGTAAACTAGAAAGTGTCCTACAAATACACATTTCTTTTTCTTCAACTTATCCGGAAACAATGGAAAAGTGTCTGTAAACTAAATTCCTCACTGGATAACATGATAGCATGGCTACTTTTATTGTACAGTTGAAAAAACACTTGATTTTTCTTCTGAAGATCTTGTGTTCAAGGTGTGGTTTCTAAACAATCAACAGTAGAAAGCTCATGGAAAATCCTTTAACTCTCAGCCTCAGTTTCCTGACATACAAAATAAAAATGATATCTGTCCAGTCAATTTTAATGGGTTGTCCTGAGGATCCTATAAATTAGTAGATGTTAAAGTATGGTAAAACATTCTAGAAAGGCAAGCTATTATTTTTTAATAATGCCTTTTCTCTAAACCCAGCTTGAAAATGAAAATTCAGAAACCCACTGTGGGTGATATTATTTGTATTTTAATCTTAAACCTCTAAATTGAGGCACTTCTATAAGAAGGTCAAGAAGGGGTATGGTATCGGTTAGCTCTTTTTACAGTGAAATGATGTGGCAAATATCTTCTGAACCAGTTAAATTTTAATTGCTTGTACATGGATGATTCTATAGTGCTTTGCTCAGATAAGTGCTTAATAAATGCTTGTGGAATTGAATTTACTGAACCAAAAAACATATTTCCTTCTAATAGACTTAGCAGTGTGACAATTACTAGTTCCATCATGCAGAAATAAATTATGATGCCTGTAAATAGCAGCTTCACAGGGAATTGATGAAATAAAGTTCAGAATAAAGTATTCTATATCCATTTGTTATTGTTTCTTTGTTTCCTTTGTGTTCACTACAATACCATGAATATTGGCAATAATTTTTATAATTTACCTTGAAGCTGATAGTTTTAAAATAGCATTTTACTTATTACATTTTCTCATTCCACCTTTCTGAAATTTCCCCAGTTCTTCAAAGCCCAAATCAATGCCTATCTTCTCCATAAAGTCTTGTATACATGCTCAGAATCACATTGACTTTTTTAATGCTATTTGACTATTTATGAATATATTAGTAGTAGTATTGGCATTTTAGTTTCCAGGATCATTATGCACTGTTTTTTCCAAGATCACTAAACTTTTCTTATTCCCACAATTCATCTCTTCAAAATAGCATTATAACAAGATATAAATACAAAAGACTTCACTTGGAGTTTAAAAAGCTATGTTGTGTTAAACATATAAAACTAAATGAGTAATTATTAAAACTAAAATAACTTCTGGATGTAATGTTCTCTCACCTAAACAACTTTTTAAGTTTTTCTGTAACATTTTCCAATTTTTATCCCTTTATATAAATAATTTTCACATAATTGTAATAATTTCACTCAACAGAGACATTTTATATCTCCACACTATTCCATGTGTCTAGATATCTTATTTTTAGTATAATGACTGCATAGTATTTCACAGAGATAAAGCCATAAATTATTAACCAGCCCTGATCTGTAATTTAACATTTAAAGTATTTTCAGTTTTTTGCAATTAATAATAACTCTGTTATGAACATTTCTTTACACATAGCTTTTATTTCACTTTTAAATTGTATTCTAAACAGTACACTGCTATGCTAATAATGTTTAACAACTGCCTTCTGTGGGGTGAGGGCAAGGTGGAGTGGAAGAAACCCTGATTTGCCAATTTTTATGGTGTACACACTCCAACAATGGTCAATTTCAAGCTCCAATGGGCAATCAAAGATTGAAATAGAAATCAAGGCAAGAGCAAGAATAATCACAAAGTAAAATGTAAAACATACCAACAACCCGACAAAATGAACATGAGCCAAAAATTCCCCATGCCCTTTGACCCTTAATTCTATAACTGAAAATTCAGCCTTAGGAAGCGTGATGGCTAGAGCCAGCTCAAACTGGCTGATTGTTAAATTTTCAGGAATTTTATAAGCTGGTTGTTAAACGTGACCACTATTATAAATTAACATATAAATTTCCAATTAAATAAATTATATTTAAAACAAAGTGAATACTAAAAACTCATCATGTGCTAATTTTTTTTACCATATTTTACGATTATCTATGCTCTTTAGGTTTTTACATCGATAGTGTGTGACTGCACATTTCCTCCCGATTCTACATTCAGTGATATCATGTTGGTGATAAAGAACAAGGTATTAATAATTATTTTCACTTGTCTAATTATTGAGTTCAGAAGTTTAGAGAATTGTCAATAGAGAGAAAGAAATTACTGTTTTCCAGTGGACTGAGACAGTGATCACATAGGTAAGGACGTAAGAAGGTGGTAGGTGATTTTCTATCCTAATAGAGCAGAGTTAGGTCTTTGGGGAACAAAATAGTAGAAGAATGATAATAGGAAGTGAGAAAAAATGTGACTATTTTGATGTGCTCAGAAAGAAGAATGTGGTTCTTAAATTAGAAGAAGGCTAACCTGGAACTGAAGGTATTGATAGGTCATGAATATTTCAATTGTCTATGATGATTACAGCAGCAAGATGGCAAGACCAGGGATTCCAGAACTGTGCACTAAGGTGCCCTGGGGTGTCAGACAGAACTCACGGGGCACCAGGGGATGTTTTAAATTTTTGAGGGAAAAAATAGTAATACATGACACCTGTTGGACATGGCTTGAACTAGTTGCTCAAGGTATTCATAGTTTCAACATTAGATTGGACTATATTTCTTTTGATGATGTCATCTCTTTGCAAAGTTGTGTTTTTGGTGGTTGCTGGGATAAAGAACAAGCACCTTGTGAAAATCAATAAGGAACAGGAAATGAGGGTGGTGGTGTCCAATCTGATCCCAAGGTTTGAGAAGTTCTACAGTGCCCAACAGGCATACACATCCCATTAGTAATTGTGTTTATTCAAGAATAAAATTAAAATGTTATTTTCTAGGTCAATTTACATGGATTATTTTTTTCAAGTGGCCACTAAGTTGTTAAAATACAAATAGTTGTTAAGTTGTTTGGATCTAACTACTTACTGAAAGGAACTGTTGGGGTTTTTGTTTGTTGGTTTTGGGAGTTTTTCTGGCTTCAAGGACAAATAAAAAAATTATGGAGATGCTAAGGGTGCTGTGAACTGTAAAAGAATAGGAACTTCTGGCACAGGCATCAAACTCATCAAGAAGAAATCAGTGGGATTCTGGGTGCAGAGCACCACAGAACATAGCCATATTAATTGCAAAAGATAAATGTTGTATTAAACATATGAAGAGGGATTAAAGGTCAGAAGTGAAGTGTAGGACAAAGAATAATAAGCAATGATGTATGCAGCACTACGTGTAAAAGCAAAAGAATGGAAACAACCCAAATGTCCCCAAATAGAAGGCTGACTGAAGCAACTATGGTCCAACACACGACGGAGTACTGGGCTGCTACAAAAACAAATGAAGAACATTGCTATACAAGACTGTGAAATGATCTCCAGGATACAAATATTAGGTAAGAAAATCAAAGTGGAAGAGAGTATGTATAGTACGTCGTAATTTACATAAAAGAAAGAGGAGGATATGACTATATACGTAAACATTTGCTCATAAGAAAAAATTAGAATTTTAAAAAATGATTATTAGACTTCAAGCTTCCATTTAGGTTGTAGAAAGGCCGACAGAAAGTCATTCTCCCACTCACAACAACAACAACAAATGGAGAATCTGCAAAATCACAACTTTTCTTGAATGCATTGGAGAACTGAGTTCACAGGGCAACCAACTAAGCCAAAATATAAGGCAAGTCAGGAGCCTTCACTGAGAGTCAGAACACAAGCACTTATCTTGGACAGAGCCCACCAGACATCAGAGAAGCGGGGAGGAAGAACTCAGCTAAATTTTTCGATGAATTGCTAAAAGTCAAATGTGCACTAGTGTGAGAGTATAGAACGTCTGGGAGAATTTGCAACCACTGATACTCACAATGAGGTGAGGCAAGAGACCCGAGCAAGCCTTCCTCATGGCGCAGGTCTGGGAGAGGGACAGTCTCCTTGAAGACACAGACAAAGCTCGAGAAGAGACACACACAACCTGAACAGTGCTATATCTGTTAAAGAAATCGAAGTAATGTTTTTTTAAAAAACCATCCAACAAAAAAAACTCCAGACACAGATGACTTCACTGGCAAATTCTACGTGATATTAATAGAAGAAATAATATTAATTCACAAACTCTCCCAAAATATAGAAAGGAAGGAATACTTCCCAACTGATTTTATGAGGCCAGCATCACTCTAACATCAAAATCAGAAAACATACACTGCGAGAAAATAAAGCTGCAGACCAGCAGCTCTCATGAACCTGGATGTAAAAATTCTCAACAAAATACTAGAAAATTGAATCCAAAAAAATATTAAAAGGTAATACATCACATCCAAGTGGAGTTTATCCCAGGAATATAAGTCTGGGTCATCATTCAGAAAGCAATCAAGTTAATAGATCACATCAACAGACTAAGGAAGAAAGCATCTGATAAAATTCAATAACCACAGGGCTGGCCCCGTGGCGCAGTGGTAAAGTTCAGCACGCTCTGCTTTGGCAGCCCAGGTTTGTAGGTTTGGATCCCAGGCACAGACCTATACAACTTGTCAGCCATGCTGTGGTGGTGACCCACATACAAAATAGAGGAAGACTGGCACAGCTGTTAGCTCAGGGTTAATCTTCCTCAAGTGAAAAAAAAGAGGAAGGGGCTGGCCTGGTGGTGTGGCAGTTAAGCTTGCACGTTATGCTTTGGTGGCCTGGGGTTTGCCCCTTTGGATCCTGGGTGCAGACCTACACACTGCTCATCAAGCCATGCTGTGGCAGGCATCCCGCATATAAAAAAGTAGAGGAAGATGGGCATGGATGTTAGCTTAGAGCCAGTCTTCCTCAGCAAAAAGAGGAGGATAGGCAGCAGATGTTAGCTCAGGGCTAATCTTCCTTAGCAAAAAATATATAAATAAATAAATAAAAGTAAAATTCAATATCAATTCAACAAACTATCAGCTTTTGCCATCTAATAAACGACATCTACAAAAATCCCTATAGTTAATGTCATACTTAATGGTGAATTACTGATCACTTTCTCCCTAAGATTAAGAATAAGGTAAAGGTGTGTGTTCTCACTACTCCTAGTTAGTGCCATAATGGAGGTTCTAGACAGTGCAATAAGACAAAAAAGTACAAAATAAAACTATCTATTTACAGTCAACATAACTTTCTACATAGAAAACCCTGAAGTAGCTACAAAACGTTACTAGAACTAATAAGTGAGTTTAACAAGGTCACAAGAGACAAGATCAATCTACAAAATCAATCATATTCTATACACTAGAAATTGATACATTTTCTATAAACTAGCAGTGATCAATTGTAAAGTAAAATAACAACCGAAAAACTGCCATTTACAATAGCACCAAAAAACATAAAATATCTAGGTATAAATAGGTGCAAAGATACACATTGCCAAATAGGTGCAAGATACTTATATGGAAAAGCAGAAAACAGTAATGACATAAATATAAAAAATACCTAAAAGATATACTGTGTTCATGGATTTGAAGACTCAATACTGTTAATAAGTCAGTTCTTAACATTAATCATGATCTATAGATTCAATGCAATTCTAATCAAAATTCCAGTAAGATTTTTGGTAGAGATCAACAAGCTGGTTCTAAAATTTATATGGAAAATCAAAGAAATTACAATAGCCAAGATAATTTTGATAAAGAAGAACAAAATTGGAGGATTCATCCTATCTGATTTCAAGTCTTGCAATTGAGCTACAGTAATCAAGACAGTGTGGTACTGGGGACAGTACAGATATTTAGATCAATGGAACAGAATTAAGAGTCCAGTAACAGATTCACACATATACAAACAACTGATTTTTCACAAGGGTTTGAAGGCAATTCAGTGGAATATGCATAGTTTTCAACAAATGGTACTGGAACATTTGGATTTCCATATGCAAGAAAATGAAGTTCGATCCATACCTCACTCCCATAACAAAAATTAACTCAAAATGGTTTATAGGGCTACATGTAAAATCTAAAACTATTACACTTCTAGAAAAAAAATAAATAAATTGGACTTCATTAAAATTAAAAACTTCTGCTTTTTGAAAGACATTATTAAGAATAAAAAGACAAGTCCTAATAATCACCAAGACAAAAAATAACAAATGTTGGAGAGGGCATGGAGAAAAGGGAACTCTCATACACTGCTGGTGGGAATACAAACCAGTGCAGACACTATGGAAAACAGTATGGAGATTCCTCAGAAAATTAAAAATAGAAATACCATATGACCCAGCTATCCCACCACTGGATATTCACCCAAAGAACTTGAAATCGACAATACAAAGAGAACTATGCATCCTTATGTTCACTGCAGCACTATTCACAATAGCCAAGATGTGGAAGCAACCCAAGTACCCACTGACTGATGATTAGATAAAGAAGATGTGGTATATATACACAATGGAATACTACTCAGCCATAAAAAAGACAAAATTGCCCCATTCACAACAACCTGGATGGACCTTGAGGGTATTATGTTAAGCGAAATAAGCCAGACAGAAAAAGACAAACACTGTACAGTTTCACTCATATGTGGAAGATAAGCAAACATACAGACAAAAAGAACAATTTAGTGGTTACCAGGGGGAAGGGAATTAGGAGGTGGGCATAAAGGGTGAAGGGGCATATTTTTATGGTGATTGACAAACAATAATGTACAACTGAAATTTCACAATGTTATAAACTTTTATGACACCAATAAGAAAAAAGACAAGTCATAGAGTGGGAGAATCTATTTGCAAATCACATATTTGACATAGGACTTGTATTCAGAATATATAAAGGACACTCAAAATTCAACAATAAGAAAACATAGAGGCCCCATATAAAATAGGCCAAAGATCTGAACAGGCAATCACCAAAGAAGATATACAGATGACAAACATATGGAAAAAAAAAATGTTTGACATCACTAGTCATTAGAGAAATGCAAATTAAACCACAATAGGATACCATTACACACCTGTTAGAATGGCTAGAATAAAGAATAATAAATGGCAATAAATAAATAATAAATGGCTAAAATAAAGAATAATACTGATTGCTGATAAGGATGCTGAGCAATTGGGACTCTCATACATTGCTGGTAGGAACATAAAATATTACAGCCATTTTGGAAAACACTTTCTTATAAAATTCAACATACAGTTACCATATAACCTAGCAATCCTGCAACTCAATATTTACCCAAGCGAAAGGAAACTTATATTCACACAAAAACCTTTTCATGAATGTTTACAGAGGCTTTATCTGCCATCCCCTAAAACTGGAAATAACTCAGATAACTCTCAACTAGGGAATATATAAACAAGCTCTGTTACATTCACACAATAGAATAATACTAAACAACTTACAAAAAGAACATTTTACTGATACGCACAACATCATAAGTGAATCTTAAATATAGATTTCTAAGTGAAAAAAGCCAGACTCAAAAGACTTTACATGTACAATTTCATTTTTATGACATTCTGGAAAAGGCAAAACTATAGGGACTAAAAACAGACAAGTAGTGGCCAGAAGCCGGGGGTGAAGCACAGGGAATTCACTAGGGTAGAGGCACTTTCGTACACCCTGATTGAATGGTTGTACGATTGTATGCATTTGTTAAAACTCAGTGGACAGGACGCTAAAAAGTGTGAAATTGTGCTTTACTTTTAAAAAAGGAAGGGGCCGGCTCCGTGCCGAGTGGTTAAGTTCACGCGCTCCACTGTGGCGGCCCAGGGTTCGGATCCTGGGTGTGGACATGGCACTGCTTGTCAGGCCACGTTGAGGCGGTGTCCCATGTGCCACAACTAGAAGGACCTGCAACTAAGATATACAACTATGTACCGGGGGGGGGGGGGGCAATAAAGCAGAAAAAAAGAAAAAAGGAAAAAAATTTGACAACTGTCTATAGAGGGAGGGTGGGAAATAGGGTAGAATAAGCAAAAATAGGAGCTAAACTTCCCTGAATACACCCTTTTTGGTATACTTATTTTGAGACCATGTAAATTTTTATGTACGTATGAAACAAAATTTTAAAAAGCAATATCTAAAACCTGTCAAGAGAAATTACGTTAAAGCACAGTAATTTAACTGTATGCATTTAGTGAGATATTCTCCAAAAGCAAAAAGAAATCATATTGTTGGTAGCAATGTCAGTATTTTTATTCTGAGACTATATATAACATTATGAACTGGGTCTTTGAATATAAAAGAGCTTTTAAAATTCTAATTCCTGGAAAGTTTATTAATAACTTCTGTTTGAGCATTCCATATCCAAGGGAGTTTCAGTGTTAGTTTCTGTGTCTTCGTTTGATCCTAGCTGTATTTAAGTAATCCTTTAGGGAGCTTCACAACAGTCCTATAATGCAGGTGCTTATTATTATCCTTATTTGTAGATGAGGAAATTGAGGCACAGAGCTCTTGAAACTTGCTCAATAAATTAGAAGAACTATCCAGTAAATTAGACAGTGAATCAGAACGATCTCAAATTTAGAAGCTAGGATTCCACATTTTTAGACAAGAATTTACTTATCCTGGGGTGTTCAATAATTTCCTATCCATACAGAAGAGGAAACAACGGAATTCCATAGGATCTTTGTTGATGCTGTTGTGTTTTGTTTAGTTTATCAACTGCAATCAGATAAACATTCATGATGAGGCCTTTTAATCAGAAATTATAGTTTTAGAATCAAATACAGCTAGGCATAAAAAGTAAAGAAGAAAAACTGAGATACTGTAGAGTTCAGAAACAGAACTTATCACTCTAATAAAGGGCTATAAAACAGTACATCAGCGTCAGATAGCTGGTTTCAGGTGCCTTTAGTCCCCAGTAAGGACATCCTTTTGCCCACCAGATCTTTTCTAGTTCATCCCTTAATATGTAACCTTCCTCGTGTATCAAAAGGAATATAAAGCTTAAGTTACTATGCTTAGGAAGTGCATGAAATAGTTTATGTTTTTCAAGAAAACAGAATTTATTAATAAAAGAATTCCTGATCTGAATAATGAAAAAATGGTTCAGGGTCTTGTGAGTCTCATGATAGAAATTTTCATGGCTAGATAAAAGTTTCTTTAGTTCAACCAAACACTTTATTTAAACCATGTAGCTTGTAGAAGAAAGCCCAATTATATTCATAGGGAACTCTACCTAGTTGTATTTCCACTTGACTCTAACTAAAATCACAATTAGTTCAAATACTAGCACCAGTGTATGATGATAATTCCTGGTTCTCCAAACAAAACAGTCTGCCAAGTTCTAACTGCCCAACTTCATACTCTTTCCCCGCCTCCCTCTTCCCCTGCTCCGTAGATGCATTCCTTCTTCTGCAAAAGTTATCCTGTGGCCCTTGTTTCAAGAGGCCTCAAACACACAGGCTCAACTATAGTGGCAGCCACACCTATAATGATGACATTAAACCAGCAATAAGTACGGCTTTGGTCATCCAGAATTTAATCTCAGTCTTGCGCACTCAACTTCCACTATAAAATCACTGGGAGCCACAGACACATATCCATGTGTTGTCTTGTTTTGTTTTGTTTTAGAAGGGCAAGCCAATAACCACAGCACAGCAATGCGTTTAACACTCAAACAACAGAACCTACAAGCAAACCCAGGTAAAGGGAACTAACTTGCTTGCTTACACTGTGCTAAAACAAATAGCATTTTCCTGGCTAGTTGATTTACAAAGAAAAAACATTCAAGACATGAAAGAGTTATATTGTTGCCATAAACATATTTTGATTAATACCATTGTAAAATTTTAATAGCTAACAATCAGAACTGGGATAAAAATACCCAGCTACGAAGAGCTCTGTATTATAACGAGGGCATTCTATAAAGAAAAACATTATCTGAATATGTAACTATCACTAATACACCATTTAGACTTTATTTTTCCATGTTGATGCAATCAGATGGACACATTTCTGATTGTTTTAAAAGGATCTAAATGCCTAATCCCTCCTTGCAACACTTCAGATATTAAACATTTCATAACTTCATTTAACTGACTCAGCCATTCACTGCAATCTAACTCACAGAGATGGTTATGCCTAATTTTGCTTCTTTAATAATGTAGACCAAAACTTTTAAGCACGTCCTTAGTCTTTAGGAAAGAGGTGGACTAAGGCACCCACAGGACAGAAGTTATAGAAGATGATAAGATCATTTTAATCAACCATTTTCATAACTGTCGGATATGTAAAGATACATGGGCAGTATATGAAGCATCTTTCCCTGGTGTCATTCACAAGCCACACTGACCACTAGACTGTAAGACAGAACTACGAACAAAGGAAGTCTTCAAATCCAGTTGGTACAAGAGCAAGGCTGAGACTAGAGAAGGTGTATGAGGTACCTATGGTGGAAAATTTAAGGAGGCACTCACAGGACCCTAAGAGTGAGTGCATCCTTAAACTATGCACTCTAGGCACCTTATTTGCCTCACCCTAGTCCCTGTCCTGCACAAGAGCTCCAAGGTGATGTTGGCTGCAGGAGCCAGGAGTGCCTGATCTCCAAATTCCATAGCTGAAGCTAAGCTTCAGAACCAATCTTACTTCATGTAGAAGGAGTTTTCCCACCTCCAGCCCAGTGCTTGGAGACTCAGCCATTTCCCTTAAGGGACCAAGACCAGCCTGGTGTGTTTCCGGATGAGGGCTAAGACTCTGCCTCCTCCCTACAAGGCCCATGTGATAAGAACCCAGCAGTCTCCCTGCTTATATACACCAGCCCAAAATCTCGGGCCCTGTCACCTCTGACAGAATTCCTGATGCAAATCACCTACTTAGATTACAATATTACTTCTCCCTTGATTTTACCTTCTCTTTATTTGGTCCCAGAATCCATCCCAGCTCCCACCACATGCAATTTCCAGTTCTGTCTGCTTGCTAAGACCACCCTGTGACCTGCTAGTCTAGGCTTCTTAAAAGAGTCTGTGGCTCAGTCTGTCTCTTTACAATTGGCTCCCAGTTAGTCCTACCCCATCAACATTAACTGAACCATCCAGTTATTGTGACAACCAAAAGTGCCTCCAGCCCTAGTCCTGCTGAGAAACAGTGGAAGCAGACGAGAGCTCATATCTTCAATGAGAAATGGGCCAAGCATTTCAGAGCCTGGTTCTTTCCATGCCAATGGTTCATAAATCTTGCTTGTGTCAAACTCGTCTGGGGGAGCTTCTGATGTATCTATTTAACACACACTTAAAGATAGTGCTTACTATGTGCCTGAAGCTGCTGTAACACTCTACAAATATTAACTCACTTAATCCTCATAACAACCCTTTGAGGTCTGCACATTATTACTCCCATTTTACAGATCAGTAAACTGGGGTTTGGGAGGTTAATGAGATACCCAAAATCTAATAAACGTAGAAGCCAAAATTTATTTTGGTTACAGGGTAAATGGTAAGCACCATGTTATGCAGCAAACAATCGTATGGTATCCCCAAAGATCTGATTCAGTAAATCCGGGGAAAGGACTGAGAAATTTGTACGTACCTGAACAAGATTTTCAGGTGATTTAATATACTGAGAAGGGCACCCACCTAATAACTGATATTTGGGAACCACAGCACTATTCTACTCATTTGGGACAGACAGGAGGAAACTTACATGGCTAGAAATAAATCTGTTTTAGAGTATACTGAAAAAGCAAGGAAAAACAGTGGTTGAGGGAACTACTCACTCAAAACCTTAAGCCAGGCTAATAATACACATCGCTTCCATAAAATGGTCAACAGTGAACTATGTATTGTTAAACAGAAAGGAATATATTAAGAATGCAGCATCAGAGGAAGAGTATAAATAGCATTAATAAACATGAAATTATCCTATTAAGTAGGCTACACAACAGCAATGGATTTAAATGAAAGAAGGAAGAACAGCCTCGTTAGTGGTTTGGTGGGCTGCAGATGGGCAGTCGTGAACCAGTTAGACAAGACAAAAGATACCAGGTAACCCTAAAGCGTGACTTCAAGCAATACAGGAATTATAGCAGCTGAAGGGGAAAATAGAAGCAATTGGATAAACATGAAAAAATAAGATAAAATGTGAAAGAAATTTGAAGACAGTTTAACACCATGCTAATATGATTATCACCACTTTGCAATGTTATGTCATCTTGAGGGGCCCCTGTAAATACACAGAAACATCAGAACCAGGCAGAGCCATAAGCAACAACCCACTCCTGAAAGGAGGTTAACAGCTGTAGACCCATCAGCAGTGTTTCTAGCCACTCAGAATGGAAATGACCGTGAATCAAAGAGTCAATTCAAACATTAACCAGAGCTCCCACTCTGCCAGCCACTGCCATAGAAGGTGGGATACAAAGAAAACTAATATGCTGGAAGCTCAGTCTCTTCAGCTTTACAGACAAGCCTCACCCTCACCTCCAAGCACTAATTAAAGTGACATCCCCCGTGTCAGGAGACATGTAGTCCTATTCCCACCAGCTCAATTGTAGCGAACCCTAAAGGTTTTGGCGAATGGAGCCAGGAGATGGGTTAACTGAATGCCAAATTTTAGTTTTTAATTAACACAATATTTGGCAGTAAAGTTTTTAAAAAACAATTATCTTGTGAATAAGCCTTCAAAACTGAATGTACTTTACCAAAGTCTTAACGTATTTCAGTTTCTTTTCAGGGTCATGTATTATAAATCAAGGCAAATAAAATCCACTTTCATCAAACCTTCTCCAATTTGCTATCCTTCCTCAAGTTTCCTCTTTCGCTGTGCTTTTTTATATTCTGGAACACAGTGATACTTTACTCTAGAACTCTCTTTTTCTTTGCAAAACAAGACTCGTCTCATTACCTTGCATTCTCTGTTATTCTTGCCCCTAAAATGATTTTAGCCACTCATATTAGTTGTAACTTTTAACCAATTTGATAACTTCTGTTTCACAGAAAGAACTGGAGGCAGATAATTAAGAATTGTCATATGCAAGCATTTTAGCAGATAAATAAAGCTCATAAGTACATATAACACAACTGTCTACAGCCACACACATTCCCTTTACACCTTCTGAAAGTGGCAAAAATGAACACGTCCATTAACACAACCGAAAAGAACAGCTATCCTATGGCATATAAAAACAAGAAGCAAAAGTATATAAACTTAAAATTATGCTCTCATTAATCAGTGTTTCAGGATTCAACTTTTAAAAATAAATTACCTAGTTATCTAACAATTAATCATTAATTAACTCAATTTAATATTATCTCAAAGTTTTAATTACCTAAGGATTTTGGAAATGTTTAAACTTATGTGATACAAAACATAATTACTGTTGATCTAAAAAGTTCATCTGAATAACTACTCATTTTAGTGAACGCATATTTACATTTTTCATAACCTTAAATTTTCCGGAGCAGTAATGCTAGCTTATTTAATCAGTAAACCAATATACAGAGCTCAGGAAATTCAGATTAGCTAATCTCTTCATGAGAGAACAAATCTAAATGTCATAAAAAAGTACCTGTATTTTACTTAACATTGATAAATCATAGAAAAGACATATAATTGCCTTTTCTTTCTTAAACCAAAATTATTAATCCAGCCTGATTTCCCCAAAGACTCGCCTTAATTACATAAATCTGGATTCTTCAAATGTTTCTAGGACAGCAGTTTTTATAAGAAGGACTTTTTTTCTTGAAAGTCTAGCACACTTAAAGTATTAGAAATTCTGGGCTTTTTTTAAACTTGTGGATTTACACAAGTGCATATGTATGTCTACAGACCAATCAAAACAGAGAAACAGAGTTCCTTTAATTTAAGAGACATTACAATGGAATTCACCAATACCCTCCAGAAGCATGAAAACATTTTACATTCACATAGCAAGATACCAAAGCTATCCTAAACTGTAGACACACAGAGAGCTTATAGCTCCAGCTTTACCACCTCAATCCCAGGTTGAAAGTCAACACAAAAACTCACCAGCCCTTATCTCAAAAAGCTGTTCTCCTCCCCAGTGAGCACAAAATTCTTAATTAATTTGAGCTCACGAAGGACAAAGAAAAAGACTAAAAAACTGATTCATTGTCATCTCTCTTCTAACAGAGACTAGATCTCCATCATCCAACAGGTATCACCAAATCGTTAGACCATAAAACCAAATTCCCAATCATTGCTGCTACCAATGTTTAATAACTGAGCCATGCACAAATCAGAAACAAAAACAAAATTGTTAAAAATAAGTAAAAATTAAAAATAGACAGTAAAGGGGTCGGCCCTGTGGCCAAGTGGTTAAGTTTGTGTGCTCCACTTCGGTGGCCCAGGGTTTCACCGGTTCGAATCCTGGGCACGGACATTGCACCACTCAATGGGCCACGCTGAGGCGGCGTCCCACATGCCACAACTAGAAGGATTCACAACTAAAATATACAACTATGTACTGGGGGACTTTAGGGAGAAAAAGGAAAAATTTTTTTTAAAATCTATAAATAAATAAAGTTTAAAAAAAAAGACAGTAAACAGTTCTATAATCACTTTGGATTTACTGTAAGAACCAATAAAAGAAATGCCTGGGCTTAACCCATAAGGTACACTTCTTTTGCTATACAGTTTGGCTTCATCACGTATGCCCACTTGGGTATCTCCATGGAACCTGGAGATTTCTTATATTAAAGTATAATTTTCAAAAACGTAAAATGTCTCTCATGCAAATATAAAATGAACATATGTCAAATTTTTATTCAACTCTAATTAATGATGGAACAGGTAAGATGTTAGGACCAATCCAGAGATTATGAGAAGCTAGGCATATATAATAAAGAAATGTTAGGATAGGATTGCAGAGTTAGATATAAAACTGCTTAATATCTTACGGAACAACAAGTCATAACCTACAGGGTTATCTGGCCCACCAGATAGAAACTACTTGCATCTCTGTCAGACAAAAAGCTGTAAGTTAACCTCTGCCCCTACAGAATTGTAAAATAGCCCAGTCAATAGAAAGTCAAGCCCAGAAAAGCTCTGAAAGAACATTCAGTAATCTCTTGCCTATTTACAAGTTTTGGATAATTTTTCTCATTGGAGTGAGATATTGCAAATATTGCATGGGACATACTTACACTGAAAATCATTCATTTATCTGAAATGCATATTTAACTGGGCATTCTGTATTTATCTTTTAACTCTAATAAGTTAAAACTTTACCAAATCTCTACAGCTCCGTTGCCAACAATATATCTCTTAAATCTGTGCCTAGCTTCATATCCTTGCCTAGATAATAAATATTAAGTCTATTTCTACCACGCCTCTCTTCTTTATATTTACCACTGGGGGGCGCATATAACTTACAGTCTACTGGATGCGAGGGACTGAAGAGACCACAGCAGTGTTTCCACATCTGATCCGCTAGGGGACCGTCCGGCAAACTCTCAGATTTCACACCCAGGTTCTGCTCCTACGCGCCCTAAGCATCCGTGCGCATGCGCAGAACTGCTCCAACGCGAGATTCGGACTGCGCAGGCGCTCCAGTGAGTGTGCAGAACCTATTGGTAGGACCCAGGGTGCAGGGGAACCGAGGAGGTGGAGCCGCTGGGAGTGCGCATGCGCTGGGGCTGAGGAGCCGGAAGGCCGCGGGGCAGCCGAAGCTGTGCGTGAGTGGTGTGCTTCGCTCGGTGGAGATGCCCAGCCGGGGGGCGCTCCCGGAGGACGGCGCCGGGCTGGTGTCTACTGACAACTCGGCCCCTCACAAAGAGGATCTTAGCAGCAAGGTGAGTGTGGCACGAGGCGGGAGGGCCTGCAGGCTCGGGACGGGGCGCCGCTCAGCCCCAGGGAAGGTCGCCGGGGCCGCGTGGACCACTCTCGGCTTTGCCCAACTCCTTGACTCTTTTTATTCGTCGCACTGGACAGGTACAGTTAAGGGAGACCCTGAAGCTTGCCCCGAAATTAGACCTAGGTGGCAGTGGGGCGGAGATTTGGTTAGGATTTTTTCTCTCTACTCTTTAAACTTTTAGAAATACTGCTCACCCTAGATTCGCTGCCGATACTCTCCATCTCAGGAAATGTCGCCACCAACCATCCAGTTGTCCAGGCCAGTGACTTGGGAACCATCCTTGACGTCCATCACGAAGTCCTATGGGTTCTGCTTCTAAGGCTCATTTCAAATATGTCGCTTTTTCACCGTGTACACTCTCACCATCCTAAACCAGCCACCGTGGTCCACCGTCGGGAACCCCGCAAAGACTACCTAACTGATCTCTTGTCATCCATCGTTACCGTCTTCCATTCTTTCCTCCGCATTAGCCAGAGCAATGATCCTAAAACTCGTATTTGATCGTCACTCCTCCACCCAAAAAGGCGGGGGAGGGGAGCCAGTATAACATAGATCTTAACTGCCATAAAAAGACAAAACCTTTAAAAATATATTGGAGACGGGGATGGTTATAGCTATTCAGGTATTAGATGTCCTAGAGTCTACTTTGGCTCTGTCCGAAACTAACAGTGACATTTTGGGCAAGAGTCTAATCCCTCTTATCACAGTTTCATTGTTTGAAGTAAAGTGAAATGTATACCAGACATTCCTAAAGTGAATGGGAAAGCAGTGTTCAAACATAGCTCTCAAGGAGGTTATACATTCGGTTATGGAATCTGACTCAATCTAGTCAGTCACTGCCCTGTCAACTGGAGAGACACAAGGGTACACTCTTCTTGGGGGTGAATTTTCAAACCCCGCCTAGCCCAATCTGGGTACCACCATAGCAAGCCACTTAGACTGATGTATGACAGATCCCTGAGGCGTGTGAGGTAAGACAAAGATTATAAAAACTGCTTTTAGAGGCACTGTTGACACTATGTAATCAGGCACGTTCAAAGAATAACGACCTTTACTGAAAAGAGTTGGAAAAAAACTTAGTTTCCGCTTAGTTGAGCTCTCTCCTACTAATGAAAAGTGAGGCCAAGTTGAGCAGTGCCAGCATTGTGCTGGTCTTTGAGATACAAAGGGGAATGAAGCAAACATGGAAAGTGATGGGTCTTCCTGCCCCAGGTAGGCATTTAGTACTACTTGCTGGTTCTGAATGTCTGGCTGCACCGTTTAGTACATAAATCGTGAAAAGCATTGCTATTTGTGGGGGAAAAAGTAACTAACCCCGCATTCCATTTGCTGGTTGTTTTTTCGGTCTTTTCCCCCAAAAAAGCTAAAACATAAAAGAAATCATTGAAAAACTAGTATTACTTTTGGTGCATCTTGTTTATTTTAAATAAAAGGTATAAACCTTGTTTAGTAACTTCGGCCCTTGCCTGGATGCTGATTACCGACGCCAGACTCCCTGGCTGGGCTCAGTGGGCTGGCTAACCCTTGACAAGTCTGAGCACTGTTTCCTCCTCCAACTTTCCCCCACCTGCACCCCCACACAGACTGTGGTTGAAGGGAGTCTCTGAAGTCACAGACTGCCTGTTATAGCCCCTTATCCCATCTCTCTAATTTTAAAGGGCCCTCACTGAGCATACTTTGAAAACCTCTGGTTTAAGATGTTTTTCTTTATTTCAATAGATTAAAGAACAAAAAATTGTTGTGGATGAACTTTCTAACCTGAAGAAGAACAGGGTGAGTTTATTAGAGTAACTGAATAGTATGTGGGAGGTTTCATTATACCTTATTAACTATATAGTGAAGTTATAAGAATCATATGATTTATATTTATATTAAAACTTACAAGATTTCAGGGGCCGGCCCGGTGGCACAGCAGTTAAGTTTGCACGTTCTGCTTCAGTGGCCCAGGGTTCCCCAGTTTGGATCCCGGGTGTGGACATGGCACCACTTGGCAAGCTGTGCTGTGTTAAGCATCCCATGTATAAAGTGGAGGAAGATGGGCACAGATGTTGGCTCAGGGCCAGTCTTCCTCAGCAAAAAGAGGAGGATTGGCAGCAGATGTTAGCTCAGGGCTAATCTTCCTCAAAATAAATAAATAAAAGTGAAAAAAACTTAAAAGATTTCAGCATCTTTTTAGTTAAATTGCAACAGCGAAAAGCATCCAACATTTTATAGATATATATATCATATAGATATCTGTAAATTAATCATAGTTGATGATATCTTTTCTCCATCATGTGCAATTCACATTACCTTTGAACCAAATGATACAGATTGTAGTATGGTATCTTTGAGCTATAATCAATAATGTTATTTACTTTATACTCGAATTTGGTGTTTTCTTTTGAAATGAGTTTTATATTGAGAAGAGAGGAACTGTTTCTTTAAATGAATGTGGGTAATTGTTGAAAAAACAAAAAGGATAAATACTTCCCCCCCCAAAAGTGTTTTACAAATCTTCCAAGTATTTAGCATAATTATGTAATGCCATTTCCACTAATGTATTCATAACAAGCAAGCTACTGCTTCATGTGTAGTTATATTATCACAAATTACTTCCTTTTTTTTTTTTTTTTTGCTGAGCAAGATTAGCCCTGAACTAACATCTCTGCCATTTTTCTCTATTTTATATGTGGGACACTGCCACAGCATGGCTGCCAGGAAGTGTGCATCCATGCCTGGGATCTGAACCCATGAACCCACATGCTGAACTTAACCACCAGACCATGGAGCTGGCCCCAAAAATTACATTTTAAGGTCAGGAAGAAATGATTTTGAGCCCTTTAAAGCATTTTAAAGATAATTTGAGGGGCCCGGCCCCGTGGCTGAGTGGTTAAGTTCACGCACTCCACTTCGGTGGCCCAGGGTTTCGCCAGTTCAGATCCTAGGTGCTGACATGGCATCACTCATCAGGCCATTCTGAGGCAATGTCCCACATAGCGCAACCAGGGGCACTCACAACTCGAATATGCAACTGTATATTGAGGGGCTTTGGAGAAGAAGAAGAAGAAGAAAAGAGATTGACAACAGATGTTAGGTGTCAATCTTTAAAAAAGAGATAATTTGGTAACAGACAAGTCAGACATTTCTGATACTGTCACTTGTGGAATATTAGAAATTAAGGCATAATTAATACAAATTTTCTAGAGGGAAAATTGGCAGAATGTCTTATTGAAGCCTTAAAACTTTGTAACACTTTGACCCAGCAGTTCTATTTCTAGGAATTAATACTTAGGAGAGAATCATGGGAATGCACAAAGATTTAGTTTCAAAGATGTTCATCACAATGTTGATTCATAGTAGTGAAAAGTTGGTGACAACTGTCTAAAACTTGAGAACTCACCAAATAAACTGTAATATTTTATACTCATATAGTAACGTTGCAAAAGAACACTACTGAGAAACAGTATTCTCAATATAATGTTCATTGATAAAAGCAAATTATAAGTCTATAGTTATAGTAGTAGCCTTTTTTGTTAAATAGGAACTGTATTATAGTATATGCTATAGAGAGAGAGAAGAGGTTCACCTCAGTGTTAACAGTAGCAGTTTCTAGATGTTGGGGTAATAGATGACTTTCGTTTATTTATCTGCATTTGCTAAGGGATTGTTCTGAGCACGTTACTAAAGTTCAAGAATAAGCAATAACACGGTTCAGAGTTTGGATATCTACTTTTTCGATCAAATCGTGATATTAGCCTAAATTATGTTTTGCAGAAAGTGTATAGGCAGCAACAGAACAGCAACATATTCTTTCTTGCAGACCGAACAGAAATGCTTTCTGAAAGCAAAAGTAAGTTTCTTTGGTATATTATTTGGAAACACACAGAAAGTCTTTTGTAGGCTTTCTGTAGAAATTTATGGTAGCGCCTGAATTATACTATCTATATCTGAATGTTTAAATATATTGGGTGGTGTACCAGTTAATAAAATTAATGCAGTGGTTTTTCTTCCACTAAGCCTTCCAAAGATGAGTCTACAGTAAAAATAAAAGCAATTAAAAGTACATAAGATGCATTTAGAAAGCAGTAATTATTAACGTGTTTGGAGTCTTAGACAGATCTAGGTATGAAAAACTGTTCTACCACTTTCTACCTTTGTGACTTTGAGTGAATTACTTTGAGCCTCCAAAGAATTGTGAGATTTAAATAAGATGGTATATATATAATGCGTAGCCCTGTGCCAGGGCCAGAATAACCATGTGATAAGCAGAAACTATTTTCCTACGAGGTAAACTTCCGTCATTAGAAGCTTGTTGTAAATTACTGTTCACACTAACACAGTACATATACTCAAGTGGTTTAGTCTTGGTAAATAGCCTATGTTGCCCTATGAATTACGTGGTAAAGGTCCAAGAATTTTTATTTTACTTAATATTTCTTCTCCCCTCCCCCCACAGATATATTAGATGAGCTGAAAAAAGAATACCAAGAAATAGAAAACTTAGAGAAGACCAAAATCAAGAAATAGTCAACTTGATTTCGCAGAACAATGTGCGGCATTTGTTGTTCTGTAAGCTTTTCTGCTGAGTGTTTCAGCAAAGGTTGGAAAGAGGATTTGCAGTATAATCTTGAACGACGGGGACCCAATAGTAGTAAGCAGTTATTAAAGTCTAACACTAACTACCAGTGTTTATTTTCTGGTCACGTCCTCCACTTAAGAGGTGTTTTGACTGCCCAACCTGTGGAAGATGAAAGAGGCAATGTGTTCCTGTGGAACGGAGAAGTCTTTAGTGGAATAAAGGTTGAAGCTAAAGAGAATGATACTCAAATAATGTTTAATTATCTTTCCTCTTGTGAGAATGAATCTGATGTTTTGTCACTCTTCTCACAAGTCCAAGGTCCGTGGTCTTTTATATATTATCAAGCATCTAGTCATCATTTGTGGTTTGGTAGGGATTTTTTTGGTCGCCGGAGCTTACTTTGGCATTTTAGTAATCTGGGCAAGAGTTTTTGCCTCTCTTCAGTTGGCACCCAAACCTCTGGAGCAACCAGTCAGTGGCAGGAAGTTCCAGCGTCTGGTATTTTCAAAATTGACCTCAAGTCTACTTCCATTTCCAAATCTGTAGTTTTAAAATTGTATCCTTGGAAATGTACTTCCAGGGAAAATGTTATCAAAGAATGTGTTAATAGCCTGACTCAAATTTCAGCAAACTTGCAAACATTTGTCTCAGTGATTGCAAATGAAGCCAAACTCTGTCTTGAAGAACCTGTCGTTCCTTTAAATATGATGTTGCCACAGGCTCCATTTGAGATTCACTGTAGGAACATTTCCCGTCTCCCACCGACAAGAGAGACCCTTGAGGTCTTTCTTACCGATGGACGCAGGAAGGAAATAGTTCACCAGTTCATCGATGTCCTGAGTATCGCAGTCAAGAGACGTGTCTTGAATTTACCTAGGGATGAAAACCTGACACCAAGTGAAGTTTCAAAAACTTGTGATAGGAAAGCAAATGTTGCAATCCTGTTTTCTGGGGGTATTGATTCCATGGTTATCGCAACCCTTGCTGACCGTCACATTCCTTTAGATGAACCAATTGATCTTCTCAATGTGGCTTTCATGACCAAAGAGAAGACCATGCCAACTAGTTTTAACAAAAAAAGTGGAAAACAGGAAAATCGTTGTGAAATACCTTCTCAAGAATCCTCTAAAAGTGTTGCTCCTGCTGCTGCTGCTAGTCCTGATAAACAGTTCAGGGTACCGGATCGGATCACAGGGCGAGCGGGGCTGAAGGAGCTGCAGGCCGCTAACCCTTCCCGGACGTGGAATTTTGTTGAAATTAATGTTTCTCTGGAAGAACTGCAAAACTTCAGGACAACTCGAATATGCCGTTTAATCCGGCCCTTGGACACGGTGTTGGATGATGGCATTGGCTGTGCAGTGTGGTTCGCTTCGAGAGGACTTGGTCGGCTAGTGACCCAGGATGGAGGGCGATCGTATCAGAGCACGGCAAAGGTATGGCCCGGGGTTTCTGCTCGGAAGAATTTGAGACCTAATGTTAACCTTAAAGCTTTTAGCATTTAGGTTGCCAGAAGATAGCATATTTTAGTTCCATTTAAACTATAACACTGTATATATGACTTTTTAAAAATTGGGCATGTTTTACTATTTTGTGACTTTGTCCTGTGTTTTTTCTCTGGAAATGTTATCTTTGAGGTGATAATTCTTTAAGCTTTGCCTTTAGTTACTTTCCTCACCGGATGGAGCTAACCCTTCTCACGTGGCTTTCTTTCGCCCGTTCTAGGTGGTGCTGACTGGAATTGGTGCAGATGAGCAGCTTGCAGGCTATTCTCGTCATCGCGTTCGCTTTCAGACTCATGGGCTGGAAGGATTGAATAAGGAGCTCGAGATGGAACTGGGTCGAATCTCTTCTAGAAATCTTGGTCGTGATGACAGAGTTATTGGTGATCATGGAAAAGAAGCAAGGTAATTTTAATTATCTGAGTGTTACTGGGTAATTTTTTAAAAACAGTGAACTCTAAAAGGAGATTTTTAGGTTCCTTTTTTTTTTGGAGACTGTTCAAATGAAGAACGGCAGCAATAATATTTTGGCTTTTATTACAAGCACAGTCAGTCAGAAGCGAAGCTGCGGAGGATCCAGAGCAGCAGTTTTCTAGAACCCGTTCTCCAGGAAATGCCTTTTCAGTAATTTTCAGAGATGATACCATGATGTGATTGCTTTTAAGACTACAGTGAAAAAGACTGTAAAACTGAGGTAGTGAAACGCTGAGAGAGGATATTTAAAGGGTTTGTTCTGTTTTAAATGTTTGCTTTCCTCCCAGTAAGGGCATAGACCCTGTGCCCAGGTGCTCTCCTCCATGTTGTGGAACCTGGCTTTGTCTCTAAGACGTTTCTGTGTGTGTAGAGCTATACTGACTTAAGTGGTGGTTCTAGTACTGGATTCCCGTCTGTTCAATGTTTTTGGGCTTTTTTTTTTTTTTATGAAGATAAGCCCTGAGCTAGCATTTGTGCCCATCTTCCTCTGTTTTATATGTGGGACGCCTGCGACAGCATGGCTTGACAAGCGGTGCGTAGGTCTGCGTCCAGGATCCGAACCAGCGAACCCCGGGCGGCAGAAGCAGAGTGTGCAAACTTAACCACTGTGCCACTGGGCTGGCCCCTGTTGAAAGTTTTTTAAACACGGTTTAGTCATATGTTACAGATTACCCAGAACCTTCAAAGAGATCAAGGCGCTTTCATTACATATATTCTCTTTTTAATCTTGGGGATTTATTTTTACCTACAATGTGTGTCTGAAGGTAGTAAACAAGTGCTTGAACATAGCTTTTTAAAGCATTAAAGGTAAAAGGAAGATGTGTCATTTAGTTAGAAAAAGCAGAAATTTATTGAAGTAGGTTAATCTAGTAAGTGGCAGTTTATTCCACGGGCCTGCCCGCTCTGAGACGCCACTGCTGCTGCCTCTGCGTCAGTTGCCCTCCTTCCACTGAACTGTGGCTGCTTTACACACTTGTCATTCTTATGTTGCCAGTTCTGACACGTGCACAGTTTTGTCTACTATATCATTATTCTGTCATAATTTTCAAAATTTCTTTATAATGAGATAAATAATGCCCCAACGCAGTCTGTAAGATGTTTTCCCTTTTAAGGGTGTGTGTGAGAGAGAAAGAGAAATTAAATCCATTTCTTCAGCTAGGTCAGAGAAAAGGGGGTTTATTTTATTCATTAAAAGTGGCTAATTCTACAGGCCCCGTGTGATGCCCTCAGGTAGAAGTGCATATGAAGAATGTCTAAAACAGCTAATACAGAGTTGTGGTTTAACAAATGCCATTGTGGTGGCTAGATTTAAATAATCAATTTATTATGTATTTTGGCATACATATTAACAGTAATAATAGATTACTTTTTAAGAGATTTTAATAGATTATTATATGTAAATTAATTTGTTTTTACAATTAATTCATTTTTATAAAATATTCCATTTAACAAATACCTTTACCCCTTCCAATTGCTCTGAACTAGAATAAAATGTAATGAAACAACACTAAAGTAACTGTATTTGCATTTTGATGAATTCGGGGGATAGTCTTAAAGTATGTTAAACAAAAGAGAACAGAATTTTATCGGAACTAGGGAAGCCAAAAGGTCAAGAAGTTTGCTTTTTTTTTTTCAGGAAGATTAGCCCTGAGCTAACATCTGCTGCTAATCCTCCTCTTTTTTTTTGCTGAGGAAGGCTGTCCCTGAGCTAACATCCATGCCCATCTTCCTCTGCTTTCTATGTGGGACACCTACCACATCATGGCTTGACAAGCAGTGTGTAGGTCCACACCTGGGATCCGAACCAGCAAATCCTGGACTGCCAAAGTGGAATGTTTGAACTTAACCACTGTGCCCTGGGCCAGCCCCAGAAAGTTATTTTTTTAATCTAATACTTTGTTTTGTTACACGGATTTGTCACCATTTAAATGTTTAAGTGTAATGAAGCGATTTTGGTACCGTTGGTAAATGTTTCACAAGGTCAAGATTGTAGAGCCCTTCTATATTGGTTTCCTATCCCTAAAGTTCAGTTTCTTTGGACGTGATAAAGAGCAGACAGAGACTGAATAATTCACTGAAGACCATGCTTGTTTTCAAGGCATCCCCAAAGGATATCTTGAGAAACAATTTGAAATTATTTCTTGACACCATAGACTTAATTTATTTATCTATTGAGGCAAAATTTATTTTGTAGCATATGTATTAAAATCAGTCACGTGTTGTGAAATACCTTTTTAATGTGATTGAATTTTAGCTGTAAAATTGTGTAAATAACCAGAATATTTTAATTGAGAAAAGTAGTGCCTCCCCAAAATTAATTTTTTACTGTAAATTTTAACATGTTGAATAAAATGTAAAAAAAAAAAATCATAACACATTGATTTTATTTTTCTATACTGGTTATATTTATCTATTTATTTTAGATTTCCTTTCCTGGATGAAAGTGTTGTCTCCTTTCTAAATTCCCTACCAGTTTGGGAAAAGGCAAACTTGACTTTACCCCGTGGAATTGGTGAAAAACTAATTTTGCGTCTTGCAGCAGTGGAACTTGGTCTAACAGCGTGTGCTCTTCTGCCGAAACGTGCCATGCAGTTTGGATCCAGAATTGCAAAAATGGAAAAGAATAATGAAAAGGCATCTGATAAATGTGGACGGCTCCAAGTCATTTCCTTAGAAAACCTTTCTATTGAAAAGGAGACTAAAACATAATATTTTACAATGTAACAACATTTACTGAATGATGATGATAGAAAAATAAAACACTGTGCTGCTTTATTATTGTATAATGTAGTGGTTTTAAAGTTCATTACGTGGCTTTTTACTTAACTGTATGGTTTATTATAACCAATTTAGTCAAGTTGACACTGGAGAGAGAGAGATTATATTTGAAAGAACATCTTGAATATTTTAGACTGTAATACTGACATTGTTTTGAGCTCTTACATGGTAGTGTCCTGCCAGCAACACTAAAAGAAGGCAGCTTTTACTGACTCTTCATGGTGGCTACATCCAGAAATAATTTGTTATTGCTGTTGTCTGGGGCCTGGTTTAGGCAGGGCCCTATTTAACTGATAAGAGAACTAAGGTTTAGAGAAATTATACAATTGGCTTTAGATTCACACTCCTGAGCAATAATACTTGGTGCTTCTATTACATCTCTTTAGGCAGCTCATTTGCCCCCTCTGAGAACTTTTGAAAACTGTTTTAAACATTCTCCTGTCGCACGAATCTCCAGCCTCTTCCTCCTTGCCCCGTTCTCAGCTCTTGACATGGGCTTTTCACAGAGAGATCAGATTCATCAGGCCAAGAACTGCTCCCACTTTCCAACACCAGAACTTCTAACTGACCTTGTAGGTACCCCCATCCTTTTCCCCCTTCTTGCCATTAGAAAGGGAAATGCGTCGATCCAGCCAACAAAACGCTGTGCCTCCACTTGTTCTCTGTATCCCAACCCTTCCTGCCTTTCAGGAACCTTATGGTCTTCTCTCTCCAGTATCTTCAGCCTCCTCTCTGTAGAATCCTTCCTATCATCATCTAAAATGTTCTGGTCTATACCAATTTAAAATGCATGTCCCTGGTCCTACATCTTCCTCTGCTTACCTCTCGCCTCCCATCCACACTCACCTCTCCACTTTTTCACTCTACTCCACTCCAACTTGACATCCACCCACGTTATTCAGTTGTGTCCACCATACCCAGGTCACTGGGATCTATCCCCAATTAGGGCTGACACCCTTTTTGGATCTGGACATAATCATAGTAGGAAAGGAATTTTAGGATACTGACAAACAAGCCTGGCAAGACTTTCACATGCCCTGAATTTATTCCCCGGTAAATGTAATGTTCAAATCAGATTTAGATATTACCCGAATAACTCATCCCTCTACCTGAAGGCAAACAACTTCAAGTGTCTGTGTGATCCTGAGCACTAAATTGACATTGCTCATATCAGGAGCAGATAAACTAAGAGGTTTGCCCAGCACCATAGAGTTGAATATAACACTAGTTTTATAATAATAATATAGTTTAATTCTAAAAACAGCTATTATTTATATAGAGCTGACCATGTGCCCGGCACTATTCCGTGAGCTTTACATGTATTTAGTCAGTTGAACTCTAGGGTATCTGCTCCAGCAGGATACTCTCTCTGCGTGGTTTGTGTGTGTGTGTTTTTTTCAGTCCCCAGAGGGCCTGATTGTTTACAAGCTTCTGGCCATTCAATCCCATAAACTCTGGGATGAAGTTCTATGTTAATCCTTAAACAAAGGAACAATCTTGCCCAAGATTTGAGACACTTAGAACAAACCATCTGAGTACCAGAACAAAAATCTTTTAAGTAGAGGCATGTACACAGAGTGTTTGTAAGGACAAACATGCAAATCTCTGAAAGAAGGCAGTGTCTTTTTGACATCCCTTGCCCTGGTACAGCAATCATAAATTTACTAATATTCAGTACCTCTATAGCAGGTAAAATAATGACATGGTTGGAGTAAGAGAAATTCTCCCCTGAAACAGTCACCAAAAACCTCCATGTTGCTAAATTCAGTGGAAAAGTTTCAGTTCTCACCTCCCTTGACCTAACAGCAGCATCCAAAGATGTTGGCCCTTACCTTATTTGTGAGACACTTCTCTTGGCTTTTGAGACCAATCTTGGTTGTCCTCCTGCCTTCCTGACTGCTCACTCTGTCTTCTTTTTGACACCACCCTCTCCATCTGACCTTTAAATATTAAATTTCTCAGGTCTCTATCCTGGGTTCTCAACTGTTCTCTGTTCTCTCTTGACTTCAGCCACTCCCCTGGCTTCAGTACCCTAAGCCTGCCCAAGTGTATACATCTAACCCAAGCTGCCATTCTTAGGCAGTCCTGTATATCTAAGGCATATCTGACACCCCTACTTGGTTTTCTCACAGGTACATCAAGGTCAACATGTCCACAGCTGAACTCTCACTCCTGCCATGACCCTCTGTTGCTCCTGACAGAAATTTGGGTGTCACCTAGACCACCACCTTTTTCAACCCTCCACCCCCATCTAACCTGTTACCAATAGGCCACCTCATTACTTCTCAAACCCATCCCCAGCTCTCCGTCTCCACTGCCACCGCTCAGCCTGCACCTTGCCTCTACTGCCACCAGCCCACCATAAACTTTTAGAATAAAGTTCAAAACCATTAACTCAGCGGCCTGCATGAACTGGCCTTCACCTACCACTCCAGCCTAATTTTGTGCCCACATCTCTCTTGTTCTCTATCCAAGGTTTTCTTCACTTTCTCAAAAATTTCAACTTTCTTCTCAGCTCAGTTCATCACCCGTGGTTCCCTATCTCTGGAAAGCTACTTCAGCTCTTCGCTTGGGTAGTTCTTTTTCATCTTCCAGGCTCAGCTTAAAAGATCACTTCCTCAGGGCGGCCTTTCCCGGTCCTTGGTCTTGGTTAGCTTTCCTTCATGTGCTGCCATTACATCTTACACCTATCATACTGTTTAAATATAGTCGTGTGATCATCTGTCTAATTGTCTGCCCTGTTGCCCAGGGTCTCCAACTCCTAGCATAGTGCCTGGCTCATAATAAGCGTTCCATACACGTTTGTTGAATGAAGCAATAATGATGGCGGCGGGATTCCAACTCAGGACTACCTCCCAGCCTGGAGCATTCACCTCTGCCACTCTGTTTTTGTGTTTTCGCAGAGCCAAATCCTGAATGTAGAAAGAGAGCAGCACAGCGCCGGGAGCAGGAGGTGGGACTGAGTTCCCCGGGGAGGGAGGGAGGGGCATCTGTAGGGGAAGGTCTGAGCACAGGGGCCCCTTGGGGCGCGGCCCCGGGACCAATGACTTCGTCTGGCGCCTGGGCGGCCGTGGGTCGGGCCTGGCCGTGAGCCGCGGACGGCAAGGAGGCCTCCCAGGCCCTCGCCTCAGGAAACCACGCCCCGCCCCAGACCTCCCCGCGGCGGCTCCCCGCCTCCTGCGCAGCGGGGCTCCTCACGGTGGGGTCCGGCCTAGTGAGAAGCCACTGGAGACGATCCCTGTCCCCGGCCCCCAGGAATACTCCGGGGAGCAGCGTGGACGCAGCTTCCCTGTCCTAGACAAGAAAACAGTCGTTTCAAAGTAGGTTTCTTCCCTTTCCTTGTGCTTTCTCCTCTCCCGTGTCCGTGTGGGCACAGGTCTTGGACCTGAGTAGGGACAGACTTGGGTTGCTTCTGATTCTGAAGATGTGAAACCTTAGGCACGTTCTGCAGCCTTCTTAGTCCCCATCTCTGTGTTCGTAAAGCGGGGATACCAACGCCTCTCTTTGAGCTGGGTTCTCAGAAAGTGCCTTGCTGAATTAGCAGCATTGGCATCGCCTCTAACTTTTCAGAATTGCAAATTCTCTGGCCTTAACTCCAACCGATTGAATCAGAAACTCCAGGGTAGGGTCCAGCAATCTGTTTGAACAAGCCCCAGGTGATTTCATGCAAGCTAAATTTTGAGAGCTGCTGTATGAGGAGCGAATTAAATGAAATAAATAAAATATCGTGTACAGAGAACCAGGCAAACAGTCGATGCTCAATGAATAGTCGTTATAGTTATTGTTATTCCAGGAACAGGGAGGCATTCAGTAGCACAGAAATGGAAAGTTAAGCAGGCACTTCTTGTCCTTCCTTTTCTTTTAAGCAAGTCTTTTCTTCCTTAAAAAAAAAAACCCCTAAAAACAAAATAAACATGCAAAAAAGTCTCTCCAACAAAAAAGAATAGGTATGCAACAGTAGCTTCTCATATATAAACTTAAATTTCTTTTTTTGACATATTTCTTAGTATCTTTTGACTTCTGTTGAAAAGTAGAACATGATTAATGTTAAAGGCTTTACAGTTTTAATTGTTTTAAATCAAATTTCAACTTTCTTACGCTGCAATTAGTTTAAGATTGAAAAATGTAATAGAACTACCATATGATCCCAGCAATTCCACTTCTGGGTATTTATCCTAAGAAAACAAAACCACTAACTTGAAAAGATGTATGCACCCCCATGTTCACTGAAGCATTGTTTGCAATAGCCAAGATGTGGAAACAACCTAAGTGTCCGTCGATGGATGAATGGAGAAAGAAAATGTGGTGTACATTTACAATGGAATGTTACTCAGCCATAAAAAAGAATGAAATCTCGCCATATGTGACGATATGGACGGACCTTGAGGCATTATTCTAAGTAAGATAAGTCAGACAGAGAAAGGCAAATACAGTATGACCTTAATATATAGGAATCTAAAAAAAAAAACCCCAAGCTCATAGATACAGAGAACAGACAGGTGATTGCCAGAGGCAGGGTTGGGGGTGGGCAAAATGAATGAAGGAAGTCAAGAGGTACAAACTTCCAGTTATAAATAAATGTCATGGGGATGCAATGTACAACATGGCAAGTATAGTTAATAATACTGTATTGCATATTTAAAAGTTGCTAAGAGAGTAAATCTTAAAGGTTCTCAGGGCTGCCGGGTGGCATAGTGGTTAAGTTTGTGGCTCCGCTTCGGTGGAGGTCATGGGGTTCGTGGGCTTGGAGTCCTGGCGTGGACCTACACACCGCTCATCAAGCCATGCTGTGGTGGCATCCCAGGTGCAAAGTGGAGGAAGACTGGCACAGTGGGGACAATCTTCCTCACCACAATTCTGTAACTATATATGATGATGGATGTTAACTAGACTCAGTGTGGTGATCATTTCAAAATATATACAAATTATCGAATCATTATGTTGTACACTTGAAACTAATGTTGTATGTCAATTATGCCTCAATAAAAAAAGTTAAAAAACAAAAAGTTTGAAAAATGTAATGGTTGACCATAAAAGAATTCATCTAATAAAGATGAAGGTACAGATTTATTTCTCGAGAGATCCAGCTTCATTACCATGGCAAATTTTATTGCTTGTCTTTTCTTTTTTTTTCATTGCAGAAACTTCAAAAAGGACACAATAGAATTAATTAGAAATGTTAAGATTGCCCAAGAAAGGATTACTTAGATTTGATCAAGTTCAAGATGAAGAAACCTACTTGGAAAATTTAACAGTGCAGAGAAATGCTTCTGCTTTTTTTGAAAAATATGATCGGAGTGAAGTACAAGAATTGCTCACTACTGTGCTAGTTAGCTGGTTGTCTGCCAAAGAAGATGTCCGCTCTCAGTTTGATGTCCCCTGTGGAATTATGACTCAAATGAATAATGTCGGCTTTTCCACTGCAATCCTGCTGACTCCTGTGGACCCCACCGCCCTCTTAGACTATAGAGAAGTCCATCAGATCATAAGGGAGTTGGCTGTTGGAATTTATTGCTTAAATCAAATTCCTTCAATCAGTTTAGAAGCTAATTATGATCAGAGTTCTTCTTGTCAATTACCTCCAGCTTATTATGATACCAGAATTGGGCAAATTCTGATCAATATTGACTACATGCTGAAAGCACTATGGCATGGAATATACATGCCCAAAGAAAAACGAGCCAGATTCTCTGAACTGTGGCGTACCATCATGGACATCGATCCAGATGGGAAGCCTCAAACAAACAGAGATATTTTTGCAGAGTTTAGTTCAGCAGGTAAGAGAGTTTGACACATTTTATTTTTATTAGAAGCCATTTTTTAAATTTAAAAGTAATTTATCTGGGCTCAGTTTTATGTATTTAGCTGCATTTCTTAAAAGAGACCTTTTAAACGCCTAAGAATCTTTTCAATAAAATTTTAATTTTTTTCAGTGTCACCAAGAATTATATTTTAAGTCAAACATCTTGCCTCTTTCATCTTAATCTCCAGTTTCTGCAAAATGTATCAGATTCAAAATAACCTAATGGAGAGTTTTCAGTTTATATTTTTTGTCTTACAGGGCCTAGCTAGGAAAATCAGTAATAGAGCCAAGAGTAGAATTGGAGTGCAATGAGAAAAATCTCCAAACTTGAAAACAAAATGATTGCCAGATTGGTTAGCCATGCACTTTGCCGTTTTTATAAACCTCAAATGTGACAGATATAAAAATTGAAGTTAAAGATAGACATGCATCAGCAACCCGAGCTTTGGTTTCCTGAATCTTTATTCCTGATTCACCTAACTGTAATTCCTCCCTCCTGAGGGCTACACTTCTCTAAAGCCTGTAAATAAGCAATAGATACCATTAAGTCCTGGTGCATCTCCTTCAGCATATGTAAATTTTTTATTGAAGCTTTTTTAAAAAAGAAATTTCCCATAGTTCCTTGCAGCAGGCCAAGTGGAATGGGGAGTGAAATGGGAAATGTGTGCCCCGGACAGTGTTTCCAACTGCTTTCATTAATAAAATATATCTAATCACTTTCTAAATAGATTTCCAGAGTTTGTGGGCACAGGCTTAAAAATAAGCCTCAATTCTGGTAAAAATATATTGGAATGTCACTTGACTGGAGGAGAGAGCGTGGTGATAGATTTTATATAGATTTTATTGTATCTGAAACTGAAAAAGGATGACAGCTCATCCTTCAGGAATAAAATGTCACCCCAATGGTTCCTTTCTTAGCTATTCTGAGAACAAATCTGTTTATTTGTGTAGTGCATGTAAATTGGCTGCACATTATGGTGTCGATATTCAAAAATATAATATTTTCAATCTTTATTGCACTTATTTTATATGTAATTTTAATACGGCAAGAAGCTTTTGCATAATCTTACTAAAGCAGAAAAGGATTAATATTCTCCCCTAATTAGCCAGATTTCCCTTAGCTAAATAGAGCTAATAGAAGCTTTTAATGTTAAATCAGGTGGAAATGAACCACATTTATCTGAAATGGACATATAATTGAGAAAATTATCTGAAAAAAAACTTTAGTTTGTCAACGTAAATCTGGTTACTAAAGAAAATACCTTGAAAACCAAAGTAGTTGTTTGTTACGTTCTCAATAAAATGTAGAAGTATTATGATCATTTGAATATTTAATGCAGTTAATATGGTAAGTTAGTATCATGGAATTGTTTAATGGTTTTCTTTCCATATTTTTTTCTTCTCTGTCATTGATAGCTAAATCAAAAATTATATACACACATGTACATAATATATGTTTATAAAGAACTCTGGATTGATTTATTCATTTTACAAATATTCATTTAGCTTTTATTTGTTGCTGAGACACAAAAATAAGTCTGATGTTAAGAAAAAGTAAACAGTAATCTTAAGTGTAAGCTCCATGAAAAAAGGGTCCTTACCTGCCTTGTTTATCCTGGTACATTTAGTGTCTAAAACAGTACCTGACACATAGTAGGCATCAACAAATATTTATTAAATTGCATTAAATGAATTGAATTGAATTAATGAGTAATTACATGGAGCAGGGGTGTCACACATCTTGAGAGAGTTTCTACCATTACCAGTGGATCAGGTTGGAGATTAAGTCTAGCATGTGTGTCCCAGAGGAACTTTGTAAACTGAGGGAGCAGCCCTCAGCAAGGGTATCACAGGTAGATAATACTCAAAGTTTTGACTGTCCCCAAGTGTCCAGTAAGGATGGTGTCTAGGTACAATGGCCGCAATTGGGTAGTCCTTCCCCCACCACCGCCTTCAGCACTGCGCACTGTTGAGCACTTCTGAATCTTGGTTAGGACCTGAACCACAAAAGCATCTGTTTGCCAACTATGCCTTTTACTGTTTCTGTGGCTGGACTGCTGTGAAGTTCAAATGCCTGAGAATAAGATTTGCTTGGTGACAGTAACACAACTTGACTCACCTGCTTTGGGTTGGGTTTCTAGATGTGTTATTTCAGGTGGCCTAAGTGTAGCAGCAAGCAGTAGTCTCTTGAAAATGGTACCTCTATGTCTCAAAGAAAGTTTAGATAGCTAATAGCTCTCATTTTCATTCAGGGTAAAGTAATCAACTTCTGTTGAGAGCAGACTCTAAGAGTGGTGAGTTTAAGGTAGAAATTCTTCTCCTCTGGGAGAGAATTATTCAATCTGTGGTGTTGGTGGAATCAGCACTAATACCATCTGGCTAGGTCCAGAGTTATATAGGATTGGAGGGTCCCTGGCTTCTAAAACAGTACGGCTGAAACTGGAACCTCATAAATCCTCTCTTGTTCAGGACTTTGGGGGTGATTAGGGTGAAGAAATGCAGAATATTGCCATTAATATCTGGTGAATTCTACTAATGACTGGTCTGGTAGTTCCCTCTTAAATGCCACTGACACTTTGGCATCATGTAGATGCATTTCTTGAAGAGAACATGGCATGGTCAAAGTCTTAAAGCATTCACCCAGAAATGCTATTATTGCTGTTAGTTTAGGACTTCCAAGGCTAGCTCAGGTCATGTAGATAAAATGTAGCTAAATTAAGATGTCCTTTTAATGGTTGATAACCCTTCTATCCTGGAAGTTGTCCAGTAATCCATTTGCTTATCACTAGTAGATGGCAGGGAACATTGTACAAGCCAGGTGATGTCCTCATGTACTTGAATTGGCCAGGATGTCTCTGGAAAACTAAGTCTTGTGGTTTGCCCTTCCTGATCAGGATGATGGCAGGAGCTTTGTGAAGATCTGATCTCCGTGGAGGTTAAGGATCAGCAGGAATGGATAGTGGTTTCCAACAATGTTAGAGCCTTGACAATCCCGACAAAAATTGGGTTTGCTTTTCTTCCTTTTTACAAAGATTACTTGGGACTCTCATTGGAGAGGAGGTGGGACAATGAACCATGATTCCAATCTGGCATGTGTCAAGCAAGGCCAGAGGTGACAGATTTGACTGGCAAAGAAACAAAGAGGTTTTTTTAGATTCAGATATCTAGGTGGAAATTTCCATTGTAGAAGTCAAATTCTGGAGAGTGATCAGGGTTAGAGGTACACATTGAGGAGCCTTTCACATATTAAGGCCACAAGATCCTTTGGATCATCCAGTGAGAGCATCAATAAGAACAAGAGACATGCCATGGCAGGGGGAGCACGTGTCCTGTTGTATAACTAAGGATAGAGGGCTTCTGCTTAGTTGATGACAAACTCACTTACATCAAGCAACTTCATGACCCACCATCTGGTCTATTGGTCCAAGCTGTCCATCATATCTGAGGCCATCCTCCATAAGAATTCCCTCACAGTGGTGCTCCTGGTTGAGGGGATCAGAGATGCATAGGAACATTCTAATCAAGATGTAGGTGGATGGGGCCGGCCAAGTGACACAGCAGTTAAGTTCGCACGTTCCACTTTGGCGGCCTGGGGCTCACCGGTTTGGATCCCGGGTGCAGACATGGCACCGCTTGGCAAGCCATGCTGTGGTAGGCATCCCACATATAAAAAGTAGAGGAAGATGGGCGTGGATGTTAGCTCAGGGCCAGTCTGCCTCAGCAAAAAGAGGAGGATTGGCAACAGTTAGCTCAGGGCTAATCTTCCAAAAAAAAAAAAAAAAGATGTAGGGGGAACGGGGGAGCACCCAGAAACTAGTGCTGTCTTCTTTCCATTGCCTACATTTTCAGGGTGATGTTTAAAATATTTAACCACCAGTGCAGCGTGGCAACAGAACAGACATCAGCCATAATGCTGAAACAGGGTCTCAGAGACCTCCTGCTTGTTATCTGTACCCTTTGCTGGATCATGGAGCTTTCTAGGCTATCCCAGGGTGGGGAGGCATTCAAAGAGCTCTGGGCTATAGCAGTTCAATTTACCAAACAATGTGGAAGCCTTCAATATTTTAACAACCAGTGTGGCCATGTTGATACATATCAGATAAATATCAATCCTGGACATTTCTACTTAATTCTCCTTTCCTGGTTGGGAACCCATGTCTTGACTTTTGTGATTCAACCTCTAAAATATCTCAAAATCATCTGTTTTGGTTTGTCTCCACTGCAACACTGATACAGAACACTCTTTTCTCTAGCCTTACCCACTGCACCTGCCTTCTTACTGCTCTCTTTGCCTCACATCCTTTCACTGTATGTTAATGAAGCTGGAAATCTTTCCAAATCCACTCACTATACCACCATGTGCCTTGAGACAAGTGTTGTGTGTGTTTACACCAAAGCACTTTGTGATATTGGCTGCTGGGCCATCAAAGATGAGCATCATACCAGGAGCAGAGACTTTCTTCTCCCTCCACTGCACTTTGGGAGTCTGCTGAAGAACCAGCAGCATCAGCATGCTTCAGGCACTGTAACAGTGGTATAGTGCAAACACTGGTAAATGACCAAGCAGCACACACACTAGACCTGTTAGAGCAGGAAACTCCAACAGAGGGAAAACTCACAGAGGTAGCAGCAGCAATAGGTACAGGTTCCCCATCATGCAACACACCTGGAGCATCACTGTGAAATTTTGCAAGGCCAAGCGCCAGACCCGGCGAAAGGGACTCAGGCCATGGAGCTTTTATGCTACATGATTAAGGAAACGCCAGGTCCAAGACGAGGATGCAAGAGCAGTGTGTGTTATCCTAGGCTACCTCCCAAATTAGAGCCTGAACTGAGGACTTAAGTCAGGGTAGTTTATGGGAAATGACTCCAAGGAACAGGAGTGAGGGACAGGAAAAGTGAATGGACCAGGAGGGAACATCAATCCAGGGATGTACTGTTGAGCTTTCACCAGCTGGCCAATTGGGGTCCGTTTTGCTTGGATTCTCTGAGGAGTCACATACAATAGACTTCAGAATTGTCAGCCAGAGGGATGGAAGAGGGGAGCCTGTAGCCAATGCCTCCTCTCCTCCGCTGTTCAAAGGTTGCATGGAGGTGAACTCCCTGGCACTTCAAGATTTGTTCGTGTATCAGAATGACTGGATGGGTTGCATCAGGAGTCCAACACAGCAGCGGCAGAGAAGCCCCAGGGGAAAATAAGGGCCATGTGGTGCATGAGAGGCAAGGTGCAGTCAGGTTATATCTGTGTGGAGCTGGCTGATTCATCAACAGCTAGAGTAAAAAATACAGTCTAAGAAGAAGTGAGGTAGGGAACAAAAGGTGTCTGATATACAGTGTGACTCTTGGAAACCTGGCTCCAGCTCTGTCCTCCCAGCTTAGTCCTTGTAGTTGCAGCTGTATGATGGCAGGCTAGCAGCGAGAGTCGCTATTTAATTATTCGTGTTTGGGGAAACAGCACTTCCTCTCTTGGCAGAACTGGGAGACTGGATTTAAGTCTTGCAACTGACCATGTGATGGCCTTAAACACTGCTCCAGTGGATTTCCAAGGAACTTTGCAGGGGGCCAGCTCTTTTTCCGGGAGTGCCGACTACTGGGAATCAGTCTGGCCAAATTAAACTTTACCTTGCTGATAACTTTGCACTGTACAAAGCCAAAAGCAAACACAACTCTTCAAAAACAGTAGCAAAGGCAGTAGAGAACAGAGCGCACTAAAAATCTGTTCATATCCAGTTTTCTGAGAGGAGATTTTAATTAGGGCAAGTCCTTTGATGTAAGTAATTCCTGGGTTCTTGGATTTATTGCATGAAGTTTGGGGGATGAGAGAAAGAAGAAAAAGATATTTTTGTGGTAGGAAAATGGGGAAGGGGAACTTTTAGTTTAAATCCTAGAGAAAGATATGACCTTATTTAATACCACAAGCTGGTAAAGTGAAATGTTTATTTTTTATGCCCCTGTCCTTTACCTGAAATGCCCTTCTCCCTGCCATTCACCCACTCTTTCACATTCTTCCCCAGGTTATTGATAGTCATTTTCTGAGACTTGATTCAAAGACAGCCTCCTCTATTTTGTGCACACTATACCATTTTGTATTGAAATTATTGCCTTCACCTCTGTCTTCCTTATTAGACCCTAAGCTTCTCCTGGAAAGCACAGTAAAGTGTGTCTTTTTTATCTTTAAATTCTCAGCACCTTTTACGGAGCTTGGTACACAGTAAACTTTCAATACATGTACAAATTAAATTGTTAATAACAGATAGAATGTAAGAGAAAAGGAATTGTGGGAGACTCTGGTTTCTAGTTTTTGAGGAACTGATAGATAAATAGCACCATTAACTGTGATAGGGAATGAAAGAAAGTGGATTTTGGGGAGAGGAAAGATGAATTTAGTTTGGAAGTGCTTCTGTGACATTCAGGTAAAGATATTTATTAGGCATGGAGAAAGAATCTGGAGTTCAGGAGCAAAAGCAGGGCAGGAGATAAGACTAAAAGAAATTAGCATAGAGGTGAAAACAATGGAATCTTGTGTTCCCTTCCCTCACCTTTCAAATTTAGTTATATCCAATTTTTGCTTAAATCTTTCCTCGTTTTTTACTTTATTATGACTTTGTACATCTTCCTAGCTGATTAGCATAAAGTGCTATGATCACACTTCCTTTCTTTAATAACTTTTTATTTCTCGTCACATGAAAAATTGTGTCATTTTTAAAATTAACTTCGTTTTCCATCACTAACTCGGCCCCAAACTTTTGAACAGAAATACCGACCTCCTGTCAGTAAAGTGAACTCTCACAAACGTGTCTCTGGACACCTTCATCCTCCTGCTTCTGTCCGAACCCGCTGATTCTTCTCTAGGCACTTTCCTCTACTGCTCTCCAAATTCCATTCTCCCATTCTCTGCCCTCCCTCCTGCTCTCCCTTCCCCGGCTCCTTCTCCCTCCCTCTTCACTCCATTCTGTCTCTCCTCTGAGAGGCTTTCCCCACCTGCCTCCGATCCTTGCTGTTTGTTCTCCTGTAGCAGTGAGGCAGGAGCAGGGCTTGCTGACTAGCACGCCCTCACTGCAGGGTGATCAGGAAGAAACCTTACCTTTTCCGTCAGGAGCCCCTCCCCACACACTATATCTGTAGGTCTTTTCTCTTAGACTGGTCTGTTTCCTCCAGTCTCCTGCCTGGAGGGAGGGCGAAGACTGTGGGACCAGAGGAGGAGAAGGGGCTGTGTGTCTCCCCATTCAGGACACAGACTCTCACTTAACCTGGTCGTCAGCACACGGGTTCACAGCCCTTTTAGTGAGGAAGGGAAGGAGCTGTACTATCTGGGAATCTCCTTAATCAGGACTTTGAACCAATCCTTTTTTTTTTTTTTTGAATTCCAACACTGTGACTTGTTCTTCAGAGGTTCCAATTTCTAAGCCTTTCTGCTATTCTTTGGTGAGAATTGACTTGCTGCCCATTGGTTCCCACCCACCCAAGCCAGAAAGTTTTAGAGGTATCAACAATGCTATGGCTTATATTTAGATTTTTTTAAGTCAGAAGCACTCTAATTTCTTTATATTCTTGATAATTTAACTGGCTCTTTTGCAAAAGGGAGATGAATCATAGCGGCCATTTAAAAAATCCAAGAGTATGCTGGCTTTTTAAAAGAAGTAGATTTGAGGAAGAATAGAAGGGGCACGTTGATGGATTATTTACACTTTAAGGCACCTATGTTACAAACAAACTCCACGTTCTCCACAAAGTCATATTTTATGATTCCAAGCAGTTTTCTCAAGTCTAGATTAAGGGTAACGTTGTAGATGTAACTATCTTTAGAAACACAATTTGACAACAAGAAAGTCCTTAATTTCGTCATAAATGGGAAGAAAATGTAACAGGAAATCTGTCATTTGTAATAGAGTAAAATTGTTTTGTTTCTTATGATTTCGTCATGCTTAGTGAGCAAGTAATTTCCTTGTTTATTGTATATGTTTAACTTCTATTATCAGCAAAAAGAAGAAATGTATAATACAGGGACTGAAAAAGCAAATTATGCTTTTAACTCAAGAAAGAAGCTGATTCTTTGCTTAAAGGAAGATCATATTTTCTTCTTCTTCCATATTTTGCTTGATTAAAGATGCGACATGTGGAATTGTGTTTTTTTCCTCCAAAGAAGGGAAATTTGTTTTCTTTTAATTCCACAAGCTTGCATGTTTCTTTACCCTGCTTTGTTACCACGCATCCATCTGCTTTTCATCTTTAACAATTATATTGCTGTCTCATTATTCCTTTGCTGTCATGTTAGTAGGAATTCAAGATGAAACTCTGTGTTCAATCTGCTATATTTACGTAGAAGCCAAATATGAAGTTTTCACTAGCTAAAATTTTTCTTTTTTATGTGAAGGTCTGATTGATATTACAAAGGATCCAGACTTTAATGGAATCTATGATGAAGACATGAATGCAGATCCGACATATAATCCCAATAGCCCTGAAGAAAAAGCTATATTTATGAAATATGCTGAAAATATTTTGCTAAAGTTGACATTCAGTACCACACAAGTTCAACAATGTGAAAATGTTTTTATATTTGAAACAGCCTATTGGCTTACGAATGCTATAAAATATAATCAGGATTATCTTGATATTTGTACCTACCAGAGACTACAGCAGAGATTATATCTTCAAAAAAAGGTTATTCAAAAACACTTTGAAAAGAACAAAGAAATCAGAAGAGGGCTAGGATACCTAAAGTTAATATGTTTTCTGACTCCATTTCTACTAAGTTTAAAAAAGAAGATGAAAGTCCCATATTTAACTAGTCTGCTTCAGCCTTTTTCAGGTAAGAGTATCACCAAAATTCAAATTTAAAATATAGATATATGGGGCCGGCTCCGTGGCCCGAGTGGGTAAGTTCGCGCGCTCCGTCCGCTGTGACGGCCCAGGGTTCAGATCCTGGACGTGGCCATGGCACCGCTCGTCAGGCCACATTGAGGCGGCGTCCCACATCCCACAACTAGAAGGACCTGCAGCTAAGATATACAACTGTGTACAGGGGGGGTTTGGGGAGACAAAGCAGAAAAAAAAAAAAAAGATTGGCAACAGTTGTTAGCCCAGGTGCCAATCTTAAAAAAAATAAAATAAAATATATATTAAATTTACACTTAAATTCAATTTTGTTTCTAGTATGCAGGTCTAACCATGTAACCTAGCTGTAGCCTGTTAGAAGGAAACAAACAAAATTTAATGTCTCCAAAGTAATTAAAAATACTTGGTATATGTACATAGTACTTGGTATATATTTATACCAATTATAAGGGCTGTTGAAAGACTTAAAATGAGTTCTGAGAAAATGAGAAATAGTCCATGTTGCTGGTGGGACAACATTGTGAATATATCATATCTCATCCAAATTACTCTTTAAATTCAATGCACTTCTACTCAAAACCTCTATCGTGTTTTTCATGAAAGTTTATAAATTGATTCTGAAATTAATATGAAGCACTAAAGGATCATATATGCTCTTACATTTCTGAAAAAGAGATGGAAACATATTTTAAAACTTTAGTAATGTATTGGCACTGTAATAAACAAATAGACTCATGTAAGTGAACAGAGAGCTGAAAGAGGACCATGTTTATATGGAATTTGGCACGAATGTAGTGCAAACTATTCCTTCCACTCAGATTAGCAAGCAATTTATATATTTTCTTTGGTGCCCAATGTAGGTTTATTATAGTGGGCTTTCTATTCAGATGGCAATTTTCAGTAGAAGTTTTGCAAATCATTTAAGTAAATTTTGTATCATGAGAATACAGATGGTGAAGATTATCATCCATGTCTGTGAATTATTTAAGACTGGACTCACGACCATGCTTGTCCCACGTGCAGGTTGGGGGACAGCAGGTGTATGGAACTACCAGGGCCTTGCTTAAAAAGCACGTTAGGTATATGTGTAATGTTTTGTTACCTAAATTATTGAAGCAACTATGACTAAATGTTAATAGTTAATTCCAGATGGTGAGATTAGGGAGTTACATTATTCTTTGTAATTTTCTATACCTTTTATATTTCTCAAAATACAGTATATACTTTATATTGCTGAAACCACATTCTGCTAACAAGTCAAAATAATTGAACAAACCTAATCCTTACTGAGATTTTAGAAAATTAATTTTTTTAAATGTTATATGTGTGGTTTCATTACTTTTCAGAAAAATGGGCTGGTTATTTTTGTCATGTGAGAGATACCCCCCTATTTCTTTTTAATATCTCTTTTTACCTAAACTAGCCCAGGTAAGTTTTTGTTTATTTAACCAAGGATTCTTTAAGGCACAGTGTGTCAAATCTCTTCTGATAATCGAAGGTAAGATATTAATCTTGAGCTCACACATAAAAATCGGTAAGTAGCATGATGGTTTGACTATTTTGAAATGCTTGTACAATGAAACCTCAGAAAATGCTCAAAGCATTTTCTAATAGCATAAATAATTTTATAGACTGAAATTGCCCAGATTTTCATTTCGTGTGGATTTTTCCACTTTGTTTACGTGAGTGAGAATCTAGATCTCCAAAATATGATTGTTATGTGCTTTTTCCACTTTTTAAATAAAAGTTTGTTTTCATTTTTGGAGATGACAAGGTCAAGACAGAGCGAGAATTGCCTCCATTCATTTATGGACGAGATTTTAAATGCCAGAATTTTCACTACAAAGAGAATCAGTATTTTCATGTTCATGGAGGAATTGAATTTGATATCAGCACCCCTTCAATTGAGAATGCTTTGGAAGATTTTCAGGTTTAAATTATTGTTGTTCCTGGAATGTTTTGTCGTTTCACAACTCTTTTATCCTACTCTCCATCCAGAAAGAGTCTCTGGTGGTACAGGCACTTGGCAGCTCTCCAAATGATTATCTTCCCAACTCACTAATTTTTCCATACATTCTGTGACATACATGAATTAAGTCTAACTATTTCTAAGGTACTATGTTAGATGTCAAAGACAAAATGATAAATAAGCTAGATACAACTATCATCCTTGCAGAGTTTACAGACCTCTAATGGACCATATTTGCCCTAGAATAGTTAACCAAAGAGTTCAGTAGAAATCCCTGAATATTTCACTACATGTTCTTCCATTTCCTCAAAGATTAGTATCAGAACAGAGATCCTCCAGAGTTTGGGAACAATAATTCTTCATCTGGAGTTTAGTATAAACATTATACATTTCAATTGTCATATTGTCTATATTGTATCTTTCCTTTTGTGTTTTTTCCTCACTCCCAAATTAGGAATTGGATACACACAGTCATTATTAGGGTCTTGTGGGATTTTATGTTAAAAATTTGTCACTTACATGTTTAAAATTTTATCTAAAAGAAGTCATAATTGTTTAGATTTGTTTAAAGATATGTTTTTAGTAACATAACTCATATTTTAGAACAATTTAGAAAAAATACGGGATTGTGCTGCTAATACATTTGCAGAAGATTCAGGATACAAAGAATATTACTCAATACCAGTCATGGAATTTAACGGAAAAAGGTAAGGAACTTTCCATAATTATTCACAGTAACTGGAACTTGTTGAAAGTTAGCAGAAAACAAGGAAAGTGTTGAAATGCAAAGGTCTACTTAAAACCTCTGTATGGAGATCCTAGAACAATAATATCCGCCATGAATGACGTACAGACTCAACAAACTAAGTTATATATATATATTATATATATACTATAAGTAAATATATATACTATAAACATAACTGTTATGTTTATTACTTTATAAGGTTTGATACATTCTGTATAAAATTATAGTGATATAATTAGCTCTTACAATTAACACAGTGGTTAAATGGGGTTGGAGGTAAGGATCAAATCCTACGGGCCCACTGAAAGCAGTGGACTCAGCACATACCCCTTCATTTCCATAAGGAATATGATTTAAAATCCTCTTCCTCTGCTGGGTCTTGTTATACCTGTCATCTTTTGAGCAATGTGTTTCTCTCAGTATTGCTAGGGTCCTTCATGTATGGTGTTCTTGGATTTTCATATCTTGGACACTGAAGTTTGGAAATATGGGAAATAGAGCTCAGAGGAGACATTTGGGTTGGCGGTAGAGACTTGAGATTTAAAAGCATATAAGAGAGGTTTTTGTTTTGTTTTTCTTAAAGGCATGTAAGTATTTGAGAGAATAGGGCCAAGTCTAGAACTCTGAAGAAGAGCAGCTTTTAAATGGGGTAGGGAGAAGCAGAGGAGAGAGCAAAGGAGAGTGAGAGGAATGATATAGGCAGAGGAGGACCAAGAAAGTATGCTAATATAGAAGCCAAATGGGGAGAATTTGAAAAATATGGAACTAATCAAAAGCACCAAATTCAATAGAGAAAAAGGCCAAATCAATTTGATACTGAAGAGAGCCCTCTAAATTTGGCAGTGACTTGGTAAGAGAATTTTAGTTGTGGCTGTACAAGGCTGTATGTATTGAGTTGAAGGGTAAAGTTGAGGAGAGTCCGTGGGATGTAAAGAAGTAAAGACACAGATTGCAAATTTCTTTCAAGATGCATAGCAGTGAGGGAAATAAGAGAAATAAGGCAGAGGGAGAAGCAAGATAAATAATGAAAGGTGGATCTTTCCATTGACTAGTGCCTGAATGCACACGTGGTACTAGAGCTGAAGTCAAAGACCGTGTGGCTAACGACCTCCATGATATTGAAGACAATTAAGCAGCAGATCTCATGCCTCTGGAATGGACAGTTGGCGTGCATCTCCCTGGAAGAAGAATCTCTCGCTCAGGGACCCAACACTATTGACATACCCCATGTACAGTCCTTCCCAAGCTTAATAGTGTCCTGGAGCCACCTCTGAATAAAGCTTTATTCTTCCAGGTTCTAATGTCTGGCTGGACACTAATGATCCTGGGAATGGAGGGAGGCAGCTGGGATGAACGCTGTTGGTGAGAGGTTGTTGTGAGTGAAGGAATATTGTTGGCATAAGCACACCGCCGTGGCACTGTAAGGGATCCAGTCATGTTGTTGCAATAGGATGTTACAGTGGAATCGTTTCTCTAGTTTCTGATTAATGCACAGCATTTGGTCATCGGTGTTGGTGAACTGTAGACAGATGGACTTGAATTTGCAGGCTTTCAAAACCAGCATAAGCTTGTTTCCCAAACCCAGCCAGCATACAATAACAGTAAAAATCTCAAGTGGAGTAATAATCAGTATTTTCCTGGCTCCTGTACCAATTACTAGAGAACATTCGGTTCCCTGTAAAATCCACCCCCACACAATTATTCCTAGGAATCTCATATGCCCATAGATCAGCTCTCCGAGGTAATATGAGACATCTTCAGTTTCCTCCTTTCATGCCTGAGCTCCCTGTAATGATCCACCACTGGGCCCCTAGAGCCCAATAGACACCATGAAGGCAACTCAATACTAATGCCATTGTTGTCTCTGGCACTGCTGCTCCTGGTTGTGGAGCTGGTGTCGCCTTGGGGCTGGCTCCTCCTGATCCCTGCTAAACAGCATGCATCAACTGTGACACATGTTGGAGCCAATCCAATGAAATAGGGAGAATTTCTTTCCTTACTTATTTTATTGGTTTCAAGGAAGTGCTAATAATGAACCCCTAATAATTTCGTGCAAAAACATCTCTTTCAGTCATTTTGCTTTCAGTTGTTCCTTTCTGTAGCATAGGGATCATTCTATGTTGGTGCTGGACCAGAGAATAATCTGAATGATGGAAAAACATGCCATCTCAAAATCTCTCTCTTCTTTGATTTTAGGGGCATTTTATTGTACCAACTACGTGTATCTTGATGTTCTCTTTCCTCAGAGTGATTTATTTCCTAGGAGACTCTTGGTTCCTTATGAAAATAGGACCAGTTCCACTGGCTCTCCAGGCATACCCAGAAACATCTAAACCCTAGATTCATTTTTGGCTCAGGTTGGGTTCTCCCACTATTTCAGAATCAAAAAATAGGGGCCACAGTTCAGATACCCAGGATTTGGCTGTCCATAAAGGCAGAAGAACTCATGAATTATTAAGATGACAATGATTGAAGAAAATAGATGACTAAAATGTCCTATTTGGGGGAGAGCATACCAGCATCATGATACTGTTGTAGACGTTAGGAGGCAGGTCAGAATAACTTAATGTGACAGTGGCGTGTCAGGGAAGTGTGGTATTAGAAGCTTCTCACCACGGTCCCTAAGCTGGGTGCAGAATCCCAGGCAGAAGAATATGGAGGGAGTTATTTTAAAAGCGAGGCCCCCTTAAAGTCCCTTCACTACACTTAAGGTTTGAGTAATAACAGTGGTATGTCTCTGTGCTGTACTTGGATGAGGGCTCCCTCACAGTGCCGCCATCTGGGCTTTCTGGGCTTCCAATAATCATCTCTGCGTGGGCCAGTGTTGGCCTAATGTGCAGTCTGTGTATCCAACCTTAGGGGTCACAGAATCCTGTGGTCAGAGACTTTCTCAGGGTACAGCGACTTTTACCACCTCCTTCTTCAGTTTCTAGGGTAGGACAGCACCCTGCTGGTTCTGGATGTTTGATGTACTGGATGACTAAACTGAATTTCCAGCCCACCTTCCCTTAGTATTTGGTGAATTTATAAGTCTGTTTCATTGCTTAAGCAGTGATCCAAGAGTACATCACGGAGGACCAGGGCCCCAAAGGTAGGTAGTAGCTCCTGTTCTCGTGGCCATTTAACACAGCCAGGGCCAGTTCCCTGAAGAAGTACGTGAAAAGACAGAGGTTGCTGGTGTTGAGATTCTGTTGGAGCAGGATGATACAGAGCCGAGCCAAAGATCAGAGGACATTCTCAGTGTGATGCTCGTGGAGGGAGTCTTGTGGGACTTGGAGTGTCTGTTTGTGGTGGCCACTCTTATCAGTGTACATAATACTAACGGAAGGTGAGCTATATTCTTCTGGAAATTCAGTTTCGTTATCCAATACACATCAAACATTCACGTCTGACCTATACAGCTCCTTAAGGCCCTAGAGCCTATAAACACTGATTTAAAGCCTTCAAATCTGAGTAGGATTCAGAATACCTGCCCCTTGGTTTTGGAAGCTAGTATCTAGTAAGGTAGGTAAGTCTGCATTGAGGAAGGTGGCACCTCCAACAAGTCAGGACCTGTGGATAAAGTGACCACCACCTGGCCTGGCACTATACCTGCGAGATACAGGTGAATACAACCTTTAGATTATATTCTGGTGGTCCAGTTTCCTTTTGGGAGGAGGGGATGGTAGATAGGAAGAACGACAGCCTCAAATAAATGTGAACAGGTCCTCAAACTTGCCTCTATCCGTGTAGAGGTCTACTGTATTCAGGAAACGGGTTGAAATAAAGGTCAAGGAAAGGGAGTGTTAGCCTCTGACCAGTTCATAACAGAATGTTTCCTTAAGACCTTCCTTTAACTGACCCGTGGGGCTCAGTGATTCCCCCTCAGCTTCTGGGCAAGGAATTTCCTTAGCACAGAGAGACTCCAATTCGCTTCCCTGGACATTAGTATGATGGAAGAAACTCCTCAGCACCCGAAGGAGAACGGATAGTCCCTGAGTAGCAGAATGAGGAGCCATAGGAGGGGGTGGCCACTGTCAAGAATACTGTATTTACAACAATCAACAGTTGCATTTAGAGCGGAAACCCAGGTAACATTAAGAGGCCTCCCACCGGCAGAGGTCGAGTCAGCTGCTGAGGCACTTACTGCCAAAATCTGGGGATGGGAATGTACCTCATGGGCAGAAGTGGAGGAAGGCATCGTTTTCTTTTACCTGTGATGATAAGCAACCCCGGGGAACAGAGTCCCTCAAAATTTTGTCATTTTTCCATTCCAGTGTGATAGGGATGGAGGCCGTTGCCTACCTGTGTCTCAGGGACCTGGGGGTGGGGGTTCCTCTAGTCTACTGCAGCAGTTAGTAAAAGTCAAGGAACATTACCCAAAGCATCATTCCAGGTCAGACTCAAGGTAAACTCTTGAGCAAGCAAATGTAGACATAACTAAATAAAAAGTGTTAATACATAAATTTATAAGAAGAGATTAAGCAGATGGTTAGAAGGTAAACCCAGAATCCTTCAGCCAGAGTTGGAATTTCCGGTCACTTTTAGACAGTGCCTCTTGTCACTGGCATGGGAAAGGCAGAGTCAATTAGAAGGACCAACATGGAGAAGACATTTGTTATACAATAACTCAATTAATAACAGTTGATAACCATGTTATTAAAATATTTACAGTCAACTTCAATTGAAACTACACTTTGTATTTAATTGTTATAGAAAAATAAAGTTTTGCCAGCATAGGAAAAGAAAGTAGCAAATCACTTCAAAGTCAGAAAAACTTATCTTTTTTCTTAATTTTTTATAGCTATTATGTGATTTATTTTGAATTGGAAACTTTCTATCAGCAACTATATAAGACACAGTGGTGGGGAGCCATAAATGAAATAGTCAACAATCTGAGGCTGAAAAGACTTCCTCTGACAGATGCTCAATTACACGAACAATTCAAGAAAAAATTTGGTTTCAAAAAATCTATGAAATGCAAGGTATTTCAGTGGTTACCACATAATGTAGTGTAAGGAATTATATATTGTAATAAATATATGTCTAAAACAAATTTTTATCTTAGGGATAAACAATAGGTTAAAGTCTTCACTATGAAATGAAAATTCCATATTTTGGTGGCTGAAAAGCTGTACGCTTCTGGATTAGAAATTTCTGGCAGAGTTACAAAACGAGCTGTTAATGAACTGGATTGTGATTAATCTTAATAATGGCTAATATTTATTGAATGCTTGTTTTGTACGCCGGGCTCTATTATAAGTCCTTTCAACCGAGTTTTCCAAGGCACTCGGTACTATTGTCATTCCTATTTTACACGTGAGAAATTTGAGGTACGCTGAGGTAAGGATCTTTCCCAAATCACAGAGCTGGTAAACAGCAGAGCCAGGTTTCAGTCCTGGGAACTAAACGTAAGGAGCACACTGGCATCCTGAGTCAGACTCCACATGGCTTCAAGGAGCCCTGACTTCCGGGTTCTGGAACCGATAAATTAAGTGGTGAGCTCACCACTTTCAAAGGGTACGCTGGTATCTACTTACCATTTACTTGTTTTAATTCCATAAATTTTAAAGTTTAATAACCTGTTAATTGAATTTTAAACTATTAAGTAGTCAGAATGTCTCAAAGAAAACGTAACATTTTTGCCTCTCCATTTTGAGACCTAGAGCAAAGGAGACAAACTGTATTCCTATAGTTATATATTTCGAGTTTCCAAACTTCTAAATGAGATTATTGTTAAATGAGAAAAGGAACCAGTGATATCCGGTTGCTTTTTTTTTTTTTTTTTAAATATTGGCTCTGAGCTAACAACTGTTGTCAATCTTTTTTTTTCTTTTTCTTCCCAAAGCCCCACAGTACATAGGTGTGTATTCTAGTTGTAGGTCCTAGTTATGCTGTGTGGGACGCCGCCTCAGCATGGCCTGATGAGCGGTGCCATGTCCCTGCCCAGGATCCAAACCGGCGAAACCCCGGGCCGCTGAAGCGGAGCGCCCGAAATTAACCACTTGGCCACAGGGCCAGCCTCTCCATTTGCTTTTAAAGTACTTCAGAAATATATTTGTCTACCCTGTTTTGTCTTCAAAGAAGGATCTACAGCTCCTCCTAAAAAAAGAAGAAAAAAAAACTTCCCAAAAATATTTTTTAAAGTTCTCAATGTTTCTATATAGCTCTAACAAACTTAATCATTGCCCAGTGAGACACTTTCCTCATGGATTTTGTGAAAATTCTACTGTAATTGAGCACCAATCATGTCATTGTATTAATATATTTCGTTGTCCTTTTTTCCCCTTAAACCAAATTTTGGCGAATTTTGAAAAGACTAATTCTAGGCTTCTTAATAATTTTAGAGCATCCCATTTGGTATGAAGTCTGCTGTTGAAAGAGGATTATCTGCTGTTTTCCATACATTTAGCCGTAAAACCTCCAGCTCAACGATCAATGTCTCAGATGAGGCAGGTTATGCTATTTTCCATCATGCCGCTTTACATAACAGAGTTCCGATTATCTGCCAACTGTGCAAAGCCAACTTCAACGTCAACCAGAGACGCTTTATTATGTATAGCCAAGGTACCATAAAGTCTTTAAGTCTAAAATGTTTTCCTTTTACTTACCCCTTCCTATTCAGCATTAACAATGCATGCTGATTTTAGAGCAAGGTTAAAATTTGGTATTGGTACCTAGAGCAAAGGTGAAGTTTTTGTTTCATTTATCTCAGAGGAGCTCCTTTTAGTTTACTACGAATCCCCTATTGCTCCCTTATATAGTGTTATTTATTTGTTTATTGCGTCTCCTTCAGTTGAATATATGCTCCATAAAGGGCAAGGATGTGGTTGAATTTACCATGGTATCCTCATGTCCAGAGGAAAGCCTGGCATTAATGGGTGCTCAGGAGTAGATATTGAGTAAATTCATGGATGACAAATGCAGAATAGCATTTGATAATGACTGGCATAATTAATATACAGTGATGTACTGTAGAAATTCAGAGAAAAGATCAATAAAGATCCCAGCAGAACATCCATTTCTTATCCCAGGGTTCTCAACCAGGGAATAGTTTCTTCATACTACATAAACATATTTAATAACAAAAAATTTATCTATAATAATAATTTTATGATTAATAACCCCTTAATTTGTTAATCTAGTTTAAACTTTAAAAGGCATTTTATCAAATTATTAGGTATACATACATATTTACATATTCATTGGAATAAATGTAACTAGTATGAAAATAATAAAGTTGAAGATGAAAGTGGAGAGGCTCCATAACTGAAGAGAGAAGTAGAGAGAGAGTATCAGGAATGGCTGATGCACCAATATTGGCAATGAGAAATGCGATTTTATGTTTTACTAGGTCAGCTATCTTAATAAGCTGTGCTAAATTTGCACACACCAAAACAAAATGTTCTGCTTTAATCCTATTCACTACTAATAAATTCTGTACGCTATCAGTATGATTAAAATGTTTTGATATTAAGATGTTTCTATCAACTCAATTGAATATTCAATACAGAATGAACCTAGTTAAAATAGAGCACAAATTCAGTCAAATTTAAATGCAATGGGTAAACTGTTTTGTAAGATGTGTTATATTTCAAACCTTTTTGGTGTGAAAAAAAATCTTTGGTAAATTAAAGTTTCTCATTCCTACTGTGACAACTTGGATTTCCATTTGCTGAGAATTGGGTAGATTTTGAAGTATGGAAAAAGTACAACTCTACTGGCAATGTCTATGTGTCATTACTTAACTGACACAAAAATCACAGCCCCAGTGTGAGTTTTGACCAGCCACTTGAGAGGCAGCGTTTCCAGGTCGGCTCAGACACAGGGTCAGGTGCACCATGCCCAGGTGGCTTGACTGAAAGTTGCACTCAATCCTATTTGATGTAATCCCGCCGTCTGTATCTAAATATAGTCCTGTGGTTCCTATTCATGAGTCTATTTTGATTAATTTAGGAAACTGGATTATTATATTATTAATAAAAATTATTTATAGACATAATTAAAATAAATACAATTATTGTTATATTAATAATCATACTTCTGTGTGTATTCTCTTTTAAAACAGAGTCATCCAAAATGGACGTGAAAAAAGAAAGAAATGGTAAGATATAAATAAAATATTTGGTGCATTTTAGAAGGTTATTGCATGTATTAAAACTTTTCTTATAGTATATAATCTGCAAAATGCTCTGTTTCATGATAATGTCGCTTAATGAAGTTTGGTATACATTTTGAAGCAAAAATTTTTTCAACCAATGGGTCTTTAGTCATATTACTCTTAAGTTTTGGAGGTTTTCTTTCTTCCTCCCTTCCTTCCTTTCTTTCTTTCTCACTGTGGAATTTGCTGTCATCTCTACTTATTTTTATAAAATCAGGCTCAAAAGTGGGTTTTACACATTAAAAAAAAAAAGCAGTTAATATAATTTAGATATGCTGCCACCTAGTGACAGTAACAATCTATGAGGTCTGGGGAATGAGTCGCTCTTGACTGAGGTAAGAGACTTGACCTAAGTATTTGATATGGAAAAGGCAGAAAAATTTTAAGAGGCTATACCTTTTTTTTTTTTTTCGGTGAGGAACATTGGCCCTGTTGCCAATCTTCCTCTCTTTTTTTCCTCCCCAAAGCCCCAGTGCATAGTTGTATATCCTAGTTGTAGGTCCTTCTAGTTCTTCTATGTGGGACGCCAGCTGGTCATGGCTTCATGAGCGTGCTGGGTCCACACCCAGGATCCTAACCAGCAAACCCAGGGAGCAGAGGCAGAGCAAGCGCAGTTGACTACACCACAAGGCCGGCCTGAGGGTCTACCTTCTATATCTCTATATCTAAGAGACTATACCTTCATATTCTATATAATTCAAGAACTTTATTTTTTTTAAATTTTTTTTTGAGGAAGATTAGCTCTAAGCTAACTGCTGCCAATCCTCCTCTTTTGTTGAGGAAGACAGGCCCTGAGCTAACATCCATGCCCATCTCCCGCTACTTTATATATGGGACGCCTACCACAACATGGCTTTTTTGCCAAGCGGCGCCATGTCTGCACCCGGGATTCGAACCAGAGGACCCCAGGCCGCGAGAAGCGGAACGTACAAACCTAACCGCTGCGCCACCAGGCCGGCCCCAAGAAGAGTTTATTTTTAAAGAAACTATTTACAAAGGCCTGAACTTTGTAAGAGGAGCCACCTTCCGTGGGTGGAGGAACGCAGCTAGCCTGAGATGACCTCAGAGAGGGAACCTCGGAGAGAATGAGTATCCTGACCTCATTCTCTTCCTTTCTCCAATCTCCTGCCAGGGTTCCCCATTGGCAGAGAATGACAAGAAGCCAAAGGGCTAGGGATGCTAAATCTGCAGGGGAAGAAAGCAGGGAGGGTGCTAAAGGGAGGTGAGTGGACCTGGAGGGGAAAGAGGAAGCTTATCCCACCCACCTGCCCTGTGGGAATTTGCAGTTGAGTAACAACAGTGGATCTCCTACATTATTGCTCTTTTTTTTCTTTTCTAAGTATCACTTGTGGCAACCTTGGATAGTATTATTTATTTGTTTATTGCGTTTCCCTCTCTTGAATATAAGCTCCATAAGGGCACGGATTTGGTTTACTGTGCCATGGTGTCCTCGTGTCCAGAAGAAAGCCAGGCATTAGTAGGTCCCATCAGGAAATAGCTGTTGAATGTTGAATAAATGCATGGCTGGATAAATGCAGGGGAGCACTGGACAATCACTGGCATAATTAATTTGCAGTAATGTCATATAGAAATTCAGAGAAAAGAAAGGTAAAAATGGCTTTCAGGTCCCAATAGAGCATCTATTCTTTAGACCAGGGTTCTCAACCAGAGGATAGTTTCTTCAGACTACGCCAACCCCTTCAGAACTTTCTTGATTCTAGCTTGTCTTCGGGCAGTGTTTCTCAGCTTCAGCAAGCACTCTTGACATTGGGGACAGCACAGTTCTTTGCTGTGGGGCGCCATCCTGTGCACTGTAGAATGGTTAGTAGCATCCTTGGTCTCTGCTGGCTAAATGTCAGTAGGAACCCCCACCCCAGTTGTGACAACCAAAAATGTCATCAGACATTACAAATGCCGGGGAGGGGGAGGCACTTTATCTCACCACTCTGGGATAAACTTTTAAGTACGTAGGGACCACCCAGGGATCTTGTTAAAATGCAGATTCTGATTCAGAGGGTCTGCATGGGAGCCAAGATCCTGCATATCTTTAGAGCAGGAAGCGGGGGATGTAAGAATAGTACTCCTGCCCGTGGGGTGTGCTGAAATCTTGGGGCGGGGGAGGGTGGAGAGGAGAAGGAGAGGGCAGCGGGGAGGCTAGTGTGGTTTAAAAGAAACTCTTCAGGTCATTTTGATATTTGTCCTGCTGAGAGCAGCTGATCGCATTTCATTGATTGAAATGGACCAGCATGTTCTGTAGTCCTATGATTAGGTCTCAGTCTTTTAGAGAGCCTGTGGTATCGGACTGTGAACTTCGACCTGCTTCTCAGTCCATCCTTCCCCCTTAGGTGGGTCAAGATGGCTAGAGCGAGCTGAAGTTGGGTGGGTTAGGTTCTAATAAAACCGCAAGTTAGGCTCTCGTCAAATAGTTTCTCCTGAGGACAGACAGGCCTTGTTAAGAGAGACAGAATGCTCTGGTGTATTTCAAAATGCTTCCTTTCCCCCGCCCCCTGCTGGAAACACGAAGGAATTTTTCTCTGATATTCACTGTGAGGACCCGGTTGAGCTCCTGGAGGTAAAACTCAGTGAAATATGGGGGTTTCCTGTGACTGGGTCCCCCTGGAGGTTTAACCTCTCAGACTTGCCCACACTGAGCCGCCAGCAATTTGTCAATTACGGTTCAGGTTTTTCTACACAAGAACTGGTTCCTGTGGCGGTTTCTGCTGCAGTAAGTTGTGATTCTCCGCCTGTTTGTCTCCTCAATTCTGGGGACAGCATTTTTGCCCTGTGACCTCACTTCTCTAACGGATCTGAGAAAAGTTGTTGATTTTTCGGTTTGCTCAGCTTTTTACTTGCTGTTAGGATGCATTAGTGACCTTGAAGCTCCTCTCATGCCAGACCAGAAATTGGAAGACTAAGCAGTAATTTTAAATAAATAGATTTGGGTCAGATGTTATAGACTATCGAAGGTTATGATATAAAATTTAGACTACTAAGGCAGGCTGGAAGCCATTGGAAGTTTCTGAGTTGGGAGAAAAACAGTGCTTCACTGAGGAAGTACCACTTTTAGGCCGAGGAATGAATAACAATTAGCTAGTTCCTAGCTGGGAAGTGGTTTTTGGGAGACGGAAGCTTTCAGACAGCTGGATTAGCCCGGGGTGACCGGATAATTCATCATCCAAATCAGGGGGTTTTGAAAATGGAAGGGGCACTGTTAATAATTATGCTGGGGTGACAGGCATAGACCTGTACTTACCTGGGCAACCTGGGATAGGTGGTCGTACCCTATGTTTGAGGAGCAACAAGAAGGCCTATATGAAGAGAACAAGGTGTATAGGTTGTGGGGGCTTTTTGGGAGAGGGGCAGGTAGCTGGTGGTTCAGGTTAGGTTGGAGCCAGCAGATCCTTCTCTTGTACTCATGATCAGATGGCCTTCAGAAGCCACAGAAGAGTTGTAAGCAAGGAGGTGAAAAGATCAGATATACATTTTGAAAAAATGGATTGGGGAAGGGCAAGAACAAAGGGGGGATGTCAGTTGAGAGGTAATTATGGCTTGGAGTAGGGTGGTGGCAGTAAAGATGGGTTCTAGAGATATTTAGACTTGGTGATAGACTGGTTATGGAGATGAAATGAGAGGGAGTTGCCAAGGAGTCTTTCAGGTTTCTGGTTTGTAGAACCGGCTGGATGATGATAACCTTCCCTGATTTAGGGAGCAGTGAAAGAGGACCACGTTTGGAGAGAAAGATAGGAGTTCAATTTTGAATATGTTAAGTTTGAGGTGGTGCAGGGAGATGCCCCGTGAGAAGTTGGAAGTCTAGACCTGGAGCGCGGAGAAAGCAGATCTAGAGACTCACCAACTTGTAGATGGTAGATGAAGCCACTGAGAAGATAAAAAGGCCCAAGATAGAGACTTAAGGCTCATTTAGACATCGGAACAATGAGAAGGTCCCAAAGGAGAGTGTGAAGTGGTAGTCAGAGAAGTAGGAGAAAAATGGGAAGATATCATATCACAAAAGCCACGGGAAGAAACTATTTTAAAGAGGAAGAAGTGGTCACCTTACTGGTGAGAAGAAAGTAATATGAGAATTGAAAAACACCCACTGGATTTAGTGACATAGAGGCCTTTTGTGAGCATATTTTTTTTCAGTTTCAAAGGATCTTGTCGCCTACTACGAAACATCTGAATAAAATGAGAAATAATTTAAACAAGAAATAGTTTATTTCATCACAAGACTATTTTACACCTTGACTTAATTTTTAAAATATTTAATATTTTCAATGTTACTTATTCTTAACTTATAAAGAAGTATTGATTTTTAATGATCAGACATCCCGACTTAAATAAAGAAGTACAGAATTGCTTAAATTAATTCTTTTAGTGCTTATCTTGGAGCTATTATTTCACATAATTCTAAGCTCTGTGGTTGGATGTCAAAAAAGCATGTTTTTTAGGAATGTTAAATCTTTGACCCCGGAAGTAATTGTCCATCCCTTCTAGGTCCAACACCTCTACACCTGGCTGCGCAGGCTTGCTCATTGGAAACAACCATCTGTCTACTCTGTTTCAAAGCTGATTACACACTTTCGGAAAAAAGAGGCTGGATGCCAATTCACTTTGCTGCTTTCTATGACAATATCTGCATCATCATTGCCCTCTGTAGGAAGGATCCTAGTTTACTAGAAGCTGAAGCAACCGCTGAGTAAGTTCTTAAGCATTCATTAAAATATAAATTTCTGCTTTCATGGCTTGCCCCAAATGCTGACACTAAAAGGAATGGTTATTATGAATGATTTGGGAGGCTATGTAAGGCTTACTCTGCTGTCCTTTCTGGTTGCTATCTTCTCTATCACTTATCTTTAGAATTTATAAAAATGGGAACTTCTATTAACCTATGCATGTTTTCTGGAAGAATAAGGAGTATGGCCTAGGAGGTTTGTCCCAAACTTTTCCCCATAGTGTGGTGCTACAGAGTAGTTTGTCAGGTTTACCACTTAGTGCCATGAAAGAAGCCTGAGACTAGGGAGGAGAAAGTTGCTCTAAGTTGAACCCTACACAATCAGGAGGCAGTCCAAGGGCTCCAGACCACAGTAGATAGGCCTTAGACAGCAGGAGAAATATCCAGTGCTATCCAGAAGAGAAATATATTCAAAAGAAGAAAATAACTTTGCAATAGGGAAATATCCCAGTCTTCTGTTCGACAGTTTAGCTGAGTACCAACCTTTAGGGAAGAGGTATAACTTCTCCTGAGGGTGCATTCTTGGCTAGTAATCTAAAGACCAGCTTATTATTTTGACTGTCTGAATCTGATTTATGCAGAGTTTCATTCAGATATTTCTGCCTCTTTGTGTAACCTGTCTATTCTTATTCAGTGAAGAAATTAATCTTCCCTCTTGGCTGAGGCAGAAATATGTGTGGAGAAAGCTTCTGGAAAACTAGGGTCTCTGGTTAATAGATTCTCTGACTAATAGATTCTGGAAAGATCCGTGGAACGTGGAGACCTGAGTTCAACTCCTGGTCCTGTCGTATTTTGACAGTGTGTCTTTGAGCAGTAGGGAGCTAAAGGACTGGGTGGATTGTAAAAGATGAAAGAATTGGATGTCAGAGGTAGAAGTAGGAAGCTATCTGTGACCATAAGAAAGAAGCAAAGGATTAGTGGAGAGGACAATTACCAAGGTTGAGATCTATGTGGACCTAATGAGGAGTGTCACCATGCTGATGTGTACAAATATGGAGCATAAATGAGGGTATGACAAGGAACTGAGAGATCAGAGCACCGATGGTAATTAGCATGGATGTTGAAGTCATTGACCATAGGAGGAGGTGTGTTGGTGAGGTGATACATGAACCAGGATGGTGGAAAAGGACCCAACTAGGAAGGGGACAATGGCAATATGGAGCTGGAAAGGGTAATATAATCTTATTTTACAGCATATTTTTCAAATGAGGAAAATCAGAGTGATGGTGTTAGAAGTAAAAGTGGTCTTTATTCCTACCACTGAGTAGGAGAAAGCAAGCAAAGGGAGAATGGTCTTGTTAAAGTAGAAAAGAGAGATAGTGAAGAGACATTTACTCAGAAAGGAGAGTTTCCCCAGGGCCCAGGAAAAAGTAGAGGAGAGGCTTGGGGCCAGCTGGATAGAGGTGAGACTTCAAGGACAGGCAGCAAGAGAAGGAGGTTTCCCGAAAAGAGGAAGGCATGAGTATAAGGATAAAAAAGTAATGTTTGAGGCAATCTGATATGGTGAAAAGAGAAGGAGGAGGGAGCTATTATCAGGACTGTGCTAAGCACCTTGTTCATCCCTTACACAAACAGTCAGCTGATTGCTGCTACCCTCATTCTTTTGCAGATGAAGGAAGTAACCCAGTTTGCTTAATTAAGGTCACATTGCTAGTCAGTAGATCTATTAGTTAAGATACAGGTGAAGCTGCTGTGACAAAGAGACCAAAAGAAATTTGTAGTTTAAACAAGGTAAAAGTGTAGTTCTTTTTCATGAAGTCTGGGTGGGTGGTCAAGGGCTGGCACAATGGCTTGACAATATGAGGGACCCAGACTCCCTCTTTTGCTTTTTCACATGTGGTTTCCGTATCCTGGTACAAAATGGCAACTCCTGCTGTCATTATGCTTGTTTTCCAGCCATGAGAAGAAAGAGAGAGGAAAAGTAATGACACACACCTTTTCTCTTTTAGGGAGTTGCCAGGTAACTTCTACTAACATCACACTGGCCAAACTTAGTCGTGTGGCCACACCTCTCTGTGAGGGAAGCTGAGAAATGTAATCCTTGGCTAGATAGCCACGTGTCCAACCAAAAGTTCTTCATTATCTAAAAAGCAGATCGTAGGTTTTTGAGAAAAACCGTTAGTTTCTGCCACAATGAGGAAGCTGGGATTTTAGAACTGGACGTGAAGTATAAAGAAATGGGTTGGAATACTACCTGAGCCTCAGTTTCATCATTTGTAAAATGGGCTGATAATACTTGCCTTGCTTTTTCCTTCGCTCATAAAGTTGTTGTAAGGATTGGGTGAGATAGTGTGTTCTAAGAACTTTGTGCGTTATCAACTTCTGAACAAAGTGTAAGGCATGATAACTAAGTTGGGAGGGAAGGTCAGGACAGCCAAGGCAAGAGAGGCAAATCTATTGACGTGGGGAATGTACAGAACAATAACACGTAAGGAGGAGAAAGTGATCGTGTAAGTCAGACTTCCTCTAAGAGCAATTTGGGTAGTTTTACAAAGAGTAAATCTAACACTATGTGTGTGCTCAATTATTATGACATGTTCCTTCATTTTTAGGAATCAGTGTACACCACTCTTACTTGCTGCCACTTCAGGAGCACTGGACACTATTCACTACCTATTTTCTCTTGGTGCTAACTGGAGAAAAACAGACATTAAAGGAAATAATATAATTCATTTATCAGTGCTAACCTTTCACACAGAGGTCCTCAAGTATATAATAGAGTTAAATATTCCTGAACTCCCAGTTTGGAAAACTTTGGTAGGTGAGTATAGAACACATAATCTCTTCATAAATAAATAATCTGATTATTACTCAGTTTCATTATTGATACTTACTCTGAAATAAAGCAAATAAAATAATACGTGCATATATTTTAAACATTTAAAAATCATAAAATAAACATTTTTGAGTTAAAACCAGAAATGCAAATCATACTGAAGCATTTTTGTGTGTGCAAAAGTAGTTTTATTTCTAAATTAAAATAAAAGAATAATAGGCCAAAGAGACTATATTTTACACAATTATACTTATTTTTATTTTTCAACTTTCTCCAAAAGGATATTAAAAATTTTTTTTTTTCCCGAGGAAGATTAGACCTGAGCTAATATCTGCCAATCCTCATCTTTTTGCTGAGGAAGACTGGCCCTGAACTAACGTCCGTGTCCATCTTCCTCTAGTTTATATGTGGGACTCCTACTACAGCATGGCTTGCCAAGCAGTGCCATGTCCACACCCGGGATCTGATCCAGTGAACCCTGGGCCGCCAAAGCAGAACGTGCACTTAACTGCTGCGCCACTGGGCTGGCCCCAGGAAATTAAAATCTAAGTGGAAAAGACTGTGTCCAATTTACTCCTCACCTCCTAATTTTAGAGATAGATCCAGCAACATCTTTCCTAGTATTTCGATAAATCTTTTGTGAAAAATTCTGTTCAAGATTTTTTTCCGAATTTGTGTTAAATCTAGTCAGATATATGATAAAGGTAAGGGTTACTAGGCCAATTGAATGGACATATCTAATTTTGCTCCCTTCCAAGACCACACTAAAATTACATGGAGATTAAATAATAACACCAGCAGCAAACAAGCATTCAAGAAAAAACAGGAAAGGATGCAACAGCAATAAAATATTGGAAATAGATAGGCAAGTCTTAGGATTTAGCAGACCGGAGAAATCATTCCAAGCTATCAGTGAGAAAGCTGAGAACCTCTCGGACTCACTCCATAAATCTTCAACAGGCTCAAACACTGGCTGTGCCGGTCAGGAGTGCTCTCTGCAGAGGCTCACTTAGGAAAGACATGAAGATGCTAATGGGGGAATTCTCCCCAACAAACGGGATACTGGGAGTCTGACCCAAGAGAAGAGCAAAGGGAATTTCAAAGATGGTAGATAGCAAAGGGGAATCTCAGAATGGAAATTGTGTGTCCAGGCCAAAGAGAAAATGTGGGAGGAATTACCAATAGGTACAAAGAAACCTAAGCAGATGAAATAAAATAAGGAAATTATTACCACCAGGAAAAACAAAAGTAAGAAAGGAGACACAACTGTAGTAGGCTACAGTGCTTAGCAGTGAGTAATATCTGTGTAGGCTTTGTAATTAAGTATTGGATATTCACTTGACTAAAACCTATAAATATGGGGAGGGGAAGCAGAGTAAATAGCAGAGCAGTGTTAAAAGAGCTAGTTTCTCATTTACCACAACGTGAAGTCAATTGATGATGTCTAAAAGTGATATAGCAAAAGATAACAGGGTATATAAATATTTAGAAATATGGAGATATGTAAATCACAGAAGGTCTAGCGAAAGAGTCCAAAGTGATTGTATCTGGAGAGATGAACTCAGAAGAGTGGAGAGGATGGGGCAAAGAACCACTATATTTTGCTACAGGCCTTTTAGTAACACTTAACTCTGAATCATGAGCATGTGTTAACTTAATGAAATAAAAACTAAAGCAGAAAATGCAACAAATTGGAGAACGAGAACTGATATTTTCCCCAACAACTCTTTTAGGATGGGATAAGATATATGTAAGATTTTCAATCCCATTCTACTGATTCAAGTCTGAATAACTGGTTTCAAAACTGGCTCAGTAACTGATTTTGCAATTTACTGGGTACTGGGAACACATTCCATGTATATCAGCCCCAAAAGATATTGGAAGGTGTGTTCAAGGTCTATTTGTGTGCATACATATCATTATATCTTAGTCTTTTTAGGAGGAACTAAGAAGACCATCCTGTTACTTTTAATAGAGTAACACATTTGAAATACCTTTCTAGTAGGCAGCTCCGCCCTCCAGTGGGAATAGCCTAATGGCACAAAAAATTCCTGACAGCCACTCCTTCCCACAGCCATTGTTGGGAAGTCCTGATAATGACACAAACACAACAATGACCAGTGAGCATCTGGCCACTGCTTCTTTGCTCCCTCCTCACACTGCTGATTTCCACGATTGGTAAAAGAAGAATTAGAGTTTATTAGAAGTTCACAGGATTATCCCTTGGAGTGGAAGCTCAGTTTTAGAAGAGAGCGCCATGGAGTGATCTAGCCAAGGTTGGAGTTAGACCCAGATTGGTTATTACAGAGACTGGGTGAAAAAAGATGAGGAAAGAATACTTCTACATGGTTTTTCTTGCACCATAGACATTGTTTAGAAGCAGGTGTATTTGCATTATCTCCTGACTAGAGTGTAAATTCATTCAAGATTTTTAAACATGTCTTCTTCATGCTCAGGAAATGTATAAATCCTCATATATGATTTAATGGATATTGAATTTTTATTGACAATAATGAGGTTTATTTTGCCATCCTTGAAAACTCATATTCAAATTTTATTCAACAACTGATTTCAGGCAAGAGAGAGGTGTACTATTTTCCAAGTGAATTTGAACCATGTGACCAGCTGATCTAAGTCATTCAGACCAAAGATAAAGAATTTCAGGATTTTTCGTACTCATTATATAGATTCTAAACCTCCAAGATCATGGGTGTATGTAATCTGTTCAAGCCCCTCACGTGCACAGAGGGGAATTTAATGAATGTGGTTGGTGGTGAAGGTGGTGATTCAACTCATGGCTTCCCTTGGCCTGTACAGAAAAAGCAGCAATCATTCCATTCCCTCCTATGAAATTACAACATGTATTTTTCTGTTGGATACTTACCAGAAATGTTGCAGTGCGAAAGCTATAAACGAAGGATGATGGCCGTCATGTCCTTAGAAGTAATTTGCTTAGCAAGTGATGGATACTGGAAGCATATTTTGGATGCTGGTGATGTAAAATCTATTAACTATCCTTTGCTTATGATATTTTATAGAGAGCTATATTATGTTCAGTCATTCACTTTAAATGTATTTTTAATTGTGAAGGAAACTTCCTAGTTGATTTTAAATTTCTAGTTTTCTTTTTTCTAAGATCACTTTCTTTACCTGTCAATCTTATATTTTATTTTTCATATGAAAGCTGCATATCAAAAGACTATATAAATTCCATTTCTCTAAAAGTTTTCAAACTAAAATATGCTATTAAATTACTTTGCCATACTACCTCTTATATTTTCTTTCACTTAGAAATTACCCCTATTCCGTATTCACACAATTTAATTTATTAACAATAGCAGTTACCGTGTCAGGCCTGGGTTTGTAACTAGCTCTGCATTTAGAACTTAGGCTAATTGCTTACCCTCTCTAAGCCTAATTTCCTCATTAATAAAATGGTTCCTACCTCATAGCATTGTTTTGAGAACAGCACTGTCCAATATAACTTTCTGAAATGATGGAAATGTCCTATATGCACTGTCCATTATGGCAGCCTCTACTCTAATGTAAATATTGGGCACATATGAGGTGCTTCATAAGAGATTCATTCATTCATTTGTTGAATGAGTAAATGAATGAATGAAAAATTATTATAGGTAGTCCCCTAATGTGTTCCCTAAAACGTGTACAAAAAGCTCTGTGTCCAAAAAGTGAACCACAGATAAATAAGTCACAAGGGAGTTTCATTTCAGGTAGCTACATACATACATATATACATGTGTACATACATACAGCCCTAATTATACACACTATATTTTCCAGTGTTTTGTGTGTGTTCTATAATGTGCTCTTTTCTTTTACATTGAACTGATGTAAGTGTAACAGCGTCCAACTGAAGCCAGATTTTCTATTTTTACCATGCCCAGTGATTTCCATCTTTGACCAGTTGTAATTAATGAGGCAAAGGTTGCTTTTTACCAGATTCAGCACTTTATTTTTTTTTTTTATTTTTTTTTTAAAGATTTTATTTTTTCCTTTTTCTCCCCAAAGCCCCTCTGGTACATAGTTGTATATTCTCCGTTGTGGGTCCTTCTAGTTGTGGCATGTGGGACACTGCCTCAGCGTGGTGTGATGAGCAGTGCTATGTCCGCATCCAGGATCCGAACCAACGAAACACTGGGCCGCCTGCAGCAGAGAGCGCGAACTTAACCACTCGGCCACAGGGCCAGCCCCCTCAGCACTTTATTTTTAAGTTGCTTATTTAAAATATGGGTAAAATATAATAAAATACTCAAATAATTACACAAAGAATGCCACACAAATTTGATGCAATAACCAAAACTGAACTCTACTATATAGTCACTCAAAGAATTTATTTTTCAGTTATCTTTAGCCAAAATTCAGTGTTTAAAGGTAGCTTTCATAGGTTACCAATATGAAATGTATGACTGTGTGCTGTGTGAAAATCAAATGTGTGAACAATGAGAGCTGCCTCTACTGTAGACAAGACAGAAAAGTGCATTCATGTAGTTTCAAATGATAATTCTATAAATATTTTATAGAATCATTTGCTAATTGTTTATATGGCAATACCCGTGAGCATTATGTAAATCTTACCATGATCAATTGACTACAAATGGTTACAAATAATTCATGCTTTTTCTTGATCTCTTCATTGCAGGCTCCATTCCTGCCTTAATCAGTCTATTAAAAGGTTCCAAAATAAAATTACAGTGCAAAACAGTTGGGTTATTGAGTAATATCTCCATCCACACAAGTGTAGTGCGTGCTATAGTAGATGCAGGAGGCATTCCAGCTCTGATCAACCTGCTGGTTTCTGATGAACCTGAACTACACTCTCGCTGTGCTGTCATCCTATACGATATTGCTCAACTTGAAAACAAGGATGTTATTGCCAAATATGTAAGTTCTTTTCATAGAACATCATTTTGACTGACAGACATTCCCCTTACATAGAAGCTAGAAAGAGACATACTCATGTTATTATGCAGTGGCAAAACTCTCAGGGAAGAACTCCAGTCTCAATGAGGATGGTGAAGAGGAAACCTGCCACAATCCCATGAGTACCAAAAGTAAACAAGAGCAAGACAGTACAGAGCAAGCACAGCGAAGGGCATGAGCTTCAGCAGAGTTGTCCAGTTCCCTGTCTCCAAGTCTCACAAGGGGACACGGTGGACCCAGATGGATGCTACCTGCACACTGGGTTTGTGTCACATCTGAAGAACCTTGAGCTTAAGAAACCTATCACTTTGGTAGTGACCAGTAAGCGAGCCTGTTCTTTGTATGGAGGGAGACATAACCATACCTTTCAAAACTGCTAGCTACATAAAAATCCTGAGGAATGGCCCAGGTGAAAGAGCTGTTACAATCTTGATACACTCACAATACAGGTAGGAGTGCAAGAGGCCCAGGGAGGACTGTTTCTCAACAAAAGTACCCGGGGTGACACGGAAGGCAGACCAAGTGCCTACTTAGCTCTAGAGGATGTGGTTGCTTCTTGCTGTTTATGAGAAGATATTACAAGAAACAGTACCATTTTGGCTATTTCCATTCTGGCTGGGAAATGTCTAATTGTGTACCAGAAAGAATTAGAAGAAAATTATTTTTTGTGAACACTAAGCAATCTTTGCTGTGCTATAATTCCTTACATAAAATCCATCTTATTATGTCTGCTGATGTTTTATTTAAGATCTTCTAATATCTATTTATAAGTAAGATTACTTTTATAGTTTTATTCAGGTGATACGTCTTCGTTATGGATTGAGTCATTTAGCACTATAAAATGTACCCTTTTTTTTTATTTTCGAGGAAGATTAGCCCTGAGCTAACATCTGCCGCCAATCTTCCTCTTTTTGCTGAGGAAGACTGGCCCTGAGCTAAGATCCATGCCCATCTTCCTCTATTTTACATGTGGGATGCCTACCACAACATGGCTTGCCAAGCAGTGCCATGTCCGCACCTGGGATTCATGTGCACACCTGGGACCCGAACCGGCAAACCCCGGGCCACCAAAGCAAAGGTGCAAACTTAACCGCTGTGCTACCGGCTGGCCCCTAAAATGTACCCTTTTTGTCAAGTGTAATACATTTGCCCTGAATTCCAGCTTGTCCAAAATTATGTTTGTGATCTGTTTCTTTTGTGCTCTCATGTTTAATTTGGCTTTGCCCATCCTTTTCTTTTTAACTTTTCTGAATCATTTTATTTCCTGTTGGTTGACTTGGTATCAACCATTTGGAAAATATGTTCGAAATATAGACACCTCCAGACCCACTTCCCTAGTTAGTCAGTTAGTCTAATTCATTTAGATCTTATGATCTCTAATGATTCTGATAATTACCCAGAGTTAGGATAAATGTGTCCCTTGTATACAGTATATTTAAGTTTTGCTTTGTCATTCACTTTTTATTGAATATAGCTGATTTACATTTATTGATATGACATGTTTAATCTTAGTTCTGTCATTTTTTCTTGTTGTTGTTTTGATCTTTTACTCTTTGATCAGTGTTTTCTTTCTCTTTTTTTTCTTTCTCTTTAAAATCTGGGACTTACACATCAATGTTACTTACCTATTTTTCCTGAGACTTGGTGTAACTTTTCAACATGCAAATTCATCTTCTTTTATTTTTGGAATGTTTTCTTGAATTCTATCTTTAAATATGTTTTTTCTCTAGTATTCTTTCAGTTCATTCATACAAGTACTTTGTGAGAGTTTACCATATGGCAGATTCTATTCTAGATGCTGGGGTTATAGCAGTGAACAAAACAGCCCAAATCCCAGCCCTCGTGGAGCTTTTGTTCTAGTCAGGGATAACAAGACAATAAACAAGGCAAATAAGCCAAGTATATAGTATGTTAGATGAGAATAGGTGTTAAGGAGGAAAATAAAGCAGGAAGAGGGGAGAGGAGGAGCTTGGTGAAAAATACTTCACTAAGAAGTTGGCATTTGAGTACAGACCTAAAGTAGATGAGGGAGTGTGCCATGTTTTTCTGTTGGGAAGAAGTAGGCAGAAGAAATGAAGTGAATGAAAGTAAAAAAAGTAAATGAAGTGGGAATGTGCCTGGCATGTTCAAGGAATAGCAAGAAAGCAAAAGTAGCTGAGAGGAGAGAAATAGGAGACACTTCTAGCTGGGTAATGGTGGACCACATCATGTAGGGCCATGTGAGCAATTGTTAGACACCCTGGCTTTTACTCTGAGTATGTTAAGCCATTGAATGATTTTGTTCTGGGAAGTTCCATGAAGAAATTTACATCACTCTATTTTCTGTGTTGCAAGGGTGGATACAGCAAGACTAATTAAGAAGCTAATGCAGTAATCCAAGTGACCGATAATGGTGTCTTGAAATGGGGTGGTAATAGTGGAAATGGTGAGAAGTCATCATATTCTGTATTATTTTTTGAAAATTGAGTCACCAGGATCTGTGGGAAAGTTGAAAGATCTGGAGGGAGCTCAAAAGAGACTAAGAAAGAATGGCCAGTGAGCTAAGAGGAAATCTGAAGAATCTGTTATCCTATCAGCCTAATGAGGAAAGTGTTTCAAAGAGGAGAGAATGGTCAATAGTGTCATATGCCCTTGTAAGACCAAAGTCAAAAATTGGCCATTGAATTTATTGATTACTGAATTAACTGACCACATCTCTTTGGGAACACCAATTATTTGTGTATCGTATCACCTTTTCTTGCCTTATATAGCTATCATTTTTCTCTCTAGTCCATTTCTACTCATTGTTTCATTTTATTTCATTTTTTCTCAATCCTGTCCTCCTTGTTCCTTGCTATGTTTTTTAGCATTGTTTCTTTTTGTGTGGATTGCAATTTGGCTTTTCTTTCTCTCCATATCTTTCCTGAGCTTTTCCAGCAAGTGTTTCATCTCCCCTTGTCTCAAAAAATCTTCCCTGAGCACTAGTGTCTCTCCTGTGCACTTTTGTTTTATAGAGGTGATAGCTTCATTAATTTTTTCATTGATAATAATATACCACTCTCGCTTACAATTTTCTTCTACTTTGCCACAATGTTTTTTGGATGAGCGTTCTCCATCTGTCAAAAGCTTTTCCTTTTTTTTCCCTTATAATATGTTCGGATAGATCCTGCTCTAGTTCCTTTTAGACCATTATCCATCTTTGAATTAGGTGAGTTCTTTCTGGTCCAGCTATTTGCAGGAAGTGTATGTGGGAAAAGGCCCAGACCCATGTTCTAGGCTAGCAAGAATATGACTTATGCCACAGGGTTGTCTGCAGGGGTCCTTTCAGCTGTACTTTTCCCTAGCCAGCCGAGACTGGTGCATAGTACCTCACAGTGTGGATTCTGTTTCCTCCACAACATGAAGTCCATCTCTTCCTTTTTATCTCACAAATAGACTACTCCTTCCAAACATATCTTGTTGGTATGGTTCCTTATTCATCTTTGCCTTCCTTAATTTTTTAAATTTATGCCAAATTGGTTCACAAAAGAGTCTGCTGCCATCTTGCATACCCATTCCTCTTGTTCCAGACAGGGAATTGTGTGTTTGTTTTTCTGCCCCTCAAAGTAGAGCCTCTCATTTTGGAAAACGGTGCTCTGCCAGCATTTCCTGTGGCCAGTGGTCATGGAAGATCTCACTCATCCCTGCTGGAAACTCATACACATTTATTACGATTCATCGTTAAAGATGTCTCCTAGCTTCATTGAAAATGTACGTTTCTGCTTCTTATCTTCCCTAATATTCTCACATTATTTCTGTTAGTAGGGAGAAATGCCATCTTTGCTCCATTTAAAATTTAAAAATTATTTGTTGTTAGTGCCATTAAGTGGATTCTGAGCAGAGTGGAACCCTGCCTGGTCTTTTTGTGCCATCCTCGCACCTTCCGGTGCTCTATTAGACAATGCTCTGCTGCTGTTCATAGGGTTTTCATGGCCAATTTTCTCAGAGTAGGTGACCAGGTCCTTCTTCCTAGTCTGTCTATTCTGGAAGACAGACTGAAACCTGTCCATCATTTGAAATACCGGTGGTATTTGAAATACCGGTGGCATAGCTTTCAGCATCACAGCAACACACAGCCAGCACAGTATGACAACCGACAGACAGGTGGTGTGGTTCCCTGACTGGGAAGCAACTCCTGGGGCGCAGTGGTCAGAGAGTCGGATCTTAACCCCTAGACCACTAGAGTTGGCTGGAAATTATATTCACGTTTAAAAATAATATTTTGTGTTGCACAAATATAATTACCAATTACCACTGCAATGTCTACAATGGCAAATATTTCCAAATGGGCATTGTATTCAATTGATCTTACTCAGTTGCTTCACTTTTTAGGCATTTATTAAATGTTACGGTGAACTTGCAGCTTCAATTTATTTTGGCATAAAGGAGGTTATTTTAAAATATATTTATAGGGGCTCGCCTGGTGGCACAGCGGTTAAGTTTGCACCTTCCGCTTCTGCGGCCCGGGGTTCGCCAGTTCGGATTCCGGGTGCATACATGGCACTGCTTGGCAAGCCATGCTGTGGTAGGCGTCCCACATATAAAGTAGAGGAAGATGGGCACGGATGTTAGCTCAGGGCCAGTCTTCCTCAGCAAAAAGAGGAGGATTGGTAGTAGATGTTAGCTCAGGGCTAATCTTCCTCAAAAGAAAAAAAAAAATATATATATATATATATATTTATAGAATACTTACCTTTATATTAAAGCATAAGATATGCTTCAAGTTGTATTATTTAATGTGCCATATCAGTAGACACATTTGTTTGTGGGCATTCATTCTCTCCTAAATAAGCAGATATTTAAAGTAAGAAAGATTATAGACTTGTGTTTCTAAAAAAAAAATTGCACACATCTTAAATAAATTCAATTGTAATTAATTTTTTTGTTTATTTTTAGAATGGGATCCCAGCTCTGATAAATCTCTTACAGTTCAACATAGAAAATGTGTTAGTAAATGTAATGAACTGTATACGGGTATTATGTATAGGAAACAAGGACAATCAAAGGGCAGTGAGAGACCATAAAGGCATCCAATATCTTATCACATTCTTGAGTTCTGATTCAGGTGAGCCTCTATTTCTGTATTATTTTAATGTGACCAGGGATATTAAGTGAAGAAAACACAGGTTTGGACTTGTCCTATATGAATAGATGTCCTGGATTTGTCTTAGAATGGATCTAGACACATGTAATATTACCTAAATATCTGGAACGCTTAAATTTAAACTGCTGGGCTTATAAAAGGAATTGACTCTCATAGTTTTTAAAAGATATTTAAGTAGATATTTTTATAAGTGGAAATATCAGCATGAATAATGAAAATAATGCAGTCAGTATGCCCCGGGACTCGAGTAGATGTCTCCTTGTGTGCATAATACACATATTGATCATTGGAAGCTATTTTTCACGTTCCAGCAGGGACTTCAGATTAGATATTTGATCTGCTATTAGATATTTGATACCAAAATTCAAGGTCATCAGGTCATTAGGCTAATTATCAGATCCTGAAGTGCCTGTCAGTACCAAGAACCCCAGAAGCTCTGAGGTCGTTTCTGCAGCCACTGCAAATGATTTGCTGGATTCTGTAAGAATTATCTCATTCTAGGGAGCATACACATAACAGTGTAAACTTCAGATCTATGGTTTTCCCCACATTCGGAGGGATAAAAAAATGGGAGATAAGCTCATCTGTTTTTCTTCCTGCTCAGTTTATCATCTGTCTTTCTATTCCAGTTCTCTAGGAATAAATATGCAATAAATATGTTGGTTAAAATGTAAGACAAGCTTATGGATAAGGGGATTATTTCAGAGGACTTTCTTTTACTATAGAACTTCAAATTTAAGCATCTTCTAAGAACCTCTATAATGTAGTAAATCATTTGAAAGTCCTTTCCCTTCTTTACAAATTCCTAAGGTTATCTGCTCTAAGGTTCCCTCCGTTATTAACTATGCCCTACTTTATCATTTAAGAGAAGCGTTAGAGAGAGCCAGCTTGTATGCATATTTTAAGCATAGACGTTTTACTTGTTTATAATTGTTGTTTATTTTATTCTTTGTGTTTTATCTCCTTAATCAAAATTTAAAGACAGGGACTAAATTTTCCCTCTCCTTTGTCTTCCTCCCAACCTCAGATGCTTGAACAAATCACAAATTATCGAGGCAATTTGAATAAATAAACAATAAATGAATTCATGAATCATTTCTTTTTGGGACTCTTGCCTTATCTGAAACCTAAATCAAAGTGATTTATCCTATATTGTAATTTACATTATCTTCTCACTCCAAGGAAGACAAAGAACTTAATTTTGAAAAAAATTTTAATTGTTTTTTCTCTCCATTTATAATTTATAAATCCTACACTTACAATTTTAGTGCTTTAACAAAAAAGTCTCTTGAATGTTAGCTGAGTTGTTAAGTGGTAGGGGATCACGAAAGAATTTTATTAATTCCAATATCTTCTTAACCATTCTGAACTGCTCTAAGATTTTATGCATTAAGGTAAAATGGCCCCAAAGCAGATTCACGTGCAATTTCTTGAGGCTATAGATTTGTTAACATCTCCTTAGTCTTAACCCCTCTCTCCAGGGGTTCCTCAACCTTTGCCGAGTTGGGATGGTTTTAGGGCTCTGCTTCACCCATCTTTAGCTGCTTGTTTCATAGTCTTCCACAAATGTCTGCGCACATATGCATGTTTCCATTCCTACAGTGCCTCTGACTTCGTCTTTTCTGTGGCACACAATTGTCCTGGTCTGTGTTATTAACAAAGGTTTATATGATACTGCCAGGGAAATTCAAATATTAACAGACAGCATACAGAATGCATTTCAGCTCCAAACCATCTGAGCAAAACTTAAAGAGCCCTCTATCCTTCTGAGAATGATTATTCACACATTTTGCTGCAGAAATGTGTTTTCTCCAGACTCTTTGGGTGTTATATAATATAGCATATCTACTCGTTAACTTCTAAAATCTGAAAACTTTGGAATTCTGATCCCAAAAGTTTCAGATAAAGACTACCTCCGTCATTAGGCTTATTCCACCCAACTCTTAAAGTTGGAGTTCCGTGAGCGTGTGTTCCGGGTCCGCAGTGTTTTTTCACACAGCACACTGTCCGTAGGCAATCTCACTAACTCTTGAGAGCTTGTTATGGTTATAATCTGTTCTTCCCAGTTCTCTATCCAAATCCCCGAGCTCTCCTCTGAGCTTTGGGGCTAGTTTGGATTATTGAGGTGCTAAGTAAAGACAGCCCTCTCCCTTTAGAATTTGGATCCATTTGATAAATAGACGCAGAAATCAAATAGAGATCAAAACTTCAGCCTTATTACTGGAAAGCTTGCTTTGAGAAAACGGCAAAAAATGCCAAAAAGAACCTAAGCCATACATTTTCAATGACTCATTCTTCAAACTAAGAAATTATTTAACTCACTATTCCTTTTACGGGAGGAATGAATAAGTTTCCCGAGTGGGAGGTGAGAGTAGGAATTGCTACTTTTTGGACCGATGCAGGAATATGCGGTAAAAGAACCGTTCCTCCAACACTCTTAATTTTGTCAACCTATCGTGCTTCACAGCGTTCCAAGTATTACTAGAGTGACCTATCTAAAATGCAAAGTTGGGGGGCTGGCCCCGTGGCCGAGTGGTTAAGTTCGCGCGCTCCGCTGCAGGCGGCCCAGTGTTTCGTTGGTTCGAATCCTGGGCACGGACATGGCACTGCTCATCAAACCACGCTGAGGCAGCGTCCCACATGCCACAACTAGAAGGACCCACAACGAAGAATATACAACTATGTACCGGGGGGCTTTGGGGAGAAAAAGGAAAAAAGTAAAATCTTAAAATGCAAAGTTGGTCATATCTTCCCCTCCTTTAAATTATTCAGTGACTCCTTATCCCCCAAGATAACATCCAGATTTCTAGCATTGCCTATAAGCCCTTCTAACCTTCCTACTGCAAAAGGAAATGACCTGCCTATCACTTCCTTCCTCTCTTATTTTACTCTCAAGTAATATTGAACTTATTGCTATTTTCTATTTCTGGCCTTTGAGCTTGCTCCACAAGGTTAAGAACTTTATATTGTTGGTTGGCCACTGTCTCTCAGTGCCTAGGACAGTGCCTGGCATGTAGTAGCTACTCAATAAAATATTTGCTGAATAAATAAATAATTGAATGAGGAAAATATTCACAATAAATAATTAATGTATTTGATATAAAGTAGGTATATAGATTGATATGAACAGTAAGGCCTTAATAGATAGTTGATCTGAATAGATAGTCTATGAGAGAACAAATGCTAGATTTAGAGAGTCTGGCTGCTTGAATCTAAAAACACCTTTTTTAGCCAGCCCTGATGGCCTAGCGGTTGAAATTCGGCTTGCTCTGCTTCAGTTCCTTGGGTTTGGTTCCTGGGCACAGAACCACACCACTTGTCTGTCGGTGGCGGTGATGTGGCGGTGGCTCACATAGAAGAACCAGAAGGACTTCCAACTATAAACAGCTATGTCCTGGGCCTTTGAGGGGGGAGAGGGGAAGGAAGGAAGGGGAAAAAAAAAGGAGGGAGATTGGCAACAGATGTTAGCTTAGGGCAAATCTTCCCTGCAAAAAAATTAAAATAAAATAAAAACACCTTTTTTTTATAGTTTTGACTTTTGGAAACATATTGCTGTCTTACATTTAAAAAAAAACATTAATTCTACAAGGCCACAAGGGGGCAACTAAAATTAAAAACAAACAGAAACAAATGAACCCAATTGTATTTAAATGAAGTAGATAACTAGATTAAAAAAAAAATACAAATAACTTTTGAACACAGTGCTTTTCTATATTTCCTCAGTCTAGGGGAGAAAAAAAAACTGCAAGCATATCTTGAATTCTTCTTATTAGATTTGTATTTCATACTGATATGAGTGAAATAGCTCTGAACCTGTGTTATAACAAATGAAATGTTATGAACAAATGAATAATGTGTTGATATTATTGGGTTCTCACTGTGAAAATGTGCAGAATATGGGAAGGTAATAAAGAATCCTGTGGGGTTGGACTGGAATTGGAAAATTGGAAATATATGTTTTCCTAGTCTTGTCTGCTAAGAGAGTCTAGAAGCAGTCATACTCCAGAAGCAATGAACACACTTAGTACCCAAATCTTGATTTCTAAATACCATTCCTCATTAAAAGAAACCAGAGCTTCTTGGAGAAATGATTGATTCCAGGGCTGGGGCAGAGCAGGTATGTGGTGAGTCTGAAACATCGTATTATGACAGAAATTAAGAAAATGCTAAAAAAAAAAAAAAAAAACCCTGATGGAGGTATATCTAAAGGACACATGGGCCAACTTGAAGGACTCCACTGGCCCTTCAAGTTGCACAGTTTTGGACACTGGCCAAATCTTGGGCAATTTGAGTATCAATGCAAATAAGGAAATTAATGGATTGTAACTTATTAAATAAAACAGAAATCCAAGAGCTCATATGGATAATTAGATAAACAAGAAAATAAATAGGAAAGTAGGGAGAGCTTTTCTTTATAGTAGAACGCCACCTGACAAATGTGAAGGGAGTGGTAGGTTTGGAAAATTGATATTTTGCAAATATCCTAGTAAAGATGGTTTGAGCAAAAATCGTTAATTGTTGCTATATCTTAGAGGCGTTCTCTGACTTATTTTTGTAACTTTTCTGTAAGTTTTAAAGAGAACAAATGCAGCTGGTTAATAAGCATATATGAAAATGTTCAGACTTGCCAGTAATACAAAATACAAAATAAAATGGCACCATTTTTTGCCTATCAAATTAGTAAAATTTATTTATATATTTATTCTTAATGATAATATTTATACTTGAAAAGATACAGTAACATTGATACTCTCATACTCTGATTATGGAAGGGTAATAGGCTATTATCATTTTTGGAAAGCAACTTACTGAGATGTATTAAGTTATTACAGTAACCCCTAGGACTCTATACTAAGGGAAAAAGAATACAGACAGGAAGGAATGCCTTATGTGCCAAGATTTCTCCTAAGCATTGTTTAAAATAGTGAAAAGTTGAGAAACAACATATATTTTTAAAAATGTGAATGGCTAAGGAAATGTGATACACCCGTTAATGGAATATTTAGGAGACAGTGATGTTCATAAAACGTGGGAAAGTGTTTTACTGGTAAATTGAAATGCAGGATATTGTGTTTATAGTACAACTATACTAAATATGTCTATGACACTATCTAAATCTATAGTCATAAAAAATAGTGTGTGAGATTAAATGAAATGTTTGTGTTTGAGTGGTGAGAATCTGGACAGTTTTATTTATTTTTTCTAAATTTTCTATAAACTCCATAAATTTGATTTTATAATATGGGAGACTAGTGATAATAGTCTTTTTAGAGATTTATTTAACTGGTTCTTGAATTCATTTGAAGACATGTTGAAGGCTGTATCTTCCGCTACAATTGCTGAGGTTGCACGTGACAATAAGGATGTTCAGAATGCTATGGCTATGGAAGGAGCCATCCCTCCTCTGGTGGCTCTCTTCCAAGGGAAACAACTTTGTGTCCAAGTGAAGGGTGCGATGGCTGTGGAATCACTGGCAAGTCACAATCCTTCTATACAGAGAGCATTTCTGGAAAAATCGTTAAGTAAATATCTTTTAAAACTCCTCAAGGTAGGAATTTTATGTTTACTTGTCATTATTCTTAGATCAAATATTCAATATTGAATTTAGTTAAGTGAAAAGAAAGCTAAACCAATTCTAGAATAAACATTTTGTAAAACACGCATTCCTACAGTGTTCACTAAATGCTCATTGAATGAATGGAATATATTTCTTCAATAGGCGTTTCAAATAGATGTGAAGGAACAAGGAGCTGTAGCACTTTGGGCCTTGGCAGGACAAACACTGAAACAACAAAAGTATATGGCAGAACAGATTGGATACAACTTTATAATAAATATGCTTTTGTCACCATCAGCGAAAATGCAGTATGTTGGTAAGTTATTTTCTATGCATAAATCTGCATAATATAGAAAGGGCATTGGAGTATCAGACGTGTTTCTTGCTTTTCTTTACCAGGAGGTGAAGCAGTCATAGCTCTAAGTAAGGACAGCAGGATGCATCAAAATCAAATATGTGAAGGGAATGGAATTTCACCATTGGTTCGCTTACTAAGGATTAGTAAGATAGCTGAAGGCACACTTCTGAGTGTCATCAGAGCAGTGGGATCCATTTGTATTGGTTTGTAAATTTATTCTCAATTTTTAAAATATTAATAAGATATTTCTCTTCCCCTCTATCCCCACTGTTAGAGCCCTAAACCATATTTAATCTATAAAAGGCTATTATATATATTTTTTCTTTCTCCAAGATCTGAATGGGTAAAAGTGGTGTAATTAAGAATTTTATAGCGGTCTTGCTCTTGAACTCTGGTTAGAAAGGGAAATGAGGACAGTGAACCTTGGCTATTTTTACTTAAAATCTCATTTTTTAAGTTTAAGAGAAAAATATTTCTTCTTTTGAATCTCAAGAATGATATGTTTTTGAACATACAGAAGATTTTCTAATGCTGGGGTACATTTTTTTTTTTTTAAAGATTGGCACCTGGGCTAACAACTGTTGCCAATCTTCCTCTTTTTTTTTTTTAAGGATTGGCACCTGGGCTAACAACTGTTGCCAATCTTTTCTTTTTTTTTCTGCTTTATCTCCCCAAACCCCCCCTGTACACAGTTGTATATCTTAGTTGCTGGTCCTTCTAGTTGTGGGATGTGGGACGCTGCCTCAACGTGGCCTGATGAGCAGTGCCATGTCCACGCCCAGGATCCGAACCCTGGGCCGCCGCAGCGGAGCGCACGAACTTAACCACTCGGCCACAGAGCCGGCCCCCATTTTTTAATTCTAGTCTTTCTTTAATCATTCTTTGTTCACAAAGTGACCACTAAGGCTAGTCGTTCCTTTCATGGCAAAGGAATTAACATTTTGGGATATCTGAAAAATGTGGAATTTTCAGTGATTGACCTACCAAAAATAAAAATTTGTGTTCTTTGCTGACATTCATGAATATATAGGGCTAATTGTAGACTGCTTCTTATAGACAAGAGAAAAAAAATCTTTATTTCTAGTTCATTGTCTTTTCTCAAAAACTAGTCTAGCTGGATAAAGAATGTAGGAATTTGTTCCAAAAAAATTTTTTTCCCTCCTTGCTTGAAAAAGCTACTTTGCAGAAATTCATTAACTGTACCAAGGCAATCAGTCAGATAAAAGAATGTTTCTTTTTTTAGCCAGATATTACAGTATAAATTATAGATATTTCTAAAATTCTAGTAAATGATAACATATACACAAAGATACCTGATATATATGTATGTACGTGTGTGTATTCAATTTCTTCTCATTAGTTCACTCAAAGCTGTCCACATTTGCTGTAGACAAGGGGTTCTCTGGTAGAATTACAGAACAAAACTCTTGCTTTCAAATTCACCAGCTTAGAATGTTGCACAAACACACACCCCTTCCTTTTTCTTCCTCATCATGTTCATGTTTTCTTCAACTTTCTTGAACATATGAGCATGTTTAAAATAGCTGTTTTAACATCCCTGTAGCTAGCTCCTGCATCTCTGTCATTTCTGGGTCTCTTTCTATTGGTTGTTTTTTTTTCTGATTATGAATCATATTTTCCTGATTTTTTGCATGCCTAGAATTTTTTAAATGTTGGGGGTTTTTTAGCTTTATTGACATATAATTTACATGTAATTAAATAGTTAAATAAAATAAGCAAGAATAAAATATAAAAAAACATTGAAGGGTACAGTTTGCTGAGTTTTGACATATGTATTCAGCTGTGACACCATAACCAATTAAAAAATGAATATAATCATCACTCCCAAAGATTTCATTGTGTCCCTTTGTAATCCCTCCCTCTTTGCACGTCTACCCCCAAATAACCACTGATCTGTTTTCTATCACTATAGATTACCTGCATTGTCTAGAATTTTAAGTAAATGGGATTATACCGATGTACTCTTTTTTCTTCTTTCACTCAGCCTAGTTATTTTGATATTCATCCATATTATTGTGTGTATCAATAGCTCACTTCTCTTTTAATGCTGAGTAGTATTCCATTGTATGGTGTGATGGTTAATTTTATACCTTATGATATATATACATACATATGTATCCTGTTGGTTCTGTTTCTCTGGAAAACCCTAATAAATATGAATATATATGACTTGTTTATCCATGCATACACTGCTGGACATTTAGATTGTTTCCAATTTCTTGCTGTTATAAACTTTTATGAACATTTGAGTACAAGTCTTCATATATATCCATGTTTTTATTTCTCCTGGCTAAATACCTATTAGTAGGATTGCTGGGTCATATGGCAGATGTATGTTTGACTTTTAAAGAAAATGCCAGACTATTTTTCAAAGCAGTGTTACCACTTTGTGTTCCTACCAACAGTATAAGAGAGGTCCAGTAGCTTCAGATCCTTGCCAACACTTAGTATTATAATTTTAGCCATTCTAGTGGATGTGTAGTAAATGTCATTGTAGTTTTAATTTATATTTTCCTAATGATTAATCATCTAGAGTATCTTTCCATGTACTTATTTGTCATTGTATATCTTCTTTGGTAAAATGTCTGTTTGACATTTTGCCCATTTTTTAAATTGCGTTGTCTTATTGAGTTGTAAGCATTCTTTATAGATTCTAGATATAAGTCTTTTGTTAGATATGTGTTTTGCAAATATTTTCTCCTAGTCTATGGTATGTCTTTCCATTTCTGTAACAGGGTCTTTTGAAGAGCAAATGTTTTTAATTTTGATGAAGTTCAATTTATTGATTTTTAATTTTTTTTAGTTTTTTGGTTTTGTGTCCTCTTTAAGAAACTTCTGCCAAATGCCAGATCATGAAGGTTTCCTGTTTTCCTCTATATTTAGATATGTGATCAATTCTGAGTTAATTTTTGCATATGACTGAGATTCTTTTTTTTTTTTTTTTTTTTTGCATATGACTATCCAATTACTTCAGCACCATTTATTGAAGAGATTATCTTTTCCTCCATTGAATTACCTAGGTTCTTTTGTCCAAATTAATTGACTAGCTATTTGTGAATCTCTCTCTGGACTCTACTATTCTAGTTACCTATATGTCTATCTTTATGCTATACTCACTGTTTTAATTACTATAGGTTTACAATAAATCTTGAAAGCAGGTAGTATAAGTCCTTCAACCTTACTATTCTTCTTCGACGTTGTTTTGGCTATTCCAGGTCCTTTGTATTTCCATATTATTTTAAAAATTAGCCTGTCAACTTCTGAAAAATATCTCCTGTTACTTTGATTGGAATTGCATGAAATCTATAAATAAATTTAGGGAGAACAGACATCCCAATAATATCAAGTCTTCCAACCCATAAACATGTTATATCTCTTCACTTATTAAGGTCTTCTTTAATGTCTCTCAGCAAAGTTTTATAGTTTTCAATATACAATTTTTGCACATATTTTGTCAATTTTATCTTAGGTAGTTCATATTTTAAAATCATGCATAAGAAATTTTGATTAAATGCTGGACATTATGAGTTTTAATTTGATAGATGTTGTTTCTTATTTTCCTTGAGAGAGAGTTAGGCTCTGTTCTGGCAGTCACTCTCCTTGGGATCAACTTGATCCTTTTGCAGTTTGATCCTTCTGCAGTAGCTTTTAAGGTTTGGTAGGACAAGTCTAGGGCAGACTTTACTCTGGAACTAACTTAATCTCACTGTTAAAAAGATGATACCTTTCCGAGGTCTCGATCCTTTGTATAGCCCCTGTGTTATAAGGTATCTACATTCTGGCCAGTAGGAACACAAACCATCTCTAGCCCTGTGTGGGCTCTGAGAATTGTTCAGCCTACTGCTTGTAGTGGTTCTTTTCCCAACTTAATGGAGTTTCATCCCATTATTAACGTGAAGATTCAGTCAGAGATTTGAAGGTATTTTCCTTATACCACCACCATCATCATTATCATAAACATTATTATGAAAAACACTCATTTTTTTTTGACCCCACCTCTGGCACATTCACCCGTTGAATCTCCCTACGTATCCTTTTCCCACCTACTCTGAAGTAAGCAATCCTTCTTCGGCACTTCAATTGTACTTTTCTATACCTCTGTTAAAGCACTTATTGCACGGTATTGAAATCGTGTATTTAAATAGTTGCTTCCCCTAGAGAATATAAACTCTTGAGGGCAGAGATTCTAATTCCTCTTTTTAGCCCTACTTCCTACCTCAGTGCCTGGTGCTTTAGGCATTCAATACCTGTCGGCTGAATGAAGAATATTCATGTAATCAGTGTTTGTGTACATCGCCAGGTAGCCAGCAAGGGAGTAGGGAACAAGGGAAACAAAAGTATCCTTTGCTCCCACTTTCTTCAAACTTCCTCAGATCAGAAGTAGGTGGCTTCTCTTCATTATTCATAGAGAGGCCCAATTTTGTATTTATATTTAAGTACATAAACCCACTGTACTTGTGTTGTGACATTTCTTGGCAATAGAACAGAATTAAACATTAAAATTAAAATTGTTCATACATATCCACTAGAGAGAGATGACAACGTTTCTTCATTGAGATTAGGCCTACAATTTAAAGTAGTACATTATAAAAAGAGACAGTAAGATTATCTTTTTAGTATGTTCATTTAAGGAATCCAGAAATTTTAACCAGGTGATTTGATCTAGTCATTTTTATAAAAATAAAGTTTCTATGGAAAACAATAGAAATCATAAATTTAAGTACTTGCACATAATAATTCTTCAATAAATGATAGCTATTATATTGTTATTCCTCGATAGTCTGGCGTTTCTAATTTCTTTGTTTTGAGACTATTAGAAAACCATTCATACTACTTTTTTTTTTTTGAAGATTGGCACCTGAGTGAACATCTGTTGCCAATCTTCTTTTTGTTCCTTCCTCTTCTTCTTTGTCTTCTCCTCAAAGCCCCCTAGTACATAGTTGTATGTTCTAGTTATAGGTTCTTCTCGTTATGCTACGTGGGATGCCACCTCAGCATGGCCTGATGAGCGGTGCCGTGTCTGCACCCAGGATCCAAACAGGCCTAAGTGGAGCGTGCGACCTTAACCACTCGGCCATGGGGCCGGCCTCGCATCCATACTTCTAACAGTAAATTTTCCATGTTTATTCACTTTGCCTTTGAAAAATTAATTCAGGTAAAATAGTGTCGATATAGCATTTCCTTTTGCAATTTACTAAGCATATTACGCTTGGCACTTTATCAACCAAAAATATCAAAAACCAACCAAAAATAACTTTACCATTTCCAAGATGGAAAAAAATATTACCTGATTGACATGTGAATTCTTACAGGTGTTGCCCACACAAGCAATCCCACTAGTCAACAATTTGTTGTAGAGGAAAATGCCTTTCCAGTACTTATTCAACTACTGAGAAATCACCCTTCTCCTAACATTAAGGTATATATAAGGTTTTAAGGTTTTGTTCTGATACAGGAAAAACTAACAGAAATATCTTTTTAAGAATAATTTGTTTCCTTATGCAAATTCACAAGTATAAAAAATATTTAATCTTTTAAACAAAATCTTAGAAGTTTTAAGCAAAAAAGCTGCTACAATGATAGTAGTAAATTTTATTAAAATATGATTTCTTCAAATATAGTAATAAAGTCTTATGTCCTTACTTATCAAACACGTTTTATTTCTCAGATATTTGATTATTCACAGAATTTCTTCCAGGTATTGGTTGCTAAAACTGGGTGCGCATAACGAGGATGTGTGATTTATGTAGCAACACTTGTCAAATGTAAGGGAATCCTGACAGTGCTACACCATCAAAACAGCCCTACCTTCTACCAAGCAGCCTGTGTTGGCTGGCAGCGATAGTTTTCTCAAGGGTGGACATTACAAAGAATTACTGCGACTTGTTGAAGAGTCCTTCACTCTTCCATTTACTTCTAGTAAAATGTCTTTAACAAAATGACATTCACATCTATTCAAATCCTTTTACCAAGGCTTTGGAAATTCAGGACATCTACAGCTAGCCAGGCAGGAAATTATAACAACAAAAAATAAATTTTCTCTTCAGAATTTAATATAGGTTCTGTTGGAAATGAGAAAATAGAAATAACATGGGAGGAAAATATGTAAGTAAACATAGCATTATTTCTTTTAAGGAATATCTTTGTTACATAAAAGATGTCATACATTATGTGGTTTTTCTGCCTGTGAAAGAGATTATTTTATTACAGGAGTTGATTAAGGAAACAAAAGGAAGGAGCATATGCTAGCAATTTTTTTGGCTTGAATTATATGTAAAAACTACACTGACTTTGAAAGTACAAGTAAATTTCATAAGACTATGGAAAATGCTACGTAAAAATACATTTTTATTTTAAAATGCACATTTTGATGGCAAAAGTTTACTTCACTTGCATCCACCTATATTTCAGTATGTTTTCACTGAGTTCTTAAACTTGTTAAAACAGAACATAAATACGTTTCAATACTTTTCTTCAAATAAGATTCCCTACTAAACAAAATATTTTTGCAATAATAATGCTTTTCAAATTCATAACATTTTACATAGAAATGCATAACGTAGTACTTAAAAAAACTTATCTGTTGAGTCCCAATAGTAAACAAGGTTCATTTACTCCTCGAAGGACTTAGCATGTGCATTAATGACTCCAGAACTACGTGAGGGAAAGCACTCTTCAGTCCTACTCTCCAGTGCTTTGCTTCAATTCATAGGCGTCCCATTAAAGCCTTACAACTCAGTGGTCAGCAGCTAACAAGATGTTCACAAGAGCTTCTTAACCCATGACAGGAAATTAAAAAATAATTTTTTTAGATGTGGAAGGGATACAACTATGCACTTCAGATAATACATAGATAATACCTCACATGTCCTGCTGGGCCTGGCTGCCTCCCCCCATGCCCTCAGATGCAGCTGTGTGGTTGTGCTGGCACACAGAAGGATATTTTCCCAGCTGTTAAAAATTATAAGGGACACTCCTCCAGAAGTTGTGTCACTCTAAATATTAGTCAGAGAATTGGAATCAATGGATTTTTTTTTTTTTGGTGAGGAAGATTCATCCTGAGCTAACATCTGTGCCAATCTTCCTCTATTTTGTATGTGGGATGCCTCCACAGCATGGCTGATGAGTGGTGTAGGTCTGCACCTGGAATGTGAACTTGCAAATGTGCATCACTAAAGCGAAGTGTGCGGAACTTTAACCCACTCGGTCACAGGGCCAGCCTCCCTCAATGGATTTTATAGTGTCTTGGAATTAGAATATCCCATATAAATGTTTGTATAAAGAAATATGTCATTTGATAAACCATGAGTGAAAAATAAATTAATTTCTGAAAACTACATATTTAGGTTGAAGTGGCATTTTCCCTGGCATGCATTGTCCTAAGGAATGATGTGTTACAGAAAGAATTACAAGAAAATGAAGGATTTAAGTATGCTGATGTCCTTTATCTTCTTCACTCACAAGATAAGGTAATACGTTTACAAAATGTTAAAGCTCATTTAGAAGAAAATGGTTTTTAGACCACAGCCTCAAATTATCATCAAGTCTTTTTCACGGCAATATTTAAATGCATTACTTAAGAAATGTAAAATCTCCTTGGTAGGGTTTGTAATGATGGAATAATATTGTTCCATATTTTTCATAGTTGTCACATTCCATCTTTAAAATATAGCAATTTTCATGCTTGGTGAAGAGCCAAAAACCAAATCTCTCTTGGATAAAATTTTAACCTAATTTTATGACCTTTCAATACTCAGCCATCTGCTTCTTATTCTATTAAGAATATTCTAATATCTTATTCTAGAGTGGTGCTCCTCAAAGTCTTTATTATGAAGGAATAGCTTTTTCCCAGCAGTCTGTTATAGGGAGATAAATTTTTAAAAGCCAAACTTTAAATTTTGAAATAATTTTAGACTTTCCAAAAATGTGCAAAAATAGCACAGTGTGTTCTGACATATCCTTTGTCCAGCTTTTCTGGATGTCAACGAGGAAATTAAAATGGATACAACACCATTAACTAATCTGCAGACCTTATTTAAATTTTGCCAATTTTCTCCCCAATGTCCTTTTTCTGTTCCAGAATCCAATCCAGAATCCCACATTGCATCTAGTTGTCATGTCTCTTTAGTCTCCTTCAGTCTGTGAAACTCAGTCCTTTGTCTTTCATGATTTCAAGTCTTTTCATGATTTTGACATTTTTGATGAGTCCAGGCCAAGTTATTTTACAGAATGTCCCTCAGTTCGAATTATCTGATGTCTTCTCGTGACTACATTGAGGTCATGGATTTTGGCAAGACTACCAGAGAAGTGATGTGGTCTTCTTTACTCACCCTCCCAGTGCATCATTTCAAAGGGTACATGATGTTATGTCTCGTAACTGGCAATGCTAACTTTGGGTACTTGGTTAAAGTAGTGTCTACCAATAAAGAATTTTACTCTACTGTGGTACACAAAAAGATGGAGAAGTGCTGAGGTAATTACATGGGGAATAATAGGGTGAGGACACTGAATTCATGTCTGACTGACTCTCTGAGCCACCTTTCTTCCCTCTCTCCTCTTCCTTTCACATTTTACTCTCACTACCCTAGTCCTCAGGTACATGCCTTCTTCTCCCTTTTCTTCTACTGCTCATTCCACACTCACTCATTCTCCTTTTCCTCCCAGCCTCTTACCACCGGCTTCACTCTCTGGCCCCTTTTCCTTTGACTGTACCTAATACCTTTCTTCTCGCTTATGGCCAGGTGACTACTTTGTGCGTACTTAATTTTATTACAGAAAATTTCAAACATATATAGAATGAGAGAGTAGCATAATGAACTTAAATATTCCCATGACCCAGCTTCAGCAATTATCAACTCATGGCCAGCCTTATTTCATCTAAATACCCTCTCACTCTCCTTATATTATTTTTGAAGCAAATCTCAGGCATCATATAATTTTATCTGTAAATATTTCTCTATGTACATATAGCATTTTTTTCTTTTTTTAAGGAAGATCAGCCCTGAGCTAACATCTGCTGCCAATCCTCCTCTTTTTGCTGAGGAAGACTGGCCCTGAGCTAACATCCGTGCCCATCTTCCTCTACTTTATATGTGGGACGCCTGCCACAGCATGGCTTGATGAGCGGTGCCATGTCCACACCCGGGATCCGAACTGGTGGACCCCCCGCCGCCGAAGCGGAACGCGCGAACTTAGCTGCTGTGCCACCGGGCCGGCCCCCGTATAGCATTTTTATATAATGATTAGTAGTGGCAGAAGAAAACTCACTAAGATTAGTAGTTCTCTCTCTCGCTGTACTATACTGTTCAAATAAAATAGTGAAAATAAGATTTAGTGATATAATTCTATCTTTTGGATCTTTCTGGAAGACCTACCATACGTGTTCATCTTTGGCAAGTGGGCTGACTCTAAGGGAGAATTTGGTTTTGCTCTATTTACCCAGTCCCAGAGTGTTAAAATGTGATTTTTAAAAGTAAATCATTTTTCTTTTATTCCCTGTTAGAATATAATAGAATTTTACAAGTGATCTTATATTAAAAGATGATAGAGATCATCCCACAATGCATAAAATACAACATATAGATAGCATGCTATACAAGGGAAGTTTTGATTTATCAACTCTACTTTGAAATGTTGAAATGGAAATAAAAATATGTTGAAACAAAAAAGTTGAGGGTCAATGAAATTATGGAGTTTCCTGTTACTGTTTAGGTATTTATCCACATAATCAGTAATCTAACATTCCCTTTGAAAATTAAATTTTTTCCTCTTTTCTTCTTCCTGATATCACAACTAATTATCTATTTTCTCTGTTCAGTAACGTTCTGGGGTAAGTTTATTATCTGTTTTTACTGATAGTGTCATCTTTTACTTCCAGATATAGGAATGCAATATATTTTAATGGGCAAGAATTCAAAACCTATTAACTTGAGCAACATAAAAAGGAAATAAGTTAAAGATAATGCATGTTTCTCCTATTTCTAGGATATTTGTTTAAGAGCAGGCTATGCATTAACCCTTTTTGCCTTCAATAATCGCTTTCAACAATACTTAATACTGGAAAGTGGAATAATGACCATATCAATTTTTGAACCTTTTCTTGAATCAACAATTGAAACTGAGAAGGTGATGGCAGCATTTCAGGTATAAAACTAGAGGTTAAAACTTCAAATCAATAACTATCTCTTTTTAGTGAAAACTTAAAAATTAGAAAAATTTTTAGATCTGGAAAAATGTTTACTGGTTTGTAGAATTCACAGTAGTTTTTACACCAACCCCCTCAACCTCATAAAAACTCTATTATCTATGCGAATTTCTTCATTTATATAGAATTTTACAAGTTACAAGGAGCTTTTGCCTTATACCTCATCCGATGCTTATTACAACCCGGACAGTTTGATAGGCAGACCGTAGTATTTTCCTCCTCCACCTCTACAAGGAAATAGGTAGAAAAACATGGTAGCTTCCAAGCAAGTTTTCTAACTGCAAATCTTTAACTGATCACACTGATTCTTCAACCTGCGACAACTATATGTATCCGGGTTCTTCTTAGTCATATTCTTTCTCTTCTGTTTCTAGCCTATGACCTTTAGGAGAAGTATTTTCTATGAACCCACACGTCAAGGATGCAAAAGTTGCAAACACTGTAAAAAGAAGAATATGGCCTATTATAGTTACTGCAATGATCAGACAGGCACAAGTACTCTAGCTCCTCCCCTCCCACCGGCTTCTCTTCTATTGAATCATAACCAATTACCCCTCCTAGCTTCCTTAGAAGTACCCCCAAAAACATAAAAGCTTAATAAGAGAAGCTGCGTAGAAAATGTTCAATGATTCTATGCTTTTTTGTTTTTAGATTATCGTATTGGCTAAAGTCATTATAGATGTGGACCACATTACTTTGTCTGCAAGAGGTGTTACTATTTTAGTTGACAGTCTGTATTCAGCTCATTCTGCTACCACTGCCTTGACAGGTAGGAAATAAGTAGAAGCTAATTGTATCCACATAAAACTATTTTCAAAAAAATGTTTTTTGTAATATGAGCAATGACAAAATAATAAGCCTGATGCTCTGTCACACGGTTTGAAGAATGAACTCACGTAAGCCCACGTGGAACTCCACAGTAAGTCTACATGGAATAATGGGAGTCTACTCTGCACCCCAAATAGGAGCAGAGTTAACCCAGAACATGGCCTTTTTGATTTCCTAATTACTTTTTCAAATGCTTATCATTTTTTCCAGAATACAAAATAAGAGTTCAACTATGAGCTACCAACAAAATAATTTACACACTGATTTATAATAGTGGCAGATTTATACTGATATAGCTCTGTCTTGTTTCCTTTTGACCAATTGTGCACATTTTGCTAACATGTCAGAGTTCTCTGCATTGCTATGCAATATAACAAAGCAAAATGGCCCAATAGAGTTCTTGACACACTTAATGCTAATTATGTAACTATGTCTACTCCAGACCTGACTTTCCAGATGATCAATAAGTTAACTAACTTGATATATCACTCTCAGCGCAACAGAAAACAGTATCAAAACGACAACCACGTGGAATGACTACTACCAAAAAACAAATAAATAAGGTATTTGTTTTTTAACTGAAATGGATCACTGAAGGCAACAAAGGAAATTGAAGGAGTGAAATGGAAAGAATTGAAGCAAATGGCATTGAAGGAAAATTCAAGCAAACACAAACTTTCTGATGAAACTAGTTGGGAAAAAGACATTTAAAAGTAGTTATTACCTATACTTTTATCTAAATAACATTCTTAATTCAATGTCATAGTAATTCTATGACTCCGAAAAACAATTATAGTGGGTTAAAATTTTATTCCACAAACTCTTGTGTGCAAGAAATGCCATATTATACTAGTTTCCAAAGATTCATTTCCCCAGGCTGGTAGGAATTGAATCTCAAAAATTACTAGACTTTCTTGGCACTCCACCATCAGAGTCATATGCATGTCTGGGCACCTCAAGCAAAGCAGGATATTCAGGCCTCAGGTATGATGTAAAACAAATGATGTGCTTAATGTCCAAGCTGACGTGGTTCCCTGAAGAGGCTCCAAACCACGGAAGTTTTGCAGAGACAGGGATTTATGTTGCCAAGTGTCCAGTTTTCCTATGTGCGCCACTTAGCCATTCCCACTCAAAGCACCTGTTCCTGCTATCTCCTTCCTAGTCAGATTCTCTGCCCTCCTCCATTTGTTCCCCATTTCTTACTCCCCATCTTTAAAGACACCTCTCTCCCCTCCTCCTAGCATAATGCCTTCTATAAATTCAGGCTTTTGAAAATATAAGCCTGAAAGAAAGGATATCTTTAGACAATTTTTGCTCCAGGTCCTCCAACCCAGCCCTCCCCAACCTGAGGCAATCAATACACAGGGCTTCTTGGCTTATAATGGAGGCTGGAAAAAAATACAAGAAGAAAAACCCAGTTAATACCTCAGTAAAGTATCCACTCACAAATGTAAAAATACATTAAAATTTGTGTTATATTTATTCCAACACAGCAAGAATATTGTGAAAGAATATCACATGAGAGCTCTAAAAGAAAATCAGTACGAATGAAATAGTTTTAAGTCGGCAGCTGCACATTTACTTAATTACTGGATCACTTTATTACTTTCAACCCCCCAAAACTTCTTTTTACAGCAAGAATTTCAATAATTTTAAACTTCAAAAAGCAATACATTGCTTGATTTAAAAATACCATTAACCTCTTCATAACTCAAAGCCATCTGAACTGCAAAAACGACATATTAAATTTTCTAAGGGTAGTTCAGTCATTATGTTCATAGTCATAAAACTCTAAAACCTCAAAACAAAATATATTCTGAAGCCATGGGGAAGAAAACCTGTGATTTTCAAAATTCCCCACTCTTAAATAAACCTATTTAACTTTTACTGTTTGTGACAGAAAACCAAACCATAATTTTGGGGCAAGTTTATTCTACATTTAACATATACATGCTTTTTCTCAGCACTTCTTCATTAACAGAGATGTCTTGTGACTCAAACCTTTTTAATACTATGTGCAAATGAACAAAAGCACAGTATGTCAGTTTATATCCATTAAATAACACAAGCATTTTTTCTTGTTTAATTTCTAGGGAATTTAATAGCTAGCCTGGCTCATTCTAGAGCTGGTATTCCAGAAGCATTTACCACATTAGGGACAATCCAACGGCTCTGCTATCATTTGTACTCAGAAAAAGAAGAGGTAAAAACAAAAGTGATTCTAAAATTGAATGTTCTAAAAATATAAATTTGCCTCTCTCTCACTTCTGTGGGCTAATTTCTCCAGAGGTTGACTGTGTTATGTAATAGCTCATGTTACTAACTCAAAATTAGATGATTTTTCTTGTACTACATCTGCCATCCATAATTTTGGTACCCACAAAAATGTGCACATTTGTTTTAACTTGAATATTGAAGATTCAATCTACAAATAATTACATCGATGATACAGAAATTTCTAGTTAAAATATTTATAAAATATCTCACAAAAGCTGGTTAGTTTTTGTAATCTCACTAAGTCATTTCTCTAGTTCTTTGTAATGAATGAAAGTGGAATCCCTTGGACAGTTGTGTGAAGGCCAGGCTGCCATGGTAGTGGTTTGCCTGAGTGCTCCCCTCTGCTTTTCCCTAAGGTCTAAGGCAGGGTTTCTCTAGGGGACATCGGAATCACCTGGAGGTGATTGCTGGGCTCCATTCCCAGAGTTCCTGATCTAATACATCTGGTGTAGGTCCAAAATGCTTGCATTTCTAACAAGTTCCCAGAATCTAAATCTGCTGGTCCAGGGACCATACAGTGAGAACCATTGTTCAAGCATGGAAGATATATGGGCATATACAGTAATCAGATGCCAACGTAAAGACCAAAATGTCAACCTTCCGGTACTCCGCATGGGTCTGGTTTATGTTCATTCTATGACATTTCTTAGGCCACTACTAACAGATTTTCCCAAGAACTGCCCAGGAGTATACTTTAATGAATCATATGAACAACCTAATTACTTCAGGGTCACAAGCAGAGGGTATTTCCTTCAAAGAAGGAAAAAACTACTTTTGTTGGAGTCCTGTGGCCTGATACCTGTCCATGTTTCTTTGTTTTTGCAAGTGGGAAATTGAGTTCTTTGCTGGGTCTGAGTGGCCTTTTTGTTGGTGAGGAAGACTGGCCCTGAGCAAACATCTATTCCCAATCTTCCTCTTTTTGCTTGAGGAAGATTGTTGCTGGGCTAACATCTGTGCCAATCTTCCTCTGTTTTGTATGTGGGACACTGCCACAGCATGGCTTGATGAGCAGTGTGTAGGTCCATGCCCAGGATCCAGGCCTGCAAACCCTGCCGCTGAAGTGGAATGCATGAACTTAACCACTATGCCACCAGACCAGCCTCATGAGTCATATATTCTTAACTTACTTTTCTCCTATAGTTTCTTACTTGGTTTCCTATTACAATCACCTGAGCCGTTTGGAAAAATCCCGATGTCCGGGCTGCACCCCAAAATAGAGTTTCTAGGGGTGGAACCCAAGCGTGAGTAATTTTCATAGCTTTTCAGGTGATTTCAATGCACAATCAAGACTGAGACTCACTGTCATAGTTCAAGCTCAATGGTTCTCACCCCGGCTGAACATTAGAATCACCTGTGACACTTTAAAATCGATACAGACGCCCACATTCTACCCCCAAGAGTCTGATTCATTTGGTGGACTTTCTCTTCGTTTCTTTTCTTTTTTAAACTCCTGGTGATTCTAAAATGCAGTTGAGACTGAGAACAACTACTAGGAATGGATAGCAGTTGACAGCCCTCTATAAAAATATAGTCAGGTTTCCACCTGTGGATTGCCATCGGTTGACATACCTATCTGCTGTCCATAGCTACAGAGACTTTCCTGCGAAATATCTAATGAGAGCACTGGGCTAGACATTTTACGAACAAATCTCGTGGTTAAGGAGGAACTGTTTCTTTTTCATTTAGGTTCGCACAGCTTGCTCCTGTGCTCTTGGCTACTTAACTTACAATGCAAATGCTTTCCGCATCCTATTAAAGGAATGCAGGAATAAACCTAATCAGTTCCTTCGTATAACAAATAATATCAGCAGAGATGCAAGTATTAACCCAGCATTTTTAAAGGAATTTCAAATGCAACAAAGAGTGGGACTTCCTTCCTTAAGGTATTGTGCTTATATTTGAAGTTGCAGTAGTGAAATTATTGATAGAGGAGCTTTTAAGGAAGTTTAAGGAACATCATTGATATGATATGAATATACGCCTTCTATACCAAAGGATAAACTTCATTCTAAATGTTCATTGCCAAAGCCTGTTTTAATTCCAACTTAGCAACAGAATTGTGAGTGCAGACAAGAATACAACCAGATCTTGGGGATCCTGTCCGGCCGGGATTATTCACATTTCAGGAAAGTTTTTGGGAAACTGGTTGCCTCCAAGTCTGACCCAGGGAGCCATTTTGGGGTAGACTGGGGTACATTTGAGAGTTCTGAGCTAACCAGGAACACCATAACTCTGGCATCAAATAGGACTTTCGGACTTGATCCAAAGCTAGGCCAAACTCCCAAGGGGGAAACGGCTAAATCAGACCCGGTGGTTGGAGTAATGGGAAACGTTGCCAGGCATTTATTCAGTGTTGTAGTTTCATCATGAACTTAAATTTCTGAAAAAAGAGAGAAGATGAGAATCTTATTACAATGGGCATACTTTCTCTTCTTCCATAGATGTAGCTGAATTACAAGTCTTTGCAGTAAATAGTGCTATTAATATATAGGAAACAGAGCTACTCAAGATAAATTATTAACTCTACGACAAGAGAACAGGATACAACAGTATATCATAGTTCTATAAATCAATTTTAAGTACAGAGAAAACTGAGTACATCTTCAGAGTCACTTTAATTTTAATTCTTTGAAAAACTGAAAACCCCAAACTGATTACCTAATTTGATATAATAAGCCTGGGAAATCTACATTATAATTGCTGTAATTGACAATGTTAAAAAATAATATTTACTGGTTCAAAAAATTAATTTAGGATAAATAATGGAAGTATTATTTTACACAGTCACTCCCACAGCTAGTCCATGTGGCAAATTTTGGGGAATTAGAAAAAGGTGCCCCTTCCTCAAGACTCTTTACTGACATGTACTGGAAAATGGTTGTAGTAACTATACAAATCTACGATGACTATGAGGTGAATGACTCCCCTGGAGTTGTGAACACCCAACTTTCAGGATTATAAGCAGTGACCAGTGGTTAGTAAACTTGTAAGAATGGGTACCAGGTGAAGTGGAACTGGTAAGCAAATAACAATCACTCCCATAATTAAGAGTGCTATGCACTTTCCTTAGAGCATTATACGGACTATTCCTTTTAATTTTCATAATAATCCTATGAAGGAGTTTGGTTTAAATGAAACTACAGGAAAGATTATTACGATAAGTTTGGAAATTTTGGGATAGATAACCATATCCTTCCACAAAATATTTCTTGATATCACTACTGGAAACAGAAAGTAGATTGACTGTGGCTGGGATCATAATAGCATTTTTGGGGGGACTGTATACCACTTCTCTATCCCCATGGCCCCATCCAGCCCCAAGAAGGGCAGATTAGAAGGGTCCGTGGATGTGTAAGTTTTGAAGTATGCAGACAGACATAATTTTATGGGTGTTAACTGATCCTGCATAAAATAAAAGTAATCCGAGCCTAACACTAGGCTAGTTTACCCTATATCCATGATGCTCCATAGCCATGAAGTTGGCATATGAACAGATTGAAGCCGGAGCCTCATTAAAGTTGTCAGCAGCAAATGTTCCTCTTTAAGTTAACCAGGAATACATTTGTGATAACCACCTTTAATATATTAACTTCAATCAAGACTTATATTTTATTACCAGGGAAATTTTGTAATAATTTATTTATACATTACATGTATAGGATGTTGATTAAAATAATACTTCTTTTGAAGACACACATACATACACACACACAATATTCACTTAGGTACATCTTGCTATTCTTTGCCTTGAAATAGTTCATTAGTATTCCATTGCCTTGAAAATAAGGTTTTAAATTTTCTTGTTCTTTTTTTTTGGTGAGGAAGATTGGCCCTGAGCTAACATCTGTTGCCAATCTTCCTCTTTTTGCTTGAGGAAGGTTGTGGCTGAACTAACATCTGACCCAATCTTCCTCCACTTTGTATGTGGGATGCCACCACAGCATGGCTTGAAGAGCCGTGTGTAGGACCGAACCTGGGATCCCAACCAGTGAAACCCAGGCTGCCAAAATGAAGTGCATGAACTCCACTCAACCACTGCGCCACTGGGCGGGACCACTCTCGTATTCTTAATACATAAAATGACTTGATCTTTATTCTCCAACCTTATCACCCATCATGCCTCCAGATGCCTTTAATTCCAACACCAGACTACTTAGTGCCCTCTGAACATGCTATGCTGTTTTACAGTACTGTCACTTTTCATATCCTATTTCCTCTGTATGGAATACCCTCCCCCCACATCCATTTGAAGAACTATTTTCTTCAAAACCCAGCTGAAGTGTCTCTTCTTCCCTGAAGCTTTCCCTGATCACTTCAAGCAGATTTAATGTTCCAAATGTTCTGAGTGATTAATGAGTAAATGAGTGACTATAAAATACATACAAGTAACATGCATAGTTAGTACAGGTAACATGTATAAATTAGCCTTAGGCATTGAACATGGTACCTGGGTGTACTAAGTCTCATATATTTCTAGTTTTTGTAATAAAAATGTTTTCCTTTTAGTCTGGAGAAAAATGGAGGGCCATGCATAATTCCTGTCTTTAAAAAAGGTAATTGATTTTTCTTTATCCGTGAGCTCTGAGATACCTTCTAGCCCTGAAACTTTATAATTCTGTGTTCCATTTCTAAAAATCCAAAATGTCCAGGATACCAAAAAAGAAAAGTTTAACTGTGAACTTTTGCTTTTGTAATTCTGTATACCTAAAATATCTTCTCATTTACAAGCCCATGTTAATCAGTTCTTTTAAGGTCTTCCGTACTAACATCACTTGACAGAAATCCCTTCTTTGTTTTTTCTCACAAGCCATGCATAGAAATAAGTCATTATTGAAACATGTAAATATGACTTAAATTCTGATCTTGCTATTCTTCTGTTTCATGTATAACTCGTCTACCCCTAAGTTCTCAGGGCAGAGACCACGTTTTCTTCCATGGATGCTCTGTACCGTTTGCACACAGTAGACAGACGATGGCTCAGTCGCCTAGGCCTGCAAGATCAGAGTCAGATCTTACATGTTACTCATCAATCCCTATTAGACATGCAATAGAGGAGATCAGTTACTTACTGTTTCACATATATGCTTAGTGCTTGTTCATGTGCGCTTAGTGTAGGACCAAGATCAGTCTTACTTGGTATACTGTCCTATAGACAAAAGCAAGGATAGAACCATTCAGGCACAAAAGGAAAGGTAGAGAATAGGGAGAGAGATAAAGGGAGAGTAAAGAACTTCAGTTATTCAGGGAGTATATGGGGGAGGCTAGATTTCTGAATACATGGGTAGAAGAACGTCTGGGGTTTTTTTGGTATAGCTTCTTTAGTATAAGAGTAACTTACACAAAAGAATAGTCAGTCCCAATCTTTCTTCACTTTAATACTGGTTTCTAAACAACAATCTGTGTACCAGTAATGGTCTGATGAAGTTTTCACAGGTTTGTGGTAGCATAAGAAAAAACAAGGACAATGTAGCAAGTTTCTGATAAAGTTAATTTTATTCAATATAACGTCTGTCATTTTGAGATAATGCCTTTGACACTTTCCCATGGTGTTAAACTATCCCTTCTTTTACAAAATGTTTAAAACAGCTGGCATCTGTTCTTTTATTAGTGCCAACATGGCATAATAAAAAGCTGGCAACCATATATTGGCCCTGACAAGCTTTTGCTCTATGACATCTAAAAGTGTGGAAGCTACTGATCTGTTCTCTTAGTATGTTTTGGTGATGAGAAGAAAATAGAACTATACAGAACTGAAAGCAATGAGACTATAATTAGAGCTCTTAGGCTTAAGAGAGATTTAATTGTGGTTCTCTAATTTCTAGGAAAAGAACACCGAAGAAAATTAAAGCCTAAAATTCAACCAAGGGATTCTTTGACTTTAATACCTCCTGTAACTAACTTCATGGGGCTCTTCAAAACAGTAGAAAAGACGACTGTTTCTCATAATATTTTTTCCTTTTCATCTGCAATTTTATCGGATGTCATAAAAGTATCAAGACCAAGAATAGTGTTTTTGAGTCAACTTGGGAAACACGTACAGAAAGCTAATCCTGAGCCTGCAGAAGGCTAATAAAAGCATTTTAGAATGAAAGGATTCCTGAGCAATCTTTTTAAAATTTTTATTTTTAATTGTGATAAAATATTCATAGCATAACTGAATAATCTTTTTGAATGTAAGTTCTTGATATTGATACTTCACAGATTTTCCTTAACCTGACTACTGAAATTTAACATCAGGTCAGAATTGTGGTTTAAAAAAATAAATAGAATTTTCTGTAATAGAATGCCTGCACTAAAAACTATTAAAACATAGCAACTGACATGAGCAGCATAATTAGTATATTTATCAAGTGTTAGAAACATTTTTAAATTAGTATGTTGAGCTAAAGAGGCCTGATTCAAAGTAGGCCACATGTTAACACTCACTATAATACCTTGAGATATTTAATAATAAATACTACAAATGCATGAGGCTTCTAAAACCTGAAATGTATACTTTTAAAACATGGTATTTCAAAAAAAAATGTAAGGGCCAGCCTCTTGGCTGGGTGGTTAAGTCCACATGCTCCACTTCAGTGGCCCAGGGTTTTTCTGGTTTGGATCCTGGGCGTGGACACAGCACCGCTCATCAAGCCATACTGGGGCAGCGTCCCACACAGCAGAACTAGAATGACCTACAACCAGAATATGCAACTATGTACTGGCAGGCTTTGGAGAGAAGAAGAAAAAAAAAGATTGGCAACAGATGTTAGCTCAGGGCCAAACTTTAAAAAGAAAAAGTGAAATCATTGCTCATCAAGTACAAAAGTATGGCTAAAAAATGTGACCACCAGTGTTGACCATTCTCCAAACTTAGAGAGTATCTTTGGTTTGTAGCCAGAAAGGGTGATACTCTTTGTAGCTTAGAATCACAGGATGTCGTTGCCCAAGAGTAGTGTTTCCTGTAGGTCCAAGTTTTGATGTATGTCTGCTTCTTCTATTTTACAGCAGCAGATAGATTTGATACAAAAGCAAGTTGGGCTTCACTGTGTCCTTTAAAGCCCCTCCTTTTCTCTGTCCACTTTGCTCAACTGTCTCCATACAGTCTACCTGGGATGCATTGAACATATATATTAATTAGCACTTATTTTCCCCAACATGCTTTAACACAACAATAATGACAGTGATGATAGTAGCTACATGTTCTTAGGGCTTTCTATGCGCCAGAGTCCAAAGCCTGTGCTCTTAACCACTGTGCAATAAGAGACCTCTTTAATCTTCCAATTCAATTCTAAATTAGCTTAATTGCTTTGTGTCACAGCCTTCTGGTTGACGGACTAAAATATACGAATTGCAGGGGGAAATGGCATATTTTATACTAGAAAGGGATAAATAATTCAAATGATAAGAAACTGTCATTTATCCAGCACCATTACGGATAAGAATTCATATCAATGAAAATAACCTCTGTAGACACAAAAAAAGGCCTTTACACAGCAAAGTTTGAAATGGCTAAAGACTATTTTATGAGTATTTTCAGGGTTGAGGATCAGGGTTTCTTTGTATTCAATAACATAGACATTTCCTGAGTATCTTGGCTTAGCTAGACCATCCTACCACGCATAAAACTTACAGTATTTCTCCTAAAGTATACACCTCTAGTAAAGATTTTTATTACCCTGCATTTTATTTTTATTTTTAAAAATTATATATAAGATGAGAAAGGCCTCAAGATACAGAGGGTTTCAGCAAATGGCCTGCCTTTTACATGTACCATAAGCTAACTTTGGCACATATGCTTGCCAATATAGAGTTCAATGTTCTTCCTTCATCTTCCTTCCCATCTTTCTCTCTCTCTTCTTTCCCTTCCTTCCTTCCTCATGGCTAAGTACTGAAAGGCCTAAGATATGGAATGCTTACAGAATTTGCTCATTTCCTTTATCTGTAGGTTCCCTTATTTATATCATGAACTCAATTTTGAAATGTGTGCTTGTAGCATCTGGAACAATTTTGATACTTTGAAATTTTAAGAACTTAGATTATAGATATCCTTATTTTATAATATTTGTGATAGTGAGAAGACATTTTGGTCAGTTTTCTTACATAGTTTATATGCACTCTGATTGTAATAGCCACAAGAAATAATTACACTTCTCTGTGAACTCAGATTCACATGATACAGAACATAAATCCAAATGTAAAACGTGAATTCACAGTTTCTTATAAATGATATTTACAAGCCAATTCTATTACACCTATACTTCAACATCAAAGAAAGCAAAGCTTTATAAATATTGGCTGTTTCTATATGTTCCCTCATATAAATTATATTTTCTATTTTCAGGATAAAATGGATGATCATAAAGCAATACTCTATGATCATAATTCTAAAAAAAAGAATTACTTATAGAATTTCCCAAAAGGGAGGTCACCTTAAGGTAGAATTAAAATAAGAAATCTTTTCAGTCTGTATTTTAATCCTTACCCCTAGGTTCTCAATAAAGCAAGTCACTAATCAAAAAGTTAACAAGTTGGTCCAGTATGGATGACATAATATAAATCTCTACTGGTAAAATCTCTCAAAGGACATTAAATAGTCAATAGCATTGGCCTCATATTCAAAGGACAGTACATTCAGTTACTTTAATCTAGGCAGAAAAAAAGTGATAAACTGTCATGATATCTGCAGAACTAGGTTTCAAATTTGTAGGAAATTTGAAACAAAGGAAATTATTTTAAAAAATCCTTTTCATTTATTTTCATTGAGTAAATACAATTTCTAAAATAATGCACGTGAATATATGTGGTCAACTGAAAAGTGCAATACACACTTGAGGGATTATTTGCCTGTCACATTTCTTAAAATCTTAGATAGATTTTTTCATGTTATTTATTTACTTATTTTGAGGAAGATTAGCCCTGAGCTAACATCTGCCACCAATCCTCCACTTTTTGCTGAGGAAGATTGGCCCTGAGCTAACATCTGTGCCTATCTTCCTCTATTTTCTATCTGGGACGCCTGCCACAGCATGGCTTGATAAGCAGTGCATAAGGTCCGTGCCTGGGATCCAAACTGGCAAACCCCAGGCCGCTGAAGCAGAGTGGGCAAACTTAACCACTATGCCACCGGGCTGCCTCCTTAGATTTTTTTTTTTAACCACGTTGAGGTATAAAATCTTAGCTAGATTTTAAGAAATGTATAGACATGCCATTTGCTTCAAGGAAGATACCTAATAACATATTTTTATAATTAATAATATACATTCTGTTAGAAAAAGTCACCTTTTGTCTTGATTTAGACTTCTCTGATTTGACATGACTTTGATCTGGCTGTCTTTCTAAAATTGCTCTCTCATTAGAAAAGTGAGACTAATGTTTCAGCAGGAGCCAAAAAATAGCTTCTACTATCTTGAGATGGGAACGAGGACAAAGATCTAGGCCTGTAACATATGGGGCCAGGATTCAGCAGAATTACTGTATTTCTTCCAAGGTTTTTCTTTCTACTTGGCAATATCAGTACATTCTTATCCCCACAAGATGTTTTACTTTGGTTTTTGATAATAAAAAAATCTATACTCTCTTATAAGACTATAACATATTATCACAGTCTCTCAGAAAAGCAAGTTAAATATCAAACATGAGAAAAGGAGTATTAAAAGAAAGTTTTGTTAAACAATTAATATTATATATATCTTCTACAATTTGATATACAAAAAATCAAAACTTATCATTGAAATACTACCTTTAGGGATTTTATGAAAAGCAAAAATCAAATCTTCATGTTTAGTCGTGGTACTTTGATGGCAGCTTCTCCAACTTCTTTTGATATATCTACTCCAAGAGGACATCTGCATCATAATCAGACAAATCACATTATTTCAAATATTTGCTTCCTGATCTGTCTCTAGTTCTGCGGACTATTTGCTTAGAATTCTGATAAACAGTATATGTATCTAATGTATAATTAATCATATGTGGTGATGGTTCTTGAATACCTACAAATACAGTGGGACCTCAAACCAGAATAATGAGTGAAGGAAGACCAGTTCCATTAATAAGAAATCTAAATTTGGAGATTTTTTTTTAACCATCTTGAGGTATAATTGACATGTAAAAAGCTATACATATTTAAAATACAGAACTTGATGAGTTTGGGGATTGAGATGTTTTTGAAAGAAATAGTTCTATTGCTCTCAAATACTGTAAATAAATTAAAAAATAATGAAAAATGTCTTATAATTCTCTACAAAGCTAAAAGGATAAAAGCAGTTTACCATACAGCTAAAGTCAAACCTGCGTCCATTCCTACTTTAGAAATTCCCCAGGTTTCTATTGATTCTTCTCTGAGGTTTCAAAAACTAGCTTGCTCCTTTTCTACCTTCCTTTGTCATTATTCGAAGGAGACGTCTTGGATCCTACCCTTTTTCTTTGTTCTTTCTCAGTAAATACTTTGGCCTCAGATTTCTGTTTTTTTACAATGTTGCCCAATATAAGAATTCAATTGGACGCTAACCTGAAACAGCCATCATTTTCAGCCTTAACGCTGCCACAAGAAGGTACCACTGGATCAGACAATATATTTTACCTGAGGATAGGCCATTAACATAGGGGATTCCTTCTGCCACTACTAACTAAACTCTGTTCATTTATGATCAGTCTTAATAGTCTGTGGTTCATGTAGCTATAGCTATGGACTAAAATTGCTGAAAAGTTTTAAAACATCAGATGAAACAATGTTGAAAGTAGAATTATGTTAGATTATAAAACAATCATCCTTTACTATTTTTACAATTCCAGAATTAACTTAGATCAGAACTTGGTAACAAATTGAAAAACTGTGCTATTCCTTGGAACTTTGATTTGGGAGAGGAAATAAAGTTTGCAGAAAACAGCTTATCTTTTGGCCATTTCTCAGCTGCCTGTGGAGGAACATACTCACAATCCACTCTCACATCTGAATGCTCTTTGCACATTTTCCTTAAGTTTCCCTTCATACCAGCTGGTCCTGAAATGGTCCTGATACTGCAAAAGTCTAGGCCATGAATATAGTTTCCATTCTGGTCCCAAATGAGGGAATTCATCACCCTTACCCACTGCCTGTTTCCAAAGTATGATTTGTCAAAATTTTTATAATTTGATACTGTAGTAGAAATATTTCTTATAAGGTATCTATCTCCTAGGTTCATGAAAGAAACTAATGTAACCTTTCTTCAGTACCACCAGAATATCAATGAAAACTTCTTATATAAAAACAAAATCTAGGTTCTGACTTTTATAATGCAACTTGCATAAAGATTATGGTACCACGTACTTTGGTTCATAGCGGATGCCTTCTGTGTCATGTAAAATGCCCAAGCCAGCACGTAGTCTTTCAATACCATTCCTAAATAAGAATCATTAAAATAAAAAAATAGCACAAAATTTAAAGGAAGATTTAGCATGATGAAATGGCAACTAATATTTCCATTCTTATGAGTGATGCACATACATCCTGTGGCTTACCATGCAATCATAATGCCATTGTCAGTACACAGTTTGGGAGGAGGACACAACAAAGTGCATTGTGTTGCATTTGTTACAATTTCCAGAGCTTTTCGAATATATAAGTTACTTGCAACACCTCCAGATACAACCTGAAGGAATTGAGAAGACCAAAATTAGCAAATATCACATACCAATATGAACCAAGCTGTTAGCTAAACCTGGGGAAAATATCAGCATTATACAATCAGAAAATATCACATTTTGATGGATGGGTAATGAGCAAGTAATATATCTGTATAATAAAAATCTGGAGAAGAAAAAAAATCACCAACAATTTCAATATCAGTATACAATCACTACTATTATTTTTGAACATTTTCTTTTAATCTTTTTGCAATTTACAATCATCGTACAATATTTCAGACCCTGCTGTTTTTAATTATAAGCATTTTTTATTTTACATAATTCTTAAAAAACTATTACGTTTGATATTCATGTAATATTCCCTTTTGTGAACCTCCCATTTAAATATTTTCTCACTTTATAGTTATCAAAAGGATGAAGTTTAAGATACAGTTAAACAAGAAGTTTATCAAGGCTTTTAAGCACAGTTAAGGGGATTTCACCAAAGGAACATAATTTTGAAGGAAACTAGCCTATTTTTCTAAAAATAATGATGTCATTACTGCATTTCATTTCTTATTATAAACTTTCTTTTAAAGTCAATGAGAAGATGCAGTCTTGGACTTTTTTGCCACACAGGCTGTACAGATGTCCGATTAAGTTGCCATACATTTACAAGAAATGGCTATTAGTCTTTATTCTGCATAATTTCATACTGTCAGGGCTGGCATATGGCAACTAAAGACACTTTCATCCTATGTACAGGGTCAATCAAGCTCTTAAAAGAAAAGTAACATACTGTAAAGTGTTACTACTATCCTAAGGTGAGATGACAAAACTTACCAGTACTGCATTACTTTGGCATAACAAGTCTCTCTGCTTGCAAAACAGAATGGCACGATGTGTTCTTTTTGCAATGTGGCATGCTGTTGTGTGCTGTACTGCAGCAGCAATGTCTGCAGCTGAAGACAGGATTTGCCCCTTCTCAATACCTGCAGAAATGAACAAGTATTTTTAGGCACAAACCAGGATTACTTATTTGTCCAACTTTACTAATTAAAAATATACCTTCCTCTTTTTCCTTTTGCATTATTATCCTATCAATAACATGTTGAAGTCCAGAAAAAGAAAAATCACAATTTTTAGCACGTTGCATAGGAGGTTTGAAATCAAAATGCAATTTATTTCCTTGTTTGGCCAAATGTTCTATAGCCTTCCCACCACTCATGGTGGAGCACTCTGGATGTTTTATTAAAGAAAGTCTTCTTGCTACCTATCAAAAACAAAAATTTTTGTAATGAGTCATAAAATCGCAAATTTTGAAGCCAAGATGCAAAGGAAATGAATTTTACTAAAAAAACCAAAACAACCTAGGTGAATAAGATATGCTATACTTTTACAAATATGGACTATAGCTGGTGGTCAGTAATGATAGACAATCTTGCTCGTTCTGATAACCTGGTCAATAGTGGCCAATCACAGCCTCCCTTTCTACTTTTGCTTATCTATTGGGGATGGAAACTAGGTTTGAAGTTGACAATGATTGCTTAATGATGAACTTCAAAAGTAAGAACCTGTCCTATTTCTTCTAATCCTTTCAGCTATTGGCAGCAGGTTTTTTTTGTTTTGTTTTGTTTTTGTATATGGCAGTAGGCTCTGTAGGATTCTAAAACAAAAGAAAAAGAAATCTGCTTGTCAGTGGTATCAGCAATTGTGACATTTAATCATAGAATTTGGGCATCTTTAATGTCCTTATGTTACCTTTCTATATCCTCTTATTTCACATTTTTACAGTACTTTACACTTTACAAAGCACTTTCTTTTGATTAAAAATATAACTGCATCTGCAAACTATTTGAGCCTTTATGTACTGATGTAAACCTCTTACCATCTTACTTGGAATGGGTAAGAAGGAATCTTTTTAAAGCTATGTACTACTATTTTTCTTTTTTTTCTTACTGCAAAAATTTTTTTCAGTCTAATATGATATTATTCAGAAATATTTAGATGAACGATAGTAGTACACATATTACTATTTAATTGAAACAGATACTTTAACAAAAAAGAATGGAGAAATTAATTCTTAAATAATTACCTTGTCAAGCATGTCACCTGGTGCTATGTCCAAAGACTTTCCAAGAAGCAGAAAATCTGAAACTCCTCTAACTAATGCCAATAGACAATGACCTCCAGAAATTAAAAGAACTAAAAAAGGAAATTCTACTTTATTTGTCAACCTAATAGTAAGTGCATGAGCCTCCATATGATGAATGGGAATGAAGGGCTTTTTTAACTGGTTTACCAGTTGTAAGCTAAATGATAAGCCCACTCCCAAGCTTAGAGCAAGTCCTGGTTTTATGGTAGTAGCAACTGCTGAGAGTTCACTTGGAGAGACTTTACTGGCAGAGAGAGCTTCTTGCACTATTCGTTGAATATTTTCTCTGTGAAGCTGTTGAGCTACCGGAGGAATAATCCCACCTGTTCTGAAAGAAATAAAAAAAAACCCAGCTTTTTATAATTTTAAGATTGTAAAAATAGAGGAAGAAAAATTATACATTACGGCTGAAGGCATGTTTTCAAATTAATCATTATATAGCTAAAAATGTTAGTAAGTCAAGTATTTTCAAATATGTATGCCTTATAATGCAGCACACTATAAGAACTCAATATGCAGAGAATAAGGGTAATGTCTCTAACTTTTAAAAATTGTGCACGACAAAGTCCTATGGATTTGTTTGCTGATGAATGAAATCACCAAAATAATCTTGAGAAGCATTCTAGGGAAGAAGTGTTAAACAAGGAAAGGAAGAGATAAAACTGGACTTTAGGAAAACTAATCTCTCTGCAGACAGGGAGATTTTTAAGAGGTTATTGCAAAAATATTTGTGTAAGGTGATTACATCTTAAACTGGGTGATCATGGGAATGGGAAGAAAGGGACAGAGAGCCTTGAAAACTATAACTAAGCGGATATAAGGAGAAGGGGGACCAAGACATCAAAGATGATTCAGATACTGAGCTGGAGTGACTGGAAGAAAAAAATACTAACAGAAACATGAAGACAGTTTTGTGAAGAAGATGAGTTTATTTTTAAACACGCTGCACTTGAGGTCATGGAAGGACAGCAGACAGCCTGCAATCCTGAAATAAAGTTTGGGAATCCAGGGCTCAGAGTTGGTAATTTTGATTTCTGGTCCGTGTAGGACAAGCAGTAGGTCACTACTCCAAATATCAACAATTAGGAGGCAAAGTTGCAAATTTGCCACAGTGTGACTGATTTACAGAGAAGCAGAGCAATAAAATATAGGGTCTGCAAGATGCACCTCTAATCTAAAAAAAAAAAATCTTCAAATATTTGATGTTGCAAGATCTGCTAGTTCTACACACAGAAATGAAAATCCTTGGTAGGAGCATTCAATGAGTATTTATTTAATAGTTAAAATATGTACTGTGTCAGGCAATGAGGGAGATATTAAAAGAAATAAGCTTATTTCAACACATCCACCTTGTAATACCATTTTCCTTAATTCTTCAAAGCTATTTTCCTCTTAGATTCTTCAGTTCTGCTAATGGCATCAACAGCTTCCTAATCACTTGGGTTTCAAGGTTCATCTTTATCTCCTTTCTTTCTTTCACTTTCCACATTTAATTATGTGTATCACCATTCCCACCAAGTTCAAAAAGCTCTCATTATCTCAATCTATTCAAAGCCTTCTAACTGTACTTCCCTAGATACATTCTCTGATCTGTGGAGTCCATTCTATATTGTGTTGCCAGAAAATAAAACACGGTGCTGACCCCATCACTCTCCAACTCAAAAGCCTGTACTTTCTTGGAATTTGGGAGATGTTAAATCCAAATCCTTTCCCTCCCACTTATTTCTTCCTTCTCCCACTTGCCTACCTCCCCCCTTCCTTTCTGTGCCTCTTCTATATACGTTATCTGCCAAGGATTATGCTAAGCACCAGAGACAAAAATGATGAATAAGATCATGGCTTTCTTCTCAAAGAATTAATGAGCATATATTCCTGTCTTACTTTGTATACAGTACAGAGACTACGTGATTAGGGAACAAAGCTAATACAGAGACAGGGAGGGGCCGGCCCCATGGCCGAGTGGTTGGGTTTGAGCGCTCTGCTTCAGCGGCCCGGGATTTCGCCAGTTTGGATCCTGGGCGCAGACATGACATCATTCATCACGCCATGCTGAGGCGGCGTCCCACACAGCACAACCAGAGGCACTCACAACTAGAATATACAACTATGTACTGGGGGGCTTTGGGGAGAAGAAGAAAAATAGAAGAAGAAGATTGGCAACAGTTGTTAGCTCAGGTGCCAATCTTTAAAAACAAACAAAAAAAAGAGGCAGGGAAACCATTTAGCCTCAAGCCTGGAGCCAAGAGTCCAGGCAAGAAACAACGAGGGCTTGAACTACATCAATGGACAGGGAGAGGAAAGTTTCAAGAAATATTTGGGAGGTAGATTTACTATGACTGGAGGACTGATTTGGATAGAGGGGTGAGGGGGATATCAAGATTACCCTTCAGGTTTCTGACTTGGAAGAAAGGAGTCCCCTCCCAAGCAGTTGTCTATTATTGCACTTTCCATGCTGTCTTACAATGACCTGTTTACCTGTCTTTCTTCATTTATTTATAGTAGTGATAGAAGTACTATTATTACCAATAATAGGTAGCTTTCACTGAGCCCTTGCAATTGGTCCATAACCAAACTAAATGCTTTAAAAGAATTCACATTTAATCTTCACAACAATATTATGAGCTAGTTGCCATTTTTATTTCCATTTCACAGATAAGGAAATTGAGGCACAGAAAATTGTGCAAGGTCTCAAAGCTAGTAAGAGGCTGAACCAGAATGTAAATCTATACTCTAAACCACATTATATACTAAGCTGCTCAGAGGCAAACATCATATATCTTAGTCATATTTGAATGTGCAGTGCCTCAAATGTTGCCTGGCAATTGTAGGTATTCAATAAATGCTAAGATGAGCTGCGTGGATGGCACCACACAGGCTATTCACCTGTGCATTCCTCTCAAGTGACCTTTGTGTCAGCTAAACTGAATGTCTGTCCAGGACTTTCTCACCTCTCTGCCTTTCTGATGATGCTCACTCAAGCTACAGTATCCTTTCCATCTCCATTCATTAAAGCTGAACTATCTTTCAAGGCCACGTGTCAGATGCTGTGCTGGGTGCTAGGCATAGTGTAGTGATATAGACACAGTCCCTGTCACCATGGAACCTACAGTCTATTGGAGAAAGATTATATATAAGTAAACAAATGTATAAATTATGAAAAGGATTATGAAGAAAACATGCAGAGTATGGTGATATAGAATAAACAGGGTGGGAGTACCTAATTTAGATAAAGTGGTCAGGGTAGGCCTTTCTGTGAAGTTAGCATTTATATGTTCAAATGTCCATTACACTCAGAAATACTGAAAGGACTGTGGAACTGAGGCATGGTAATAATATTTATTGTTGGCACCACTTGTTGATGCTCACTTTACGCTGCCTTGCACTGTTAACTTTCCTTGTAGGTCTATGTACCATGTCTCAGAGATTAGGTTAAGCTTCTTGAAGGCAAGGGCTTTCTAGTACTTCACTATGCCTTATTAATACCTACCACAGTCCCTTCCACATGGTATGTAACACTTAGAGGCCTAATTCCCCTCTTCACATATATTATTTCTATTTCTAGTATTCTGTATTATTTTTGTTCTCCTCTCCACAATCGTATAAGGCAGGTATTATCGTTCCCATTTTACAGATGTGAAAGTAGAATCAGAGAGGATAAGCAACTTGCCTAGTCAGAGCCAATACCAAGTGCCTAATCATGATTCAGATACAGGTCTGTGATCTCAAAATACCAACTTTTTCACTATTCAGATGTTGTAAATTGATGGCTTGAAGGCATAGTTGATCTGCACAGTATTTTAATATATTTTGAATTAGTACTAATTGTAAAAACCTGGAGATATTACAGTAACATTCTGGATTTCCATTTTCTTTTGAAAATTCTAATGATCAAATAACACAAGGCCTACATTCCTGCATCACAACAGCTGGCAGGAGCTGGGTAGTGACCTCTTCCAGATATTTTCCACTTTATATCCAGCCCACTTATTTATGTAACCTGCCTGGTGGTCCTCTGGAAACATCTGAGTTTATAAACCTTGCACCATTCTGTGCTTTAATTCAACAGTATATTATTATTTATTTAAGTGCCAACGTGAATAGGATCTTTTTTTCAGTGATTAACAGGCTAGAGGTCGAGTCATGCTTTGCTAGGACTTCAGTTGAGACCATGAAACATACAAGTTGACAAAAGACGAGAACTCATTATTAAGGGGAAATCACGGATAAATACTGGAGTCAGGAATGAGCTTAGCTTCTTTTTGGCAACAGGATTAGCTAAGGTTGGGACCATATTATGGAGAGCTTATAAGCCAGGTTGAGTGGTTTAACGTTTTCTATAGCAGTTATTAGAAGCTTTTGCACAAAGGAAGAAATTGGCTCCTAAAATTTAACTTTTATATATGATAAATACAAAAGAATTATTTCATTTCACTTCTTTCAAAAAAAGTGGAAACTACCAAGATAATGTCTACTTACTTTAAATGAACTTCAGTTTGGGAATGTATCGCTTCTCCCAAAACATTTCCAGTTTCATCCACCACAGCAGCTGCTGTATCATCACAACTGGTTTCAATTCCCAAAACTAGTTTATGAAAAAGTCGTTTTCCAGGATGAAAATGAAAACTTCTTAAAAATTCACAAATTTTCCTTTTTGATGGTGTAGAAAACATTCTTGCTGTCTTATTTAGTATTAGCATACTTACGCTATAGATAATTCCTGGAAGAGAATTAAAGAAGCAAACTTACCATTATTTGGAACTGACATTAGCTACTAATCCATTCAGTTAAGCAAAATTCTGAAAACTTGGTTTATTTTTCAATATATAGTTTTATAAAATTATAGGAAAGTTTTGTAAAAACAAAAATTTTTTTAAAGGCTGTAGCATCCTATTAATATAAATAACAGTATGCATGAATATAATGCTCTTTAAGAGGGGAAACAAGGAAGTAAAATACAAAATTTTTTGGTATTTGGTATTTGGAACTTTTATTGTTCCAGTGGGACAGAGAGCATCCAGGGATTAGAGACGAGTGGCTTATTCGCAGAGGACAGCTGCGGGGCGTGCAGCCGACACAGGCACACCCCGAGAAATTAGATTTGCAGTCACTAAATCTAGGCAAGGCAGCCTGTGCAAAGCACTTCTCTTTCGGGCTAAGAAGGCTCCCAGGACAATGCAGGGGACTTGGCCATCGCTGGTCTCTGTCTGCTCTGAGAAGGCAAAGGGCTCGGACTGGAACCGCTTTTCCAGGCGAGCGAAAACCTCAGTGGGGAGAGAGGTGAGCCATTTCACCCACCTTCCTCGTGAACGACAGTAGCTAGAGCTCGGCTCCTTTCCCTAGCAGAGTCGACCAACCGCCCTTCCTCAGGCGCGGAAAGCCCGAGCCTGGCGCCCTGGAAGTGACGTCATCAGCACGGTGCCAGCATCGGGTTGCCAGGGCCCGCAGCTATTGCCCTAGACAGCGTCACTCATCTCAGGGTAAACATCAGCACGAAGGCTGCCTTTGCTAGCCGCCGTGTGTGCGCTCACGCATTTCTCCCAGGTTTATAGGTAAGAGGCCTTCTACAGCGTCACACGGCTGGTGACTGATCTAGCTGAGGCCGAACACAGATTTGTCTGACTACACAGCATTAAGTTCTAAACACTACGCTACATTAAAAGAAATGGTTTTTGCCTTTGGCTGGAATTTGGACGCCACTGTGAGAAAGGATGGGGTAATTATTCGTTATTCCACTTTAGAGGAACTATCACCAAATCTAAAGGTTGTGACCTGAGATATTTAACACTTTCAGAGACATCGAGTGGAAACTAGGGACGTCCCCAAGGACTTGTACACGGTTCCGAGGAAACGGAAGCGCTTCCGGTCGGACAGTCTAAACCGTTACTGCCACTTCTTCAGTTGGAGCATAAGGTGTGAGGATGGCCCGTTTCTGTGCTAAAGATAAAGGGAGGGGGTGGTGGTAAATATTCCCTTATCTTAAAGAATTATCCTATTTTCGTAATGGGTTATATGGTCTTTGCTTACTATGTATGCAACCTTCAGCATAGTGTATACTCATTCTTGCACCTCCTCTTTTTTTTTCTTTGCTTTTATTGGTATGTAAACTTGTTACGATTTCTTTGCATAGATTTATCCCAAGAGTCTTGCTTCTTTTCTGCTAGGCTTTACGGCTTTACTAAGCAAGGACCTTATAAATACAAGGTTGGACAGGGCTGGGACATATATCTGTGCCTTGCAAGGTGTGAAGCTCTTGGTATAATATGAATAAATCACAGTTAGGAAGTCACAGTTACAGTCTAGTGGTAGATACAGATATGCAAATTTGTAATTAACAAAATAGAGTTTAGGTGGAATTTGTTTTTCAAAAATTTCATTTGGGTGACAATAGTTACTCATAACTAACAATCAATTGGCGCTTACTATGTGCCAGGCACTGTTGCAGTTAATTTACTTAATCCTCACACCAACACCACGAGGTAATTACCGTCCTCATTTTACAGATAAGGCAACTGGGCCACAGAGTTTGGGTGATTTGCAGGTCACATAGTTTAATTGCAGAGCTAGGATTAGAAGTCAGGCCATCTGGCTCCAGAGTCCGTTTTCTTAACTGCCAGAAGATAAAATAACTCATATTTTCCCTAGGGTGTGTTGTTGACCCAAAAGAGGAAAAGGAAAAATTAAGACCTAAAGGTTAAGAAAAATTAGTCATCCTGTCTGATTGCATGTATGTCAGAGGTTATTTTCTGTTATACACTGGAATCTAGCCTGGACATAAAACCTTTCACATCTGGTCTTGTTCATCTTGCAACTTGAAATATGTTCAGCAGGTGTGTCCCAGTGCTCTCCTGTACTGTCAAGTTATCCCTGTTGTGTGTGTCAACGTCACTGGTAGATTCCTCATCTAGACACTCTTGGCTGGTGTTGAATCTAAATGCTGCGTTATGTGAAACAGCACAACTCTAGGACACATTAGGAAGGAATTTCATTCTTCCTTTGAGTGCGTGTGAGTAGTAGAAAGAAGTGGCACGCACACTAGTCCTACATATTTGGCAAGTGAAGGCCCACATCTTACATGTTCTTTACTGTACCAGAGGAGGAGTTATTAGGGGAAAGGCATGTGTGCTCTCTGGGGTCTGTCTGGGCTTTCGTGGAGATCATGTCTTATGGTTTGAATGACACTCAGGCATTCTCAATGAAATATGGCCTAACCACTGTAACTTCAACTTGAATTGAGAGTTTCAAATGAATCTAAATACACTCATTTTGTCTTTGCTATTGCCTGTCTAACCCTCCATTTGTAAACTTTAGAGGAAAATTATATACAGAAGAATCTTTACAAGACTCATTCCCTAATTGTCTTACTAAATTGAATTTTATTTTCATTTATTGGTTTCTTTCCTTTGTGCTGGGAACTTTGTTAGTTGTTAAGGATAAAAGGTAAGATCCACTACCTATCTTCAAGGATCTGAATCTAATAACAGGCAATTGCAATACACCATTATGGAAAGTGTGCAGAGAGAAGTTGCTTGGGAAAGGAGATATAGGCTTGCCACAGATCTATCCACAGTCTAGCAGGACCTTGGTGTGACTACTGGGTTTCAACATCTGATTCTTTTCTAGGTTTGAAATTGGTGTATCAGATCTGGAAGTGACTGGACTCTGGGGTGCTAAGTCACACACTCAATTTGCTAAGACACTGCTATGTAAAAACTATAATACTAATGTACTAATTTATGAGAAATACAACAATGAAGGAGCTAGGATAGTTGAGTTTGCTGGTCCGGACCTTCTCTGTGTTGACCAAATTACAATGAAAGCCACATCCAAATTATTTTAATCAGAAGACCATTTGGTAAATAGGGAATGGAGGCAAGAGAAATGAGTTTGTTGCTTTTAATGGCTAAGGTTTTAAGCCTGATTCACCCCTTTCCACTTGAGTCACAAACCTGTCGTAACGTTCTTCGTAAGTTGGATTGCGGTAAAAATACACTGTCATTTGCCTTTCTAAGTTTCTTTGCTGACAAATATCTCTTTTGATGTAGAACATCCTTTCATCAATGGTAATACTGTTGATCAGATCTCATCATTGGAAGATATTTTGCTTTTTGTTTGCTGAGCCATTATACTTATTTTACAAATTTAGTCTCAGATGATTTTTCTTTATTGTGGTAAAATACACATAACAAAATTTATCATTTTAACCATTTTTAGGTGTACAGTTCACTGACATTAAGTACATTCACATTGTTGTGCAACCATCACTACCATCCATTTCCAAAACTTTTTCATCTTCCCCAAGTGAAAGTCTGTATCCATTCAACACCAACTCTCCATTTCCCCTTCACCCCAGCCCCTGGCAACCACCATTCTTTCTGTCTTTTATGACTTTGACTACCTCATATAAGTGGGATCATACAGTATTTGCCCTTTTGTGACTGGCTTATTTCACTTAGCATTAATGTCAAGGTTCATCCAATGTTGTAGCATGCGTCAGAATTTCCTTCCTTTTAAAACTAATATTCCATTGTGTGTATATACCACATCTTTTCTATCCATCCATCTGACAATGAACACTTGGATAGCCTCCACCTTCTGACTATTGTGAATAATACTGCTATAAACATTGGTTGTACAAATATCTTTTAAAGTACCTGATTTCACTTCTTGTGGGTATATACCCACTGGTGGAATTGCTGGATCATATGGGAATTGTTTAATTTTTTAAGTAATTGCATACTCAGATGATCGTTTTTTTCTTTGCTGAGGAAGATTAGCCCTGAGCTAATATCCATTGCCAATCTTCCTCTTTCCTTTTTTTTTTTTTGCTTGAGGAAGATCAGCCCTGCCTAAGCTAACATCTGTGCCAATATTCCTCCACTTTATATGTGGGTCACCACCACAGCATGGCTGATGAGTGGTGCAGGTTTGCACCTGGGATCCAAACCTGTGAAACTGGGCCACTGAAGTGGAGCATGCTGAACTTAACCACTATGCATGGGGCTGGCCCCTTAATTTTTTGAGTAATTGCCATACTCAAATGATCTTATTTTTCAAGTGTGTGGGCTCTATGTGTGTTTTTGGCAGGGGATGGAGAGGGTGAATCTCTCTGTTGCACCCATATAGTCCCTATGAGTGTTAAGTGCCATGATAGAAGCATATAGTTTGATAAAGCATAGGAGGGACAAATGTTTCAAAGCAGGATCGCTGTATCAGATTTTCAGGTAGTAGGTGGTATACTGTAATTTTCCCAGGCAATGGCCAATAAATCATCTGGCTTCTCTGTTCTCACTTAAAAAATTATAAAATGAAGAAAATAATGCATGCTGATCTTCTTGATAATATGGTCAACATAAATATAGAATTTTTGCAAAATTGAAGTTTAAAAAAAAATTGTCAATAAAAATAACTACAAAATTAAAAAGTCAGAAAATTTATATACTATAAAATTCCTCTCATATTTTATATTTTAAAAAGAGTTCATTTTACAGTGTTCATGATGTAGTTTCTTTACTATAGTTCTTGTATTTGAGAAGAATGCATTTTTATCAACATAATTATGCAGTTAAAGGACATACGTGATAAACTTTGCTTATCTGCTAAACTTAAAATTATACAGAACTTTAGAGCTGCAGATTGAGTCACTTCCATAACCATTAGTTTTTTATCAAGGGCTTGAATGAGTCAAGAAATGAAATAAATTACACTACTATGCTGAACATAAAAATCCAAATATATTTTTACTGAATTATTTTTTAATTATGAAATATTTCAGATTATGAAGCAGTATCAAGAATAATGCAATCAACTTCTGGGAACCCAACACCCAATTTAAGAGATAAAACATTACCCAATACTGCTGAAGGCTTCTGTGTACTGTATACCCAAGATATTCAGTATTCTAAATTTGATGTTTATAGGTGTCATGTATTCAAATTTTAAACCTTATAACAAACTACCTGCTGAATCATTTTTAACTGGAACTGAAATTAGGGAGTAAAATAAAAACCTGAGACATCTCACTACTTTTCTTTTTGCTATCAAGCAAAATGAAGGAGAGTTTATCTTTCCTATTCTCTTACTTGCATTCCTTCCCTGTCCAGTGCTACTCCCAACTTCCTTTTAGAGTATTTTACCTAGATCTGTTTCCCAAGAACTGAACCTGTTTACATTTCCTACACCAACATGTAGTAACCATCTAACTGTTTTGGGGATTACTGTTTTCTATCTGTCCTGGTAGAAAGATTATTAAACTGCATTAGTCTATACTGGGTTGCTGCATGTCTTCTTCAGGATTAGCATGAAGGTATGGTGGGGTCATATTTACTGGTGACATATATTAATATGGGAGACATAATATAGGAGAAATATATTGCATGACAATCAAGATTCAACTTGAGGTAGACAAGATGAATCAATAGACTAAAATCTAACAAGATGGGGTTCTATACTAAAAATAAGAAATCTTACAGTTTGGTTTAATAAATTCATTAAATAAGTATATGAAGGGAAAGCCATCATTTAACAACACTACATGTTGAAGACTTGAGGTTTTAGTGAGCATAAAATCAATCAGTGATATGTGGTTGTCAAAATAGCTAAAATGATATTAGTCTGCATTAAAAAAAAGTATTCAGAACAAGGGAAGTTGTACTGTTGTACTGACATCACATTCTCAACCCCTCTTTTATTAGCTCTAGTGCTATGTAATAATAAATTGCAACTGAGAGCAGAATTACCAGGATAGCGGGAGAAATTTGAAACCATATCATATGGAAAATAGTGAAGGCTCTGGTAATGTCTGTTCAGTTGTGCTAAATTTTGCTATGAAAAATGGGTAGTGTAGACCACTCTCTATGGCATTGACTCCCTCTTCCGGATGGCAATAATGTCTTCTATGGAAAAGTGCCTTCTTTGTCCTCAAAATATTAATAAAAGTAGCCTGGAAATGAGCTCGGTTCAAAAAAAAAAAAACCTGTTGATAACAGTTTAAAAGTTATCTTTAAATAGTTGAAGAGTTATATAGAATCAGGATTAGATTTTGGCTCAATGTAAAACGAGTTATAAATTCCACTACAAAAGTGCAGCCTTGTACGTTGTATTTGTATCCACCTTTATTAGTGCTAACACAGAACTGAATGAAGGAGTGGTGGTTAATGAAAATTCAAGGTAAGGTAGGGGGTTGAATTACATAGCCTCTAAGGTCTTTCCAACTCTTAGTGTCATATAGCTCTATAAGGCTGATTTACACAGATATTTGTTAAGGACATATTGTTACACCCCATAGGATTTTTATAGTTTAATAGACAATGGTGCTATAAACCTATAAGATACAGGTCTATGCTGATAAAGAAAAGAGGACAGCGCAGGTCAAAAGGACACAGGAGTCAACTTGGAAAGTTCCATTGGGAACTTTGGCTTCCAATAGTCAAAGCTGGAGGACAAATTGAGCAACATATTAACAGTGATAATAATGGATTACAAACCAAACAATAAAATATTCATGAGTCCATAATAATGCAAAGATTGAATAAATAAATGGAGGAAAAGGGAAAAATCTTCCTTACAGAAGAATTGCAAGAAATAAACGTAGAAGGAATGAGGGAAATAGAAAACCACCGTTGGAAATCCATAGTAATAATTGCTGCAGGAAAGATTCGCCAATGAAAGCTATGTCTCTTGCCTTGAAATTGGGAGCAATGATAGCATTGCAGCTGATTTTGTTCCAAATAATAATCACTATAGATTTTGTTTTTTAAAAAAAAACCCAGCTTTGTTTTTTTTTACATTAAACAGTACAAATTTGTGAAATTGAGAACAGTTTCCATATTTAACACAATCATTCACCTAGATGTTAAGGCCAAAAAAACTAGGAGTCATTTTAGTTCCCTGCTCCCATCCCACATTCAATACATCAGTGTCTTGTGAGCCGTACTTCCAAAGTATATCCCACATCTGACCAGCTATCTCCCTAATCTGAGCTATTTCTTGCCTGTAGTAGCTTCCCAATTATTCTTCCTGCTTCTTATTCCCTTACAGTTTGTTCGTAACATTAGCCAGTAACCTTTTATTTATTTATTTATTTTTTTGAGGAAGATTAGCCCTGAGCTAACTGCTGCCAATCCTCCTCTTTTTGCTGAGGAAGACTGGCCCTGAGCTAACATCCGTGCCCATCCTCCTCCACTTTACACGTGGGATAGCTACCACAGCATGGCATGCCAAGTGGTGCCATGTCCACACCTGGGATCCGAACCGGCGAACCCCGGGCACTGGTGCACTTAACCGCTGCGCCACTGGGCCAGCCCGCCAGTAACCTTTTAAAAAAAAATCAGATCCCTTTAATTTCCTGTGTAAAACTCTCCAATGGCTTTGTCAGGCTTAGAATAAAATTTGCTCACTACCTTGGTCTATAAAGCCCTGTATGATATGACCCTTATCTACTTCTCTGACCTCATTTGCTACCATTCTCATCCTCCTTGCTTACTACTCTTTTCTAGCCCGAGTGGCTATCTTGTTTATCCTCAAACATGCCACGCTTATTCCTGCCCTAGAGCCTTAATATTTGTCATTACCTGTGCTGGAAGCCTCTTCCCCCAGATCTTTGTACTGCTTGCTCCTTTATATCAGTAAATCTGTCTACATGTCATCTTAATTAGGATCTTTAGGGAAGACCCTTCTGAGGTAGGCTCCTCTGCCTACATGAAATAAATGTGTTTACTCATTTTTTATCTATTCTCCAACCTGAATGTAACCACATAAGGGAAAGGACTTGGTTTGTCTTGTATACAAACTGAATCCACAATACCTAAAACAATACCCACAATAGAGTGGGCCCCCAAATATCTACTGAATAAATATTTTTAAAACATTGAAGGGCAAAAAGTGGGGAAATATAGCAGAAGGTGCGTATCAGAGGCAGATTGCTATCTCTGAAAACTGTGCAAGAAATATAAGCCTTTTGAGATAAAGTGTTAACATGAAGAAAAACAAAGGGATATTTTTACAAATTCAGTTGCTTAAAAAAAACTTGAAAAATGTAAGTTAACTTTGATGACTGAATTTGGAGAGCTTTTGCAATAAAAAATTTTATTGAAGTATAGATTACTAGTTATTTAAAAATACATGGGAAAAGACAAACATACAAAGGCATTATCATACAACTGATTTCTAAACTCAATAGTTTGGAAATACAAAACAATGATCATTACACCCAAAAGTCAGTTTATTGAAAGAAACTGATTTTTAAATTGGTTTATAACTTTCACTCATTTTGTTTACGCACGTTACTTTGTTTTTCAGTTTCATCCCACATCAGCTTTGTTTTTTTGACATGTTTACTTCTCCAAGTAGTACATAGTTATTTCTTGCAATTAATGTCAGCAACTAATAGGAAACTTCTCTAAGTCACAGGAATTCAATATGGTTGCTGCTTTGGAAATAGTTACCATTTTGGGTTATTTACACTAAGACTCATGTTTTGAAAGGCAAAATATGAAGATTGAGAGCAGGAGGACTAAGAAAAGACGATGTTATCTTTTACTGCAGACCTGCTAAAAAAGACTCCATTATTTACTTCGGTACTATTGCTAGAGAAGCAGTTTCTGCCAGACCACAGGTTGGCTATACAGTTGTCCATTTTAATATTTCCTTTTCTAAAGAATGGTAGACTTTAACAATTAGATTGCTCAACCAATAAACAGAGACCTTTAAATTACCGTATACTTTAACTGCGTGAAATAAATTATTTTCTTAATTCATTTAGCAGCTTTGTGTCTGGAAAGGCAGCAAAAACCACTTTGTTCCAAAATTAGAAGGCTGACTCAGAGGCTGTTTGTAAGGTGCCTGGCTATCTTCTATCACCACTCAGTCATGAAAGTGGACCTTCATGAACTCAGTAACTTAATAAATGTAAAAATGACCTCATCTATCAACACACAATGTTGAGCCAGCAAAACCAAAAAATACACTCACAAGTTCGGAACTGGCCTGTATAAAACAAGAGGGTACATGTCCTCTTATATAAGACAAGAGGAATATGTATGGCAATAAAAACAATCTATAATAAACTTGAAAAGAGATGATTCTGGTTTACATGTAAGTCTGCTTAAACCGACTATGACTGAATGATTGGAAATTTTCTTCTCCTAACATAATGCCCATTCATTCTAAGCTCAGCTGGTCTTATTTTCTTATAAATCTCTTATTTCCTTGGATTTATCTACTACTCCCCTCACTTTATAGCCATTTAACTTATAAGCTGGGCCTGCCCAGCCTGCCTATAAAGCCTCTCTTCAGAAATACATCAGATGCATTAAACAGAGGCATCTTCTAGTAAACATCTGCACTTTAAGACAGCATATGAAGAACCAGCATTTGGACCTCCAATGTAAATACCTCTCATTTCACATTATCATAGAAACCGTGCAGTTTACTAACCACTCCTTCCTTACAGGAAACTCAGTACCTGCAAAAATTTTGGTCAGTTTCAAAACATTTCAATACTTATTAATTCCAAAGATCCGAACACCATGTAGCTGTGGCATTTTGGGAATTAGCACACTCAGGAGAGAAGCTGTGTTTAGGATGAAGTGAGTTGGATCATACTTCGTATAGAAACTTGCCAGAAAATATCTGTAGAAATAAAAGTTAAGAATGTAGATAACATCTGAAAATGAAATTACTTAGAATTTTTAAAAAATTTAAAGGTAGAAAAAAGGCCACTGAAACATAAATACCTAAAGCAGAACTATTTTTGAGCATTAAAACAAGAGGAAACATTTTTGTTTGGGGCCCTAATTTTATTTGGGATTTAAAATTTTGTGTAATGGAGAGGCATTTATGTACATTTTGCATTTCTGCAATTATATTAAATGCATTTAATAGAATACATTTGCTACCTGGCATCTTTTAAACCATGAGGCTTTCAAACTAGAATTTATATGCTCACTGAAATTTCAGGTGTAGTTTTGTATTTATGTGGATGTTTCTGAAGAGAAGATCCAGATCCAAAGTAGCCATCATATTCTCAGTGTTTTGTGACTAATCAAAAGGGTTAACAACCACTGCTGTAAAGCTGTGAAAAATGGGGTTTAGTGCATTAGTACAATTTAGTATCTTTGAAAGAAAACAAATACTTTATTGCCCTTCTGATGTTCTCATTTCTGTATTATAGTTAAACAGGTCTATAACCAGTTTAACTAGAAACTTGAAAGACACTATTGTAAAATTCCAGCTGTTTTGCTATAATTGAACATATGTACATATTCAAAGACATCCAACATCTGAGAATTTGTTTTAACAAGCCTAAGCCACTTTTAAGACCATAAATCATCGAGTTGAAATGTCTAGTTTTACCCAAGGGGATAGCAGAGTGCAGACACATCATCTCGCCACTAAAGAGTATTTTAATATAGATAGGATATAAAGAATAAAACATCAGACCTTACTTCATCATGACTAAGAAGTTAGTGTGCATATGGGTGTTGGTCTAATTAGTACTTTTAAGAGTACACAGGAAAGTATTCTAATAGTCTTTCCTCCAAGTAACATCATTAGTTTCTCATAAGGGGAGATAAACATCTTGTGTAATATGGTTAGAAAAGAATAGCTATTTTCAGATACAACTAAAAACATCACAGAGCTATATACATCATTTTCTGAACCATCTAAATTGAGAAATTCTATCATCTTCCACCTATTTCACAAACTATAGTCAGAAAATTCTTTCTTGAGAATAAACTGTATTCCTCAATCTTTACCTTAAACCCTTTCTTCCTACTTTCATATACTTGAAGACTGTTTTCATACTTCCTTCACTGAGTAAGATAGGTTACTACTTGAATTTAGTAAGCTCATTTGATTTCCCATCATCATTATGGGTTTAATCTATAATCTGATATGTTGGAAGTAATACACCTTCTTGGAATGGCTTCTCCTTATCATACCATACCGTATGTCCCCTTTATGTCTTTTAATGAAAACCAACTGTGTGTGTCGATTATGTGAAAATTACTTGACTCTTACAAAAAACTGGACAACCCTCCAAGGGGATGCAAAACCCAGGTGGGAATCAGTGTGATGGTGTTTATTGGCCAAAGGGTATACTAGAAAGAGACGTGTATTAGAAGCCAGTAGTTTAGAATATAATCTGGGCTCTTGACTCCAACTATCTGGAGCAAGGTAATGCATTTGAGTCTGTTTCTTTATCTAAAAATCTGGGATAATACTGCAACCCCCACCTACCTGAAAAATGATATCACATAAGAAAATGTGAAAGAACTCTGAAAAGTATCAGTGCTATATAGATGACTTTAATGCTGTTTTTTCAGTTATGTAAGAAATTTAATCACAGAATATTTGAAATCATACCTGTGGGTCAAAAATATATTTTTAGAAATATGGATGTTGTACACAGGTACATCTTAGTTGAACTTTTTTTGTGATAGCTCTCATTGAAAATTCAGTATACGTCAGGCTTTTTACCTGTATTATAATGCAATCCTCAACATTTTATAGATGAGGAAACTAAGGCTTTCAAGAAAAAGGCCAAAAGTCACATAGCTGGAAAGCAGTAGAACTAAAATCCAAATTTAGGGCTGTTTGAATAAGCATTATTCTTGTTATTGCATTTATCTTTGTTAGACCATACAAATCATTTTTCTTTTGATGTTAATTTTACGAGACTAAAACAATTAAACATTTAAAAAATTTCCTCAAAGTGCCATAAATATAAGGAAAAAGAAACCTACTACTTTATTATCAATGCCTTCCCTTACTTGAACATCTATCTGAAACCGACTCTCCCTTATGTCCCAGTTTAAGGAATTCTAATGCCTCCAAGAAATCTTTCTAGCTACTCCAGACTGCACTGATTCTATGATGTATATATTACTATGTATAAGCTATGTGCTATAGAGCGTTTGACTAAGATATATGTAAAACATCTATGATATGCAAGCAACTGTACTAAGTGAGAAATTCAAAGCAATCTATGCACTTATAAATTCTTTGCAGAAATAAAATAAAACATTTATAATAACAGAGAAATAATACAAAGTGGCATAAATGAGGGATGTATAACAACTACTATGGGGGTTCAAAGCAGACCATTATCATTGAAGGATGGGTGCTAAGGAAAAGACCTCACTGAGGAAGTAGAATTCAAATCCTGAAAGAAGAGTAAGGCAGATAAATTAAGAAAGGAGAAGCCATTTCAGATAAGAGAAATGATTTGAACAAAAGCATAGAAATAGGACTATACCTGAAGTAACCAAGAAATGCTGCTTAGAAGAGCTTGACATGGTAGGAGTTGGGTGGGGGTAAAATTCACATAAAGGCAAAATGAGGTAATACCATTTTGTGGAGGTCTCTGAATATCAAGTAATAGAAAGAAGTTAGATACCAGATACAAGGTTAGATGCTTTACAGATAGATTTTATCTCATTTATTTCTTACAGCATCAGATTGAGTTAGGTACCACTGGCTAGAATTTTATTTATGAGCAAACCAATCTGGCTGAGTGATGGATACAGGATTCAACCCAATGTTCTACAATGACGGCCTAACCTCTCTTTTCTCTAAACCATACTATACTGTCTCTCCCAAGGAGTTTGAACATCCAAATGGTGCAGGTGGAAAATGAAATTTACCTGCAATCATCCAAATCCTTGTTTAGGGAGATTAATCTGATAGTCGAATATAGAATAACATTATGTGTTTAGTTTGCTTGTAAGCCATTTAAGGACATGAACCACAATATATTTGACCTGTATATCCTAGGATGTCCAGGCATACTGATGAGCATGTAATGTTGTCTCCATATGTTATTGACTGAAGGGAAAACTGGTTTATTACCAGCTTGCTAAAAATTTTGCCTGTATTTTATACTCTATCTGAGGTAGCTATTTATTGATAGAGCTTTTCAACAAAATACTCTGTTTCTAATTCAAATTCATTCTCATAAAAGGATAGCTTCCTTTCATCCAATCTTCCTTATAGCTAAAAATTTCCACCACTTACAGAATTATTGGAGAAATTGTGAAAAACTTCCGTGAAGATGTAAACTGCACTCCATAGTCCAGTTGTTCCCAGTGAGTTAGGAGCCTTGCTTTACCCTGGTCAGGAGTTTCAAAAGGTGTTCCTTTTACTGCATGCAAAAATACATACATCCCCTGGAAAACAAGCAAGGGGATATATAATCAATATTAAATACAAAATTAGTATTTGTCATTAAGCATTAAGATAGTTCCAGTCTGTTTGTGACAAAGGATGTGATTTAACTTAACGAGCTTAAGTTTTAAGGTTTCATATTATTGTGAAAGTCTGTGGCCAGTTTCTTTGTAGTAAAATAAAACTTCCAGGGGCATATAAATATTATTTGGTGAAAACCAGTAAAAGGTCAACCAAAAGTAACCGGTTTTATCTCTTATTAAATTGAAAATAAAAAGTAACATCAGGGTAGCTTCACATCAATACATTACATCTTTAACACCTTTCCTATTAGGAAACAGGATTACCTTCCCCAATGTCTAGCAAAGTTTAGAGTGTCATATTAGTAAATCTGATGATACTTATAAAATGATAAAAATATACAAATTGATAAATAATAATAATAAAATAAAACCTCTGTATCAGGGGAAAAGGGTTTTGAAAATATTTAATATTAGGACCGTCTTTGTCTCACTAGTTCTTTTCCAAAACAACGAACATAGTTTGATGTAATAGGTATAATATTCAACTCAATTCACTTTTATTTTTTATTTTTTATTTTTTTTTAAAGATTTTATTTTTTTTTTCCTTTTTCTCCCCAAAGCCCCCAGGTACATATTTGCATATTCTTAGTTGTGGGTCCTTCTAGTTGTGGCATGTGGGACGCTGCCTCAGCGTGGCTTGATGAGCAGTGCCATGTCCGCACCCAGGATTCGAACTGACGAAACACTGGGCCGCCTGCAGTGGAGCGCGCGAACTTAACCACTCGGCCACGGGGCCAGCCCCAACTCAATTCACTTTTAAAATCAGCTCTGTGCCTCAATAGTGTTTCCTTTAAATTCGTTTTTACAAATCAAAGTAAAAACATTACTAAAAGCCATTCTATCCAGTGATATATTTAAACATCTAATTTTGTGGTTAACCAGGGGAAAAAAAATGTATACTAGATTTGCTTTCTTGGGATTATAATGCCCACTTAGATTGATAGGTGGTGATTCTTTGCAGGATTACTGTCTGAAGCACTGGTAACAGAATAAAGCCTAAATATCATCATGAAACAGTTTTTCCCACTTGAAGTCAAGATGTGATGTCATTTTTCCCCTTTTAACTTTTAATAAATATATGGAAAAAACAGAAAAATTAGTGATTTGAAATTTTTATATTATTACACTAGGTTAAGAGAGCCCTTCTTTTCAAAGCTTAGTTTACTTTCTAGTTATTCCATTAGGCAATTCAAAAGTTGTTTAGCTGCAATAACACCTAAGTTATAGAGGAATAGATTCATGCTCAATTGGATTTAATTCAACAAACATTTAATAAGTGGCTTTTATGTTCAGGACACAGGACATGTATGCATATATGAAACGGAACAAGATACGTCAACAGCCTTGAAAAAATTCAATCTTCTAAGAGATTGTAAGGAAAAAAAATATGCATAAAAAACTAGAAGGCAGGACAGAACTGCTATCAGAGGTACATTCAGAGTACTCAGGAAATGCAGAGGAAAGAGACATTTCTCATTGCTGAGGCAAAAGCCTTCATTCTGTGTTGTCAACTACCTCATTCTTGAAGGTTCAGCTCAAATGACTCCTTAGTGAAGCCCTCCTCATTAGTAATAATTAACCTTCTGCCTACATGCTTGTATAGAATTTTATTGAAAATATTTTTATTATAGTACAATATATTGTGATGGAGTTGTTTGCATAATGTTTGTTTTCACCTTACACTGAATACCTCAGGAACAAGGCCTGGTACATAGCAAGTATTAGATATTAAGCAATGATGACGTTAAGCCAAGGAATGTTTATTCTGTAAGCACAAGGAAAACATTTTCCCATGGGCTTTAAAGGAAACTATGAAACAGATATTGTATGCTTTCAAATTCTCAGGAGTATGTGACCCAAAAAAAGTTAGCAATCTCTACTCCAGACCACATATGTGCTAGAATTATCAAAGAGAAGAATAATTCTCTCGTCATTTCCTTTAAACCACATGCACTCGCCAGTGTTCAGAATATAATATTCAGTTTATTTCATATATCCTTTTCAATGAAATAGAATAAAATCTTATCTGACCACGTATCTTTCACTCCATTGTTTTCATTTTTAATAGTTTTTCTATAAAATTTTAGTGATGGATGACTTATACCCACACCAAAAGAATTAAGAAAAAAGTATATAGCTCATGTTTATTTAGGCCTTAAATATTTACTGACTCAAAATGAAGAGAATTCTCATTTATTTTAAAAGCTAGACTAAGACTTTTGTCAATATTAATACCTCTAAGTGTGAACTGTAGCACTGAATAAAAACAATCACTATAAGTTTCTACTGTATGGTTCAGAAAGGCAAGGACTATTTTTTCTAATTAGGGATAACAATTAGATCTATTTTCCCCTATTTAAAAGCATTCGGTATGTATTTCACATTTTTAATTGGTTTAATGTAGGCTATCTTCAAAAGAAACTTAAATTTGGAGTCATGTAATTACTACATCTGTGGCTGGTTAGTTAGGTTCTTAGTGTGGTGAACTAATAAGCTTCCCTATGTTGTCAATTACCTCTCCTTTGTCCATGGCCAGAGACTGTGCCTCTATCTCAGTCAACCAACTTGAAACATGAAGGGGGCCGGGAGAGATGACTTCTAAAGTACATTTACTACATATGCCATTGGAGAAGAGAAAATTATGTGACAATATAGACTAATTTATTCAGCAAACATTTAAATAGGTCTTTAGAGAGAGAGAAATGAAAAAATAAAAAAGATATACTGCTAATTATAAAACTATGGTAAACACATGATAAAAGAATGGAGCACGGGAATTTTGTAGCTTCCTGGAGGAGCTGATACTTGAGTAGTTTTCCTGGACAAGCAGGAATCAGCCAAGCAGAGCAGGAAGGAGGGAGGGGTATTAAAATAGTGGAAGAGCTTAAGTCAAAGCAGTAAGGTGAGAGGAAGACGATTTTCATTACTGTTAGAGCTTAGCTTGTGTTTGGAGATGGGTTGAGATAAAACCGAGTCCTTTGCTTGCCTCTGCACTATTATCAACTGGTCTTGTATGCCACACAAGTAACTTAACATTTTATTATGAATGCAATGGGGAATCATTGAAGGACTTAGGAGTGTGACTTGAGCGGACACACATTTTAAAATATCACTCTGCCAAGCTGGAATGGAGAAATAGAGAAGGGGAGTATCAAGGAGACCATTTGATCTATTGGGGTAATCCACCTGAGAAAAAAATAAGGGTACAAATTACAGCAATGCCAGTGGGGATCAAGTTGAGAGACATTAAAGCAGTAAACAGACAGGGCTTTGACTAAACGTATGGAATATAAAGGAAAAGGAGTTACTCTAAGACTAGGGTGACCATATATCCTAGTTTGCATGGACAGTCCAGATTTATACCTATCCTCGTGGAGCAGTTATTACTAGAGCCCTCTTTTACTCTCAAAACAGTCTCAGTTTGGATGATACATTATATTCATCATTTTACCTTTGACATTGAGCTATCTGGCTTGGCTTACTGGGCAGACAGTAGGACCTTTAGATTAGATTAGGAACAAAATCAGAGGGATAAATTATGAGTGGTAAGGGATCAGAAATGAGTTCAATTTATACTTGTTTGGTTTAAGGTGCAAGGTGATCTCACAATATTAATATGGGCATCATAATTCTACAGGGAGAAACTGAAAATATGAATAGACACAGTAACCTAGATGGAATTGATAGCACAAGAAGAACTGAAGAAAAGAATCTTGGGAACAGTGGTAAAAGAGTCTTAAAAGACAGGAAAAGAGAAGGAAGACCACGCAAGAGGAAATACAAAAGGAAAGATCAGAAATATATTTAGGAAAAAGGGAACCCATGGAAGCCAAAGGAAAAGAATTTCAATAAAAGGGATAGGATTAGTGTCAAATACTTCAGAGAAGTCACTACTATTTAAAAATAGTGTTTGCCCTATCAAAGTCTATCACATAAAAAGGTCTCAATGGACATTCACTTACTTCTACCTACCATATCATTCTAGTCCTACTCGAGTCAACTTTAAAGCCTTTCCAGAAGGCATAATATAAATAACAATTTTTAAGAATCTATTTCTCCCACATTTTTCTGTCTTAATGTTCTAAGTTCTTCATTTTTTGGATATCTTTAAACAAATATATAGTTAATCTGAATTCAACTAAAAGTCATAATTAACCATATTTCTTGCCTTTCATTTTATTTTAATAGGCTGTTAAAGACAAGAAAAGTCAGTATCAAGGTTTTTTGTTTTTTTGCTGAGGAAGATTTGCCCTGAGCTAACATCTATTGCCAATCTTCCTCTTTTTGCTGAGGAAGATTCACCCTGAGCTAACACCTGTTGCCAAACTTACTCTTTTTGTATGGGAGCCACCACCACAGCATGACCACTGACAGATGAGTGGTGTAGGTCTGTGCCCGGGAACCAAATAGAGGCTGCCAAAGTGGGGCACACCAAACTTAACCACTACTCCATTGGGGCTGGCCCTGGTATCAGGGTTTTTTTTTAAATAGGCAATTTCCAGGGCTGCATAATATGGTTAGTGGAGTCCATTAAACTCCTGATACTTTGTAGAGCTATCATATAATACACAACAGCAAGAGTCAACATGAAGAACCTAAGGCACCATAAGATCCTGAATCACATAAGATATAATTGAGCTCAGAATTTCAATACTGAAGGAGGAAAGTATGCTTATACAATTTGGAAAGACTTAAGAAGGATTAAAACCAGATGTCCCTATTAGACTCCAGTTAGCCAAAAAATATACTACTTCTTCTGAACCATTATGGTTAATCAATATATTATAGTAGCTTCAATTACAGTCTCTTGTAATTTTTGCTAAAATGACCTATATTCTAGATTCTATAAAGCAATAGAAGGAAAAAAGTCTTACTTAGAAAAACGGCCCAATGTTTACATATAAAGAGTAATAGAAAAAAATATAGTCCTATCCCAGATTAGAATTCTTCAAAATTGTCATATATACTAAAAATCACTGAACTGTACACTTTAAATAGTGAATTTTATATTATGTGAATTATATCTCAATAAAACTATTAAAAAACTGCCATGTGTTTTTCTTCTTTATAACATAAAACTTTAAGCTTTTTAAAAAATTGTTTAAAAAATACACATAACATAAAATTACCATATGAACCATTTTTAAGTGTACAGTTCAGTGGTATTAAGTACATTCACACTGTTATGCAACCATCCCCACCATCCATCTCCAGAACTCTTTTCATCTTGCAAAACTGAAACTACACCCATTAAACAAACAATAACTCCCTGTTCCTTCCTCTCCCAGTGCCTGACAACCACTAAACCTTAAGCTTTTAAGTGTTTAGTATAAGGTGAAATTCTTACCAGATTATGTATAACGTTTGTTAAGGTCCAAGCAACAGGAACACTGAAGAAGGGAATGCTGAGTAAGACAATATGAAGCAAGCCAACTCCCAACGCATATGTCAGCCACATACCCCGGCTGTTCATTACACGGGTATTTGGATTCACCTCGCTGTGGGCAACTCCAACATTCATGTTTGCTCTGTAGGAAAGCAATGATATGAATCAATCTGGTATAACTAGAAACCTAAATTCTCCTAATTATGACATGACAAAATAAGTGTGTTACTAGGGTTTTTTTTTCTTGGTAGTTCTGAAATAGAACAAACACACTCTCCAAAATATGCTACTTGCAGATGCTGATGAAGTCAGTAAAGAATTCTTAACATCTGACTTTATGGTAAGACAAACAAGACTTATTTTTTAGGGTTCTCATTGGAAAACATAAACAGTTAAAATCCCTTTCCTAAAGCGTGTCTTCTAGCATACTGGTTTTACTAAATGAAATAGGCAGGAAAACTCACACTGAAAAAGAAAACCTACATTTCCTTATATCATGAGAGCAAATTGAAATCTCAGGAGCTTAATCTACCAACAGAATAAACTAATAACAAAAAAGCAAAGCTACCCCAGCCAGTGTGTCCTGAGTAGCCAGACTTTTACATCTAACATAATGTATCCATAAAGAGTGGTGAGAGTTCGAATCACTCCTTTCTGAATACTGAACCTGGGAGGAACATAGAGTAGTGGAAAATTTACACGGTCAAGGGATAAAGTTTGTTTCTCAATCTCATGATGCAATTAGGTTGAAACAATGAGTCTTCTCTATATTTTAACTCTAGTCAACTCCCTAAAACTTTATTTTTTTAAGGTTTCCCTTTCCGTTTTGCATTCAAGATGAACACGAAAGGAAGAGCTAATAATAGTTCGCAGTTTTTTTTTTTTTAATGATGATGTTTGCTTGGGTCTAAGAATCCCTTAACAAAATAAAATTGTCCTGAAGAATACCTAATCATCCTGGTAAAAACCAACCAGTGAGACTGGAGGGTGAAAACAGGGCTAGATTATAACTGGAACAGCTCTGATTTAAAAACACATAAACCCTTTCTTACAGAGTTGACCTGAGAGAGGAATTTCTTATAACTACATCCAACAAGTGTTTCCGGAGCACAATGTCCTCTTCTCCCCTCAAAAACCTAGGGAGCACGCATCAAAGCATCAAGGCTTACGGTGATGGAAGTTGACTACACTGGGGAAAACTCAAATTTACACGTGTAAATATTTCTTCTAAACATCCACAATGTATCATTTTTATATGCTGTAAATAATACTTAGTACATGCCACCACTCAAGATACTCTTTCCACTTTCCACAAGATGGAAAAAAAAAATGTTCAAAAGAGGCTTAAAATTTACATTTGAGCTGGAAGGCAAAGCTGGCGCGGTACTGACCCTGCCCCAGTTCAGAAAACCCTTCCAGGGCGTCTGCCGCGCCACTTCGGGACAGGCAGACAATGACTTGAGACAGCGAAGGGCCTCCTGGCTCCGCGGCGACCCCCCTGGGGACTCCCCCGCCCGCCACGGGCAGCCTTCCCGGCGCCCGGAGCTCCCGGCCAGGGGAAGCTCAGCGACAGCCGCGGCTGCTACTGCCGCAGCGCCTCCCTCACCCGCCCCTTCCTTCGCGGAGCTGCAAATCCCGTCAGGGCCGGGGCACTGCGACGAGGCTGGGGGGCTAACCTCGGGGGTCCCTTGGCCGGCACAGGCACAAAGGCCACTCTTCCCGACCCGGCCACCCTTTCCCCCTAGGCCGACCCTGGCCGCAGCAGCTCCCCACCGCCGCAGGCAGCAGCGCATCGCACACTCACCGGCCGCCTCGCTCCCAGCAGCCGTCTCCGAGCAGGACCAGCCCGGCGGCGACGGCGTCTCCTCAGGGCCGAACGCCTGTGCCGGCCCCGGCGCAGCGCGGCACTGCTTGCGGAAGCTTTCCTAGCCGGACGCGCGGCCAGGGGATTGGCTGCAGGCGGCGCCAATCCCACGTTCTCCGGCAGGGCGGGGCTAAGTGCTGCGCGCCCGCTGCCCGCCCCGCCGCGCGCGCGCAGGGCGAGTCTCTGCAAGGCCGGGCCTGGGCTCCGGCGGGACCCTCGCTGCTCCACTAGTGCATGGTACGTGCCCACGTCGCGCGAGCAAGAAGGTGGTGTCGTGTGGCTGACGAGCCTTCATTCTTAGATTCTCGTAGGTTCGAGGGCCCCCTCCCTTTCACTTGGTCGCGGTGGGCGGCCCCTCCCCCTCTGCGGGCGGGAAGCGGCGAGGCTGGTCTGGCGGGCGCGCGCACGTGGAGAGCGGGCTGCCGGCGGGGCTGCGTCCCAGGAGCGGCAGGTTCGGCCTCTCCCGACTGTGTGTGTTTAGGCACAGCCAGTTCCCCGGGTCCTCTGGGTGCGGGACTTAAAGTTGCCGTATGCCAGGCGGACACTTGAACCCCTGACAGCCGTAACTCAACTTGTCTTGTGAGTAGGTGGCATTTTATAACGTTATACGTGTGGCATCGTCCAAGTGGGGCAAGCAAACTCTTTTCAGCTAACCATGATTTTTCTGGGTTCATCCACAAGGCAGAGACAGGCACCTGTGTTACATACTGAGGAAATGTGGATTTCAAAAACTGCTTATTTGAGAACGGGGAGGAAAAGTCAGATAATTTGGCGTCATCTTTGAAATCGAATTTCGTTGCCTTGGAGAACACAAAGTTTGTGATTTCGAATGCTGAAGTAATTTTCAACAACATTTCCAAATTGGCATAAGAGAACGTTGACTATATCTTGCATTTCTTTGGGCTCTATGAAAACAATCGGGTTAGATTTATTATGTTCTGTAAATAAATCATTTCCTACGTGTTTTCTCTAAAGTCTATGAGTTCTCTGATGTCTGTGTCTTTTTTAGGTACTCTGTTGTTCTTATCTGACTTTCCTGGTCCTCAGTACTCTTTCAGGAGTATTTAATTTCCCTCTCAGGAAACATGGAAGACTGATTCCTGACGTTCTCAGACGTTCTATGCTGTGACTTGTAAGCCTGATATCAACCGTTCTACTTTTCAGGAGATGCCGTTTCATACACATACAGTAGAATGCTTGCTGTGTTCCAGGGGTTATGCAAGGGATATGAGATGAATATAAAATCTCTATCCTTAAAGAACTCTGAGCCAGGAGGAGGGGACAGAAAAGCAATAGTTAGAATAACCTGTAAGGAATTTTGAGTTGGAAGTAAGGAAAAGGTGCTATGGGAGTACAAAGGAAAGAATGCATAGAAGTCATAGGTAGAGGAAGGGAACCTTGGGAGCTAGGGAAGGAGTGAGTGCCACCTCATTAAGAGAGATGAGCTGTATAGTACGACTGGCCTAGTGTGCATTTGAAGAATAATAGGATGAGATTAGAAACATAGGCAGAGGTCCAATTGTTAAGGAGTTGGGTCTTTACCTGGTTAGCAGTTGGGAATCTTTATAAAATTTTAAGTAGGGTAGCAACATGATGAAAAATAAATTACAGAAAGAACCCTATAGGTGGTTGAGATTAGAGATGAAATATCAGTTAGGTGGTTATTGCAGTAGTTCAGGGGAGAAATATTGAGGGGCTGAACAGAGGTAGTAGCTATAGGTATAGAGAGGAGAGACCAGTTTGAGAAATATTTAGTAATAGGATAGATGGGACTGGGTGGCAGGGTGTAGAGAGAGAGAAGAATTTCTAGGATGGCTTCAAGGTTTCTAATTTTGCCTTGTGAGACTGCATGAGCATGGCCTTTGGCGTCAAACATGCTAAGGTATGCAAGTGTGCATCTGTCACTTACCAGTTTTGTAATCTTGATCAAGTAGCAAGCTTTTAAATCTCATTTGTGATAGAGGAGTGATAGTATACATAGGATTGTTGTGAGGATTAAATGGGGTAATATATATAAAGTTGCTTATGTTAGCTATCATTTTTATTATAAAACAATAAGTATAGGAATAAAGTTAGAGAAAGATTCTGAGATCGATTTGGGACATGTTAAGTTTAGGGTGCCTCCAAGCCATCTAAATGATTTTATATAGAAGGTAGTTGGAAGTAAGGCCCTGGAGTTCAGAAAAATGTCTGGTTAAGAGATACAGATGAGGTAGTGGATGATAGAGAAGTTAGTTAAAATAGAGTATATAAAGGGAAGGAGTTAAGGCAATGGTGACTTGCTGGGAAGGAGGATGCTCTTGCTAATGTTTACATTGCCATGAGGAAGGTGCTGATAAAATTGTTTTTTGTGGCCTTTCATTAATACTCATGAAGTGCTTGCCATGAGTGAAGTACTCTGATTATTCTGTGTTGCATCCAGAAATATATAGCACATGATTCCCTGGATTCAAAAGTTGTATAGGTCAGGACAGGGCGGGATAAGTGTCCCGTGAGGGATGTAAGCCAAGTTGTTTAGGAATGTAGGGGGAGGGAAGAATCATTCCTGGTTGGGTGATCAGAAGGGACATGTTAGAAATGTTATTGGAACTGGGTCTGGAATGATAATAGGATTGCATTAGGGGAAGGTGGAGGTGCAAATAGGGTGGGATTGCTGGCAAAGGAGTATTGAAGTTTTTGACCTTGGTCACAAAAGACAGTGTTATTAAGAGAAACAGCAAAAATTAGGTGGATGGCATGAGGAGGGGAGCAGGAAGATAAATTCTGTTTTACAAATATTTATTTTGAGGTAACTGATATTAATGATTAGAAATGCTTGTCTTAACTTGGGGAGAGAGAGATCATTGTTGAGGATGTAGATTTAGATATTATTGTGTAACTAAAGCTTTGGGTTTTAAGATATCTGAGAAGAGGAGAGAGGAATTGGGAATGCCCACATTTCTGGGAAGAGAGTGAAGAAAACACGAAGAGATCAAAGAGGTATAGATGGAAAGATTCTTGAGAATTAGGGGGTATCATCAATGTTATGTGCTTCAGGTATGTCCGGGAACATGAGTCCTGAGAAAAGAATTTGATGATGTAAGAGATCATTGGTGAACCTGAGGAGAACAGAATCCTGACGGTGGTTTTGGTATAAGCCATTTTGCAAGGGTTTTAAAAATAAGTTGGTGATAGAGAATTGGTGACAGTGAATATAGGTTATTTATTCAAGTTTGGCTATGTAAAAAAAGAAGATAATCATTGGGGTAATGGGGTTGAGGGAAGAATTTTTTGTTTGTTTTTGCTTCAGGCCAAGATGCCTGTGGGAGGACTGGATAAAGAAACTAGATGTAAGTGTGCTATAGCGTAGGAGGAAGAGACGTTGACCTGAGACTGAGGGAAGAAGAACATGGGTAGAAGTGCAGACATTTTAAGAAACCAGAAGACACGATGGGGTGGAGGAGCTAAGGTGTGTGTGAAGATAGAGTTCATGCTGTAGACTTGATCTCGGTTAACTAGAAGAATGAGAAAGATTGGGATGAAATTAGGGACTTGAGGGGGAAAAAAATAGACGACTTTAGAAGAGGGATTGTAGAGGAAGAAACAAAGATGATGACATTAATAAGGAGATTGCCCAGAAAGAATGAAGGTTAAGGTGAGGCTAGGTTTATACCCCAAGGCTTCATTGATCAGTATTTTTCTCAGATCCTTGGGATTCTCAAACAAAGGTAGAAAATTTCTTGAATGCAAGCCTAACCTCATGCCAGGCCATGGGTTAGTCCCTTTGGGGACAGGGGTTAGAAGTGGTGGGGAGTTTATTCATTTGGGAGTTTGGAGGAACTCAATTAAGTCCAAGTATCCTAGGATCTTTTAGCATATGTGTGCCAAACATTGTAATCAATTATATACATTATCTTTACTTCTCAGCACAACCATATGTTATTATTATTATCCCCATTTTGTAGATTAGATGATTGAGTTTTAGAGTGTAATTTTAATTTCCCCAGCATTATATAGCTTTAGTGTAAAGGCTAGGATAGAACCAAAAGCAGTGTGATTTCAGAGCCTGCTTTTTTAACTACTACTTTATCCAGTGCTGTCCTATGGAACAATGTAAGCCACATATATGATTTTAAATTTTCTAATAGTTACATTAAAAAGAGCAAAACAATAAAGTGAGATTAAGTTTAATAATATATTTTATGTAAACCAGTATATCCAGAATATCATTTTATCCTGTAATCAATGTAAAAAAAAATAAGATTTTGTATATTTTTATGCTGAGTTTGAAATCCAGAGTATATTAGCACATCTCAATTTGGAGTAGCCACGTTTCAAGTGCTCAATAGCCATGTGTGACTAGTGGCTACCATACTGGACAATGCAGCTCTACAGCCTTACCCTTGAGGCCAGTCTGAAGCTTGGGGAGAGTACAGAGGGTGCCTTTTGTTTATGACAGCACTAGTTTGTGTGAATGTTACGACAGTGGAGCAGCCTGACTGTCTACTATTTTCCTGACTTATTGGGAAGAGCCTCCCAGCCCTTGAGAGCCACAAAAACTCTTGAGAAGTAGTTGTTCACAGTTACTCTCCTTAAAACTAGGTACCCCAAAACTAAATCAAATATATAGATTAATTAGAAAGTAATTGTTAGAATTAAAAAAGAATTCCCTAGCATTTCTTTACATAGTCATCTCTCATCATCATAATGTACATTTTATATGGCCTTATCATTTACACAACATTTTACATGTGCTTTCTTTCTTGATCCTCACAACAGACCAGTGAGGCATTATCTCCATTTATCCAGGTGATGAATTGATTACAGAGTGATTTAAGTGATTTGCTTCAGTTTACATGTAATAAAGATGAACCCCAAAACCTGTTCTTTAGACTCCAAATCTGGTATGTTTTTCCACTGTGCTAATCAAAATATAGTTATATTTATGAATTGTGAACAGTTAACACCACTCAGAACTCAGTATATTTACCTCTTCCCAGAAATGCATCCCTTAAAATCCTGTGTGATTGTCACAGTGGCTATACTCCATTTCTTGCTCATTTACTGACTCTTACTTTAACTGACTCTGATTGTCTTATATCTTATGTTGCCTGAGAAAGAATCTTAAATGGACACCTTTTTGGTTGGTTGGTTTGCTTGTTTTTGGCATTGCTGTTTTGTTTGACCCTAGATTCCATAGGATCAAATCATCTTGTGAGCATGTAACTAGTCATGGTAAATTTAGGAAGTATCTAGGTTCCTCCCCACTCCGCCTTTATTTGTCAAAGGAAATCTTGACTCTATAGGGGAATTACATGTTGTCAAGCTAGCGTTTTTTTCTTTTCCTGAAATCAGACATTAAGGCAGATGCAAACCCCACTCCCTGCATATTTTACATGAGAGATTTCCATATAAGATTTTTTGTTTCTTTGTTTGAAATAGTTTCAAACAAAGGGTTTCATGGCTAAAACAATCACTGGCAGAGAGATTTTAGACATACAGGTTGGATCGGCATGTAAAGGACCTTGAACACTATCACAGAGATTTGAGCTTTATTTTATTTAGGCTTTAGGGAACCACATGATTAGAATAATGTTTTAGATAGACTTGTGTAGAGGATAGTTATCTGATCTATCTGGGATCTGGCTAGTTCAGATTAATAGTAATTCTAGGTTCTACATATCCTAACTCCAAAAGGGCTAGATAATTGAAAAAGACATTGTAACTCATCAGAACGTGTGGATGACTAATAATGTTTAAGTGAGACTGCCGTTAAGGCACATAACTGACTGATGTCCGCATCCCAAGGTGACAGCACCACTTGGTCATTCCTAGCCAAGCAGAGCATATATTACACTTATTATAGCACAGTAGTGCTTATTCTTCAGTTATTACCATAGTGTGATTTACCAACTAACTTCTCTGTGCCTTAGTCTTATAATAAGGAGATGATAATGGCATCTATTTCAAAGAGTATTTGTAAGAAATAAGTGATTTAATATTGTGCGTGCTTACAGTAGACCTGCTCAGTACACTGAGGCTCAGTAAATGTGAGCTGCTCTTATTATTGTTGTTGCTGTCAGTTCTGTTAGGAATGTTTAACGATTTTTATTTTTACAACTCTATTTTTATCTTCTAGCTACTGCGTGGTAAAAGCTAGAATGAAACAGTTGCCTGCAGCAACAGTTCGCCTCCTTTCAAGTTCTCAGATAATCACTTCAGTGGTCAGTGTTGTAAAAGAGCTCATTGAAAACTCCTTGGATGCTGGTGCCACAAGCATAGATGTTAAACTGGTGAGAGTCCCTGAGGAGCCAAATACCTTTAAAGCAAAAAAGGGCAGGACAAATGTTTTCTCCTTACAACTATTACCTTTCTTTTCTTTCTTTGTACCAGTAAATTCTTAGGACATTGGACCCTTTGGTTTTGTTTGTTTGTTTGTTTTTAAAGCACTTTTTTTTTTTAAGATTGGCCCTGAGCTGACATCTGTTGCCAATGTTTTTATTTTTTTCCTTTTTCTCCCCAAAGCTCCCCAGTACACAGTTGTATATTCTAGTTGTAGGTCCTTCTAGTTCTGCTGTGTGGGACGCTGCCTCAGCATGGCTTGAGGAGCAGTGCTAGGTCTCTGCCCAGGATCTGAATCAGTGAAACCCTGGGCCTCCGAAGCAGAGTGCAGAACCCCACCACTCAGCAACAGGGCTGGCCCCAGGACGCTTTGTTATTTTAAGAGTAAATTCTTAGAAGTAAATTTTAATTTGTCAACATTAGTTGATTAGTTTAAATCCACATTAGTAACACTAAAGGAAATTATAAAAGCAAACTTATTTAGTGCTCCATCACCTAAAACATAAATTTAATTTATCTGTATTTTCTATTAATATCTATCCTTGGTTATTCATATTTACTTGCTTTATATATTCTCCTTTGCATCTTTTCACCTAATCGTATTTTAAAACCATTTCCCATGTTGCTTCGTAGTTTTCACATTTTAAAATTTAAGTGCTGGGGCCGGCCCAGTGGTGCAGCGGTTAAGTTCGCACATTCCGCTTCAGCAGCCCGGCGTTCACTGGTTCGGATCCCAGGTGTGGGCATGGTACCACTTGGCAAGCCATGCTGTGGCAGGCATGCCACATATAAAGTAGAGGAAGATGGGCATGGTTGTTAGCTCAGGGCCAGCATTCCTCAGCAAAAATTGGAGGATTGGCAGCAGATGTTAGCTCAGGGCTAATCTTCCTCAAAAAAAAAAAAAAGTGCTATGTATTAAATAATTTGAGTTAATGTGACCTATCACACTCATTATGATTTATTACAATTAGTTTGTGTCTACCTCCCCTGTTATAAATTACTAGCTGATAAAATAAGGTCTGTATTTTTTCTGGTTTTGTGTCCACTATACCTGGCCAGTACTTGGCACATAAATGGTAAATAAATTTGTTTGAGTGACTGTAAGAATACTTTTTTTGGTAATCATTTAATTATCAGACATTTATGTTATTTCTAATATTTCAGTATTAGAAATAATAGTGATACAAATATCTTTGTAGGAAAGAAACCTATGCATTTTGTATATATGTTTGTATATATAAAATCCCAGTTGCCCCTTATAAAAACTCTGTGAATTAGCTACTATTATACCCATTTTACAAATAATTAAGGTTCTGAGAACTTGTTCAGTGATATAATTAGTAAGTAGTGGAGCTGAGGTTGGAATTCAGGTCTTTCTGACTCTAAAGCCCAGTCAAGATCTTTCCTCTATGCCAGTGTCCTCACACTGGGGGCATTAGAATAATTCAGAGAGTTTGTTAGGGCAGTTACTGGGCCCCAGAACTTCAGATTGTAGGTGGGGCCCAAAAGTTTGCTTCTCTAACCAGTTTCTAGTTGATGCTAAGAATCACTGTTCCATACCATATCAAATCTGTATTTTGTTTCTAAATAAGTTTTATAAACATGAAAAGTACTTATTAAACCCAAAGAAAGACAGTTTTTCTTAGACGTTTCATATAGTCAATTCAGTCTGATTAGAATACAATTGGTAATAATTAAACAGGATTAGGTAGTTATATCTGACAGATTTCACTTAAGAATCTTAGGTGGGCAAATATGTATCTTGTTCTCAAAGTTCTCTGAAGAAAAATAGTTTTTTAAAATAGTGTTACAAAGCAAACAGAAGTTCTCCTATGAAAGTAAATTACACCTTTTTATCTGGCTATGTATTTTAATCTCTTGACGTTTTTCAGTTTCTCTTTCTCTGCTTTGTAGAGTTTTAAAGTAAACAGCTGTGTTGCTTTATGTATTAAGTCCTGTTTTATTTTGCTTTCATACAATAATTACCCTGACTAGGAATATTTTCATGATTAGTTAAACAGGTTGGTATTATTTTACACATTTAAACTGATCTTTGTGTTATTTTAGTCAGATGCCTGGAGTTCTTATTTATGTTGGAAGATTTGCATTTCTGTAGTTAATGATTTTTCTATAAATGAAGCAGAGAAGCTATTCCCAGAATGTTAACTTAATTTTAGATTGAGAGAGAGATGAGGAACTAAATCTTAGGCATCTTCCCCCCAACACCTTGTATATCTAATTTGTCTAAAAAGTACCGACACATACAGTATTATATAATTTTAGGCTATTAAAAGGATGTGATATTACTTTAAATACTACAGTCATTGTAATTGTAAGAAGACTTTTTCTCCCTTTATGACTTACATAAATGGCCACACACGTAAAACTTTGTGAAGTCAAGCTTATGACAGAAATTTACTACCAAATTTAGAATATAGTATTCATAGAAAGTGTGATCCCTATAGGAATTTAGATTTTATTTTTATTATGTTTGTGTATGTTTAGTATTAGACTGCAAATACTAAGCTATCAATTGAAGTTTGGTTTTTTTCCCTTGATTCCCAAGTTAAAAACTCACTGAGATTGCCAAATTAGTTGTATTTTCTCAGCAGTTGCCTGTTAGGTGACTAGTTGCAGAAAGAAATTTTGAGTTATAATGTAGTAAATATTTAAATTTCTTGTGAAAGCAGTAAATAGTTGAAGGGAGGAATTATTGAAAGTCAGGATGAGTAGTGATAACTGCTAGACTCTTGGTGGGAAGAAGTAGGTGGTGGTTTTGGTGCTCATGGTATCCTGTTTTATTTGTTTGCAAGATTATATATACAAAGGTATATATCATTTAGAAGAATTTTTTTAGTCGTTTAAACATAAATTTAGACATAAATACCTATTGATACTGAAACAATTCAAGGGAACCTTAAAGATCAGACCAAGTTCCTTATTTTACGCTTGGATCTGAGTCCAGGGAAAACAAGGGACTTCCCCGTTGTACCATAACTAGGAATGAGTAGACTTAAGAAATTCAACTCTTGCTTTCTTAATGTTAAGTTTCCATAAAAGATAAATAGATGACAAAATTATTTCACTTGTGTTTCTTTCTGTTTCTAAATATTGTAAGTTTAAAGCCATTACATACTAAAAGTATTTTTTAACTTTTTATAGGAGAACTTTGGGTTTGATAAAATTGAGGTGCGAGACAATGGTGAGGGCATCAAAGCCATTGATGCACCAGTGATGGCAATAAAGTACTACACCTCAAAAATAAACAGTCATGAAGATCTTGAAAATTTGACGACTTACGGTTTTCGTGGAGAAGCTTTGGGCTCAATTTGTTGTGTCGCTGAGGTAAGGTAATTTATATAGACTGTTTTAGTGATTTTATAATCACAGAATGTTAGAATTAAGAGAAAACCAACCCAGAATTTGGCAAAGAGTGTGGGGTTTTTCTTGTGGTAAATATACATAACATAAAATTTACCATTTTAACCAGTTGTAAGTGTACATTTGAGTGGCATTAGGTACATTCACATTGTTGTGCAGCCGTCATCACCATCCATCTCCAGAATTTTTTTGTCATCCCAAACTGAAACTGGGTACCCATTAAATAATAAGTCCCCCTTCTCCTTTCCCCCCATCCCCTGGTAACCACTGTTATGCTTTTTGTCTCTCTGAATTTGACTATTCTAAGTACGTCATTTAAACGGAATCATACAATATTTGTCCTTTTGTGTCTGACTTATTTCACTTAGCATAATGTCTTCAAGGTTCATACTTGTTGTAACGTGTATCAGGATTTCATCCCTTCTTAAGGCTGAATAATATTCCATTCTATCTATAAGCCACATTTTGTTTGTCTAGTCACCTGTCGACATCTGGGTATATTTGGATTGTTTCCACTGTTTGGCTATTGTGAATAATGCTGCTATGAATATGAGTGTACAAAGGTCTGTTTGAAACCCTGCTTTCATTTCTCTTAGGTATATACCCAGAGGTAGAATTGCTAGGTGATTCTGTTTAATTTTTTGAGGAACAGCAAAATGTGTTTTGTAGTGTTAATGTTTATAAGACGAAATAGTGGTTTAGTGGCCTATTGTCTTGGAAAAAATGTTTTAAATAAAATTAAACAGATATCTTACCTATAAGCACTTTTCAGAGCCTTTACTAAAGTATGTTGTGAATCTCTAAGGTTGGTGGTTTATAGTAGGTTCATTTTCTGCACCTACTTGACTATGAAACCCTTTTATTGAGAAACATATCACTGTTTTTTTCTTGTTTTGTGCAACAACTTTGGAAATACCACTCTAGTCAGTACAGATTATTAGATTGTGCTCTAGAGATGCAAATTGACTTGGCCTACCCTCTAGCTAGTTAGAGGCTGATTGGGTCCTAGAACTTTGCTCTCTTGACTGCTTTTTTGGTGCTTTTAATGTCTAAACCCCTGAGTTCAGTGCCTGACCCACTCTATCGTGTAGTATCAATTATACTTCACTGCCTCTGCCCTACATTATATAACTAGTTTGTGGCAAAGCTCATCTAGAACCTTGATCTCTTCATTTCCATCTATTTCAGTTATGTTTTATCCCATGACTCCATACTAGTTTCTTTGTGCTGTTCTATTTCTCTGTGTGTGTTAAGCTCTGTATTATAGTGTGATAGTATCTGTGTCCTAGTGAGTGACATGGTAATTGTGAGGGTCTCTTTAGCTATCTAAGTTTGCCCGGTAGCCGTATAACCCTTCATTTGTGCTTAGGGTGGCAGACTCTAATTAGGTGAGAATGCTCAGATGCAATAAATAAAATGGTAGGATTTTATACCTTTTGTCCCAGAAAAGTGGCAGGGACATGACATGTTAGTCTCTCCTCATCTGGTCTCTGGACATCTATTTAGTAGCCTAGTCTCCCCAGCAATGATACATTCTTCAGGCTTATTGTGGTCCTTTGCTGAGTGCTGGCATAGTGTAGGGTTTTTCCTTCTTTTTGTGAATAGGGTCCCAACTTGGTATTCATTTACTCTTTGACTTTGCGGCTCTGTAAGGTGATGCCTAAGCAAGAACGAAAAATTGTGGGTTGAGGAGGAGCTGGAGTTTCAAGTGGGCGATTTTGCTGTTTTAGCACAGAGGACTAGGAGCCCTTCCTTGTTAGAATCTAGATGTTCAGACATCACTAAAGGAGGAAAGACCTTGTCATTCCTTAAGTGCACTTGCTTAAAACCTCTGTGCAAAAACTAGCACACTCTGTGCTGCTCTTACCTTTCTCAGCACTTGCTTTATTTAGAGTTCACTGAGTCTCCAAATAGATTTTAGGGAAGAGTGACTGGAGGGTACAAGGGGGCATTGCCCATCTTTCTCCCCAGGGACTGTATATGGGAACCTATGGCCCTATGCTCTTGTAGAGTCTGTTTTTAACATGGGATGAGATGTGTATCGGAACCTGCGAAGCCCCCAGTACTGGTACTATTATATGACCTCTCAGTGGCTATTTTAGAAATCATGTAATTTGTTAGAGAATGTATTTTATTTTTTAGCTGTTGTCCAAACTTGGCAGGTAAATCTTTAAGCTTTATTTTGGCAGTGTTTTTGAACAATATATAGTTTGGCATTTCTATGTTTTCTAAGATGTGTATAACCTTTCAGAACTGAAATTAGTCATTATCAACTTTGTCTGCTAGGTGGCAGCACTACACTTAGTCTTCTAAAACATATTGTACATAAGCCATATGATTCATCCAAATCTTCACTATAGTTCTGATTTTAGATGGCAGTTTTGCAAGTCCTTGTCCAGTGGTACTCTCTGTGTCTTTATTTGATTAGTTAAACCTGCGTGATAACTAAGTTTATCATTTTGTCTTTTGTTTCATTTTTGAGGCATTTGAATGCCTTCAGTATAAATACATAAAAGAATTTTGCTCATTAAAGTTACAAAAGGAGTAAAAGAAATGACAAAGTATCACAATAGTAATAGGAAACTATAAACTTTAAAAAAGTTATTTTTGATTTAAACTGCAATGTCATTTGTCAATCTTAGAAAATATTAACAGCGCTTTATGTACTGTCTTATGAATCTCTGGGAAAATCGCACATAGATATATGTGTGTGTGCACACACACACAGCGCAATGAACTTTTATATGTGTATACTCCAGATCCAGATGTGGACTATTGTCAGCACCCCTGAAGGTTCTTTATGCCCCTCCCCATGGGTACTGGGAGGTTCTCTCATGCTCCGTCCCAGTCAGTCAGAAGTAATAGCTATTCTTACCTCTATCAACATAAATTAGTTCCACTTGTTCTTGAACTCGCTCTAAATGGAATCTTACAGTAAGTATTATTTCGTTACAGACAAATTGTTTGATGATTTAGGTTTGATTGTGCCTGAAAGCCAAAGGAAGTATAGAACTGGAAGGGACCCTGGTAGTAGTATTGGACCCTGGTGCACTGCCCAGATCCCCCACTTGGGGACTGAGCACTCATTCCCCCAGCTGCCAAGAGTATTGGTGACTGAACACTCACAGCTGAGTCTCCCTCTGGAGATTGCCCTTTCGTCAGCTGAAGAGAGTTACCTTACTCTCATCATCCAGGGCAACCTGCATCCAATGGCTGGTTGACGAGGGGTTGTAAGGTCTCTGTTCCAATTCAGAGCAACTCTGCTATGCTTTGTCTGCTCCAGGCTGTCCCCCCTTGTAACTGTGGCACAGCCCCACTTCTCTTTCTGCCCTGCCCTCACAAGTGACCATCCCAGCAGCACTCCCCAATAAATATCCTGCTCACTAGTCTTTGCCTGAGTCTGCTTCATGGGTAAGCCACACCCTGCACTAGGTCTTCTAAGGCTCAGTCTCATGTTACTGATGAGGAAACTGAGGTCTTGTGAAGCCAAATGCCAAGTCTTCTCACTCCAGCTTCAAAACACAGTCGAATAATCAGTCAGCTAATATTTCACTGTCTACTGTATGCAAGTGCTGTGCTAAGTAGTTTACTTCAGAGGAACTGTGCACAGTGAAGTAAATGGAATGTGAAAATTGTGACCTATTTAGGGACACATAGTATGTCCATGGTAAAGCCAAGAATTCAGTTCCAATTTCATGCCTCCCAGTACTGAGTTCTTCACAGTAAGTTAGTGCCTTCTTACTAGTATGGTTAGAGAGAGATTTATAATTTAAAAGGACCTCATTAAAACAGTAAACATACTCAGGCCTGCAGTGGTAAGCTTAATAGGTTATCAAGCAGTAGTCAAGTTGAAACTTACGTGGGAAGATTTCTGAATAGTATTTCAGAAATACAGAAAGTCATATATGCTTGTTAAGGTCAATTACATTTAAAAATAAATATTATTGTTATTCAGGAAGACTTAAGGAATGTTTTGAGGGGGAAAAGCTTCACTTTTGAAGCTTACTGAATATTCTTCACCTTTCAGAAAGAATTGAGCTTTCATGTAGAATAGAAGGTGCATATTTATTTTAAAGGCTCCAGTTTATTTTGAAAACTCTGGATGGAGATTGCCGTTACATAATAAAAATTAATGATTTGGCTATTTTATCTGCCAAACTAACTGATGCAGACAATTTTAAAGTCATAGAGATGTAAACCATCTCAGGCTTAGTATAGTGATGATGTGTAATTGGGATATAGTTTTGTCACACTATTGAAACAGCCGTCACCCAAAACTCCAATTGCTGAAATAAATTTTTGTTAGATTATTTAAAGATGTTAATAATTTTAGTTATAAAAAGAAAAAAATTAAGTAGACTTTCAGCAGAATTAGCTGGAGAAATTTAAAATATATCTATTCTATATTCTTTATTTATATACTTTAAAAGAATGGGCAGTTTCCTAATTTGTCAATTATAAAATGACTTCCAGTCTTAGAATTAAACACTCCAAAGGAGTAAAACATTCTTTTCATATCTACAAAGTATCCTATTGATATTTAAAAATAAATTTCTGCCTCCATAATCTGTGATGAATGTATCAGTGACTGACACAAATTGACCGATATGGCTTTTTTTTTTTTTTAAATCATATCATCAAGCATAACTTCTCTTGAAATTTATTATTTGTAGAGCAGTAATTTCGGGATATTTGTCGTTCTTTGATGTTAAATTCCTCATGCTGATTACTAAGCATACTGACTAGAATGAGCTAGAAATAGTGAAAATCCTGTTTTGACCTGTTCATAAAATTTTTTCTGAAGACCGTATATATTGTTCCTATCACATAATAAAATACCCATAATAAAATGTTTTGTTTCTTTTTAGGTTGCTATTTTTTTTAAAGATTTTCTTTTATTATTTCCTTTTTCTCCCCAAAGCCCCCCGGTACATAGTTGTATATTCTTCGTTGTGGGTTCTTCTAGTTGTGGTATGTGGGACGCTGCCTCAGCGTGGTCTGATGAGCAGTGCCATGTCCGCGCCCAGGATTCGAACCAACGAAACACTGGGCCGCCTGCAGCGGAGCGCGCGAACTTAACCACTCGGCCACGGGGCCAGCCCCTTTAGGTTGCTATTCTTTATACATTATATTAGAAATTATCTTTCTCCTTTCAAAGAAATGTTTAAGAAACTTACATAAGTTTTTTGAACTGGATTTTAAATAGAAACTAAATTATACCTTAGTTTTAGGAAGATTACAGAATGGTTTTGTTGTCTTAGAATCAGAACAAACTTTGAATGAGGAGTCAGAGCCTAATTCTCATTCCCAAGTGTTTGAATATGAGACTTGACCATAAGATGGGTTAACCTTTCTGAGTCTTTTTTTTTTAATGTCTATAAAGTGAGAATAATGATTTGAGGGTCAAATGAAATAGTACATATTAGAGTATTGTGAATATTATCATGTGCCATACAGATGAATGTTATTTTTACCCCGGACTTGAATGTGGAAAGTAGTGTGCGGCTGTGTCATACAGGTGATGATGTCATCAGCTTGCCCATTCCCTTTTCAGCAAGTGGTTTTTCACCTCACCTTTCAAAGTTCATGCAAACTCCTCAACATTTTGGGAAAATCCTTTCTAAAATTTAACAACCATTCCTAGGTAAATTCCTTCTGAGTCTCACCAAAGGTCTTTTTTCTATAGCATATGTTTATTTTTTTCTCTTGTTTTTTCCTGGGAAGAATTAGAAGAGTTGCCAGCCATCTACTGCATAATACTCATGTTTATTGATTCATTCATCCAACATTTTTACAGTGATTACAGTGCACTGGGTATTATTTTGATCTGTCAAGTTCATTATACATAATTTTGTGATGAGATTGTATGGGGTCTGTAGATTTATTGTTGTTTTACTTTACATTAAACCTCTGTGGCTTAAAGTGGGCAGAATGACTAGCTCATTCTATTTTGAAGATGGAAGTTGAGATTGTCTTATTTGTGGGCTCGCATAACTGTAAAAGGATAGGGGCAAGCCCCCAGCATTATTCTGATGGTCCCTGCCTCCTGCTCCAGTGTAGGGGACTTCTTCTGTCTCTTGTAGCCATGTGGTTAAGCACAGGAGTTTTTGAAGCAGCTGGGATATCTTGCTTCCTAAATGCAGTCTCCTCACAGGTGGTAGAACTCTGTTGAGAGGAGAAAAGCGGGGGCCAAGATCTCCCTGTTGCTAGTCTCCCACAGTGGAGTATCAGGGAGGAGGTTCTGAAGTCAGAGTGCTTAATATAAGTGTTCAATTGTGTGCAGGCAGGCAGGCATACTCATACGCAGAAAGGAAAAGACAGTTCAGTCATCCAGGCAATATCCATATTTCAGCTGAATCTTGACGACCGTTAGTTTTCAGACTCTTGTTTCTGTGCCCAAGTGTTCATCTAAAAGTTAGCAAAAAAAAGAAACAATTAAAAATCCCTTTAACATAATTATCTAAAATGAATTTTTGTCAAGGGAAGATTTTTTGTATGAATTTCTAGGATATTTCCTAAGTTTTTAATTTACTTTTTATCTAAAACATTGAGAAAAATTGTGCTTATCTGAAGTTTAAATGCTTTTATGTAATTTTAACTTTCTAATAGTATTATAATTTCTTGAAACTCAGTAACTGGACCAGAGTCAGTTTTTAATAACTGATAGCTAATATAACCTCTAAGGTTCTGTTTCTTCTCTTGACACACTGGACTCACTCACTGTCACAATTCCTCACTGTCTCTGGTAGGAAGCACCAGTAATAATTTGCAGTATTAGAGATGCTTCTGATGGAGGTACTGCAAGTTCAAATGCTAGCTGCTGCACAGCTAAAACATTCTGAACCTGTGCCTGGTCCAAAAAAAGGTTTCCTGCCCAGGACACAGGGTCATATGATGAAATGAGCTCTTGAAATACAATTCCTTCCTCTGAGGAACACACTGTATTTCATGAATTTGTGAAACATGCTTATGCGTGTTATCCTTCACTGTCTTTAGCAGTGAATTGCAAAGCATTTCCGATTTAAATAAATTTTCATGGAGCTCTATACATTGTAATTTAAAAAATTTTAGTGTTGGAAAACAATATTGTTGTTCTATATTTTTTTACTTAACATAAATATTACACTGTAACCACTAAGGTCCTATTTTGCCTTTTAGCACTTCAGTTTGTTCATCTAAGCTGCAGTATTACTGTTCACTAATGTGTTTAAAGAATGAACAAGTTAGTATCTGTAAAATGCTTTGAACTAGTTACAGCAAAAATCCATGTAACCTTATAAAGTATTAGCATCATCTTCATCTTATCATCACCCTCCCCTTAAAGATGATAGTGTAATCATTTATTCAGGACCATCGAGCAAATCGCTGGCAGAGTTAGTACTAGAACTCAGAGTTCCAGGGCTGCCTTTGCTCAGTGACACCAACTTTAAGTCAGGTGGCTGGCTCTTTGGAGAATAGAAATAGAATTCAATTGACCTTGGCATTTTGGAGAAGTGGTTGGTTAAATGTAGAATTGTTTTTAAAGGGACAATCATGGAGTAATTAAATTAGAGACAGGAAAGGAAATCTCTAGCAATTTCTGTCCTCTTTGTTTTGTACAAACGTTACTAGAAGAAATCACTATTTGACACAACAGAGTTGGGATGTAGTAGAAAGATTAAGGTTAGTTATCAAGCCAACTTTTTAAATTATACAACTTTTGATCCACAGAGTATATTTTTGGAAGAAGTAGAATAATCACTTAAGAGTATACAGAGGCTCACAACTTGGTTTAGGTACAGCTTTTTTGGGGAGTAGTTATCACAGAAATAGTAGGTTGAGGCAATATCCCTAAAAAGGATTTTATGGATGTCACCCTCAGAGAATCTACTAGACTCTACTAGTACTGTGAGCTAGAGAAGCCATATTTTTTCTTGGTGATTCTGGTATTCTCTGCATGGTACCCGCATCTTCCATAGAGCCATATGGCCTACAATAAATCAGTGAATGGTTAAGACAGCGTGACAGAATCATCAAATGTAGACCCAACTGGACCCAGGTGAGTTCCAGCAGTAGAGCTGGGTCTTTGCAGCTTCTTCCTAAATGATGCAGGTTGATTTTAAGATAGTCAACTCTGCTAAGTCCAGGGATGGGCAAGAAAGGTTGCTCCCAATTTTGGGTCATCGTTGCTCACCAGAAGTGTGAGGAGGCTACCTTTTTCTGAGTCCACCCTGCTTTCCTTGCCAGCATCCCCACTCCTCACCTCCGGTATTTTCTGACAATGGTATGGTTTGCTATTATATTCTCCTGCTAATCTCATGAGGTAGGGAAACAGAAAGCTGAGGGTAAGGGTAGCGCAGAGTACAGACATTCCGAATTTTATATTTTTATGGAAACATTTTCATGTTGAATGAAATCCTTTCTTATACTTACGTGTTCTAATGCTAAGGTTTTTTTAATTAATAAAAAATTTATGTTTAAACAATGAGTTCAAAGCTTGGATTTAAGAAAAAATCACCCATAGATATGTATGTGTATGATTGATATTTTTTATTCTTTTGAACCATTAACTTGAAATACATACGTGCCGTTTTATACAGAATGTAAAGGAGGGAATGATTACATTACAAAAGGATTATTCAGTTTACCAGCAAATTTATGGGAATTGTCTTGGGGCTAGTCCAGTGGCCCGGGGTTCGTGGGTTCAGATCCTGGGTGTGGACCTACTCACCACATGTCAAGCCATGCTGTGGTAGGCATCCCACATATGATGTAGAGGAAGATGAGCACAGATGTTAGCTCAGCACCAGTCTTCCTCAGCAAAAAAGAGGAGGATTGGCGGCAGATGTTAGCTCAGGGCTAATCTTCCTCAAAAAAAAATTTATGGAAGTAGTCTTAATGGCAAGCTGCCTTAATACAGTTGAAGTATTTGATTTTACAGATGTAAGTCATATAATAAAAATAGTGATTTCGGGTATACTGATTTGTGTAAGTGTCTTAAAATTAAAGTGAAATACTCAAAACACAAATCAGTAATTTGCAACAAAAAAAGTAGAAGCTGGCCTATTGCTTATTAGTGTAACTCTAAGGAATATTTCAAGAGAAGTGGTCATAAGAACTTATCAAGTAAAACTTTTTAAAATCTTTAATAAATATAGAATGATTGTTTTAAATCTAATTTGATAATGAGCCCACTGCAATTTCAAAAATCATAATTTTATTAGAGGTTTTTTTTTTTATTATTCTAGGTCTCAATTATTACAAGGACGGCTGCTGATAATTTTAGCACCCAGTATGTTTTAGATGGTAGTGGCCACATAATTTCTCAAAAACCTTCACATCTTGGTCAAGGTAAGAGGGTAGCTTTGTGGCGTTCTTTGCATTTTCTGTCTTAATTGCTTATCTAAAAAAAATTGTTACTACTTAAATTCAAATATATTGCTTCAGGCTCGGTCCTAGTAATGCCTAGTTAACTTGCAGGTGAACATTCACCCTTTGCTTTAGCCATCAATCTCGTAAATACTTAGAGTTGTTCTCAAGAGGAACTGTGTGGAAGACTTTGGACAACAGCATGGATTAGTTACTCTTCTGTAAAAACTGTAAGAGCAATTATTTTACTATTGCTAGATCACTAGTGTCTTTATGTATGACAGATAATATTTTATTGAAATACGTAAAACATTTTTGATTTGGTAATCATGGTAATAAACCATAGCATCAAGATATTATGATTAAATAAATAATTTGAAATCTATTTATTTGTGGAAAACTTCAAACATATGCATAAGTAGATGGAGTAGTGTAGCCATCACTCAGTTTTAACAATTTTTATTAACTCGTTGCTAATGTTGTTTCACTCTAATACTCTCACCTACTTCCTCCTTTTCTGTATTATTTGAAGCAAATAAATATATTAATTAGTGTGGCTGTTTGTCATTTAGTTTTTTAGTGTTTTATACACTTATGTAATTTTATTGTATTTTAATCGATGTCTTATATTTTTAAGTTCCTCTACTGTTTACTTCCAAGGGAAAAAATATCTCTTCAGGCTTGAGTTTCACATATCTCCTTTAATCTTTTTCATACTGCTAACTTCTGTTAATGGGATGTTTAAAGTTGAGAGAATATTCAAGGTATGACCTCTTTAGAGTCATGTTCAAAAGAATTATTAGATCTGAAAAGGGACTTGTGTTTTGTTGTTGTTTGCCCTCTTCTTCTCCAATTTGTACTATAAATTTATTTTTAATTTTGTAGTCCCTCATTGTAATTTATCAAAGTACTGTATTTTTTCTGTGGTTTCTTCCCTCCAGTTTTAATGTTAAATTATTGGATTTTTTCCCAAATGATTTCTCTCTTTCTTGATTGAAATTTATTTTCTCCTATCTTAATACTGATACCAGATTCTCTCATTCTTTCTCTTATTTTATAAATCCTCAAATTATTTACTGATTACTTTTGCCTGTTAAGAATTAATATTTTGGTAACCACATAGGGGAAAGAAAATAATAGGAGCTCCTAAGAAAACACACTAACATTTTTCTCATTTATTCAGTTAATAAAAATGAGTTCATCTAATAGCTGTTTAATTTGATATATAATAATATTATGCATATTTTAATTAATATAATAGATTATGATTATTTTTCTTTTTTATGTATTGAAGGTTAAGACAAAAAGAAGGCATTTTTAAATGTGGTCCCTCTCCAGGAATGCTCTGACCCCAGTTCTTAGGAGTTCAAATTAGGAAACCATTAGGAGATATTTGGGTGGATTTCCCATAGAATACTTTGAAGTAATTGAGTCACCTTATCAAACTTAAATGTATTTATTTTTATCTTAGTAGTAGCCAGTCTAATCTGGATGGCCAGTGGTTCTGCATCCCTCATATGTCTCATGCTTTTCCATATTCATCTCCCTGAGAACTATAAAGTAACGATCCTTAAATATAGAGTCCTTCTGATATTTGCTCGTTTGCTGATTGATTTTTCTTGCTTACCTAAGTCTTCTGCTTTTAGTGAGTGAGACAAGGTATGCTTATTAAGGAATTTCTACAGGCATTAAATGAACTTTATTTTCTTTAGCATATTCCTTTTACCTTAAGAAACAACATACTTGGAAGGTCAGTAGTTGTGAAACTAGTAATTTCTTTTGTAACTGACTTTTTTCTCCTAATTATAGTTGTTTGGCTAGGAAAACAACAAAAAATCAAGCTCTTAGTTTTAGAATGCTCTAAGTGGACTTATAGAAATCACAAACACTTTCCAAAAGCCTTTTACATTTATATTGCCTTTGTGCTGATAGTTTTTTGAGTGATTGAATCACAGACTCACATTTCACCACCAGCTGTCATTCAGCTTCCATTTAAATGTTTTCTGTGTAAGATAAAACTGCAGTTCAGCCATCCTAATTAATACCTGTGCATTTAGGGTTCTTGTAGATTAATTTCTGCTGTGGTGTGAACATCCTTGCTTAGCGGTTACTCCTTTATCGTCTGATAGGATGACACCTGTAGACAGCCTGACTGTAGGTGCAGAGACAGCTTACCACAAAATCTTTTGTAGGCATTGGAAAATTTGTTGCTCCTTTAAAAAACAGGTTTCAAAATGTTTAAAAAGAGTTTACTAGAGATTCCCATTCTGGTTTTTCGTGGTGTAGGTATTGGTTTTATGGATTAATGTAGCCATTTAAAATGACTTATGTGTTTAACAATAGATCGTTTTAAATTACCCTTATCTTCTGTTCACTTCTATTTTAAGATATTTAAAAAATTAACAAGAAATGTAAGAATAAGTCTCCAGCTTTTAAATTCTTTTGCCAAGAATCCTGACTAAATTATTTTAGGTGATATGTTTTTTCTGTCATCACTTTTATCCCTTTACCCTAATCAGTTTTTTTTCGTTCTTCTCCCCAAAGCCACCCTGTGCACAGTTGTATATTCTAGTTGTGAGTCCTTCTAGTTCTGCTGTGTGGGACACCGCCTCAGCATGGCTTGATGAGTGGTGCTAGGTCTATGCCCAGGATCCGAACCAGTGAAACCCCGGGCCGCTGAAGCAGAGTGCGCGAACTTAACCACTCAGCCATGGGGCTAGCCCCTAGATAATCAGTTTTAAGCTTTCTAAATTGATTTACCCTTCTGGACATATTCTTTTAACACCTCCAATACTTCCTTCCACCTTAGGAATTTCTCAGATATCAAAAGTGGTATATTTAAAGTACTCTGATCAAGATATTTCCTTTCCCTACCCTATTATTAAAGCAGAGAGAGCTTCCTCTTCTTGGTAAATCCCTGCTATGTGTGATTGTGCATGTATTGAAAGATTTTTTTCATCTTGAGAATGGCACTTTTTCATTAAATAGTTTAGGAAAACTTCGATATATTCAAGCCACCATACCTCTTTACATTAGGAATATAAATAAATAGCTCCCTTTATAAATGGCATAACGTAGGGTCCTGTAAAAATATAACAGAGCATATGACAGGACAGCAATTTAGTTCTGGTGTTTGTAGAATGTGCTAAAGTTAGAGAGCTGAGCACTTCTCTTGTAAAATATGATAGGACGCTAGGGCCTCCTCCCTACTGGCCAATATTACTTGGTACTTTTTTTTTAAGGATACACATTTCGTTTGGAATCAGTAGTTTTCCATCATTAAATTTTATTCAAACATATGTAATTCTTGGCTTATTGGTAATTCTCAGTTTGCTCTGAGAATACTTTTAGCTGCTGAAGAAATAATTTATCAGTTAATATACAGATTAGGTGTAGTGTGGTCTTTGATACATAACATATATTTGAGAAGCAACATATATCTTTTCCTTTCATAAACATGTTTATATTTTGCCCTTGTGGTTTCTGCCTGCCTTCCTTCCCACCTTCTGTCCACAGCTATGATATATATCATTATATTTGTTGCAGACTGGTGGAGAACACAGATGTGTAAAAGGAACTCACTAGTGAAGAACACAGATGAGTAAATAAGTAATGATAGTAAAAAGAAGCCACCGGCTGCCAAAAGGAAGGTTAGTGAGTTTCAGAAAACAACATTTGAGTTTGAAGATGGTAGGTAAGAAGGAGTGAGAGTATACCCTTTCAACAAGAGAAGAATGATGGATGTAGATTTCAAGAGACCATTGCTCTCTAATGTAGTGATGAGGGGACAAAACACATAATTTTTAAAATTTTCAGTTTTAAAAAACCCATCGAAAAACTGTGTCACAAAGAAGTTTTAAATGAACTAAGTTAAAGAAAAAGATGACCCCTTCCTAGACAAGAAGAGACTGGTGGCCACTTGCTTCCATGGGAGTATTAACTGAGTCTGGAGGCATAGGCAGGCAAAGGAGCAAGCCTGCTATAGACAAGAGCTCTTTTATGGCCCTAGGAGAAACCAGCTGAAGTTTTGATAGCCACATGTGAGCTGATGAGACAGTTGGAAGATGGGATCCTCAAACACAGAGCTCATTCACCCCAGATGTCAAATCTCGACAGGAATTTTGCTGAGTAAACAGTGATGAAGAAAGTTGGGACTGAGCTCGAGAAAGAAAGATCTTAAAGTCTTTCAGTGCTTAGGTCCCAAAGCCTTAGTAGAGGAAGAGACCTGACTCCATCCTCAAGACGTTTGAAACTGGAAGTTAACTGAAACTGAATAAAGGAGCAGCTCAGCTCCAACCCAGTTAAACTCCTAATTATGTTGAAGAGTTTCGTTTGTCACTCTAGCTGCTTGACAGAGGAAATGAAGTGCCTTCTCTGGCGGAAAATAATATCTACTTCAGTATCTATTGCTCTTTTATATACAATGTCTGGCAAAAATAAGAATGTTGAGAGGCATGAAGAGAGGAAAGTGAGATCCATAATCTTGATATAACCAAACTCACAGATGACTTAGATGTTTGAATTAGCAGACAAGAACTTTTGAAACAGCTGTTTATGTTAAAGAATTTAGAGGCAGGGATAGTCTAAATCAGTAAGAAGGTGGAGAATTTCAGCAGAGAAATGGAGCTCTAAAATAGAACCAAATGAAAATTATAGAATTAAAAAAGTACTGTGGATGGATGGGCTTAGCAGCATACTGGTCATAACAGAAGAAAAGATTCGTGAACTTGAAGTCAAGTCAACAGGAATTATGTAAATTGAAGGAGAGAGGATAAGATAGAATGAAGAAAGACAACAGGGCATTGGAAATCTGTGGGACAACATTAGACAGTCTAACATATGTGTGACTGGAATCCCAGGAGGAGAGAAAAGAGAGAATGGAGCAGAAGAAAAGTCTGAAAAGAAAACGTGGGAATTTTCCAAACTTGCTGAAAGCTTCAAGCCACAGATCCAAGGAACTCATTGAACCCCAAGTAGAATAAATAAAAACAGAACCACGGCTAGGCACATCATGATCAAATTCCTGAAAACCAGAGGAAATCTTAAAGCAGCTAGAGAAAAAAATACATTCAGGGGAACAATAATAAGAATGACAACTGACTTCTCATCAGAAACAGAAACCTAAAGAGAATGGAATGACATCTTCTAAATGTTTAAAAAAAATTAACCTAGAATTTTGTATCTGGCAAAAATGTCCTTTAAAAAATAAGGGCAAAATAAAGGCAATTTCATTCAACTAAAAGCTGATAAAATTCATCACAAGCAGACATGCACTACATGAAACTATAAGAAACACTAAAGGAAGGTTTTTAAACTGAAGGGAAGTGATTCCAGATGACAACCTGAAGCTGCAGGAAGAAAATAAAAGCACTGGGAAAGTTAAATATGTGGAAAAAATTAAAAGACTAAATTTTTAAAAAATTTATTTTACAAAAACATACAGAACAAGGGGCCGGCCTGGTGCCGCAGCAGATAAGTTTGCACATTCTGCTTCGGTGGCTTGGGGTCTGCTGGTTCAGATCCTGGGTGTGGACTTGGCACCGCTCATCAAGCGATGCTGTGGTAGGTGTCCCACATATAAAGTAGAGGAAGATGGACACGATGTTAGCTCAGGGCCAGTCTTCTTCAGCAAAAAGAGGAGGATTGGCAGCAGATGTTAGCTCAGGGCTGATCTTCCTCAAAAATAATACATGTATACAGAACAATATGCTGTGGAGTTTATAATGTATAGAAATGCAGGACAAAATATTACAAAAGACAGGAGAGTAAGTGGAATTACATTGTTTCAAGGTTGTTACATTGTGAAGTATAATTCATTTTATGGTAATTAAGGTAGACTGTGATACTTTAAGAACGTATATCATAATCTCTAGAGTACCACAAAAACAATACAAAGAAGTATAGCTAAAACCTCAATAAAGTAGATAAAAAAGGCACACTAAGAATGACGTAGAGTTCAGTGACAGTGTTTGGAGGTAGTAGATGCAGGAGATTAGGTTAAATATGATAGCTTGGATGTTAGATTATGAAGAGCCTGTTATATTATGCTAAGGAGTTTGTATCTCTTGCAACCAGCAGTGAGTTATTGAAACTTTTTAGGTAGAAGATGAATATCATGTTATTTACAAAATTAACCTGTAGAACATTATGACTCCTACCATAAATTTTGTCTTACTGTGTAAAAGATGTTATGTTGAATTAAGGTTTGAGGGAAGGGAAGAGACTTGACATAGATTTGAGATTTCTGAGGTAGAATGGATAGGCCTAGATGACTTACGCGATATTGACAGTATGAGGTAGAGGGATGAATCAATTAAATCTAGAGTATCTGCCTTTGGAAGCTGTTGGATGTCAGCGTTATATGAGAATTGAGGAAAGGTGTGGTATCAGACTGAAGGAGGAAGATAGTGAGGTCTGGGTGTGATTGATTGGAGGTGTCTTCGGGCTGTGAGGAGGGCTGATGATGAATAAACATCTATATGTAACTCTATGCTGGGGGTCTTAGATACATATCCTAGTCAATTCTAAGATGCACCTTTTGTCACATTTTGACATCCCTAAAAACAGTTGTGGCTTATAATTAATGGCCTCCCCAAATCTGTTTTGGACAGGCAATTTTCTGTATTACTGGTGATTTATGCATTCATTGGAGGAATAAACAATTTCATATTTTCTTGCAAAGCAACAAACAAATGCTTCTGAGACCCAAAAAAGGGAAAATAGCCACAAGTAAATAAAGCTGTGTTAAGTGCAAAAGGATTGCTATCAAATGCCAAGCGTTGGAATTGAAGAAACCAGAGAAAATTGGAATATCTGTGGGGCTAGATAAAAGAAATTTCAAAAAGATGAGAGGCTGGTATGACCAGTTTATGTGTTTCAGAAAACTGTGTTAAGGCGTTGTGTCATGGTTTAATTGGCATGTTTTTTTCTTTTTTAGAGGTTCATGAAAGTGTGGTGTTTCTTACAGCTTTGATAAAAGAATCCTTGGCATATGGGTGGTAGTGGAAGCTGTGGCAGCGGAGGGGATACCTAGAGAACATAGAGTGAGATGAGAAGAAGGTGTAAGAGAGCTCTGAGAATAGTGTCTAATGTGGATTCTGGTGTGAGTGTTCACTCCTGTTTAGAGTGCATGCCTCTCCTGATCGCTGAGCGCATGCACTCCTTGACCTCTGTCAACTTTACCTCACAGCTTGACGGTGACCTATTTACTTTCCTAAGGCAGAGAATAGTAGCACCACAGTGTGACCAGTGAGGAATACCACGGTGTTCCAAGGACTTTAGTTCTGAGTGTGGAAGTGACATGTGCACTTAGGCCAAGGAAATAACCTACATAAAGCTGGAGGAAGGCAAAAAAAAATTTGTAATTGTTGGTAATGTAATGTGCTGATGAAGCACCTGATCAAGAGAAAAGAAGCAGAAAAACATCATGTGAGCAAAGTAGAAATAGAGGTTTACCTCTGGTCCTTTCCACAAATATCTTTTTTTCCCTTACCTTGTTTTATTTTTTCTATATTTTAGTAAATTCTCTTTCAAAATTACAAAAATACCATGTATCCTATAACTAAATACAGGGTTTATTCTTATTACCTATTTGTCTTGTTTTTGTTCTTCTGTGCATTCATTCATTTGTTCATGTATTCAAACTTTTTTTTTTTTTTTTTTTTGGTGAGGAAGATTAGCCTTGAGCGAACATCTGTTGCCAATCTTCCTCTTGTTGCTTGAGGAGGATTGTTGCTGAGCTAACATCTGTGCTAGTCTTCCTCTGTTTTTTGTGGGATGCTGCCACAGCATGACTTGACGAGCAGTGCTAGGTCTGCACCCAGCATCCGAACCTGCGAACCCCGTGCCACTGAAGCAGAGCAGGCTAACTTAACCACTACACCACTGAGCTGCCCTCTCAAGAATTTTTTGTTACGTGCCTACAGGTTATTAGTCATTGTTTGAGGTGCTGGGGATGTAATGGCAAACATGGTAGACAGTCACTTGCTCTCATGCTTCTTGTGTTCTAAGAGGGGAGGCAGATACAAGTCTTTTTAAATATTGATAATTTATAGGAAGAAATAAAACATGGTTTCAGTTTGGGAGAAACAACCTTTGATAGGGCATTCAGGCATGGATTGTCTAAAAAGATGATGCTTAGGTTGAGATCTGAGGATCGATAAAGGAATTAGCCACGCAATGGGTAGGGGAAAGAACATGTGCAGAAGCCCTGAGGTAGAAATAAGTCTGGAGTGTTGGAGGAACAGAAGGAAGGACATTGGTAGGAAAGGAGATTGCCGTAGTCAAGGTTACGTAGGGCCCTGTACACTTTATCTCGTTTTATTCCCGAGCCCGATACTCCAGTTGTCCAGTATTAATTACTACTAATAGTTTAAAACATTGAGTTCCAGGCTATTGTTAGGCTTTTCCCTACATCATCTCTCTTTCATTTCAGGAATCCTTATTTAACAGTTACATTGCAAATGCAAGCCACATTGTCATCTTCTCTTTACATTTAGCTCTTAAGATTCTTTGTTCGTGAAGATTATTTTCTCATCTTCTCTTGTCATGAAGTCTGTTTTCATGTAATTGTCATTTGGTTAGTGTTCGTCTCCACTATTTTCATCAAATATACTTGGGTGATTTACTTCCGAATCCTTGCAAGTCCAAAAGTGTGTTCATTTTGCCCTTGTACGTATCTTGACTGGGTGTAGGTTTCTTAGGTACCCCTCAATAGTTTGTAGACTGTCTTCTGGTGTTATAGGTAAGAAATTTGGCGCTGATCTTTCTTCACAAGGAACTTGTTCTGTCTGGAAGTTTGTACAGTTTTTTCCTTGTCCTTAAAATTTAGGATTTCCAGTGAAATGTGGTGTCTTTTTTTTTTTTTTTTTTTAATATTCCTACTTGTAATGCAATAAGCTCTTGGAATCTGCACTCGAGCCTTTAACTCAAGAGAATTTTCTTCTGTTATTTATTTAATTACATCTCCATTTGTTTCTTTTTCTCTTCCTGGAACTCCTGATTTTATTCTAGGCTTTCTAAGTCTTATATTTCCTGCATGATTGCCATTTCTTTGTGTTTTTTCCACTTTGCTGTTAGCAGATCACAGATTGACCTATTGTAGCAACTTTCAGCCTTTTTGACTCTGATTCACAGTAAGAAATACATTTTACATAGCAACCCAGTTCATACAAAGCTAATTAAAGCAAAAATTTCGTGAAACAACATATACCCTTACTATAGGGTATGATGCACCCTATTTTCTATTCTCATTTAGTCTATTCTAGACTTTTTATTTTATTTTTAAAATCTTAGTTGCTATATACTAAATCAGTAATTCTCAACCAAGGGCAATTTTGTCCCCTAGGGGACATTTGGCAATGTCTGGAGACATTTTTGATGGTTACAGCTGCGTTACATGCTACTGGCATCTAGTGGGTAGAGGCCAGGGATGCAGCTACACATCCTACAATGCACAGGACAGCTCCACAACAAATGTCCATAGTGCCAAGGTTGAGAGACTCTATACTAAATTGATTTTTTGACTCCTCAGTGCTTTGTTTCTAAACCCTGGCTGTATAGTCATTAGAATCACATGAGGAGATTGATTTAATAAGTCTGGATTAGCTGGTCACTCGTACTTTTAAGAGTTCCTCAGTGTTTGAAAAACACAGACTTATGATATATGGCCATGAGAAAACACCTATTCCTAATTTCCTGTTTTTTTTCCAACAAGACCTAATTATTAACCTGGTATTTAAGCAGTGTAATTTTTAAACCTTTATTCAACTTTTTAGTTAAATAAATTCACAATTAATACAAGACCTTTGGTTAGATTATCCTGTGTTTTGAATATTTGTTGTTGTTCAGAAGATGAGGATAAATTAAACCAGGCAATTAGATATTACTTCAGATAAGAATTTTTAGTGGAATAATTAAGGTTAACAAATATGTTCTGTAGCCTTATGCCACCTATATATTGTATTTTAAAGTGCAGAATAAGCATCATCCTCAAGTGTTTTGAATACCAACATTTCTTAAGATATGCATTCTGGTGAGCCTGTGTTTCTCTGCAGTGGTAGAAATGAAGGTTATTCTTGTAGACAACATAGAAGAGACCATACTTAGCAGATCAGTCCTGTTAGAGAGAGAGGAGTCTAGCATAGGATCGGAACAGCTTGCGAAATTGAGTCTTCTTTGGGTTCCCAGAGTTGGAGGAGGACTGACCTTTAATGACAGAGGGGTTAATTACTGATTGTGTCTGGTTTAAAGATCTGTGAAGTTCCTTTCACATCTAAATGTGCTTCCCTCTTATCTGCCAACAGGTACAACTGTAACTGCTTTAAAATTGTTTAAGAATCTACCTGTAAGAAAGCAATTTTATTCAACTGCTAAAAAATGTAAAGATGAAATAAAAAAAGTCCAAGATCTCCTCATAAGCTATGGTATACTTAAACCTGACTTAAGGATTGTTTTTGTACATAACAAGGTAAGCATTATTGTACTTCTGTAAGATTTTTTTGATATATGATATAAAGGGATAATGTATTTTATCTAAATCAGTTAGATATGTAAAGAGTCTTCTTTTAAAAATTTGTCCAGGGGCCAGCCCGGTGGCATGGTGGTTAAGTTTGCACGCTCCACTTTGGTGACCCAGGGTTCATGTCTTTGGATGCCAGGCATGGACCTACACACTGCTCATCAAGCCATGCTGTGGCAGCATCCCATATACAAAAAATAGTGGATGATTGGCGCATATGTTAGCTCAGCGACAGTCTGCCTCACCTTAAAAAAAAAAATCCACATTTGTTTAGTTTTACCTGTATTATATAAAGAGTATCTTTACTCTGTTACCTAATATCTATATGACATCTAATTGAACCTTTCGTTTCTTAATTTTTAAGGTCAGTGATTCAGCGAACAGACTTTCCCATCTAGGAAATGTTTGATTGCTTTCTAAATATGAAAATGAGTAAGACTGTTGTTTTCCTTTAAGGTGTTCACAATTTAGTGACATTTTCACCTTCTTTTCTAAACTGTTTCTTCTTTGCAAGAGCTTTTTTGTTTGCTTTTTGAAGGAAACTCTACCTCATTTCTTTCCATTTTCAAAGCACGGCTGATAAGAAATTCTTGTTGCTTGATAAATCTTAGGGGAAAGACAGGTTTACATATTTTCTGATTATTCTCTTTTTATAAAATTCCACATGCCCACTTTGAAACATTTAATGGAAGGAGAGCAGAACCACACAGCAGAAGTGTGGGAACCTGAAGGGGAGTAAGGAGTTAACATTTATTGAGCACCTATACAATGCCAGAACCTATGCTAGGTGCATTAACTCCTGTAATTCAGAGCAGAACTGAGTGAGGTAGACATTACATTAGTTTTGCTGTCGTCCTCTGACCTGAACTCAGAGAGGTTTAATACATTGCTCCATGTTGCACAGCTAGTAAATTGTCGTGATGGGGTTTGAAACTTAGCATGCCTACAGAGTGCAGGTTGTTTACTGTCTGCTGTGTTGTCTTCCCAATTTAATGCTGTGTTTATATGGTTCTTTTCCAGGTTTCAGAGCACTTAGAATAACTTTGTCAGTTAAATAGCATTATCTCTATTTGTGTGGGAAACATGAAACTCAGAGTGATCAAAGGAATTGTTTTATATTTTACAATAAGAAATAGTGCTGAGGTCAGAACTCTTTTTCATCCAGTTTTTTTCCTACTCCGTGTCTTTTTACTTCTTATTGAGAAGCTTCTGTATTAAACCAAGCTGTTGTGGAATATTTATGATCAAAAATCTTTGGTCCTCTTAAAAAAAATAAAAAAGAAAAAAAAACATTAAGAATAGTCAGCCACCTGTTCCTGCTGGCATAGAGTTCAACCAAATGATACCTTAAGATCCCTTCCAGCTCTGCCGTGCTATGATTCCTCAGGATGTTGATGGATGGAGGCTCATCCTGCTAATATAAATAACCCTATGACCTCTTGATCCCAAGGACAGTTAGTAATTAAAAGTTGAATGTACCCAAGTTAAGAAAAGATCAAGGACAGAAGAAACAATGAGCAGGAAGGGAAAACAGATGGAAAAGGTAAAATATGAAGGTAGGAACTACATATTTATAAAAGAAAAGCAGGTATAATTAAAGGGAAGAGTTTTGAGTAAGAGAAAACATAATAGAAGAATAAAACAAGATTATTGCCTCATGTAATGGAAGTATTTAAATTTAAAGTCAAATGTATATTTTCTAAGCGTTGGATAAGTTTATATTATTTTCCCAACCAGTGTAAAATCATCAGTGTAGGCATTTTCTTTTGAGAATGGAAACAGTATTTCGTAATATACTGCATTTTATTATTTTTGGAGGATACTGTATCTGAAGTTATGTTGAGCAAACACAAGTCTCTTGCTGGCCTTCAGTAGTTTCAGATGCAGTTCAAGTCCTGGAGAGTATGCTGAGAGTGTTATACTAAGAAGGTAATGTAAGACGATCGAAAGTCTTGTAGAAAAGTGATTAGCTCTTATTACATAAGGAAATCATGGACTGAATTAGAACAAGCAGACTTTATCTTCAAGCTTTTTTCTCTTAGTACAAATTATGTTTCTACTTTTCTACTTCTTAATAGTGCTGTTGTGCCTCAACTGTTCGAATATATTGTTAAACCTCCCAAAATGGCATTGACACAATATCATAAATCTCTTTGAACCTTGAGTCCTCCTCTGCTCTTAGCCTTTTTCTTTTAAGCATGCTTACTTTTATCATTCTTTATCTGCTTTTCTGAAGAATTTTTTTTTTTTTTTGCCTTTGCTTAAAATTTAAATATGACACTGTTGGCTTCTTTTCTTTTTTTTGAAATTTTTTTCTGCATTAGAAACAAACAATCATATTGCACATAATATGAGAAGTACTATTGCTATTTTGACATCTTGGATTAGATAGTGTTCCTTCTTTTTATGAAGGTTTAACCTGCCAAGACATTCTTTGAATACTGATAATGTTGATGTTCTTGCCAGTATGGTTATGTTAGAAAGAGGTATTTTTCTTCTTTCATCACCATGTTCCTTGAAAGCATATTGAATAATGAGACAGCCAAAGACAAATAATTTACAAGTGGATTCAGTGAGTTTATTTAAAGTAGATATTATTTGGAGAAATGCTGGAGCCATTCCTTAGATGAGCACTACGGTTTTCGCTTTAGTTGTAATAGCTGAATCCCTTTGAGGTCCTGCTGTGTATATTTTCATTTATAAAGTAGTTATTTCCCAGAATTAGTTTTTCTTAATGTGATAATATCTGAAACAATTTAGTATTCTTAGCTATTTCATATGTGCATGAATAATTTTGTAAACCATCAGTTTGGAACATAATGTTAAATGTGTAATTTCAAGTAAGGAATACTTTCATACTTCATACTTGTCGATTTTTGTGAACATTTTCATTTGCCTAAAATATCAGTTGTGGTTTTAAAAATTGTTTTGAATTGCGTTTTGTCTTTATAATTATAGGCCTACTGGTGTTGCAAAAGCTGACTTGGATATCCTTGATATAAGGAGGTTTTAGCTGTTACAAAATAGAAATAATTGAAGGAATGACTTCCTGCCCACCCCACCTCCATGTTACATGAGCGTTAAGGCTTATTGGGATCAGTTTGTTTATTTTGAAGTCTGGAAAAATGATGGCACAGCTTTGAAGAGTTGAATATCTCTGGTTTCAGTCAGTCTGGGAAGAGGCAGGGCCTTAGCTGGGAACAGAAACCCAGAAAACTGGCCATGGCAATTTGGTAGTGAGTATGGTGGCTCCCTCTCTAGTTTTCTGGGTCTCTAGAAGGATTATCTTTTGTGGCGGTGGCCATACAGTCTCTTTTACAACTATTCAGCTTTGCTGTTGTAGCAGGAAAGCAACCATTGACAGTAAAACGTAAAAAAACAGGCAGTGGGCTGGATCTGGCCCTTGGGCTGTAGTTTGCTGACCCCTGTTATAGATGATCTGACCCACTTTTGCATCTGATCTCATTTACTTCTTTCCTCTTGCTCGCTTTGCTTCAGCTAAATTGGCCTCCTTGTTGTTCCTCGAACCTGCTAGTCATACTTGCACCTCAGGACCTCTGTATTTGTAATTCCTTTGCCTAGAATATTCTTCTGCTGTAAATCTGGCTTAGTCTTCATCTTTGGGTCTTTACTTAAACCTTCTCAGTGAGGCTTTCTTTAGCCACCCTAAAATTGCTACCATTTCCCCTGCCCCATACCTTTTCTTGCTTTATTTTTCTTCTTAAAACCTAACACCATCTACTAGACTAAATATTGTACTTATCTTGATTTATTGTCTCTCTTTCTCTGAATATAATTTCCATTAAGGGAAGGATTTTTGATTGTTTTTTCACTACTGTATCCCTAGTGCTTACAGTAGTACTTCATGTCAGGTGCTCAGAAAATATGTGTTAAATGAATGAGCGTGATCCAGGATTCAGAGCATGGAGGACAGGAACACTGCATCACGTTGGTGCCACTAGCCCATACTGGATTGTGAGCTTAGGTGTTAAAGCACCTAAGATACAGGGGCAGATGGTGTCACTGAGGATTCAAGATAGCAACTGGATCAGAGAGGTGGCAAAACAGCAAGTGTTAGCTCTTATACTCGAGATCTTCCCTTTCCTTTTGGGGAACTCATAGAAAGTCACAGAAGAGGGAGGGCTGACTTTGGCCAGTTGGCAGGTGGGTGTTACTGATTCAGTGGAGTAGTATTAACCTGTAAAAGTGATCTCACCTATGACTTCCACCCCCCCACCCCCCCATAGGTGGGTTATAGGGGGATTCTATTACAGTAGAATTTGGTAATGTGGGAAAATGGATCAGGATCATCCTAAATAGAGAAATAGTATGAACGTAAAAGATGTAGGTAGGAAAGCGCAGAGCACATTCAGAGGCAGTGAATAAGTCAGTTTAGGTGAGTAGGTATTTTGTATAAAGGCATAGAGGAAGATAAATCCTAAAAGATAATTTGAGTCTAAACTATAAAGGATCTTGAACACTAGGCAGAATCTTTCTTTTTTAAGTAAAAAATTGGGAGTAGGGAAGTGACTCGATAAAGGTGTTACCTCTGACAGTTTGGCAGTACTGTGCAGGGAAGAATTATAGGAGGCTATAAGCAGTGACACTAGGTAGGAAGCTATAGCAAAAATCCAGGCACTAGGGGCCTGAATTAGGATAAACATGTTGGGCATAGAAAGCACAGAGTGTCTGTGATAGCTCTTAAAAGGAAGAGTCAGTGAGACTGGTTGGCTCAACTGCACGTAGAAAATGGAGAACAAAAAAGATTTGAGGATATCTGATTTATTTAACTTATATGCCTAGGAAAATGGTAATAGCACATCCCCTTTTTATCCCTGGATGGGTGCATCTGACTTTCTTCTGTAATATGTAGTTACCTTCATGAATTACTTTGACTTAATTTTGATTTCACTGAAAAAAAAGAAGCTAGTAGAATCAAACAAAACTTTTAAAGTGAAGTTATTGTTACCTCATCAATAGAAAGTCTTTGTTAATTAGTCAAGTTAGGCTGGGTATTGTTATTTGTTAGCCTTAAAATTTGTTGCTTGTTTTTTTAAAAAGGCACAAAAATTAGAAAAATAAAGAACTATAAGGTTATCATTGGGATGTGTGCCTGAATGAAATAGGATGTATGGGAAAAGGAAGAGTATCAGGGAGCCAGCTGATAGGACTGTTAGAAGCTTAGGGTCTGTGGGGTTTTTTTTTTCCTCTATTATTATAGTAAGAACACTTAACAGGAGATCTGCTCTCTTTACAAATTTTTAAGTGTACAGTATTGTTGACTAGAGTTACAGTGTTGTACAGCTGATCTCTAGAACTTATTCATCTTGCTAACTGAAACTTTATGCCTGTTCATTAGTAACTCCCTATTTCCCCTTCCCCACAGTCCCTGGGGACCACCATTCCACTCTTTGGTTTTATGAATTGGACTATTTTAGATACTTCATGTAAGTAGAATCATGCAGTATTTGTTTGATTCTGTTAGCTTTTTCAGTGACTGGCTTATTTCACTTAGCGTAAAAACCTCAAGATTCTTCGATGTTGTCATATATTGTAGAATTTCCATCTTTTTAAAGGATGAATAATATTCTGCTGTGTGTATACACCACATTTTCTTTGTCATTCTTCCATCAGCAGACCTTTAGGTTGTTTCCACATCTTGGCTATTGTAAATGGTACTGCAGTGAACATGGGAGTGCTAATATTCAAGTCCGTAGCCCGTTTTTTAATTGGGTTACTAAGTGTTATTGCTATTGAGTTGTAGGAGTTACTTATATATTTGGGAGATTAATCATCAGATATATGGTGTGCAAATATTTTCTCCCATTCCATAGGTTACCTTTTCACCCTGTTGATTACTTCCTTTGCTGTACAAAAGCTTTTTAGTTTGATATAGTCTCACTTGTCTATTTTTTCTTTTTGTGTTATATTCCAAGAAATCATTGCTAAGACCAGTGTCATGAAGCTTTTCTCTTATGTTCTCTTCTAGGAGTTTGACAGTTTCAGGTCTTATATTTAAGTCTTTAATCCATTTTGAATTGATTTTTGTGTATGGTATAAGATAAAGGTCTAATTTCATTCTTTTGCATGTGGATATCCAGTTTTCCCAGCACTGTTTGTTGAAGAGACTGTCATTTCCCCATTGTGTATACTTTTTTTATTGATGAGGAAGATTGACCCTGAGCTAACATCTCTTGCCAGTCTTCCTCTATTCTGTATGTGGGATGCCACCACAGCATGGCTTGATGAGCAGTATGTAGGTCTGCACCTGGGATCTGAACTCGTGAACCTTGGGCTGCCAAAGTGGATCACATGAACCCAACGGCTACGCCAGTGGGCCAGCCGTCCTATTGTGTATTCTTGGCACCCTTGTCAGACATCAACTGACCATATATGCATGGTTTTATTTCTGGTGTCTCTATTCTCTTCTCTTTATCTTCAGGTCTGTCTTTATGCCAGTACCATACTGTTTTGATTATTGTAGTTTTGTAGTATTTTTTGAGTCAGGAAATGTGATGCCTTCAGCTTTTTTCTTCTTTGTCAGGATTGATTTGGTTATTTCTGATCTTTTGTGCTTCCATATGAGTTTTAGAATTGTTTTTTTCTATTTCTGTGAGAAATGCCATTGGGATTTTTGATGGGGATTGCATTGAATCTGCAGATTACTTTGGGTAGTATGGACATTTTAACAAAATATTAAGTCTTTAAATCTCTGAATACAGGATGCCTTTCCATTTGTTTGTCATCTTTAATCTCTTTCATCAATATTTTGTAGTTTTCAGTATACAAGTCTTTCATCTCCTTAGTTAAATTTATTCCTAAGTATTTTATTTGTTTTGGTGCTATTGTAAATGGAATTGTTTTTCTAATTCTTTTTCAGATAGTTTATTTTTAGTATATAGATTGCAATTGATTTTTGTATGTTGATTTTGTATCTTGCAACTTTACTGAATTTGTTAGTTCTAACAGGTCTTTTTATGGAGTCTTTAGGGTTTCCTATATGTAGGATCATGTCGTCTGCAAACAGTGACAATTTTACTTCTTCCTTTCTGATTTGTATGCCTTTTTTTTTTTTTCTTGTCTAATTGCACTGGCCAGGACTTTCCATACTATGGTAATAGAAGTGGCAAAAATGGGCATCCTTGCCTTGTTCCTGATCTTAGAGGAAAAGCTTTCAGTTTTTCACCATCAAGTATGGTGTTAGCTATGAGTTTTTCATACATGGCTTTTATTGTGTTGTTACTTCCTTCTATTCCTTGTTTGTTGAGAGTTTTTAATCATGAGATGATGATGAGTTTTGTCAAATGCTTTCTCTGCATCTTGTGAGATGATCATATGGTTTCTTTTTTTTTTATTGAGGTAAAATTGGTATCTAACATTATGTAAGTCTCAGGTGTACAACATTATAATTCGACATCTGTATATATTACAAAGTGATCACCACGAAAAGTCTAGTTAGCATTCATCACCAGACAATTGACCCCCTTCAGCCATTTCACCCAGCCTTCAACCTCCTTCCCCTCTGGTAACCACCAGTCTGTTCTGTGTATCTATGAGTTTGTTTTTGTTTTGCTTGCTTGCTTATTTTGTTTTTTTAGACTCCACATATGAGTGAAATCATACAGTATTTGTCTTTCTTCATCTGACGTATTTCACTTAGCATAATACCCTCGAGTCTATCTATATTGTCACAAGTGGCAAGATTCCTTTCTTTTTTATGGCTGAGTAGTATTCTATGGTGTGTCTATGTATGTATTTATATTTATATACCATTTCTTTATCCGTTCATCCATTGATGGGCACTTAGCTTTGTTTTCATATTTTGGCTACTGTAAATAATGCTGCAATGAACATAGGAGTGCACATATCTTTTCGAATTAGTGTTTCGTTGGATGGAATGTTCTGTATATACTGTTAAGTCTTTCTAGTCTAATGTGTTGTTTAAGGACTATTTTCCTTATTAATTTTCTGTCTGGATGATCTATCCATTGATGTAAGTGTGGTGTGAAAGTCTCCTACTGTTATTGTATTGCTGTCAGTTTCTCCCTTTAGGTCCATTAATATTTGCTATATATATTTTGGTGCTCTTATGTTGGATACATGTATATTTATAAGTCTTATGTCTTCTTGCTGGATCAACCCCTTTATCATTATGTAATGCCCTTCTTTGTCTTTTATTACAGTCTTTGTTTTAAAGTCTGTTTGTTCTGTTATGAGTATAGCTGTACCAGCTTTCTTCTCCATTTGCATAAAGTGTCTTTCTCCCTCCCTTCACTTTCAGTCTGTGTGTGTCCTTACTTCTGAAGGGAGTCTCTTGTGGGCAGCACAGACATGGGTCTTGTTTTTTTTATCCATTCAGCCACTCAGTGTCTTTGGAGAATTTAGTCCATTTACATTTGAAGTAATTATTAATAGGTATGTACTTATTGCCATTTTGTTTATTGTTTTCTGGCTGTTTTGTAGTTTCACTCTATTCCTTTCTTCTTCTCTTTTTGTCTTCCCTTCTAGTTTGATAGCTTTCTTTAGTGTTATGTTTAGATTCCTTTCTCATTTTCTTTTATGTATTTACTTTAAGTTTTTGCTTTGTGGTTACCATGAAGTTCATATATAACTTATGTGTATAAGAGTCTGCTTTAAGTTGATAGCAACTTAAATTTGAACACATGCCAAAACTTTACATTTTTTCTCCCCCTCCATGTTTTATATTTTTGATGTCATGTTTTACATCCTTTTATTTTATGCATCCCTTAACTAGTTAGTGTCATTTTAGTTAATTTTGCTGGTTTTGGTTTTATCTTTCATACTTGCTTTATAAGTGATTTATACACTACCTTTACTATATAGTTTCCTTTTTCAGTGAGATTTTTTGCTTTCATATGTTTCCTTCATATTAATTGGTAGTGTTTCTTTTCAGTTTAGAGAAGTCCCTTTAACATTTCTTGTAGGGCTGGTTTAGTGGTGATGAACTCCTTTAGCTTTGCTTATCTGGAAAACTCTTAATTTGTCCTTTGATTCTGAATGATAACCTTGCCAGGTAGAAAATTCTTGGTTGGAAGGTTTTTTCCTTTCAGCACTTTGATATATCATGCAGCTCTCTAACAGCTTGCAAAGTTTCCGCTGAAAAATCTGCTGATAGCCTTATGGAGGTTCCCTTGTACATAAAAACTTGTTTTTCTCTTGTGGCTTTTTTTTTTTTTTTGAGGAAGATTAGCCCTAAGCTAACTGCTGCCAATCCTCCTCTTTTTGCTGAGGAATACTGGCCGTTAGCTAACATCTGTGCCCATCTTCCTCTACTTTATATGTGGGATGCCTACCACAGCATGGCGTGCCAAGCAGTGCCATGTCCACACCTGGGATCCGAACTGGTGAACCCCAGGCTGCCGAAGCAGAACGTGTGCACTTAACCGCTGGGCCACCGAGCTGGCCCTTGTTGTTCTTTTTTCTAGCTCCTTTTAGGTATATAGTTAGGTTGTTTATTTGATATCTTTCTTTTTTAATGTAGATGTTTATCACTGTGAACCTCCCTATTAGTACTGCTTTTGCTGCATCCTGTAAGTTTTGGTATGTTGTGTTTTCATTTTTATTTATCTCAGGGTATTTTCTAAGTTCCTTTTTGGTTTCTTCTTTGACCCAATGGTTGTTCAAGAGTGTGTTGTTCAACTTACACATTTTGTGAATTTTCCAGTTTTCTTTCTGCTACTAATTTCAAATTTCATTCCATTGTGGTGAGAAAAAATACTTGGTATGTTTCAGTCTTCTTAAATTTGTTAAGAGTTGTTCTGTGACCTAACATATTCTCTATCCTGGAGAGAGATCTCTGTGAGCTTGAGAAGAATGTATATTCTGATGCTGTTTGGGGGAATGTTCTGTATATGTCTGCTAGGTCTCTTTGATCTATAGTGTTGTTCAGGTCCTCTGTTTCCTTATTGATCTTCTGTCTGAATTTTCTATCCATTATTGCTCTTGATCTGAAAAGAGAACTAGAGAACTATGTAGAGGATGGAGTTGTGTTGCAGAAGAGCTGGCTGGGGTAGCTTCATTTAGAATGAGTTAGGGAAAAGTAATAACCAAGTTTAGAGAAGTCTCATGAAAAACAAAACTAATAGATAAGATGTTCTATTAAGTGAAAATAAAGAGAAAAGCCTGAAAATGTTGTTATAAAGCAACAGCATCTTGATTTGCAAATAACCTTTTCTGTAAAGTTGAATATGAAGGGAAGTAATGATTCCCTAAAATTTCCAAGATTAAAGAGTTGACCAGAAGGTCTGATCTGAAGGGTTTTCTGTAAACACTGTTGACAAGTCTGGGTCATCTGGAGGCAGTTATTAGACTCTGGTTAGGTTCAGAAAGGATTTTCAGAGGAGGTGGCCTTAGAACTGGTTCTTGAGAAAGACTAGGTGAGCAGAGGTATTCAAAACACATGCCAGCTCAAGGAGTCATCGGAGGTCAGAGAAAGCTGAAGTAGGAAACTAAGAGATGAGGCTAGAAAGGTTGCTTGCATCTGAGTTCTAAAGGATCTGTGTACCTTACATGGGAATGAGGACTTCTTACCAAGTGGCCAGAAGGAAACAAAATAAGGAGTTTCAGTAGGAGACTAACAAAATAAGACAATTCTAATGGCAGTTGCAGGATGGTCCAAATTATGTTTAGCAGTTGTGTAATTTGAAGAAGTCCAGGCTGTGGCACAGAGCATGGAGCAGAGGGTCTAGACAAGAAAAACATTTGTGTTGTAGATAAGACAAGATTTGATTAGCAACTGGAAATAATCTTTCTTGTTTTAAAGACCACAAAGAATGAGTCTCTGCAATCTCCCTTGAAAGCTATGCAAAGATTAAATTTATGTTTTTTAATTTTTGTTTAATTTTTTGAATAAATCATACCTTTCAATCTTTGAAAAACCAGAAAGTATGAAAAGGTAGAGTGAAAAATTTACTCTCGTCTTTCTTCCTCATCTGCCTAGCTCCTATAAGCCTCCCTTCCGTGGGTAAAGTTACAGGTACTAATTTCTTTGTAATCTTCAGGGAAAATAATTTTGCATACTCTATTCCAAAAAATGAATATAAGATAAAGTAAGAAACATTTAAGTAGAGTAGAAGTAAGGATAAGAGATTTAAATTCAGAATTTTGCTGAATAAATTTTACTAAGATAGAATCCTTTTTTAAAGTCTGAGGCTGCTTATTAACAAGAATCAAATCATATTAATGCTTATTATGTTAATAGAATGTGATGTTGTTTTAACAATAGTATTGATATTGTGATGTAATAATCCATAGTTTTATACTGATTTGAAAACATTTAGTAATGTCTTAGTGATAGGCTTCTATAGCTAATATTGTTGTCATATTGCCAGTGTGGGAGAAAATTGCCTTTTCTTATATTGTGTTTGTGTTCCTGCCCTTCCTTAACCAGAGTTAGTACAAATATCTATCCAGGAGTAGCTAGCAATAGATACAGATCTAGTTATATCAACTTGTAAGACCTGGGAAGTAGTTAAAACTTCTGACTTTTAAGAAATTCACATGTGAGCTGCTTAGTACATCTGTGCATATAAAGTTGCACAAAGTTTAGTTGTACTCTAGGCCAATATGTATACTTTTTATTTCGTATTCTAAAAGGAGTCACTTTTGCTCAGGCAGTCTTATTATTATTAGCATTGCATTTTTTAGTTAATTGTGCATCATCTGTGTGCGACCTCCTTTTCCCCATTATCACAAATTGCCTTCACACCTGAGGTTTACTAATTAAATACTGAATATTGTCATCAAACTTCATTTCTTTCAAATAGGGTATGTCAGTGAAGTAGGAACAGTGGCAAGATATATTTGGCTAACTTCAATCAATTACGTGATGTGCATGTAATAATATATTTTTGATTGAGGTGTTTTTGCACTGTCATCATACTGACTAGAGTCAGATTCTTACTTGGCACATCCAGATGCTCCAACTTGTGTGACCTAGATAGAAAACATATGGGGATATGTGTGTGTATTTTTAGCACATGTTAAGCTTTCAGCCTAAGGGCAAAATATATGAAAAATTTCAGGAAGTAAAAAGAAAATCTCTATTTTAGAAAATAGTATAGGATTGATGCAATGGTAGGGACAGCAAATTAAAAACTATTTGTTGTAGAAAATGTAGTATTTAAAAATTCAGTTTCTTCTAGATTTTAAATTTTTAATTACCACATTTTATTGTTTAGTTCTTTAATAATGCATCCTGTTTTGAAAATGAATTTTAATTGCCTAAGTAATAGTGAAGATTTAACTTGTTGGCAGACCTCTTTATCATTTATTGCTAGCCCAACTATAACTAGTTTAGAAAATGCTCCTGAGTTAGCTCCCTTGATCTGATGCAATAATTGCCTAGTGTGAAATAATGCTCCAGCACTACCAGCAGTATTTACTTAAAAAAAAATCACATTTAATGGTTCTCATGTTTCACAGCTTTTTTAGAACCTATTTTCTTAAGTGATCTTTTTGCAATTCTGTATATTAGCGATTCAGCAGGTCACGCAGTGAAATAGCATCTTTGCATTAATCAACAGCCAAGATGTATATCTTAGGCATCACCTAAGATTGATGGCCACTCACAAAAGATTATTTATGTATGATTCCTTTTATATGAAATACCCGAAGTATGCAAATTTCTGGAGAAAGACAGTGAATTAGTGATTGCCTAGGGGGAAGATGAGAGGAAATGGGGAGTGACTGCTCATGGGGATAGGGTTTTATTTTTGGAGTAATAAAATCGTTCTAAAATTAGATTATGGTGATAGTCGCACAACTCTGTAAATGTACTAAAAATCATTGAATTGTACACTTAAAATGATTGAATTGTATCATGTATGAATTATATCTCAATAAAACTATTATATTTAGAAAAATAAAAGAAGGCAAAGTTGGCTTTGGATTTCCTAAAGTAGTAGACAGAGGCATTATTTCTAACCTATGTAGTAGTATGACAACCAGCAATCATAATCTCTAAAAACAAAGAGCTAGTTTTAAACTCCACTGGCATTACTTTTCTCTAGAAAAATGTATTCATTTGCTCACTCCTTCAACAAATTAGTGTTTATTGGGCCCTACTGAGTACCTGACACTGTTGTTGGTACCAGGAACTCAATTATGTTCCTGATTCTTCTCCTTTTCTTCGTCTCCAAGTGCAATCACTCACCAGGTCACATCAAGTCTATTTGATATCATTTAGTCCATCCCTGTGTTCTCTTTCCTGTTTACCAATGTGCCTGGTTCCTTTACCCAGTCTGGTGATTCTCAGCCACAGTGTTAATATTAGTAAAGTACCAAAGTGTTTGATGATTTTAGTATAATATTGTTTATGTTTTTCTATACTGTGCATTAGATCTCTAGGACTTATTTACTACTTGTTGCAAGTCTATAACCTTAAACAACATCTGTCCTATCCCCTAAGCACCATCCCCTGGTAACCACCATCTTACTCTATTTCTACGAGTTTGTCCTTAGATTCCACCTGTAAGTGATATTATACAGTATTTATCTTTCTCTGTCAGTTAGCATAATGTCCTCAAGATCCAAAAATCTCTTTCTAACATCCGTATCTGATCATGGCATTTTCCCAATTAGATTTCTCCAGTGACTCTGCATTGCATGTGAGAGAAACTTTAAATTTCTTTGCATGATATGCTAGGTCGTTCATGATCTTGCTTCTATCTTTCTGTCCGCCTTCATCTCCAGCAAGGCATAGCCTCTCTGCTTCCATGCCTTTGCATGTGCTCTTCTGTCTGTCAGGAAGGCCCTTCCCATGATTTGTGAGTGGCAAACTCCTTCTTTCAGGTCTCTCCACTCTGTGAAGTAGACTTAAGTTTCTTCTGCAATGCTCCCACTGTGTTTTGTAATAGCACTTTTCATGGTTCACTATAATTATTTAATACGTTGCTTTTCTTTTATATTTTTAGCTCCTTGAGAACTGGTACCTTGTCCTTTTATCTTTGTATTCCCAGCTTTTACCATAGAATCTGGTACAAAGTAAATGCCCAATAAATATTGGCTGAATAAGTTTAAAATGAGTTTCTCCAAAAATTTTAATTTTTCCTGAGTGTTTATATATTACAATACATGATGAAATTAAGGATTAAAAATACTTGTGTGACTCTATATCCCATGTTTCCTGGAGCAGTGCCAATTTTAAATAGTCTAGTGTATTGACCTTTAAGTATAAATGTAGTTACTAAAACATAGTTACTAATTCTTTGTTTAGAAATATATGCAGTAAACCCAAATCTTAATTTTTAATTGTTTACAATTTATTTTTATATTTTGATTTCATGTACTCTATGTCCTTTTTCTGATTCAGATCACTTTGAAAGCAGTAGATAGTGAAAAGTTGAAATTTAGGATAGAATAATACATAGTTTTTCTCCTTCTCTCATTTTGCTGTGTACTTTGGGACTAATTACTGCATATCTGTATTTATATGATAACAATTATGGGATTTTTAGAAATCTTTAGGTATAAGGAGATCTGCGTAATAAAATTAAGATTGGTACCAAGAGCTGCACTCTCAAAAATGTTCTGACTTTAGGATGCTGGGATAGTAGTAGCTCCTGATCTTTTTGGACTTCTGTTATTCTGGTGTGGTTTCTTTGATTTGGGGACCCGAATTTTACCCCTTGCCCTTCTTGTAAAGGTAAATTATTTATCTGTAAATCAAATAGATTAAAAATAATCTTGTTTTGAGAACTCATTAATACCCTCAAGCTAATTGGAGTTTACATAGCATATCACATGGCCATGGAGGGTAATCATACATGAAAATGCATGTCAGAGACACTCTGAGAATTCCCAATCAGGGTCTGGAATTGGGCCTAACTTATTACTGTCTTCGACTAGAGAGGAGAGAAGTGTTAGCAGAGTAAAAACAGTGAGGGTTTGGAGCTAGAAAGCTTGGGGTATAAATCATGTTTCTGTGACCTACTATCTATGTTTCTTTGGATAAATCAATCTCTTTGAGCTTAAGTTTCCTCATCTGCAAAATGAGATAATACCTGCCTGAAATGGTTATGAAAATTAACAGTAATTTCTAGAATAGTAGTGCCTAGTTAAGTTCTTCATAAATTGTAACTCCTATTTGATTAGTATTAGTAAAACCCTGGCAATAGGTAAAAGGTTTTTCTGTTACACTAAGTATTGTGTAATTTGTCTTATTGAGTAGTTGTTATACTGTTTCTTGTTTCCCAAGCAGGTTGGTCTTTGAGATTCTAAAAACAAAGTGGTTTACAGATGACACAAATCAACAAGCAGAGTCAATGATTATTGTCACCTTGTCCAGAAGACCACATTCCTTCACAGCTGTCCCCTAACATTCCATTTAGAGGACAACATGAATCCGTGTGCTTTCATTTTATTATACATAATCTTGTTAGTACTTCTTCCTGCCTACACAGGTTCCTGGTCATGTTAAGGAGTTCATTTGGCCAGAATTCCTTGGTCTAGTCAGTCTCAGTGTCTCTCTCTTTCAAACCTTCTCCACAATCTGATATCTAAATTAGAGTCTTTTCACTCACAGCAAATAATCTTTCTACATTACAGGAAAAAAAAAAAAAAAGAACAAAGAGGAACTTTACTTTCTTAACCTCCAGCCCTTGAATCTACAAACCTCCTTGTTTGTTGACCCCCTCTTCCCGTACTGCTTCCTGTTCGTGTGTGTGGTATTAAGACCCTCCCTTGATCCATGCCTGCCTCCAGTTACTGCTCTGTGTGCTTTTGCTGTGCAGGCAAACTTTCTGAAAGAGCTGTCTAGAGTCACTCTTCTGTCTCCCCCCCAAGTCACTATATCCAATCGCTGAAATTTGACTTTGTTTACTCGACTTGCCTGGAACTGTGCTCACCCTCCTGATTGCTAAATCCTGTGGCCACATCTCTGTTCTTACCTTGATCTCTGGACAGTGGGCACATAGGACTACTTATTTCTGCTTACTTCCTTGTTCTGTGCACCATACTCTCCTGTGGCTCTTCCTGCCTCTGCGGCCACTCCTGTTCACTCTCTTCTTCCTCTACCTGCCCCTTGAATGTTGATGTTTCCTCCTAGGCCCTTTACACCTTTTCCTCAGGATTTAGGAAGTGCTAAGTGAATATTTGCTGAATGAATGAATTTTGTCTGTGTTTATGGTTTCTCAAGAGATTTGACTGTAATTGGACCTTATTAACTGAAGAAATTGTGATATATAGTACCTGATGTTGCACTTCACAACCAAACTGTAGTCTAGTCTCTCTGAACCATGATTATCTTAAACTGCTGTACTACAAACTTGCAGTGAAAAAAACGGAAGCTCATTATTCAGTTTCTATGTCTGCGAGTTAGCTTTTTCGAAGTTCTCTGTAAATAAAAATTACAAAGGTAATTTTAAAGAGCTACATTATCCCAGGTTTTCTTTTGTTTTTTTTTTTTGAGGAAGACTGGCCCTGAGCTAACATCTGTGCCCATCTTCCTCTACTTTATATGTGGGACGCCTGCCACAGCACGACTTGACAAGCGATGTGTAGGTCCACACCCGAGATCCATACTGGTGAACCCCAGGCCGCCGTAGCGGAATGTGTGAACTTAACCACTGCGCCACTGGGCCAGCCCTTCATTATCGCAGATTTTTATACCAGTTTGAGAGTTTACAGATATCTTGTAGCATAGCTGTCCATCCTCAATAAAATACCTTATTTGGAGTAGCAATTTAATTTAAATATGCTCTGAAATATATACTCTGAAGTTTAGGATTAGAAGAGGGAGGAGAATTAATATTTAATGAAACTATTTTATGCCAGACACTGGCCTGTCTGTTTGCCTACATTGTATGTTTTCATCTTCCAACAACTCTGGGAGATACACATTCTTAGTTATCTTGAAGAGGGAAGAAAACGAAGGTTAAGGGAGGTTAAATAGATTGTAATTGTAACATACAGCTACTAAAATTCAGAACCAGAATTCTCTCAGACTTTATAGCCCATGCATCTTTTCCAAATGACACTGAAAATATGAGCTGGAGATGAATGCTAAATATAGAAATAAGTGGTATAAGTACTTGAGTTTAGTAAATCTAAATTGTATTAAAAGTTGTGTGTGTCATTTTGTCCCTAGGCAGTTATTTGGCAGAAAACGAGAGTATCAGATCATAAGATGGCTCTCATGTCTGTTCTGGGGACTGCTGTTATGGGCAATATGGAATCCGTGCAGTACCACTCAGAAGAATCTCAGGTATGCAACAAAAGTGTTCTTTAAAATGTCTCATTTACCAATGAAACTGTTAAACTAGTTTGGGGCATTGGGATGGCAAGAGGTTTTTCTTTTAACATTTTTATCAAATATGTATTAGGTAAAAAAGAAAATAGAGAGCTTTTATAGTAAACCTCTCTCCCCAGCCCTACTTCCCTTTTTGTCTTTCCTGGTTTTGATTTTTTTTTTTTTGAGGAAGGTTAGCCCTGAGCTAACATCTGCCGCCAATCCTCCTCTTTTTACTGAGGAAGACTGGCCCTGAGCTTACACCCGTGCCCATCTTCCTCTACTTTATATGTGGGACGCCTGCCACAGCATGGCTTGCCAAGTGGTGCCATGTCCACACCCAGGATATGAACCAGTGAACCCCGGGCTGCCGGAGCAGAATGTCCCAACTTAACCGCTGCGCCACCAGGCTGGCCCCTCTTGTTTTAAATTTTAAGTATTGTGCTTACGTTAGTTTTTTTAATGATTTTCAATTTAGGATATCATCTATTTATTTTACACGATGAAAGAAAAAGAGTTGAGTTCTCTTACCTTTGTTTTCCCTTTCCCATCCTAAATAAATACTCTGTCTTCCTTTTCTTGATCTAGCAGCTTCAGACAGAACTTCTTAAGTCCTTATAATACTGGATGAGGTTATTAACACTCCCACTCTTTCTTCTGCTTGCCCTTTCCTCTCTCAGTCATGTCAGCTTTACTTTTATGTTATCAAGCTTAATATAACCTATTTTCTTATGTAACCATTTTTTAAGTCTTCCATCTTTTATTTGAAGATTGATTCTAAAAGTTGAAAACTTATATGGAGCGCTCATTGTTATGACTATAAATAATCTTCATTGCAAACCCAAGTATTGTGCTAGGATTACATTTTCTCTCTAGGGATCCAATGTTATGTCTCTGTGTCATACAAATGAGAATATTCCTATTGTCCCAATTAAATGGAATCTCCTTTTTTGTTCTCCCATCAATTGCTCAGAATTTGTCATGTTTTTCTTGCTTTATGTATGGGCTTTCTTACGTAGTTTTCTGCTTTTCCTGGCTTTCCAAAAGTTTTTCTTTTTTCCTTTTTTGAAGTGAAGAAACTTTCTTCATCATGTCAGCAATAAAATCCAGCTCTTTTAGTTATTCTAGCTAAAACTGGTGATCCATTCCATTCCATTCTTTTTGAAATCATTGTTATTAGAACCCACATATTTCTTACTTAGATTGATTGCATGTCAGGTGTTCTGCACAACTCTCATCCTGGAATTTCTTTTCATAGGACTACTGGTTTTGTCCACCATTTTTTGTTTTTCGTGCCACCTTCTTTCTCGGTATTCATTCTCATTTTTCTGATAATACATCTTTAAGTAACTTCCACAGAAAGTGGACATGAGAGGTAGACTTCGGTGTCTGAGAATGATTTTATTTTGCATTTTCTCTTGTTGATAGTCTGATTGACATAGAATTCTAGATTGACATAATTTTTCTTCAGAATTTTGAAGACATTGAGTATCTTTGACCATCTGTTGTTGCCAATAGGAAGATTAATGCATTCCAGTTCTTTTCTTCTAGGTGATGTGGTTTTTTCCTATCTGAAAGTTGTTAGAATCTGTCCTTCATCTTTGTGCAAGGATGTGTCTAGGTGTGTATCTTTTATTATTTATTTATTTATTAGGCTGAACACTTGGTGTGAGACCTTTTGAATCTGAAGACTCATTGCTATTTCGGCGCTGGATTATGTATTTCCGTCTGTCATAACTTAGATAATTTCTGGTGTTTTGTTTTTTGGTGAGGAAGATTCACCCTGAACTAACATCTGCTGCCAATCTTCCATTTTTTTTTTTTTGCTTAAGAAAGATTAGCCCTCAGCTAACATCTGCCCTAGGAAATTCATTTCATCTCTTTCCCTCCCCTCCATTATTTTTCTTCTTCTTTTTCTCTTTCTGGCACAAAATTAAACTGTAATTGGTTCATGACAGATTGTCCTTATTCAGTTTCTTTATAGAACCACCCATTTGTTTGTTGTTCTTATTTATCTGGCTTTAAGCCTGAAGGCTTTCTGTTCTACTGGTCAGTCAGCTCTCTGTTCTACTCTTCTCCTTTTTCATGATTTGTTGAAATCTCTTTTCTGCTACTGGTTTCCCTCCTATTCTCTTTGCAGTACTGAATTCTTAACTGTTATCATTTTATTAGAGTCTTAGATGGGAGCTTGTGGTCAATTAATGTGTCAAGAGTTCTTTCTGCCTGAGGAACAATTCAGGCCAGCCTTTGTGCCCAACTGTAGTGCCTGGAGCATGGCTGTGATCTGACATGGGTCCTGTCTTTCAGAGCTCCCTTAATAGTTGTTTAATAGTTTTGACACACCTCAGTGCCTCCTTAGACTGGTTATGGTTCCATGTGTGGATGGGGCTATCACATGAGTCAGTCTTACAGTTGGGAATTTTTTTCTCTGATCTGTATTGATATGTGTTGCTACATCTATGCTTACCCATTGATTTTTTTTATTTTCTCTTGAGATAGAATTGCTTAAGGGCTGCTGGTAATCTATCATGGATACCAAAACTTTTGCTGCACCTTCATGTGGTTATTCTTGAGTGGAGGAATGGGGGACTTTGGGAAGCACGTGTTGCTGAGTGGTTCCAGTTCTGTGGGCTATCAGAATGATAAATTGTTGAGCGTCTCTCTAGTGAGAGTGATTGTCTAATTAAATCCCCTCTTCTGTTCATGCACTGTGTTTCTAAATTGCTCTTGTACTTATGTTGCCATCAGCTACCCATCACCATTCCATGCTTTCTGGGCTTGTAAGGAGAGGTGGCCTGTATCAGAGTTTCTTTGACCCCTTCTCATTCCTGGCCCAAAGCAATCTTAAGTTGTTTGCCAACTGCCAGTGGTTGTCCCTTCTCACCCGTTTTCTATCCCTTTTACTTACCTTCAAGTTGTGAAACTTGGCCACTAAAGCCCCTTCGCTGGACTGGGATGGCAGATGCATAGGCCATTGGGAACCTTGGGTGTAGAGAATCTTTATATATCTCTTTCCATTAATGTTCAGGGTCCGTTTTTTATCTACAGGGCCTGCATATGGGAAGAATCTCCTATTTATGGATGGTGGTCTCAGCTGCATCACTGCTGTGGTGGCATTTCTTAGGAGTTTCCCAGTGTTAATTTGTTGTCTTGATGGAGCTCCTCAAGTTTGTTTATTTATTTATTTATTTATTTTTGACATCTGTCTTTTCTTTGATATTTTTCTCTCTGCTTTACTCCATGCCACATTCTGGGTGAATTCCTCAGTACTGCCAGATTTTTATTCCCAAGCTATATTATTTTATGTCCAAGATTCATTTTCCTATTCTTCTCTTCTAAACTTGATTTATAGCTACTAGTTTTGATTTCTTTATCTTTGAGGGTTTTTTTCCAATGGATGTTATTTTTATTTACTCTTTTAAAAACATGGTACATATACTAATTTCAAAGTCTTTCTTATATTAGTCTATAATTTCTACTTTCCTGAGAGAATATTCTCTCATTCTGTGGTATTTAATATGCTTTGAAATTTTAATTTGCAGAATCACCTTGAATACAGATTTACTGTTCTTGTTTTACTTTTTTCTTCCCTACGTTCGCTTCCCTCCCCATGGTTCAGCAGATATCATTCTGCTCCCAGTCCCAGTTCAGAACCAGGCGTTATATTAGTTATGTATACATATATATTTTAAATTTATATATATAAATATATATCTATATATTTAGATATATTTGTATTATAAATACATAAATATATATTTTTATATATTTATATATGTGTTATGTTATATATATTTATATATATTAATGTTATATGTATTTTTTATATATATATAGTCTGCCAAGGTTTTAGAGACCCTTTTTCCTAGCTGACTTGGCTTAGTCTTATTCTTGGTTTGGAGTTGTCTGTGCTCTTTCTTGTGATCCTTGCAAGCAGCTCCAAGCAGTGGTCACAGTATTTTTTTTTTTTTTTTTAAAGATTGTATTTTTTCCTTTTTCTCCCCAAAGCCCCCCAGTACATAGTTGTATATTTTTCGTTGTGGGTCCTTCCAGTTGTGGCACGTGGGACGCCGCCCCAGCGTGGTTTCATGAGCAGTGCCATGTCCGCGCCCAGGACTCGAACCAACGAAACACTGGGCCGCCTGCAGCGGAGCGCGCGAACTTAACCACTCGGCCACGGGGCCAGCCCAGTGGTCACAGTATTTTTAAGCATTTGGAGGAGGGGGCTGTCTCAGTCACTCATGTCCAGTGGAAAGACTGATTTCAATCCCCTGCCTAGTATGAGGTGTTTTCTATCCCTATTTCCATACCAGCATTTAATTTCCAACTGACACAGCTGGTTTATGATCCTAGAGCACATAGAGCTTTTGACTTCAGCCATCACTCCCTGTTAGGTTTTGCATCCATAACATCTTTCTGTTTGTCTTATTTTAAATGGTTAGGTCTTTCAAAATTTTTGTAAAAACTGATTTTATCTATCACTGCAATGTATTTGCGGTTGGGGTGGGGGAGAATAGAGTTTCTGCATGACTTATTCCACTATCCTGAACAGAATTACTTAAATTATTACTTTAGAAACATAACTCCATGGTATTCTAGAAGTTTACTGAAAGAGGAGAAACACTAGTGTTAGGAGACACCAGTCAGAGTTACTTCAACAGAATCAGGGTAGAAGAGGAGATAGGTTTGACAGATTTGGGTAGGTGACACAGCTCTTTATCGTGATAAAGGAATACAGAGCCTATTGGATAGCAGGCTAGAAGTGGGATGAAGTATCAAGTTTTGAATGTGGTGAGCTTGAGATTTTTGTGACAGTGAGTTGAAGAAAGTAAGCATTTGGGGGTGAAAGAAGTAGCATCACTGGTGTATGTGTATAGATGTGAATGAAATTACTCAAAGGGTATAGAGCAAGAAAAAAGGGCCTGATGATGAAACTCAAGGGAATCATCCTCATTTATAGGGGTTAAGCAAAGGGAGAGATATCAGCAAATCAAACTAAAGAGGAAGTATCAGAGAGGAAGCAGAAAGACCAAAAGAGAAGGCTGAAACAGGTTCATGCTTCCCAAAGGAGAGATTGGCATTGGTGTCAGGGTCCGCAGAGAGTCAAATAAAAGAAGGACTGAGTGCCCATTGGAGTTGGTCATTGATGTAGAAGTCAGATTAAAGGAGGTTGAAGATGTAGGGAAGGAGAGAGGGAAGTCCATGATTGAAAAGCAAAAAGAGGGCTAGTATTTGTTTATATTTTTTCTTTGATTTTTGTTTTGCTGTTGAGGTTGAGGAATACTAGGGTACTCCTTTTAAAGTCTAATTTTTTTATTTTGTTGCACTGATTCGGTCTCTTACATTTTTTGTCCATAAACGAGCCTGATGTTAACTTTTTATAGCATTTTATAAGACTTTGCTGTTTGATTTTACTTTTCCATATAACAAATAATAGTTTGTTCTTTTTTTTTTTGAGGAAGATTAGCCCTGAGCTAACTGCTGCCAATCCTCCTCTTTTTGCTGAGGAAGACTGGCCCTGAGCTAGCATCCATGCCCATCTTCCTCCACTTTATATGTGGGACACCTGCCACAGCATGCCTTGCCAAGCAGTGCCATGCCTGCACCTGTGATCTGAACCTGAGAACCGTGGGCTGCCTGTACCTGTGATCTGAACCTGAGAACCGTGGGCTGCCGAAGCAGAACGTGCGCACTTAACCGCTGCACCACCGGGCCAGCCCCTATAGTTCGTTCTTAAGGTTATCTCAAGACATTTTTAAAGCTCACTGTTTGGAAGTAATAGTAATTGTTCAGTGGCCAACCAAAATGGTGTGAAAGGAAAAGACTACCAATATTACCAATTTTTTCTTCATTTTATTCTTCATTCTTACCTATTTGGGGCAGATTTTTTTCCTTTTTTAATTCACAAGCCCAATAAGTCTTTCAGAGACTAAACAGGTTCTCCCTGATGCTCAGCAGGTGCTTTAAGAGGGGTCTCATGTTACCTGGTAAATTATACAACCATTTATAAATGCTGTGAAGTTTTACAGTTAATTAAGTAGTATCATTTTGTAATGGATTATCCAGCTTTATTTATTTTTTTAAAATTGGCACAATTTGGCACTGTGACAATAATGCACTTAGCGTTCTAAAACTGGTAATGCATCTCCTTAAACACTTATTTTCGAGGGTAGAGATAGCCATAGACATAGGTGGCAGCCTACAGGCTTTGTTGATAAGGAGCCTCATGGTTTCTGCTTAACTAAAAATAGCACCCCCACTGACTCTCTCACTTTTCTAAACCTAAGCTGAAATTTTATCAGTGTTTCTTAACAGGTTTATAACACATCTGGTTCCAGTTGTTTTAGCTAAGAGATTGTAGGCCTTTATTTTAAATAACTTGACCAAGATCACATAGCTAGTAGTGGAGCTAGGATCTAAATCATGCCAGTCTGTCTCTATTCTGTATTCTTAACAGTTCTCTATATTATCTTTAAAGGTCGAAGTAGGAGCATTTCCCAGCCTTCTGTTCCCCTCAATCTCTCTCTTCTCTCTGTTTTTTTTTCCCTAGGATCCTTTGTTTTTTCCCTCCTCTTCATGCATTTGTAAAATAGAGAAAGATAGCATAAAAATCATTGGTTTGTCTGTAGAAAAGTTCTCTAGACAAAATGAAGATAAAGTACAACGCTGCTATTAGTGTCAAAGAGTAAAAGAGATTTTTTTAACTCAGAAATGAAAACCCAGTCACATTGACTTCATAGCATACTCAGAATAAAGACAGAAACAGCTACTTCTTTGTAGGAAAAGGTGCCTAAAAAGTAAAGGACAAACAGCTGGAGGAAAGTCACAAATAGGAAGAAAGAAATTTTTAAAAGTTCTAAGATAGGGTTGAGCACAGAGAGAGCAGTATTTATGCTGTGTGTCCTATAATGGTAAGGTATATGCCCATTCATGAAGTTTATGAATGCCAATTTTTCCTTAAAATAGAGTTGCAAAAAGAGAGAGGCAGCGAACACCAATTTAACATGCTTCAGTATTTTATTTAAGGTCAGTGCTCAAAAGAGTAGTCATCAGGAAATAAATGGCTCTTTATATCTTAAAATGAAAAATCCACTTGTTTATTTTTCTGTACCTATTAATGTACTGTATATAGCCAGACCCGTGGAACCACATTTATTGTTGACATTGCATATCAATTCTATAATTATTTATTACAATTATAGATTTATCTAAGTGGATTTCTTCCAAAGCATGGTGCGGACCACTCTTTCACAAGTCTTTCAACCCCAGAAAGGAGTTTCATCTTTATCAACAATCGACCAGTACACCAAAAAGACATATTAAAGGTAATGTGTTTTAGAAAAAGGTATCACTTGGATCAGAAATAAAAACTAGCTCTGTCATTCGTTAACTTGTTACAAGGACTGTTTCCAAGAATTTGCTCTAAAATGATTTGGAAAAGGAGAAAAAGAGATGCAATAACATTTATTAAGCATTGTGCTAGGTACCTTACATATGATGTCTCTGACTTTTCACAAAAACTCTGTGATGAGTTGTTATCCTTATTTATAGTGTAAAAACTGAAATGTTACTGACTTTCTTAGAGCACATAGGCAGGAAGTAACAGAGTTTGGGTTGAACCTTGGACTTTCAAACATCTATGATACTATGATCTTTTAACCATGAAGACAGTTGCACTGGATATTTATACATCTTAATGAATACTTGTGCTTCATAAAGGTTCCGGGCCTCTAAATAAGTATTACTATTCAGGTACAGCTTTTTGTAATAAGCAGTTGTATCCACTCAGTTTCTCAGTTAAATATGCTCCGTTTGGTGGTATTTTAAGGATGGCAATACTATCTTTATTTACATGATATTTTTGTTTTTTATTCATTACATATATTTTAGTTAATCCGACATTATTACAATCTGAAGTGCCTAAAGGAATCTACTCGTTTGTATCCCATTTTCTTTCTGAAAATTGATGTACCTACCGCTGATGTGGATGTAAATTTAACACCAGATAAAAGTCAAGTATTATTACAGAATAAGGTAACCTTTTTCAGATGCTTTTTGCATTAATTTATAAAACTATTGCTATTTACAAACTTACACAATCCTAACCGTTTTTGTGTAAAAAAGATTTGCTTATTTATACATTTCTTAAAATATTTTAAATTTGTGTATTTATTATTTTCATAATTTCCCCTAACATTTGTTAATTTGTATTTTTAGGAATCTATTTTAATTGCTCTTGAAAATCTGTTGACGACTTGTTATGGATCACTACCTAGTACAAATTCTTATGAAAATAATGAAACAGATGTTTCTTCAGCTGACACGGTTGTTAGTAAAACAGCAGAAACAGATGTGCTTTTTAATAAGATGGAATCATCTGGAAATAATTATCCAAATGTTGATACTTTAGCCATTCCTTTTCAAAATGACGTGCATAATGATGAATCTGTAAAAAACACTAATTATTGTTCTGATCCTCAGCTACATGTTGATGACCATTATGATGATCGTTTTAGTAGTGAAGATTCTAGCATTGATAAGAACACTAGAAATTTATTTCAGGAGATTTCAATGAATAATTCATCATGTGAGGACGCCCAGAAGGAATATAGTGAAACTTGTTATGTAGATTCTGTTAAGCATGCCCAATCACAAAATGGTAGTAAAGGCCATATAAATGAGAGTGGGAAAAATGAAGAAGCAGCAGTTCCTGAGAAGTCTTTGGAAATTTGTGCAGATGACTGGAGCAAGGGAAATGTACTTAAAAATTCAATGGGAGAAAACATTGAACCTGTGAAAATTTTAGTGCCTCAAGAAAGTTCAGCATGTAAAGTGAGTAATAATAATAATCATCCAAGCTCTGAACAAAAGAATCTCAGTGAAGGTGCCTATAACAAAAAATCAAATGTGGTAGATAACAAATCTGGACAGCTTACAGCTTATGATTTAATTAGCAATCGAGTAATCAAGAAACCCATGTCAGCAAGCGCCCTTTTTGTTCAAGATCATCGTGCTCAGTTTCTCACAGAAAATTCTAAGACCGGTTTGGAGGATGCAACAGTACAAATTGAAGAACTGTGGAAGACATTGAGTGAAGAGGAAAAACTGAAGTAAGTTTCCAGAGCTTGCATCAGGCCTGAATGCCCAGCTATTTCCATTCTATATGACTCACTGGGTTAAAAAAATTTTTTTTAGCTTCTTATTTATGGAAAAACGGAATGGAAAATGCCTCTTGGCTTTAGGGCTAGAGTAGCTTTTTTGGCATCATTTTCTTTCTTAGGAGTTTTCAGTTTTGGAGTTTTGTTTTTTGTTTTGATACAAGCCTTTAACTGCTTTCTCATTTAAGTTTATAATTAAAAGTTTTCCATCCTTATGAAAACTACCGTTTTCTTCTATTTTTTATTTTATGGTAAAGAATCTTTCTATGACAAGACTTTTTCTTTTTTAAGCTTATGCATTAGAACAATTATAACAGTAGGGTTTTTAAGAAATATCTTGACTATTTCCTTTGGTTAATTGGTCTCCAAAATATATAACACAATACAAAAATGTAACATCATTGCAGATTTAATTTAGTGGTGTTGGTGCTGTCCTATTCAGGATAACTCAAGGCTTCCTTCTAAAAGCTTTTATTGGGGCCGGCCCGGTGGCGCAGCGGTTAAGTGCGCACGTTCCGCCTCTTGGCGGCCCGGGGTTCGCTGGTTCGGATCCCAGGTGCGGACATGGCACTGCTTGGCACACCATGCTGTGCTAGGCGTCCCACATATAAAGTAGAGGAAGATGGGCACAATGTTAGCTCAGGGCCAGGCTTCCTCAGCAAAAAGAGGAGGACTGGCAGTAGTTAGCTCAGGGCTAATCTTCCTCAAAAAAAATAAATAAATAAATAAAAGCTTTTATTTATTTATTGGCAGCTTTTAAACTATGGTGAGGGGTTTTTTTGTAGGTAAATAGATGGTTTAATCTATCTTTGATTAAAATAACTATATATTACTTATCTTTAGATCAGATGATACAAATCAATATTTCAAAATAATGTGATGAATGTTTCTAATTGACTTAGGGCACTTACTATGAATACAAAATACTATGTTTTGAGTGATATAACCCACCAGAAAATGAATGAGTGGAATTAGGCTTCCGGTCACATATTATTATCTAAGACGTCTCAATACTATCTCAAACATCTGGAAAAAATTTAAATGTAGCCTATCATCTGGAGTTTATATTTGGTGATAAACTACATAAATATGTGATTGATTTATTTTTCATTTTTTTATTAGCTTGTTCAGTCTTATAAAGACATAATCAATTTAAAATAATAAAGACCCCTATTAATACCAGTAAGTAAAACCTCCATAAATTAACTTTTCTCTTCACCTTTTTTTTTTATGGAGATTATTGTGTTTTCTTTTTTCAAACATATGGAAAAGTAGACAAAACAGTACAATGAACCCATCACCCTATTTCACCAACCATCATCTCATGGTCAGTCTCACTTAATCCATACCTCCACTCATTTCACTTTCGCTCTTTCACCATTATTATTCTGAAGCAAATCCTAGGATAACATCATCTCTTTCATAAATATGTTAGTATGTATCTGTAAAAGATAAAAGTATTCTTATTTTAAATATAGCTATAATACAATTGTCATAACATTTTTTTTTTGCTGAGGAAGATTTGCCCTGAGCTAATGTCTGTTGCCAGTCTTGCTCTTTTTACTTGTGGAAGATTGTCCCTGAGCTAACATCTGTGCCAGACTTCCTCTGTCTTGTATGTGGGACACTGCCACAGCATGGCTTGATGAGCAGTGTGTAGATCTGTACGTGGGATCTGAACCCGTGAACCCGGGCCGCTGAAGCGGAGTGCACAAACTTAGCTACTACACCACTGGGCTGGCCCTTGTCATAACTTTTTAAAACGTGAATTCTTTAATGTTGTCAAATATTCACTGTGTAAATTTCTAATTATTTCATGAATGTCAGATTTTTTTTGAAGTTTGTTTATTTGAATCAGGGTGCAAATAAGTTTCACAAATTGTTTGTCTTTAGTTTTATCTAAATGAGACAACTATGCAGTTTCAAGATGAGCACACTTAACTTTTAATACAGCAAGCCCACAAAAGTTGAATTGCAGTGACCAGGGAGGTGATGAATTGAGAGTTGTCTGAGTTCTGTGGAAGTAGTGACAGTGTAACAGCTTAAGATAGCCATTCCCTTGCAGTCTCACAACAGCAGATATTGTTCCAGTTGCCTTTTGGGAAATGTCAGCATTGTTTCTCCTTGTAGGCCCCAAGGTGTCAGGATTATAGTTAATAGGCCTCATCCAAAACTTTGTTTATTCTCAGGCAGTAAGTATTCTGGAGTCCAAAATTTTCTCTGTCTTATTGCCATAAGGTAGACAAAAGAGGCATTGTTGGTCAACAGCAGACCTCTGAAGCTACACCTGGGTTCTAACCCCAGTTCCTCTCTTTGCTAGCTTTTTGTAAAAATGTGTGGACAGTATCTCCTGGATTGTTGTGAGGATTAAATAAGATATCGTTTGTTATGATTCAGGATAAATGACCAGCACATAGTAAATGATTGCTTATAATGTTAATCAGAGTTTTCAGTCTGAAAAATTTCTCTGTTGTGATTGACATTATTTTTCATTTCCTTAGGAAAGCTTACTATATGTCAAAAATTGCTATATTAGAATCTTCCAGAACTAGGGGTCTTGGGACCATGATTGACTGTGTCCAAAATCATGATTAGTGAGAAGATATAGCAAAAATTATATCACACTCAAGACTCACACTAACTACCACTTCTCTTCTAGTCTTTATCTTGGAATTCTTTCCATGATCCTAAATTCTACAAGGAGTGCTGAAGGATATGAGAGGAGCCTCTTCTTCTACAGATAATCAGTCTTTCCATCCGTCCTTCCTTTTTTTCCTGTTCTTCCTGTTTCTTTCCCTTCTGTCTTCCCTCCCTTATTTTTTCCCTCCACTTCCATCTTCCCTTCCCTTATTAATTGACGTCATTCTGTGTACAAGGCCCTATGTACTCTAACTAGTTGCTTCAGATACAGTGATAAATAAAACATACTTCCTCTACTCATAAATGGGGTAGTCTAGTGAGGAAGACACAATTTAAACAAGTAGTAATCATAGAATATGATGAATTTTAAAATAAATATAGAAAGTTAGAAAACTCTTAGCAGTTGGGCTTAATCTCATTTATGGGGCAGGAAATACTTCCCTGAATGGAAATCAATCAGAAAAGTGTAGGGAATTTTTTAGGTAAGGGAACAGCATGTAAAAAGTCCCAGAAGCTAGAAGGAAAATGATGTTATTGAGGAAATAAAAAATGCCCTCTGACAGGAACAAAATATAGGGGAGTGTGGTAAAGAAAGATGGGGGAAGGTAGGCCATGGAATGTTCTGTAATCTGTAACAAAGAGTTTGAGTAACAGCTAGGATCAGGGTTTTCTGCTGACAGCTTGGACAGACTTTGGGGTAGATAGTACTTTCATTTTTTTAGTTCTTCCTTTCTGGATTTTTTTTTCTTCTCCTTTCCTCTAGTGGATTAGAAACCAGATTTAGGCTATTTGCTGTGCCACTGGGGTCGTAGTGAATTGATGTTAGCTTTAACAGTAGCTATGAACATATTTCTACTTAAAATAACTAAGAGTGATATTGTAATTATTGAAATGGTATGTAAAGTTTATAATTACATGTAATCTTTAGTCACAAAAACATCATTTGAATTGATCACTGGTCAAATCAGAATATTTTCCATTCAAGTTACTAAATCCCTTAATGACAGTAAATCAAAGGTAGCAGCTGTTTTTACTTAACATTTACTTACTATTCCTTTGGACATAACTTTTTATATTTACCAAGGAACTAATTAAATTGACTTCTGGAGTAAATCAAAAGATTAGTACCATATGTGAAAATTAACACATTATAATTAATTATTAAACGGTGACCTTCATCTTGAACTTATTTTCCACTGTCAGGGAAAAATCTTGAATTCGAATGTCCAAGAGCTAAAAAATACTTATTTATAGAAAACCTATTGAAAGTAAACTGTATGGAAAATCATGTGTTTTATATAGTTAATCCAGAAGTCCAGATTCTAAGTAGAAATGGGAGAAAATAATGTGAAAAATTATGAATATGCTATAAGTAACCAAAAGAGGCATTTTTCATCTACTTTACAATGAAACAAGGTCTTTTTTACATTCTCATTCAAGAAACATTTCTTTATTCAACAAGCATGTACTGAGTACAAACTACATGCAATGATCTCTCGTCTCTGAGTCTCACTTTTAATCTTTAATACAGTTCTCCAAACAATATCATTTTTATTTCTTAACACATCTATTCAAATTTCTCCTTAACAATGTTATATGTGTATTACCTACAAGAGAAGTCAACCAGTTTCTTGAGTTTAAGACTAGAAATAATAGTAATTCTCTCGTCTCAAATTTAAAACTGCATTTAAAAGAATTTAACAAGATTGCTTGAATAATTATCAACCCTTAGTCAATCGTGTGCCCCATTCATTTTAAGATATGTTTCACTATTGAAAATAGTGATAGCACACATTTATCACTATTTTACTATGTGCCAAGCACTATTCTAAGTACTTGATGCATTTTAGCTCATTTTATTCCTCCCATCAAAACTATGAAATAGATATAGACTATCCATATATTACAGATGAGCATATGAGGCACAGAAAAATTAAATAATGTATGAAGGTTTACAGAGCTACTAAGTGGCAGGACCAGGCCAGTCAGTCTCTCCAGGGTCTGCTCTTAACCACTACACTTTGCTGAGCACATAATAGTTTTCAATTCTGGGTCTACATTAGAATCACCCATGGAGCTCTTTAAAAACAATACTGCCCAACCTGGACCTAGGCCTGGAGAATTAGAAACTCAGAGGGGAAGACCTAGGCATCTCAATTTTTTAGAAAAGAGTTGATATAAATACTATGCTGGACTGTCTTTGGCCCTAGAAGTTTCATTTTACTGCTGTTATTATTATTATTTTGTTTTTTGTTTTGAGGAAGATTAGCCCTGAGCTAACATCTGCTGCCAATCCTCCTCTTTTTGCTGAGGAAGACTGGCCCTGAGCTAACATCCGTGTCCATCTTCCTCTACTTTATATGTGGGACGCCTACCACAGCATGGCTTGCCAAGCGGTGCCATGTCCGCACCCGGGATCCGAACCCGCGAACCCTGGGCCGCTGAAGCGGAATGTGTGAACTTAACAGCTGCACCATTCAGCCGGCCCCATTACTCCTATTATTAACCAAAAAGAAAAGACTTCAACTTTTACCCAGTATAATTTTAAAACATCCATTATCTTGTTCCTTTGAAATTGAATTGAATTAGATGGTTTGGATATGTTCAGTTTATTTGAATTTATTTTTTCTTTGATGACTCGAAAGAAATAGCAACTGAAAAAATTAACATTTAGCTATGAAACCATTATAAGTTTAATTATATAATTTTTATTTTGCATGTTATAGTGATTTTAATTGTACTTGTATCTAATTAGTAAGTGGAGTACTAATGTATGTAAATTTTCTTTTGTAGTACTCAGGGAATTGTTTATTCCATGTTGATGTTCCAGCAAATGTATAAGGATCTCTTCAGATCTGGAATTGACTCTTTATTTTATTGAATTATTTCTTTATAATTTTTTTTTTAGTGCCTGTGCCTTCAACACTTTCTTAAAATAGGTTTTTAAAATGGTTTTTGAAATTAGTTTTTAAAATGGTTTTTAGAATAGGGTAAAATTTAGCTACTGTGAAATGCAGAGGTCTTAACCATATATATAGTTCAGTGCATTTTCATATGTTTACACCCATATAACTACCATCTCCCCCAAAATGTAGAACATTTCCATCACCCTGGCAAGCTCGCTTATGCCATCTACCAGCCAATCTCCATACACAGCCACTATTTTGATTTCCATCACACTAGCTTGATTTTGCCACTTCTTGGACTTCATATCTATAAAATCATATGATACTTATGCCTTTTATGTCTAGTTTCTTCAACAAAATATTTTTGTGATTTTCTTCCATGTTTGTTGAGTGTATCTGTATAGTTCATTCTTTTTAATCAATGAGTAATACTCAATTGTATAAATATACCTCAGTTTGTTCATTCAGTCTCCAGTTGATGGACATTTGGGTTGTTTCCAGTTTGGGACTATTGTGAATAAACCTGTGTTATTTAGTTTTCAAATATTTGGGGTTTTTACAGATACCTTATTGTTGTCAATTTCTAATTAATTTTGTCATGGACAGGCAAAATACCGTGTTAGATTCCAGTCTTCTGAAATTTATTGAGAATTGAGTCTGGCATATGGTCTGTCTTGATGTATGTTCCATGTACATCTAAAAAGAATCTGAATTCTGCAGTTGTTAGATGTAGTAGTGTTCTAAAATGTCAGTTGAGTCAAAGTAGTTGATAGTATCGCTAAAATCTTCTAAAGCTTTACTGATTTTTATTTTTTGGTCTAGTTCTGTCAGTTACTGAGGGAGGGTTATTAAAGTCTGCAACTATGATTCTGGATTTATTTCTACATTTAGATCTGTAAGTTTTGCTTCATATAATTTGAAGCTCTCTCATTAGGTGCATACATGTTTGTAATTGTTACACCCTCCTAATGGCCCCTTTTGTCATTATGAAATTTCCTTCTTTATGTGTGGTATTGTTTCTTATTTTGAAATTTACTTTATTATTATTGCTACTCTGACTTTCTTAAGCTTACCATTTGGATGATGTATTTTTCCATTCTTTTACTTTCAAACTATCTGTGTGTTTATATTTCAAGTGTAACTCTTACAGACACATATAGCTAGATTTTGCCTTTTAAATTCAATCTGACAGTTTCTGTCTTTTGGTTAGAATATTTAATCCATGTAATGTAATAACTGATATGGTTAGGTTTAGGTCTACCATTTTCTTTCTGTTTTTCCCATCTCCGTTTTGTTCCTCTCTTTCTCCTTTTTTGGGGGTGGGGGCAAGAGGCAGCCTTCTTTAGGGTTAAAAGAATATAATTTAATTTTTAATTTTAATTCCTTTATTGGCTTTGCATTATTTTTGCTTTGGGGATTACATTATCATCCTTAATTTTCATAATCTACTTAGAGTTAATAGGGTACAGTTGACATAAAATATAAAAGCTTTGCAAGTATAATTCCACTTACAATCCCATCCTTTGTGCAGTTGGTGTGTCATATATTTTATGTCTACATACAGTATATATCTGACTTTAAAAAGCTATTATTTTTCTATTTAAACAATTATCTTTCAAAGAAATAACAATTTTTTAAAAGATCATATTTTCCTATTAACCTACACCATTACCATTTTTGGTGCTCATCATTTCTTCCTACAGATCTGAGATTCCATCTAGTGTCATTCCTTAATAATGCAATTATGCTAGCAACAGATTCTCAGCTTTCTTTTATCTGAAAATGTCTATTTCATCTTCATTTTTGAAGGACATTTTTGCTGGATATAATTGAATTCTGGATTCTTTTGACAATTAAAAGATGTTATTCTCTGTCATCTGGTTCTACATTGCTTCATTGCTTCTGATGAGAAGTTATATTCATTTGTGGTGGTGTTCTTTTGTAATGTCCTTTTTTTCTCTCACTGCTTTCAGAATTTTATCTTTATCTTTGGTTTTCAGCAGTTTGATTCTAATATACTTAGCTGTGGATTTCTTTGCGTTTATCCTGCTTGGGGTTCCCTGACCTTTGTGGATCTGTAAAATGTTGCATTTCTCCAAATTGGCTAAGTGTCAGCCATAATATCTTCAAATGTTTTTTTCCCTTCACTTCTATATTTTTTATCTGGGGCTTCAATTTCATACGTGTTCGGTTGTTTGCTGTGCCATAGCTCACTGAGGTGTTCTTTCAATCTTCAGTCATTTTTCTCTCTGTTGTTCAGATTGGATAATTTCCATTGACCTGTCTTCAAGTTTACTGACCCTTTCTTTTGCCATCTCTGATCTGCTGTTAAGCCTATACTGTGAATTTTTCATGTCACATATTATATTCTTTAGTTCCAGATTTCCATTTGCTTCTTTTTTATAATTTCCCTTCTCTATTGAGATTGCTCCTTCTCTCATTATGATCTTTTCCTTTAAGTCCTTAAATATTTATAAAAACCTATTTTTAAATGTTTTTTTGCACATTCCAACATCTGAGTCATCTTGAGGTTGGCTTCTGCTGACCACTTTTTCTCTTGACCATGACTCAGATTTTCCTGTTTTGAGTGATAACTTTTGATTATATAATGGACATTGTGGGTAGAAACTCTTGGATTCTATTATCTTCTCCTGAAAAGTATTGGTTTTTGTTCTACTAGGCATTTAAATAATTGACAGATCACCTTAAACTTATGGAGCCTTTGTTTTACACTTCTTTAGGGAAAGACTGTTTAAAGTTTGCCCTTAGTCCTAGGGCAGCTTCCTTAGTTCTAGACCATAACTTTTTTCTCACCCTTAAGATGTAGTCCTCCTCCAGTTTTAACTGAAAGTCCAAAGTGTTTACCAAGCCGTCTAATTATGTGGAGTTCAAACTCCAAACTCTATTTCCCCTGCAATGGGCAGCCACTGAAATCTCTGTTTAGCTCATTTAGCCTCTAGTGGTTGTTTTCCTCTAGGCTCCCACACATGGGATTTTCTGGGACTTTCTCCCTCAATTTCCAGTTGTTTTGGAAGCAAGGAGCTCTGTGTTCTGGTGACTAAGGCTAATTTAGAGTGCAGCTTTCTGAGTGAGTTCTTTTCACTACCCCTTAATGCTGGGGACTGCCCTCTGGGTAAAAGATGTATAAATGTGGATCTTTTCTCTTCAAGGATTGAATCCATGCCAATTTCTGCCTGCTGTCGGTTGTTCTTCAGTGCCTATTTCAAATGGTTGATTTCTAAGTTTGTTCAGATTTTATCATAGTTAATATATGGGAAGGTTAGTCCAATACAATCTCCTTTGTCGTTACTGGACCTGGAGTACCAGCTCTTTATTTTTTATAAAATTTACTTCAGATGGTTAATATATTTCTGATTATCACTTCATTAGTTCTGTTTTATCTCTTCATAGATATGAAGAGAAGGCTTCTAAAGACTTGGAGCGATATAATAAGCAAATCAAGAGAGCCATTGAACAGGAGTCACAAACACCAATAAAAGATGGCAGAAAAAAGATAAAACCCACCAGTGCATGGAATTTGGCACAGAAGCACAAATTAAAAACTTCGTTAATTCAGCCAAAACTTGATGAGCTCTTTCAGTCCCAAATTGAAAAAAAAAAGGACCAAAACATTAAAGTAGTTCAGATCCCCTTTTCTATGGAAAACTTACAGAAAAATTTTGAGAAACATAAATTTGACTTAGAAGAAAAGGACGAACTTTGCTTGATCCACAATCTCAAGTTTCCTGATGGGTGGCTAATTACATCCAAAACAGAGGTGATGTTACTAAATCCATATAGAGTGGAAGAAGCCCTGCTGTTTAAAAGACTTCTTGAGAATCATAAACTTCCTGCAGAGCCCCTGGAAAAGCCAATTGTATTAACAGAGAGGTATGGTGAAGTAATATGATTTTTTTATTCTAAAAACATTTATTAATCCATACTAGATTAGAAATTGAAGGTAAAAAGTTGAAAGTATTTCCTAGTAGGGAAAAGTGGTATTTATTTAAAGAAGTCTTTTTAAAACTTGATTTTTAATCTTCAGTGGGATTAACTGCTTTTAAATAAATCATTTTAGAATGTTCTACATAGCTTCAGCAATTAATAAATATCAAGCTCAATTCTCCTGTACAGTGGTGACTTCCCTATGGTAATTTTGAAGTTAGGTCACTATGACTGTTTCATTGCACACTCTTTAACATTTCAAACATACACCAAAATAGAATTACCCAATGAATGTCCTTATCAACAGTCATCAAGATTTTGCCACTTTTGCTCTATCTGTCCTTTTATGTATACACACACACACACACACACACATTTTCTTTCCTTTGCTAAAGTAGCTTAGAAATTCCCGCCCCTGCATCTTTCAGTATATCCGTCTGAAAGATAGCTATTTTCTTACCTAACCACAATGCCTTTTTCATACATCATACAATAATAATTCCTTGGAATTGTTCCTCATTGTTTCAAAATGTCTTTTTTATAGTTTTAAAATTTTTAAATTTAATTTGTATCTAAACAAGATCCAGCCATTACAGTTAAATCTCTTCTAATGTCACACCATTAACTTATTGTTGATACTGAGTCACTCGTTCACTGGAATGTCCTGTTGTCTTGCTTTGTCTCTGCTTCCTGTGGTGGTGTTTAACTTGTTTTTCCCTCTCCCATATTTAAATGGAAGTTAGCTTAGGAGGATTGAATAAATTTAGATTCTGCCCACCAGTAAGACTCCTTAATAGGTAGTGCTACGTGAACTTAACCACAAGGCCATAGGACTGGCCCAGTCTCTTTCTTTTTTCATTCCTTTTTTTATTTATTTTGAGGAAGATTAGCCCTGAGCTAACATCTGCTGCCTATCTTCTCTTTTTGCTGAGGAAGAGTGGCCCTGAGCTAACACCTGTGCCCATCTTCCTCTACTTTGTATGTGGGGTGCCTGCTGCAGCATGGCTTGACAAGCAGTATGTAGGCCTGCACCCAGGATCTGAACCAGTGAACCCTGGGCTGCCAAAGCAGAACATGTAAACTTAACCACTGTGCCACTGGGCCAGCCCCGGTCTGTCTTTATTTAAAAAAGAGCTAGAGCATATCTGAAATTTTAAATTTGATTGCTTTTTAAATGATATTTGTAAGCTTTCATTTAGATCTCAAAAATCTTTTTGTGCTTGTACAAATTATGAGTTAAAAAATTTTTTGTGTGATGTTCTGTTATTCAAAAACAAATACAGTAAAAACTATTATTTGGGGCCCATACTAGCCTAAAACTAAATCTTTCTTATTTGAACATGGATAGCAGCAAAGCCTATTTCAAAACTTTCACTTTCTTCTGAAATGTGACATCACTGTCACAATTAGTAGTGCAAGTTTTTCAAAACTAAGTCTTGGACAGGATAATTATGGGTTTCACCTGTCTTCTCACCAGAGTTCTAATGCAGGATATGTAGCTTATCTCTGAATGAAGTAATTTAGATATCTACGAAATACAAAGTAAGATCTCAGTAAAATAACAACAATGGCTAATGTTGATTGAGCACTTACTGTATGATAGGAACTTTAGTAAGCCGTTTGCTTTCATGGTCTTATCTTTACAACAACCTTATGAAAGGTAGGTACTATCATTATCCACATTTTATAGATGAGGAAACTGAAATACAGACTGTTAAGTAACTTACCAAGGCTAATACAGCCCATATGTAAGCAGCAGATCCAAGATTCCAATCTAGGCAGTAACAGTAGAGCCTGCATCATTCATTGTTTTACTACATCATCATCATCGTCACCACCACTGGGTCTCAGATTGATTTTCTGAACATTAGTTAGACCAGACAGAGCATATCTAATATATAGCCAAAGCTTTCCTCTCTGCCCTCACAGTAAGTGGGTCCTCAGCCTTTCCAAGGTGATAAGCAGACATCATCTATTCACTTACTTTTTCAAGGAGTACAGGATTGTAATGAAGGAACTGCAGCTTGTCATCCTGTGCTGGAACATAGAACAGTAACTTGCATACCTAAGACAGTACTACCTACCAGATGGTAGACACTCAAATATTCATTGAATATGTGAATGGGGAAATGGTAACCACTCACATGTCAACCTCAAAAGACACCCTGCTGTAGTAACATGTTACGAAGCATCCTGACCAATCCTAAAACCAACATGAAAGGTTAATTTGTGCCCTAGATAATCTTTGCCTACCTCAAAATTTTGTTTAGGGTCTGCACCACTCAGAACCATCTCATATGCCATCTTTGGCAAACATTCTATGCCTGCAGTCAACTGAAGAAAGCTCTCCCAAGCTCTGAATTACTAAATTGAGGAGTTCCTGGGAGAAAAGATACATGCTTATCTTTTTATTATTGAAGAAACCTTGACTAGCAATTGAAAATCGCATAGGATGGACCACTTGAGTAACTTGTGTATTATTGTATCTGCTTAAAGGTATAAAATGGCACTATTTATAAATAAAGTTTTCATTTGTATTATATAGAGAGAGCACATTTTTTAATTTCACATTTGGTTTGTAACATTCCAGAAGATAGAAACTGTCTGTTATGTCTATTCTTCCTCCTTTCTGTACACTGTATGTGGTAGGTCTTCTATAAAATATTAACAGAAACGTAAAAAAGTAAAATTGCTCACAGGGCTACTTACACCTTTGTATTTTTGTCACTGATGATAACACTTTTTAAAGGTCCTTTGGATTAAGTTTTTTCCATAAATCCTCTTATTTTACCTACTTAATAAGTTAAAAGGGCCATAATTTCTTTTTCAGTCTTTTTAATGGATCTCATTATTTAGAGATTTTATATAAAATGACAGCAAATGATCAAGGATACAGTGGATCAACTTACCTATGCGATCCTCGTCTTACAGCAAATGGTTTCAAGATAAAATTGATACCAGGTATGATAATGTGGTTTAATATTTCTTGACTTGGAAAAATAAGTCTTGTTCCAGAGTTACATTTGGGTTTCATAATATACAGATATTATGGTATATTTTTGTCTCATCAAAAGTACAATGTCAGTTGTGTAGAAGCAGTCATATTTCAGAAAGGTCACCTGTGCCTGATAAAGCAAGTTTGGCATCTCATGCCTTGAATTTTCATATTCATAACTTAGTCAAGTAGTTTTGTTATAATTTTTGCCATTCTTTGTGACAATATTCAAACTGCCTGCTTTGTTTAACTAAATTATTAAATACTCCTTTAGATGATGAAACAAAAGGATACTGGAATGGCCTAACAACAAAATGGACATCTCCTTTTCTTTTTTAAAAGCATTTACTTGTTTTGCCAATTAGATGTGTAACATCAGCAGTCTTACTGTTTCTAGGGTGGATGATTTGATTTCCATGGCTTTGCTAAAAAGACTGTGATAACACTATTTGCTTAGTATGAAAATTCACTGGGTGGGGAGAAAGAAGTTCCATCTGGCTAGACTTTAGTATTCTTAGCTGGCCCCTTCTCTGTTCTTTCATAATTTCCATACTCAACTACCTTCTGCCCTAGCTTCCTAGGCTGGTCTTCTCCTATTACTTTCCCTTCATCTGGTATCAAGGGGCACAAAGACACCATGAAGAGTGATTCCACTGTCCCCTCTCCTGCCTGTCCCTAAATTTTTTCATGACCAAAATGTAGAAAAACAGTGTTGAAGATTTTCTTTGTTTGTTTATAGTATAATGAAGAGTTCTCTTTTTTGGGGGGGAGAAGATTATCCCTGAGCTAACTACTGCCAATCTTCCTCTTTTTTTTTTTTGCTGAGGAAGACTGGCCCTAAGCTAACATCCATGCCCATCTTCCTCTATTTTATACATGGGACGCCTAGCACAGCATGGCTTTTGCCAAGCGGTGCCATGTCCACACCTGGGGATCCGAACCAGCGAACCCCAGGCCGCCGAGAAGTGGAACGTGCAAACTTAACCACTGTGCCACTGGGCTGCCCCCTCTTTTTTTTTTAAGTATGCTTTTTGGTGAGGAAGATTGGCCCTGAGCTAACATCTGTTACCAGCCAAACTTTGTTTTCTCCCAAAGCTCCAGTACATAGTTGTATATTCTAGTTGTGGGTCATTCTAATTCTTCTGTGTGGGATGCTGCCACAGCACGTCTTGGTGAGCGTTGCATAGGTCCACACCCAGGATCTGAACTGGTGAACCTGGGGCTGCCGAAGTGGAGCATGCGAACTTAACCACTCAGCCACGGGGCTGGCCCCAAAGATTTTTAAAGGAATGTTTTACTGACACATGAAAAGAAAATAAGTAAAAGCAGTATCCTAAACCATGAAATGTGCAGAAAATGCTGTGGTGTTCCAGACTTTAACTAACTTTACTTGACTTTTGCAGTTTAAGGATATGTACCCTAAACTTCTCACCTTCTACCTCAATCATGGATATTTAGATTTGGAGTGAAGAGAGTCCAAATCCTAACTTTGCCATTTAAAACCAGTGTGTTCTTGGGAAAGTCAGTTGGCCTCAGTGTTTCCTTATCAGTAATAACTTTAGTAATTATTGAATAGTTATTATGTGTGGAGCACTCTTCTAAGTATTAAATGTATTAATTCATTTACTCTTCCTAATAGCCCTATGAAGTAGGTTCTATTACTGTCCCCATTTTATACATGGAAAAATTGAGGCAAAGAGAAGTTAAGTTTGCTTAAGGGTACACAGTTAATGGTAGAACCAGGATTTGAACCCAAGCAATCTGTCTTTAGATTATTATATTGCTTCCCTATTAGAGTTCAACTTCATGAAGCAGTTGTGAGCACTACATAAGATACTTATATAAATCAGTTAGCGTAGCATATAGTACTTAGCGATCATAGGTGTTCAAATATTCTCTTTTCTTGCCGTCCTCCAGCCCCCCTCTCTGACATGAACTGACTTGTAGTCATTTCTTTTAGTCCTCCTAGAAATCTTTCTTCCTTAGGGCCCCTGGCATCTTTTTAATTTGTTTGAAGTGTGAAGCAAGGGGTGTGTGTATGTGTAGCAAAATATTTTTTCTTGATTTAATCTGTATTTCTAATTATGTGGCACTAGTGGCAGGTGCCATTTTTTCATGAAAGATGTTATCACAGCAGTTTGTTTTAAAGGTTAGGATAACTACTCTGTTCCAAGAGCATGTTTATTTTTCAGCCACCCAGTAAGATTCTGTCTGACAGATGCTTTCAGCTCTTAGCTTATAGTGTTTTTTAAGTCCTGTTGAATACTAGGTACTTTGCATGGCACCAAAGATGTAAAAATGAATAAGACAATCATCTACAAACTGACTTGATTTGATTGCAATTTACTTAGATTATCATCAGCATTATTTCTCTTGTCAATAACATCAAGTTAAAAACATTCATGTTTTGGGGCCAGCCCTGTGGCGCAGTGCTTAAATTTGCATGCTCCACTTCTGCAGCCTGGGGTTCGCCAGTTCGGATCCCAGGTGTGGACATGGCACCGCTTGGCAAGCCTTGCTGTGGTAGGCGTCCCACATATAAAGTAGAGGAAGATGGGCACGGATGTTAGCTCAGGACCAGTCTGCCTCAGGAAAAGAGGAGGATTGGTGGCAGATGTTAGCTCAGGGCTAATCTTCCTCAAAAAAAAAAAATTTTTTTTAATTCATGTTTTCTCCACATTTTTTTTTTTGCCTTTTTTTCCTTCATTAATTTTTAGTTCATTTTTTTTTTTTTTAATCCCCCCGGCACATAGTTGTATATCTTAGTTGTGGGTCCTTCTAGTTGTGGCATGTGGGATGCCTCCTCACCGTGGCCTGATGAGCAGTGCCATGTCTGCGACCAGGATCCGAACCAGCAAAACTCTGGGCTGCCGGAGCGGAGCGCTCGAACTTAACCACTCAGCCATGGGGCAGGCCCCATAGGTCATGTTTTCTTAAAGACCATTTCTCTTTCTTTTACTGAGAGTTTTGTTGTATTGGACTAACTTTGGATCAACAGTTTGCTAGTTGTCACAGAACATCTTTGGATAAAGATAAGGCATTTGAAAGAGAGGAAGAATACATCCCTCTGGCTCGAGGGAAAAGATTCTGAATGTGACCCTAAGAACTTGGCTTGTTAATGGGAATAGCTTTTTGTTCTGCATCAATAAGAATTCCATATTTTAGGAAGTGAAAACTTGTCAAATTATTCGTCACTTACTCATTTGAACTATTTTCCCTCAAAACTGGAAAGCATTTCACAGAATTTTATGGAAAGTTCTTGAAAGTTTATTATTATATGGTTTCAGATATTTCTGAGTTTTCCATATCTGAATTTTGCAAATACAGAGATTAAAATACTGCCCAATTTCCCCATCTGCTGTCAAATACCTTTTGCCCATACCCACAAGTAATTCTCTGAAATATGTATAATTTTCCAGGGCAAATGTAGTTAGCGTTAGACTTTTCAATCTAATCATACTGTAAAAGGTATAGAACCAGCAATAGTGAATTTTATGTTTTTGTTTCCTAGGAAGAACATTAGGATGCCTGCTCTGTTTAGTGTACCATCATTGCATCTGCCAGCCAGGTCAAGGAACTAGTGTGTAATTGGAAACAGGTTAGGGATAGGATCATTGACATCTCAAGGTCTGAAATTCAAGCTACCTCACTCCTCTCTTTAAATTCATCCATTGATAGCTATCACTTATCCAACATTGGTCTGTCTCATTCTCTTTACTCCTAGGTAACATTGTGTGGACTTCAATATTAAGAACACTGTTACACAGATTTAATCAAAGAAGACAAATCTCTGCTGTTTTCCAAAATCATAAAATACATTCTAAAGCCAAATTTGATGCTTGAGAATGTATGCTGTTATCGGTATCTTACCCCATTATATATCCAGACATGTAGCTAGTTTTTAGTTTTATTTTTAATCATTGTTAGTTACGGTAGTTTAAATAATACATAATATATCAATTTTAAACATTATTCTAGTAAAATATTTTGAATAAACATTAGTATCTCATTTCCTCAAATTAGTAATACATTAAGTTACTATCGTGGTAGTCATTTTGCAGTGTATGTGCATCAGATCAACACTTTGTACACCTTAAACTTACACAGTATTATATATCAATTATATCTCAATAAAGCTGGAAAAAAAATAAGTAGTTACTATGTGAGGATTTTTATAATTTGTTAAATTAAAATAATCATAGAAATAATTCAGGGTTTTAGGTTAGATGTTAAACCAGTAGGATCGAATTTGTACAGCAGCAATTGTTAAAACACTTAAACTAGTTTTATTTTAATAAATATCATGGGATTCCATTTTCTTTCCAAAGTAAGAACTGTTCTAAACAAATGTAGAGAACAGAACAGCAATAACTGAGATTAAATTAAATGATATAAAGCACATGTGGTGTCGGTGAGCACTTAGGACTTAATGTGAATGTGAAGTCCTATGGGAAATTACTATTCTCTAACTAAGGAACAAAAGTTTGTCCTGACTATATTAAATTCTAATGAAAGTTCACTAAATGTTTTAACAGTGATTTTGTTTTTAATAGACATTTTCTGGAATATAATTCAAACAAAACTAACTGTATCTATATGTGGTTTTATTATTTTTTTCTTTTAGGAGTTTCTATTGCAGAAAACTACTTGGAAATAGAAGGAATGGCTAATTGTCTCCCATTCTATGGAGTGATGGATTTAAAAGAAATTCTTAATGCTATATTAAACAAAAATGCCAAGGAAGTTTATGAATGTAGACCTCGCAAAGTGATAAGTTATTTAGAGGTATGCATTATTAGATTATGTAGGTTGGCTAGGTTTTGAGCTACTTAACTGTTCTTTAGTAAAATAGTTAACCACTTCAAAATAATAAAATTTCTATAAGGTTTATTATGTTTGCAAGAGGAAATACCATTAAAAAAGAAAAACCCGTTAAAAGTTTTACATCATAGACTGGTTGTGATAAACACTATCACAGATCCTTACTATAACATTATTTCTTGAGTATATTGAGGACGAGCCTTATACATGAGATACTTTGTAGTGAAGTTCTTTTGTTTTTTTTTTTAAGAAGGATTCAAAATTGCTCTACCTTTTTATCAAATCCTTGTCTAAAAAAACTGTAATGTGATTGTAAGCCTTGATTCTTCAAGAGCAAAAGAGGGGGAGGAAAGTAAAAGATGTAGATTATTGAATAAATGGAAATTTTAGCTTTCTAGCAGTATCTGCCACAAATGAGAAATGTAACAGTGGGTTAAAAAAATAAATTCAAAACTAATAGAGGATGGAGGAAGATTGCAAACTTTTAAATGTCCAAGTATAGGATAATGGTGGGAAAACAACAGTAATTGTCTCTATATTTGAGGTTCTGTCCTTCAAGGTTGACTGGTATTATTTTGAAAACAAACTTGAACTTTAATGAAGTTTATTTCCTCCCTTTGAAAAAAATGAGCCATTTTTCTTTAGACTATAATTGTGGCACGCCCACTACATTCTGAGGATCAGACTTCCTCAACAGGGAAAGTCTACTTTTTACCCTTTCTGAAGATAGTATTCAGCACCATTCTGTGAGTCCTTCAAGAGCTTTGTCTTGTGGAACTTCCCAGCCTATTGTGGGGGGTGCAATTCAACACTGATAGTTTTTAGGGACTTCAAAGGAATCTTTTCTTGTGAAAGAGCTAGTATAAACTTAAAGGTTGAGTGAGTGGTGGGTAGTGTTTTGTGTATTGAAGAACCATGTAGGAAGAAATCAGATTTCAGAAATAACAGAGAAAAAAGTGGTTGGGATTAGATATAAATATTTTTACTGATAATATGCCTCTCATTACATTAAGGCAGTAGTGGATATGATTAAGGAAGATAGTCTAGGAAAAAAGAACTTCTATCAGAACCACAGGAATGCTTCCATTTAATGTCGAAGTGAATAAGATGAACCAGAGATAAAGATAGAGTAAAAGAAGAACCAAGAGAGAGGTGGATGTAAAAGTCAGAGGAGGAAAGAAATTTAAAAATAAGTAGTATCATGTCCTCTATAGGGTAATAGTTGCTAGAAGACCATCAGATGTGGCTGCTAGATGGCAGTAATAACCTTGAAAAGAGCTGTAATGGAAAAGTAGAAAAGATGAAGACATTTGCCAGTGGTCAGAGAGCGGAAAAGTGTAGGCAGCAAGTCACCTGGTGGTGAAAGGGGGAAAAGAGATTAGCATGTTTGTATTGAATTTGGTGGAAAAGATTGACAATAAATGATTGGAGAACAGATGTTCCAAAAGAGGCAAGAAGGAAAATGGGATAATGATACAAGCTTTAGAAAAGGGAAACCATTCTTTCAATCAAGAGTAGAAGAGAATAGGGAAAGTAAAAGTAAAAATATTTTGAGGTAAACTTGAGAGAAGTCATGTATGATACATGTGGTAAGGGAGTAGGAGAGGTTATCTGCTAAAGGGAAGAGGCTGAGGAGGCAGTGGCGAATTGAGTATAGTGGAAAAGTTCTGAAAATAAGAGCTGTAGGTCCTGTAAGAGAAGGTTGACTATAGAAGAATAAGATGTTCAAATGGCCTTAAGGACTCATAAGACCTAACACTGGTATTGGATCCAGCCAGAACATTTTTGTAATTCTCCAAAACTGAGCTTGGTAGAATTTATCCAAGGGTAAGATTAGCAAGACAGATATGGAGGAAGAACAAGAAGGTGCCTGAGAATATTTGAACACATAATACACGCAAGAAACTGTATTAGCTCCCAGAGGGATATAAAGGTGAATTGGATTCTAGTACCAATCTGCCCTTAGATTCTAGTGGGAATCTAAGAGGAATGCAGGAAGCTAGAAATAGTATCCTTAATGTCTCACTCACTATTCCTACCTTAGGTAGGGGAAGATGACAGAAGGGTACTGGTGGGCCAGGAGAATAAGGAGAGAGAGGAGATTAAAGGTCAAAGTGAAGAATAAGAATAGATTTAGTTAGAATAAAGAAGTAGGATGGTTGGAAAGAGAATGGGAGGGGGGTGTGGTTACAGAGAATAATGTTAGGATTCAAGATCTTTAAAGTACAGTTCTTTTAAAATATCCTAAAAGAAGCCAGCTTTGCTAATACTATTTTACTCCCAAACTCTGTCTTCTCCATCTCAGAAAACAGCATTACCATACCAAAAATGTGGATGTTATCCTTGATTCTGTGTCCCTCGTAACCAGTCTATCAGCAAGTTTTGACTCATGTCAGGAGTCTTATATCTCCCCCCATCTCCACTACTATCGGCCAAGTCAAAAACTCTCAACTAGGACTGCAGTGATGGCCTGCAAGACTCCCTGCTTCTCTTCTTGACCTGCCTCAAACCATACTTCACTCGGCAACCAGATTGATTCTTTTACAATGTGAAACAGATGTCAGGGTCTCCCTTAAAAACCCTCTGGTTACTTCCTGTGCGTTCAGATTAAACCTCAAATTGCTCCCTCTGTCCTAAAGGGTGATATGACCCCTGCCTAATTCTCTTTGTTGTTCCTCTCCCCTTTAGTGACTGTGCTGCACCCACACTGACCATTTGATTCCTTACATTCCCTCTGCCTGAAATGCTTTTGTTTCCCCATGATCTTTGCATCATGGTGCCTTATTTAAATGGAAACTTAAATGTCACCTCAAGGGAGCTTTTCCTAACCACACAATCACTCTCTAGCATGTTGTCCAGTTTAATTTTGTGCATTATTAGTCACTGAAATTTTCTTTGTCTTTTTATCTGTTTTCTGTTTCTCTGTACTAGAATGTAAATTTCACAAGAACAAGGATCTTGTTTATCTTGTTCTCCCCTGTATTCCTGGAACCTACAGTAGTGACTAGCACATAATTGGTGCTTAATATTTGTTGAGTGAGTGAATAATAAAAAGAATGTAATCAATTTTCTGTCTTACTTCTTGCCAAGAATAACATGTTTTCTGCTTCAAGATATATCATGGTAAAATGTATGGCTTTCTCTTCACAGGGAGAAGCGGTGCGTCTATCTAGACAGTTACCCATGTACTTATCAAAAGAGGATGTCCAAGACATTATCTACAGAATGAAGCACCAATTTGGAAATGAAATTAAAGGGTGTGTTCATGGTCGCCCATTTTTTCATCATTTAACCCATCTTCCAGAAGCTACATGATTAAATATGTTTAAGAAAATTTGTTATTATTGAAATTGATTTGGTCATAAAATAATGAGTCAGTTTTTAAGCCATCTTTGTACTATCATGTGTTAAATGGTTATTTTATAAGTGAGGATTCACTGGCTTGTTTGTATATTGAAAACAATTTCAAAAGCTGTAGAAAACTTAAATAAACTAATATAGACTAATAATTCATTTCATTCTCAACAACTAGCCATTGTAATAATTATTGGTTGTAAATTCCAAATTGGAAAATACCTAGTATTCTTGGGTGGTTGATTTAATAGGTGCTATGGACTGAATTGTGTCCCCAAAATGTATATGTTGAAGTCCTAACCCCTAATGTGATGGTATTTGGAAATAGGGCTTTTGGAGAGGTAATTAGGTTTAGATAAAGTCATGAGGGTGGGGCCCTCATGGTGGGATTAGTGCTCTTACAAGAAGAGACACCAGAGAGTTTGCTTTATTCTCTCCTTTTCTCCTGCTACCCACCATATGAGGATACAAGAAGGCGACCCTCTATAATCCAGGAACAGAGCTCTCACCAGAAACCAGCTGTGCTGACACTTTGATCTTTGACTTCTAGCTTCCAGTATGAGAGAGTTAATGTCTGTTGTGCATTTAAGCCACCAGTCTATAGTATTTTGTTAATAGCAGCCGGAGCTGACTGATACACTGGGTCAGTCCTGTGCAGGAAGAAATCACACAGACCCAGCTGGCATATGTGACGTAAGTTGTCGTTCTTGTTTAAAGTAGGATGGAGAAACACAGAGTGGGAGAAAGAGAAAATGAAGTTCAGAGGAAGAAGAAAGAGCATAGCTTTGAAAATCCTGCCATTTATGTCTATTTTGGGGGTATGGTTTAGAAGTTGCTGTTGTTGAAATTATTGGGCTTTTAGCTCAAAATTTGTCAGAGAACATGGCAAGATCCAGATTTTTAACAGGAAATTTAGGTTAAGATTATTTGTTGTGCATGTGTCCTTTCAAAAACCAGGTCCCACAGTGCACCAAAATACTTAATTTACAATTAGTTGAAACATGATTTTAATGAATATCTTTGTTGTATAAAGTAAAATGTGTTATAATGGATACAAAGTCTCCACACTGACACCATTTCCCTTAATTCTCAAGGAGAATTTCTTAATTCTTAAGACCCGTGCGTTAAGAGGTACAAACTGTGATACCTGAAATTCTGCCTGTAGCCAGGCTTTTTCTCCTGCCAACATTGTCCGTTTCCCATAACCCAAATACTATTTGTTTCCATTATCCCCTTTAAAAATTTGGAGCCCCTCTCTAGGATGCCTTTCTAGGAGTAATGCCTTTTAATTTACTGGGTAAACTGAGGAAAGAGAAGCTCACAGAGTTATCCAGATTGATGAAATTTGCATCATGTTTGTACCAGCCCTAAGCAAAATTTTAGACTCATTTTCTAGCTGAGTCTATTGTTGTAGTAGGTCGTACAACGCCTTCTTAAACTTATTTAGCTTTTTCTTTCCAGTCCTGGATTCTGCCAAATTGTAGTAATGATGGCGGGATTTACCACTTATTTGCTAGATACACTACGCACCTACCTTGTACGATCTCATTTAATCTTCACAACAAATTTAGGATCGTAAGTACTATTGCGACTCTAATCCCAGAGCTCGTGTTCTTTACCACTGTTGTACTGCCTGCCTTGAGAAATAGGCCCTAAAGGTCATTAGAGTCAACGTAATTATTGGGGGGAAAAAGAAAAGCATAAAACACTCCCTCACTCCACTCTAAGGAATGCCAGATCAACTTCCGGCTGCCACATTTTTCTAGTGGAGTCTGGTGGGCGGGTCAGGGATGGTTCCGTTGAGGCCCCGCCTCCTGGCTCCTGAGGAAGCCGCGAGGCCCTGCCCCTGACCCAGGCAGCTCTCTCACTCCCCACAAGCCTTTGCGGCAGTGGCGGCACCACAGAACAAAATGGCTGCAGCGGCCGGCAGCTACGGCGAGACCCTGGCTCATGGAATGGAGGTAACGGCCGCTGGAGTTTCGGATGCTGGTGCTGGGGGTTAAGGGCGAGACAAGGAGATCTGGAGGGAGAGGAAAGCCTCTCCCTCAACTTACCCGTTTTTCTCACTCCACTGGAGCCTGGCTGAGGGGAGAGAGAGAGGATTGAAGGTGTGAATCTCCGGAAGTACTCCTGAGGCCCTAGAGCCCTGCTCGGGATCCCAGCCTCGGCCGTAGCACAGGGGTGACACCCAAGCCATATGGAGGTGAAGCCTATAGACCCCTCTTGGATGCACCTTTTGCCTTGAGGCCAGCTGTGCGTGATCCAGCGATGCTTACAAGGTTTCAGATATTTAACGTACTGAAAAATGTTAGGCTTGAAGTCAGATGGAAAGATTTTTGTTGTTTTCGTTGGCTATTTGATCATCTGTGATCTTATCCTGATTTTGTAGCTCAAGAATTGCAGTCCATCCCACCACTGGTTGGGGGCCATGCTGTGGCAGCAACCCACATACAAGATAGAGGAACATTGGCACAGATATTAGCTCGGGGAAAATCTTCAGCTAAAAGAGGAAGATTAGCAACAGCTCAGGGTGACTTCCTCAGCAAAAAAAAAAAAGTTCCCTTAACATTCTCAAGTCCATTTCTTTTAGCACATACTTTTTCATCTCTGCAATAAAGATGTTGAACTTGACCCGCAAGTGCACAGTCACTTCTAACATTCTGTAATTTTGTTTCTTCCTATTTTTCTTTCAATATTCATTAGCAGGACCTGGAATGACCTCTTTTTAGTTAATTATCACTGCATTGCTATTGCCCGTACTTAAATGCCTCTGAACTAGCCCACTTTATCCATAAAATCTTTTCAACTTAATCAGTGGGAGGGAAAGTAGATTTATTCCATCCTACTCAAATTGGACTTAAAGTCATTATAACAAGCTCCCCCATCTCTGTTTTAGTTGTATGTGTTCGTCTGTTGAGTGTCACACTCAGTGCTGAAAACAGAATACAGAGAGACTTTCCTTGCCCTCTAGAGGAGAGAAATTATTGCAATGTAATATGGTAAGTGTTAAGAGGATATGTAGTAGGTACTATGGAAGCATGGAGGGGCACCCACTCCCCACTTGGAGAAACCTATGGAAGAAACTAGTAAAATAGTGAGTCTTAAGATTGAAAAGGAATTATCTGGGAGAAAAAAGAAAAGAAAGGTATTTCAGGCAAGGGGAACAGCATGTGCCAGTGCACTGGTGAGTGCAAGGAATTCTGCATCACTGGATCGTGAGGAGTAAATGGAGATTGCGTTAGAATGTTAGCCAGTACCTTGATTATAAAGGGTCTCATTAGCCTCTAGGGTTTTGGGCAGTTTTATCCTATGGACAGTGAGAAGCCATTAACATTTTTAAGCAGGAAGATACATAATAAGGTTCAGAACACTTTAGCAGAATTAAAAGCAGATAGAGCAAGTTAGCAGGCTACTTGAGAACTGGGACAATGTGAGTGATCCAAATAAAAAGAGGTAAAGGCTCGATGGTAACAAATAAGAGTCTGTTTGACAATTTTTGAGGCCCTCGATACATAGCCGTGTGGAGATTTTCAGTGTAGATTCTGTGGGGTGATGCCATTATAGAATTAAAGTAGAAAAGAGGTTTCTCTCCATTTGGCAAATTCATGGTGATAACATTACTGGAAGAGTGGAGGGTCATTTGCCTTTCCTTTCTACACAAAGAAATTGGTACTATTTCAGCTAATCCTTTTGAGTTCCTTACAGACTAGGAAAATCAATATCTTTAAAAAAAATTATTAAGTCATGTTTAAATTTTAATCTAGGCTTGTATCTGGGGCCTTTTGGAAACCAACCTAAAGTTTCTAGTTGTTCCTTAAATGAAATCGTTTTATTTATAAAGACTTAAATATTTAAATATAATTTTCTAGATGACATTTACATCCAGATCTTTAGAAAGACAAGGTAATGGCTGGCAGATTTAAAATTATTTTTAATGTTGAACTTGTTTGGTTTTTAAGAACTTTCTCAGGCATTTTAATTATGTTTTGTAATTTAGATCATAGAAATGAATGGCAAGTTAAGAAGAAACAGGCAAGAAATTGTGAATGGATTGAACATATTTTTGGAAGAAAATGGTATGTTTCCTAAAGTTCATTTTATTTCTTTAAAAAGAGCATTTTTGTTTTAAAATTTGCTTTCATTTTATCTAAAGATGTTAAATTACAGCAAGTTAACTTGCAAGACAGTGATGCTCTTCTACCCAAAAATATATTCTAAGAAATTCACTAATAATAATAGCAAAAAATTTTTCCATGTGTCTCTACATATAAATAGCTAAACGTATGTAAGGTCATTATCTATTTTGAAGTTCTTTGTACTTTTTTTTTGGTCTTTTCCCCTTAGCTTCCCTAGTCATATGAAAAAACTTACAGATCAAACATTTTCCCATATACACAGTGATAATTCTTGATGTCCCAGATACAAATGATTTCCCCTCCACACATGCAGTTTCTAATTTATCAAAGATTTTGTAGGAGCAATCAAGTTTTCTACTTAAAACCAAAATAAAATGTGCAGTCCTTCTCTGCCCACAAAGTTGGAAGAAGAGTACTTCATGTTTTCTAGGTTTCTTCAGATGACAGGTTTGAAGATACTCTGAATATACTAGTATATGACTAAGGCCTAAATTAGCACTTCTCAAACTTTAATATGCATATGAGTCTCCTGGGCGTCATGTTAAAATACATTTCTGATTCAGTAGGTCTGGGGTAGGGTCTGACATTCTGCGTTTTTGACAAGTTCCCAGGTAATGCTGATGCTCTTGGTTCAGGAACCACACTTGGGTTAACAAGAGTGCACATAATCCTTTGGCCAAATACTAGGTTTTTGAAGTGGAATACAGGTATATTTTTAATCCAAATATATACTGAAAATAAAATAATCAGAATTATGAGTGTGTTTATGGCTCTCTATTCTTGCTGGGAAGTCAGATTTGGGTTTTGTTATGGGACATCATTCTTTATCTAAGAAGTTGGATTTATATATTCTCAACAATGTTACTGAGGTAGCTGGCTCCAAAATGGCCACCATCAATTCTTATTTTCTTGTACACACAAGCCATTCCCCAATCAAGAGGTGGAGTCTATTCCTCTACTTCCTTGAATCTGGGCTAGTTTATGGTTACTTTGACCATTAGATTATAACAGAAACAATGGCTATATGCCTTCCAAGGTGAAGTCATAGAAGACTTGCAGCTTTCATCCTGGCTCTCTTGAAAGAGTTTCTCTAGGGAAGTCAGTCACATCATAAGAAGTAGATCTACCCTAAGTCTGCCATTCTATAAATACAAGCTAGCCAAGTGAAGAGGCCATATGGAGAAAGAGATGCTTCACTGCTTGGTTCCCAGTTGTTCAGCCATCCTAGCTCAGGTGCCAGTTTGTAAAGAAACAATAAATTTTTGTATGTTGACTTTTTATCCTATAACTTTACTGAATTTGTTTATTAGTTCTAACAGTTTTTTGATGGAGTCTTTAGGGGTTTCTATTTATAATATCATGTCATCTGCAAATAGTAACAGTTTTACTTCTTCCTTTCCAATTTGGATGCATTTTATTTCTTTTTTCTTGCCTAATTTCTCTGGCTAGGACTTCCAGTACTGTATTGAATAAAAGTGACAAGAATGAGCATTGAGTTGAGCAAGAATGAGCAAGGATATTTTCCTCACCTTAGAGGAAAAGCTTTCAGCTTTTCACCATCATATTGATGTTAGCTATGGGCTTGAGGTATATGACCTTTATTATATAATAGTTGAGGTACATTCCCTCTATACCTGCTTTGTTCAGAGTTTTTATCATAAATGGATGTTGAATTTTGTCAAATGTTTTTTCCACATCTATTGAGGTGATGATATGATTTTTATCCTTCATTTTGTTAATGTGCTGTATCACATTGACTTATTTGTGAGTATCAAACCATCCCTTTATCCCTGGAATAAATCGCATTTGATTATAGTGTATGATGCTTTTAATATATTGTGGAATTTGGTTTGCTAATATTTTCTTGAGGATTTTTGCATCTGTGTTCATCAGGAATATTGGCCTATGGTTTTCTTGTGGCATCTTTGTCTAATTTTGGTATCCGGGTAATCCTGGCCTGGTAAATGTGTTTGGAAGAGTTCCCACCTTCTTCTCTATTTGGAAGGATTTGAGGACAATTGGTATTAGTTTAAATGTTTGGTAGAATTCACCAGGAAAGCTGTTTGGATCTGCGCTTTTGTTTTTTGGGGAGGTTTTTGATTACTGATTCAATCTCCTTGCTAGTAATCAATCTGTTCAGATATTCTGTTTCATTATGATTCAGGCTTGATAGATTGTGTGTTTCCAGGAATTTGTCCATTTCTTCTATATCTTCCAATTTGTTGGCTTATAATTGTTCATGGTAGTCTCTATGATACCTTGTATTTCTGTGGTATCAGTTGTAACATCTCCTCTTTCGTTTCTGATTTTGAGTTCTCTCTTTTTCTTTGTGAGTCTCCCTAAAGGTTTGCCAATTTTTTTATCTTCTCAAGAACAAGCTCCTATTTTCATTGATTTTTTCTATTGTCTTTTTAGTCTCTATTTCATTTATTTCTGGTCCAATCTTTGTTATATCCTTCCTTCTACTAACTTTGGTCTTTTTTCTTCTTTTTCTAGTTCCATGAAGTGTAAAGTTAGATTGTTTATTTGAGACTTATTTCCTGAGGTAGGCATTCATCACTATGAACTTCCCTCTTAGAACTGCTTTTGCTGCATCCTGTAGATTTTGGTACATTACAATTTCCATTTTTGTTTGTCTCAAGGTATTTTTTTTATTTCTTTTTTGACTCATTGGTTATTCAGTAGCATGTTGTTTGATCTCCACATATTTGTGAATTTTCCAGTTTTCTTCATGTAATTAATTTCTAATTTCATACCACTGTGGTTGGAAAAGGTGCTTGATATGATTTCAGTCCTCCTAAATTTATTAAGACTTGTTTTGTGGCCTAACATGTGATCTGTCTTGGAAAATGTTCCATGTACACTTGAGAAGAATGTGCATTTTGTTGCTTTTGGGTGGAATGTTCTGTAAATATCTGTTGAGTCCATCTGGTCTAACATGTTGCTTAAGGCCAATGTTTGCTTATTGATTTTCTGTCTGGATGATCTATCCATTGGTGTATGTGGGATATTAAAGTCCACTACTATTATTGTATTTGCCGTCTATTTCTCCCTTTAGGTCTGCTAATATTTGCTTTATATATTTAGGTGCTCCTATGCTGGGTGCATAAATATTTACAAATGTTATATGTCTTGTTGGATTGACCCCTTTATCATTATGTAATGCCCTTCTTTCTCTCTTATTACAGTGTTTGTTTTAAAGTCTGTTTTGTCTGATATAAGTATAGCTACTCCAGCTTTCTTTTGGTTTCCATTTCCATGGAATAACTTTTTTTATCCCTTCACTTTCAGTCTGTGTGTGTCCTCACATCTAAAGTGTGTCTCTTATAGGCAGCATATAAATAGGTCTTGTTTTTTTATCCATTCAGCCACTCTATGTCTTTTCATTAGAGAATTTAGTCCATTTACATTTGAAGTAATTATTGATAAGTATGTACTTATTACCATTTTGTTAATTGTTTTCTGGCTGCTTTTGTAGTTCCTCTCTGTTTGCTGTGTTCCTTTGTGGTTTGATAACTTTCTTTAGAGGTATGCTTATATTCCTTTCTCTTTATCTTTGCTTTATTTATTATAGGTTTTTGCTTTGTGGTTACCATGAGGCTTACATGTAACAACTTAGAACAGTCTATTTTAATTTGATAACAACTTGTTTGATAGCATTCTAAAGGTCAACATTTTTACTCCCCCCACCACATTCTGTTTTTGATGTCACATTTTCTATCATTTTATCTTGTGTATCCCTTAACTAATTATTGTAATTGTAGTTTTTTAATTCTTTCGTCTTTTAACCTTCATACTAGCTTTATTAATAATTAATCCACTACCTTTATTATATATTTACTTTTCCAGCAAGATTTCTCCTTTCATATGTATTCTTGTTATTATACTTTCCCTATAATGAGATTTTTTTAATTTACAGACCACACTTAAAAACCTTCTTAACCAAAAAGTGCCAATTACAATTTAGAAAATTTAGACACAAATGTAAAATGTTATTGAATATTAAATATTAATAATATCTCAGTAGTGAAAATTTGGACTAGGGGTCAGAAACAAAGCAGTAGACTGGCTCATGGATTTCTGTGAAGCCACCAATCTGTCCATTGCAAATATGTACTTCAAGCAACTGAATAGATGACTGAATACATGGACATCACAAGATGGCCAATATAGAAATCAAATAGACATAATTGGAAGCAGGAGATGGAGAAGCTGTATTCTCTCTGCCAAAACAAGACCAGGAGCAGATTGTGGTACTGACCACAAACTGTTAACATCAAATATCAGGAGTAAAGCTGAAAAAAAGAGCACTAAAAGAATCGTATTGCTGGGACCAGCCCATTACTGTAGTGGTTGGGTTCATGCACTCCACTTCGGTGGCCCAGGGTTCACAGGGTCGGGTCCCAGGTGCAGACCTACACACTGCTCATCAAGCCATGATGTGGCAGCATCCCGTAGACAAAATGAAGGAAGACTGGCACAGGTGTTAGCTCAGTGACAATGTTCCTCAAGCAAAACAAGAGCAAGATTGGCAATAGATGTTAGCTCAGGGCCAATCTTCCTCACCAAAAAAAAAAGAAGAAGAGAATTGTAGTGCCAAAATATAATGTGAACAACATTCCTGCTGAATTTAAAGCTCACATAAAAATCAAATTTACATTGTTAAACTTAATTGACTAAGAACTAGAAAAACTATAGACTGGAACCAAAAATATTAGTAAGGAAGAATGCAAAAAGACAATGCTGGAAGTAAAAAGAAAAGAAAAATTGAAATGGATGACAGAAGAAGCACTAAAAATTGTTAAGGACAGGCAAGAAACAAAAGTAAAAGGTGACGAAAGTAGGGTTAGAATCCGGAACGCAATTTTTCAGCAACTATCAGGTAGAGAAAAAGAGAACCACTTAATGGCCAATGCAAAGAGATAGAGGAAAACCACAAAAAAGGAAGAACAAGAGGTCCCTTCCAGAAGATTCAGGAAATCAAAGGGAAATTTAAACTAGGTTAGGAATGCTAAACTACCAACAGCAAAGTACACTATCTGATCAGGAGAAAATAAAGGGAAAGTGGAAACAGTATACTGAAGATCTAGACAAAGGAGACAAAACAGTGACAGATTCTTTTGAGGAAGATTCCTATGAGGAAGAACCCATAATTTTATTTTTTTTCACATCTATCTAGAATACTTTATTTATTTTTCTTTTTAAAAAATTTTTATTTTTTTATTGAGGTAACATTGGTTTATAGCATTATATAAATTTCAGGTGTGCATCATTATATTTAGATTTCTGTGTAGACTACAACATACTCACCACTCAAAGACTAACTATCACCCATTACCGTACACATGTGCTCTGTGACTCCTTTTCCCCTCTCCTCTCCCCCTTTCCCCTCTGGCAACCACTAATCTAATTTCTGTATCTATCTTTTTGTTTATTGTTGTTGTGTTTATCTTCTACTTATGAGTGAAATCATGTGGTATTTATAAGTTTAGAAAGTGAAGTGAAGCTACAGAGACTGAATCTGTCAAAATCCTAACAAGAATATGCCAACAAATGTGGAAAACAAAACAAGTGCTTAATATATATCCCAATCCCCAAGAAAGGAGACGCCTGGGGAAAAATCTATATTTTTTTATCTTTCTTTGTGGACTTTGTAGGTTCCTTATACTTATTGCTGTCCCTGTACTTTCTCCTGCATTCCACATGGGCCTAAATATTTCCAGATAACCTCTTTTGTTCTCTTTCCCAGCCACCAATCCTTTTCCCTTAATTTAGTTGATACTGGGTAAGTGTTAAAGGAAAAGGAATTAGATTGAAAGGGATTTATATCAATGTGAATGATATAAAGATGGATTCTGTCATAAAGGAGGGAAACTATAAGGTTATAAGGTGAACGACTGGAATATTTGGATTTTAAAAGGAATCAGTTGCCCTGAATTAATCTTTGATTGAATTTCAGGCAGTTTAGGGATATACGTTTTTGGGGAAAACTGCCTACTCTCATATCCGTGTTAAGAGTGGTCCTAGTATTACATTTTTCTTTTCCCCAAAGGAGGAAAAAACAGAAAGTATAAGTGAAGGATGGTAGTTCAAAAGAAGCACATGATATGTCAATGAAATATACAAATTTCTTTTACATTTATAACTTTTATCCAAACATAAGGCATACATGTTCTATATTTAAGAATCAATAATACAGTATAAGGTAAGGCTGTGGGCCTTGGAGTTAGACAGCTTCAGGATTAAATTCCAGCTCTATCCATTACTAGCTGTGTTACTATAGATTATTTTACTTTTGTGTGCTTCCTCAATGTTTAGGGGGGTGATATTTTACTTTGCACAATTTTGTAAAGACTAAGTGAGAGGAAATATAAAGCAACTAGTAGAATGCCTAGAACCTGGTAGATACTCAGCGAATGTTAGTTCACATCCCTTATCACTTTTCACATATTTCTTAAGGGAATTTTACAGTTAAAAAACAAAGCATTTTTAAAATGCTTAGTCTGTTACTGTGCACCTAAGTATAACAAATTTTTATCATTTTTGGTAAGTTACTCATCTTGACAGTATGTTAGAATCAGATACCATCTTAATGATTAGATACTGACAATAATTTGATACTATGAATTTACAGTTAACTTTCTATTAAACTGATGAAAATCCGTAATGTAGTTAAAAATAATTTATATTTTCTTTGAAGTTTGCTTTAGAATATGGATATTTTTGGTCTGATTGTTGACAGTTCTTTAAGGAAAGTAATGAGAATATTTTGAAGGTCCAACTGAAGCAACTCTGGAAATTTATTGAATTTCTCTATCCTTTTCTTCTCACATTCTTCTCTTACAACTCCATTTTAGAGATAGATTGCATTAACTCTCAGTGACATAAAGTATCTTTCTAAGGCAGATCTGAAACCACTGTCACTGTAGGTAATACCTAGTTGGGGTGAGTAAGTTTTATATAGTTCCTGGGGCAAATAAGCAATTAATGAAAGCTCTCATTCTGATTTCTCCTTGTTTTGAATAAATAGATCATCCTTATTTCAACATTTTAAGTGGATGACACTGTTGAAGAATTTGAAAGTTATACATATCCCAGGGATTCTGGCAAATCCTCTTTAGAACTCAGAATCAAATGAAATAGAAAAGTGAGAACAGGGACTGAAACTCTTCTCTGGGTCAGGGTAATAATAAAAGAGCTAACATTCTTTGAAAACTTACTGTTTACTAGATGCTGTTCTAAGCCTTTTATGTATATATTAGCTCATTTAGAGAATTAGGCATTGCCTGAATTCTAAGTACAGCTTATAGGTGACTTGAAATGAAAATGGGGATTGCTAAAAACAAGGCATTCCCAGAAACATATTTTCCCAGCTACTTCCATCTTCTCTGTCACGTACACATTATGTATACTTCGTTTTGTATGAAGGTTCCTTTCCCATCTTGCTTTCCTGTGTGCCCACATGCTTCTCTACTCACATCTTCTTTCACTCTTCTATATGTGCTTTCAGTACACTTCGATCTGTATACGTATAATCACTATTTCACAATCCACTCAGTTTCCCAAGTCAGGAATATGGGAGCCACTTTAACATCTCCCTGATTATCTTTTCAGTTCTACTTCCTAAAAGCTCTTGAGTCTCTTTCCTCTGTTCAGTCTCTAAGGCCACTGCTCTAGTTCAAGCTCTAATCACTTTTGGCTTCGTTTTAAAAGACCTCTAGTCCCTTCCTCTAGTCCTACCCACTTTTTATCTGTATTTCATGTTACCACTAAAAAATCTTTCTCAAATACAAATCTAATCAAAGTGCTCTCTTGCTTATAATAATTATTACAAGTCAAATTTCTTAGCATGTTATATCAAGCACTTCATAGTCTGGCCCCAATGTGCCTTTTTAGCCTCATTTCCTATCATTTTTTCTCTTCTGCCCTGAACTTTGACATGCTAAATTGCTTCAAGTTCTCTGAAGTAACCCTTGTTTTTCCTGCTTTTCTATACATTCCTCTCTTTAGAATGTGTCTCTAACTTCCTGCGACCTAATCCCTCCTGCTCTACCCCACATCAGTCCAGGGCCACCCATCAAACTTTTACTTATCCTGAAAGACTCAGAATTACTGTGAGTTCTTGAGAATTGATTCTTGATCTCCCTGAGCAAATTGAGCATTGTCTCCTGAATGTGTTTCCCTAGCATCTTGGGCATATTTTACCATTTGTGCCACCTCATTTATTTTCACATTATACCCTTCATTGTACATATTTTTTATACACTTTTATGCATTTATTTATACACTTCATTATACATACATAGTTCCTCTCTCTGAATACATATCTTCCATCTTTTTTACATGACCATACTTTTTTCTCCTGTATAAAAAATATAGATTTCTAAATATGTCAATATTATTTATTACATATTTAATATTATAATGTATAAGATATAAATTAACTCTATGTGTCTGTCTTCTCTACTAGATTTGACACCTTGAAGGGCAAGGCCATCTTTTGTTTTTATCTTTATATCTCTTGCAACATCCTGGTATACGGGAGTCACTAAATGAAATTTTACTTAGTCGTTTGACAGATACTTGTTGAGGGCTTTTATATACCAGGAGCATTCTAGATGCTGATGAAATAGCAGAGAGCAAAGCACACAAAGTCCTGACCTTCATAGACCTTATATTCTATGCTTAATGGTTGTATTAATTAATTAATGTAAACTTCCTAAACCCACTTCTTCAAATACAGAAAAAGTCCATTTATGAAGCAGAGTTTGTTCTTACTGTGAGGTCATTTACTTATGTCACTCTAAATATTAATCTGAATTATTATATTCTAGATGTTAATCTGAATTAATGCTATTATATTCCATTTTTTTATAGTGTAAGAACATCTCAAAAAGTGTCCCTCAGGAGTATCTCATCAGTGACAAATGAAGAGGTTATGATTAAGTTAACTAAGAAATTTGTCAACTTGTAGGAACTAGATTATAAAATAATAAAATTTTTATTAATTCACTATAAAATAGTTTAAGAATTTAAGCTACTGTCCTGACATTTTTCTTAGAATCCCAAATACTTTCCTTATTTTCATATGTGTTTGTGTATTTCTAAATATTATGTGTCACAAAATGAGAACAGCCTTAAGCAGTATATATAGTTAAGAGAGGGATTATTTACTTCTGCTGGGTGGCACTTTATGGAAACTGCTAGAATTTCTCTTGAACTTCATATTTATGTATGAATTATTTCAAATATACAGAAAATATTTCTTTGTGCTCACCACCTAGGTTTGATTAAGCTAGCCATATTTATTTAGATCAGAGGATCTAAATTATGGTCCATGGCCCAGCAGTATTAGCATCACCTGGGAGCCTATTAGAAATGCAGAATCTCAGCACCTTCCCCACCCACAGTCCTGTTAAATCAGAATCTGCATTTTGACAGAATACTCAAGTTATTTGCAACTTTGCTGTAAATCTTTTTTAAAAGGAAGCTATATATCGAGCTAAATCTCCCCCTCTCCCTTCCTGTTCATCTCCCTCCCTCCCAACATGTAATGGCTACCTAAAGTTGGTATGTACCCTTCCTGTCCATATTTTTATCACGTAGGTTTGTATCCTTAATTACGTACACACTGTTTTTAAACTTTATATAAATATGTAAATACAACTATAGCTATTTTCACTGTGTTTTTGACATTTATCCATGTTTTGGTATCTTAGTCAAGAAATTCTTACTTGCCCCAGTGTTACCAAGATTTTTTGTCACATTTTCTTTTAACGGTCTTACCACCTTGCTTTTCATATTTGTCAGAGGCACCAGACCATTAAGATGATTTTATTCAGGCTATTACAATAGGGACGACATTCCTTAGTGAGGAACATCTCAAAGTGATAGAAGGGGACTTGAGGTTTTATAAAGGCAGGTAAACAAGGAAGTCGTACTCATTGAGGAAGGCTGGAGGTGGGTCATATCTATGGGAGAGCAGGGTAGCCTTTTGCAGTTAGTCAGTTCTGGAAACACGACAAGCTGGAGGGATTATTAAATTATCACTCCTTTCAGGTGACACAGGGCTCAGGTAAAGTTGGACGTTGTCACACTTAAGAATTGAATTAATCTAGAATTTATTTTGTGTATATTAAGATATTTTTCTTCTTACCATATGGATCATCAGTTTTCAGTTATCCTAATGATATTTATTGTTATAGAGGTCGATCGTTCCTCCACTGATTTCTGAATTTCCTCTTCTATTTCATTGGTCTGTTTGTCTACCTCAGAGTCAATACATAGTTTTTAATTATTATAGCTTTATAAAATAAATCTGTTCTAAATGTTCTTGAAAACAATATCCAGTCCTTGGGTGCAGTTACACACACACACACACACACCCCTTCATTAAATCAAGTTTGTTAATTGTGTTGTTAGCAACACAAATATGCATGATTTTTTTGTTTCTTTGTTCTGTTAGTTATTGAGTATTGAAGGAGGATGTTAAAATCTTGCACTGTGACCGTGAATGTTTTTCCTTCTGGTTCTGTCAGTTTTTGCTGTATGTATTTTGAGGCTATGCTATTAGATGCACACAAGTTTAGAATTATTTTGCTGATTAATGTCTTATGTAATAACTATTCATAGCTAGAAACAAATTTTGCCTTTAAATCTATTTCATTTGATATTAGTATAGCTGTAACAACTCTTTTTGTTAATATTTGTGGGAGTTTTCCATCTTTTTTCTTCCAACCATTTCTGTGTCCTTATATTTTAGATGTGCAGCTGGATTTTTGTTATTGTTAGGTCTGATAATCTTTTCGTTTATTACTTGTAGTAATTATGGATATATTTAGCTTATGTGGAATTATATTATTTTTGCCATCTTATTGTTGTACTTTCTGTTTGTCCATTTTTTTGGTTTCTGTCTCTCTCTCACTCTAACTTCTGTGGATTGATTAAAGTTTTTTATTTCTTTTTCTTCTTCCAATGGGAGGTTTCTGTTTGTTTTTGTCCTGTACTAATTTGAAAGTTATGCTCTGTTTCTATTTTGGTTTTTCCCCCTAAAGTACCTAGGAAGCATCGGACATGTAGATATCTAGTAAGCCATATGTATCTATGGCTTGTAACAGAGGATAGAGCTGAAATTGGAGACTTGACATAATAGTTGTATAAATGAAGCCTTGGGTGTAGATGAGTTATTCAAAGAGCACATTGAGAGGGAGAAAATCTAAAATTAAATTTATTTAGAAAATAAGAATGGAATCCTAGCCAACACATATATTTTAAGGGATAGTATGCACCCATAAAGATTGTTGAGAAGAGGCAGCCAAAGAGATGTTGCAGAGGCAGGGGAGATCAAGACACGGTGGTCTCGGAAGCCAAGGGAAATGATAAGTTCAGGAAGAAGGGAAAAGTCAGTATTAAAGCTTAAGAGAGATAAAGTAAGACAAGAATTGCAAAATATCCTTTAATTTTAGCAGTTTAGAGATCATTGGTGACCTTAGCAGGAGCACTTTCAGTAAAGCAGAAAGAACAGATATCTTATTATAGCGAGTTGGCAAGTTTAGGAGAAACGAGAGAAGAATGTACACATGAAGCATAATATAATAAGGATAGAGTGTGTTAGCTAAAGGGATGTGAACCCAAGTGAGAATTTTTGTTTTAAACATGAAAAAAATCTTTATATGTTAGGAAAGAGGCATAGAGAAGAATGGGTGAAGGAGAACAAGAGAGAGAATCATTAATAGAATGAGAGAGCTGGGAGCCAACGGGATAGGAGGAGATAAAGATACAGGCTGAAGCAGGGAATGGAGTATTGAGGACCACTTTCTATCCAAGGTCAGGTACATACATTAACTTTGTTTAATTGCAGAGTGATGTACATCATATAGGGCCTTTACTTTGGGGAAACATTTTAACTGCAGGTAGAGGAAGAACAGATTTCAGCTTCTTTTCTTCATTTTCTTCCTGGCTGTCTAGCTTCTTTAGAGTACTTTCAACTATCCCTCACTGTGGGGAATGGAGACTTCCTTTTAGATCTCAATCATGTAAGATTCCAAGAAATTTGGATATGCTTCTCAATTAGACCCTGTTTCAGTGTACCCAGATGCCCATGAACATGAAATCTACAGTGGCTCTAGATGATCCCATTGATTTTCTTTATTTTTTGATAAGGAATTGGGGCTTACCATATATAAAACCCTGCTTCTGGAAGTTTAGGGGTCAGGCTGAGCTGCCGCTGTTTTATCATCACATATATTTCATATTGGGATGATCTGGGTTTTTCTTGGAGACTTTTTTTTTTTTTTGAGGTAGATTAGCCCTGAGCTAACATCTGCTGCCAATCCTCCTCTTTTTGCTGAGGAAGACTGGCCCTGAGCTAACATCCGTGCCCATCTTCCTCTACTTTATACGTGGGACACCTACCACAGCATGGCGTGTCAAGCAGTGCCATGTCCGCACCTGGGACCCAAACTGGCAAACCCTGGGCCACCAAAGCTAAACGTGCGCACTTAACCACTGTGCCACCAGGCCGGCCCCCCTTGGAGACTTTTTAATTCAAAGGAGGTAAAGGATTCTATAACATCTACATCATATCCTCAGTGTCAATTCTGCATATTTGTTCTACCTTTTCCAATTTGAAATTTTTATATAGCAAGAAAAAGGAAGCAAAATAGAAGCTCACCTGTGTTATTTTGTGTCTGTCAACCTCCTGAGAGTTACATATCATTTGAAACAAATACACCTTTTTTGTTCATCATCTTGCTCTAAGCATATCTAAAAAGTTTCTTGCATTGCCTCAAGTATCTTTCATAAGGCAGTTCTCATTCTGGGCTAACTTCGGTGACTCAATTTCTATGGATTCGTAATATGATTGCTGTAAATCTAAGCAATTTACAAAGTACTTTCATATGTATTGGCTGAATTATTCTGTTTTGTGTTCACTTTTATGTGATCTTCTTTCCTTCATATAGATTCTTGGAAAATATTAACTCATGTTTCCTAAGTTGACACATTGTTATTTTCATTGAGATCATTGGTGACTATGTTGTCAGAAATGGGATAATAAATGATTTTTCGGCCTTCACACTTTTTTGATCCATAATGTCTTCGATGATCTTTGTGGCTTCAAACCTATTTCTGTAATAATTTTGAAATCTTTTTTCTACAGTAGAAATTGTATGTGTTTGTTTGGCTGTTGCCTTTTCTCATCCCTGTTATCTGTGGGTCTGCTGTTTCTATTTTTTCTTCATATGTTACACCTGAGCTATTACCTTCTTTCTCTTCCCTCCTTTATAACCTGTTAACCTAAAAGCATTATCTGTATTTTCTTCTCTACTTTTTACCTCCTGTTTAGTTTTTTAGATTAATTTATGAATTGTGTGAGTGTTGCTATTTATTTTAGAAAAGGTAGAAAATTCAAAACAACAAAAAGGAAAAAAGTTATCTAAATTCCCACCCAGACCCAATTTCTATCCTTTTAGATTATTTTTCTGTGCATGTACAGTGTTAATGAAATTAGGGTGGTATTAATCATGCTGGTCTGTATCTTGCTTTTCTTACTTATCAATAATTATGAACACATTTCACGTCAGTAAATATAGATTTGAATCACCATTTTAATTGTAGCATAGTATATCATTATATAGATTTGCTAGAACTTATTTAAACAGTATTAAATTGTTGCAGTTTAGTTTGCTTCCAGTTATTTCTCCCATTATAAACAATGCAGCCTGCAAACATATTACAAAAGCTTATGGCTGTTTGTTGATAAATTCATAAGATGTGAAACTTCTGGATTTGACTTTTTAAAATATGTTTTACACATCACCACATTTACCCCCAAAAAAGATGGTAGTAGTTGACTCTCATATCAGCAATAATTGTCCGGGGGATTTTTACCACACCTTTGTCAACACCTGCCATCTCTGCTCATCAGGCAAGTAAAATACCTCACTATTATTTTAATATATATTTCATTGATTACTGGTAAATATGAAAATATTTCATATGTTAACTGGTCTTTCTGTTCTTCTCTTGTGAATGCTCTGGTTGGTTCTTTACCAATTTTTTTCTATTTAGAGTGTCAGTTTTATTATTTGTAAGAACTCCTACATTGGAGAGAGTAAAACTGTTCTAGATATTGAAAAAAATATTACCAGTTTATTATGTGTATTTAATGTAGTGGTGTTGTAATTTGCCACTTAGATATTTTTGGGTTTTATGTAACCAAATAAAGCTTTCTTTTATGGTTTTTGTTATTGGTATTCTGAAACAAAATAATCATCATTCAAAATTATATAAATGTGTATGTTTTTTCTGGTACTTTTAAAATTTTAACGAAAAATCTTTTATACAAAGTTCATTTGTGTAAGAAGTGACATGAGTATCTACTCTTTTTATCTAAAATGTTAGCCAGTTGTCTCTTGAACTTAATAAATAATTCATGTTTACCTGAAGTGCTGCATTTATCATATGCTAAATTATTATATACACTCAAGTATATTAGCTCTGTGCCCTTGACTAGTTACTTAAGCTCTGCACTTGTCTTTTCTCATCTGTAAAATGGAGATAATTAACTTATAAATTTATTGCAAGCACTATATATAGTCACTAAATAAAATGTAAATATGAATAAAATATTTATTTAACATAATGACTGACCCATAGTATATGCCCAATAAATGAGTTATTATTGTTATTTATTTTTTTAACAACATTGATGAGTCTATTTTGTTGTCAGAACCATACTTTTTATAATTATTGCTATGTAATAAATTTGAGTATCTGGTAGGGCAAATTTTCTATCTTTATGATTCTTTGAAGCCTAGAAGATTGTATTCAACTTTCCCCATTAAAATTTCATCTATCTGTATTGTTTATTCTCTACAAGTTATAGAAATGTATCTGAGACTCCAAATATTGTTCTTAATTGTCTTATCTGTTGTTTTTTTCCTGAGAATTATTACTAGGTATATTGTCTTTAGTTATCTTTTGTTTCCAATACACTAGTTTCTTAAACATATCAAATATTTACTCATACGTTTTCAGAGGCTTAATATGAGAATTAGGAAGTTTGGTGTAATTACAAATGAAGAATTCAGAAAATCACCAGGAAATTCTTGGTAATTCCTGCTTTTCTAATTTAGAATCTTTTTTTAAAAGGCAAAGTCTGAAATATTTTCTACGTTAGTTGTATAATTAGAAATTTCTCATAGAGCTTTTCTTTTTTATTTTTTCCTTAAAGCTTTGGATTCAATATGTCAACTGGTATGTACTGTCACTATTAAACATATTGCATGAGTGCTTGTAGATAATGCTGTTCAAGTAAACATGTATAGGACATAAACATTGTCTATAAGTAGTAGGTCTCAGAATTATCCTTTTGTTGCTGGCCATGAAAAACCCTTACTTCACTGTTCAACTTTTGCTATCTTTTTTTTTGCGACTCAAAATTTTTCCTTGAATTTAGCCAATACGGAAGACTAGTTAGTAATAGGAAGTTTATCAATTTTACTGCACAACTTGGCAACATATATTTTCTTCCCTTTTCATTGTTCATGTGCGTTAAATATGATTCTTTGTTAATGATCTTTTAAGGAGATGATGAGATAAACTAAAGAGGAAGAAACTGACTAACAGTTGGGAGATGAGGAAGGAAGGGTTAAAGGACAGATATTAGAAGATATTTTAAAATAAGCTTTTGAAGGATCTTAAGTTTAAGAAAAATCGGAAGTGTAAATATAGAGGAAACATTTATAAATGGAAGATGAGAGAGTAAAAGTTGAGCAAGATAACTATATACCTTACATAACTATACATTCTACTAAACAATTTTCTTGAAAGATATAAAAACTTTAAATACTGAGTATGTTATTAGATTTAACTTTAATTATGGTAGGAAATTATAGGTTGATAAAATTATTCTAAAGTACTATGAACAGTATGGAAGGTAATATGATTACATATATTTAACTTATGTTAAATACATTCATAAATTAAATTCCTAACTGTTATGCTTAGATAGCTGAATTATTGTTAAAATACTGCACAATAATTTATATTCATAATGTTAAATTCTTAGAACAAGGCAAAATCTTGAATTTTTTTTTAAGATTTTATTTTTTCTTCTTCTCCCCAAAGCCCCCCAGTACATAGTTGTATATTTTTAGTTGTGAGTCCTTCTAGTTGTGGCATATGGGACACTGCCTCAGCATGGCTTGATGAGCAGTGCTAGGTCCATGCCCAGGATCTGAACCCGCAAAACCCTGGGCTGCCGAAGCAGAGCACATGAACTTAACCTCTCAGCCACTGGGCTGGCCCTTGAAGAGATATTTTAGTCATTTAAGGAAGATTATTATCTTTTCTTTGTAGTTTGTGTTAAGTATATCTTATTCATTATATTTTAGTTCTTTGAGAATCAGTAATAAGCATCATCACTGTTAGAGTCAGTAAATATTTGCATGCTTTTTATATGTAAACATTAAGTCAATTCAGATGGTTGGAGCATTCTGTATTGGAAAAGGGGAAGATACATTGCCTGTAAAGATAACACTTCAGATGATAAGGTAGCAAGACTGATTATGTATGTAACTTGTAGAAAGTTAACTTAGCATTATATAGTCATTCTTTGTATGTAAAATTTTTATTTACAAGTATTGTGAGAGTGATATTTAAATGATTATTCAAACTTTGCTTTCTTTGATTTATGTACAGTATTTTAATAATACTTCTGTGGCTTAAAATAAGCTTAACTATACTTTTTATTGAATGATGATTAGTGTGCACATTAGGAAATACAATGAGCAAATCAATAATTCTGTTGCTTTACATTTATATAGTGTTTGATGCCTTACAAATTGCCATCATACACATTTTTGTGTAATCCTTACAGAAGTACTGGAGGTCATTACTCTGTTTTGCAGATGAAGCACAGTATGTTTAAGTGACTAACCCAAGGTTTGTCCCTAGCAAATCTGTTTACTCTTAGTTTACTTCTCTTCTCACCGTGCTAGCATTCTACAGAATTGCTTACAGAATTATAATTCCATTTATACTTTGCTATAAAGACAACTATTTGTTTCTTTTAGTCATCTCTGAATAAATTAAAGTTGTTAGCACAGCATGGGAAAAGATTACCTAACTGGATTCCTTAATGTGAAATGTAAAAACAGTTTCCTAGGGAGTCATCTTGGCCATGTTGAGGACAGACCTGTTTTTTAAAGTGACTTTTGGGAAAAGATATTTGAAAAGAAGGAATGGTTTTCTAAATCTTTGTGCAGTATGACACTAGTGGACTTCAGTCTTTAATCCTCACATTTATCCAGCCTACCTTGAGAGAAAATATGGCGCAGAAGAGATGATTTTGTGTATTACAAAAAACAGTGAATCTAGAGAGAGACGGCTTGTGTTCAAACTATGACTCTGGTACTTACTAGTTCAGTGACCTTAGGAAAATCATTTATCCCCTTTGAACCCTGATTTCTTACTCAAAAGATGGGCAAAAGATACTGTTATCATCTGACAAGATTATTCAGATGAAACAAGATCATATATGTCAAAGCACTATATAGGTATTTTCATTTATTGCTACTAAAAGAATATATATATGTATGTATGTATGTATGTATCTCTGTCACTTTGTATCCAAAAGACAAGGATGGGGTTAAATAGGCCTCTTTGATTCTAAAACTCTATCACCAATAAGTAAGATTTACAAATAAATACTTAAATTTGGAAGTGAAATTTTCACCTGAAAGAAAACTTGACAAAGTCTTTGATAAGAGTCAGATACATTCTGTAATATGATTATTTCGTAACTTATTCTCAAAATCTGCGTTTTTAGTCTTTTGAAACTAAGGACAGCTGCAGTTGTATTTTTTAAGAAGTCAGTGCTTTGCTTGCAATACACAGTGACCTAGATTTCCATTTGTCTGATGCTACTTAGAGAAATATTTTGAACTTTTTTATTATTTTATTTTAAAGGTGTAAAAACTAGGAAGTTTACCTCAGTCGGGCCTACTGAATAAAGGATACAGCTAGAAGTATGTAGTTGGGACACGATTGTTATTCACAATTTCCCTACCTGCTATACACATCAAAATCTGAACCTCATTTTATGGGAAAAATCTGTAGCAGATAAGGTAGCTTTAGATTCCTCTAGTGAAAGGAAATTTTTTCTTTTGTCTTCAAGGTCTACAGTCTATACACTTACCTTGAATCCTTGGCCACTGATTGAAATTTTAGGTGTTTATTATGTTAAAAAGTGCTTCCTCTCCCAATTGATAGTCACTTGATAATTATCTGTTAAATGAGTCAGTACTGCTTATGAATTTCCAAGCTCTCATCAGCAGTGGGAAACTGCTTTAATTACTTTCATTCAGCATCCGCTTGAGCAAAACGGGGCTTGAGAATTCCTCTCTAGCATTTATTCAGCTTCAGGAAGAGAGTTTTTTACAGCAAAATTTAAAAATTTCTTTCCACTATTAGAGAAAACTTTAGGCAGGCAGATGCCCCAAGGAAGGAAGGTAGCAATTTGGTTTGCCTTTTACGTTAATTTCAGAGTGATATATTTTACTCCGTTTTGAATTGGATTGCAGACAAAAGTGAGTGGGGTGAAAGAGTGAATAAAATTTTTCACTCGTTTTGAATCAGGTCTTCATGGTCAGACTTCGCGTTTTACTTGAAATTTGAATTCTTAGACCCTCACGTTTTCATATTTGTTTAAACATATTAAGCATTTAATATGTTAGAAACTGTGCTCACTTGAGTGCAACTCATGCTTATGATCTTTAGAGTCATTCTTCGAGGATGGTATTATCTTTATATTAAAGATGAGGAAATAGATATTAAGAGAGAAATTAGTTCAAGAAACAGCTGGTTAGAGTTATAGCAGGTATTTGACCCTATTATCTTTCAAATGTGTATATTCCTTAATTTTTGCAAATATAAAATAATTATTATAAGATTAATTCCAGTTCACTGTAGAAAATTTGAAGAGTGCACAATACAAAAAAAATTACCCATGATCTCACCACCTGGACATAACTTTTTTTTTTTGGTGAGGAAGATTAGCCCTGAGCTAACATCTGTGCCAGTCCTCCTCTATTTTGTATATAGGATGCCTCCAAAGCATGATTGATGAGTAGAGTAGATCTCACTCACCATCCAAACCCATGAACCCCAGCCACCAAAACGGAGCGCGCGGAGCTTTAACCACTCAGCCATGGGGCCAGCCCCTAGACATAATATCTTTATATATTTCCTTCCAGTGTTTTTGATACATATTTCACATAGTTGGGAACATTTGGTATACACAGTCTTATTCTGCTTTTTGTGTTTTTTGTTATATAAGCATTATCTTGTGTTTTAAAAATAATTTTGTGTTACTTTTTAGCTGCATAATATTCCAGCATACAGCTTTATGACTGTTTAAACATTCTTTTATTTTTTAACATTTAGGTTGTTACAGTTTTGTCAAGTTTTTGATTTAGTGTGTCTGTATATCATTTAACACTTAAATAAATTTACAAGCATACAAGAAACCAAGAAAAATATTTGTTGGATACATAATTTCTATCTTTTATGAGAATTTTCAGTTATATGAAAAATTTTAATTTCTCATATAAGCATGATACTGAACTGTACACATCTTTTAATCCCAATTATGTGGATTATACAAACACTAAAATGTACAGGAAAATACTAAAGGGAATTACACTGAGTCTTAATAGCTGCCATCATCCCTCACCTGGATTGTTACAACAGCCTCTTAACGGACTTCTTAATTCCACTTTTACTTCCTTATAATCTATTCTCTACATAGCAGCCAGAGCAATCTTTAACTCCAAAAATCATTTTAAGTCTTTTCTCTGCACAGAATTTCCACTGGCTTTGTCAGAGTAAAATCCGGAGTCCTTACTGTGACCTACAAAGTCTTAGATTATGTGCTTCCCATCCCCCAACTTTCATTTTGTCTCTGATTTTAATACTCTATCTCTGACTCCATTTTTCATTCCTCCAGCCGCACTGGCCCCTTAGATGGTCCTTAAAAGTGTCATGCATGCTCTTTTCTTAGGGTCTTTCTGGTTGCTTTTCCTTTTAGGACGCTCTTTCTCCAGGTATCTGCAGTGTTTGTTGCCTTGCTTCCTTGAAGTTTCTGCTTGCATTGTCATCAGAAAGGGTTTCCCTAGTCACTCTCTAAAAAATAGCATCCCTCCCTTTCCATAATTCTGTCCTACTTATCCTATTTACCACTGACTTTCTGGTCTGTGTTTAATGGTTGGTTTGTCTCTCCTCACTAGAATCTAAACTTATGAAAGTAAGAGTTTATTTTAGTCGTTGCTGAATCCCAGACACTAAAACAGAGCAGGGCATGTAATCGGCATTCAGTAGTTATTTGTTGACTATATGAATGTTTTTTCTGTAGTGGAATTTTAGGTAGTTTTAATTTTCTCCTGTATACTTCCGTATACTTTTTTTTTCCTATATTGAGAAATTATTATTTGTATAATCTAACAACTTTGACAAGTAACAGTTTCATTTAGAAGAGCCCTTTTCTATTCCAATATCAAATATAAGTATATTTTCTATGCAGTTTTGTTCTTTGGAGTTTTTACATCTGTCCTTCATTCATCCCCCAAATGTGCCCAATTGTCTGACTCGCTTCTCAATACCTTCACGCGCATCATGTAGTCTATCATTCTTATTTTCTTGGAATCACCTCACTGGAGGCTTCTGACCTGCTCTACTCTGACTTGGTTGTTCTCTATGCCTCATACACAGCCATTCTTCAGGGATCTACCATCACTTGGGGATTCATTTCACATCTCTCTTGAGTTTAATCCTGCTTACTGGGTCCCATGTCTTGCTCTTTCTTGTTTTACTACCTTATTTTAGTGAAGCACATCTTTCAGTAGCTTCCTGAGAAATGGAGCATGAGAACTAAGTTTTTTGACACCTTGCATACCTGAAATCACTTACATTTGGACTGCTTATACTCAGCAGTATATAAAATTTCTGGTCTGGAAAAAAATTTCTCACAGAACTTTAAAGGCAGTACTCTTTCTGTCTTAGCTTCTAGTAGTGCTATCTGAAGCCACTTTAAGTCTTGATCATTTTTGTATGTGGCTTGTCTATTCTCTTCGGAAACTTGTAGGAGCTTTTCTTTATCCTAAACATTCTGGAATTTCATAATAATGGGTCTTGGTGAATATTTGATTTTGTCATTGTGGTGAACAGTCCATGAGCCTTCTCAGTTTTAGATTCATGTTCTTTAGTTCTGAGATATTTTCTTGAGTTATTTTTTAATTGGTTTCTTCCTCTGTGTTTTCTCTGATTTGTTTTATGAATCTCCTTTTGGATGGATATATATAAACACACACACATACGTATTTATGAATGATAATTTTCTATCTCTTGCCTTTGCCTTTTCTAGGTTTCCTGAACTTTATTTTCCAACTTTTTTTCTGTAATGTCTGCTAATCTATTGTTAATATCAAGTGCTCATATTCTATTCATGGTTGCAGTATATTCTCTTTTCTCACTGGGGATGTTAATGTATTTTTTCAAATAATTTATTATGAACATTTTTAAACATATAGAAAAGCTGAAAGAATAGTATTATAATTACCCATATATTCATCCTCTAGATATGTCATTAACATTTGCCATATTTATCCACACGTTTGTATTTTTTTCTGAACTGTTTGAAAGATGTAATCATCATGACACTTGATCTCTAAATACTTCAGGATGTGTCTCTTAAAAGAATGCATTTCCTAAAAATAAGAACATTCTTTTTCAAAAATAAGACTAGTGTCACATGTGAGAAAGTTAATAGTAACCCCTTAAATCATCTAGTATCCATCCATATTCAAATTTTCCCAATCCAAAAATGTCTTCTAGAGCTGTTTTTTAAAAATCAGAATCCAATCAGATTCGCGCACTGCATTTGACTATTGTGTGGCATTAGTTCCATTTCATATTGAACAGTTCTCTCATTTTAATTACCTTTTAAAGAGACCAAGAAAGTTGTCGTGAGGAAGGAATTGTATTCTGGATTTGTCTGATTGTCTTCTCTTAGTTTTCTTTTACCTGTTCTATGTTCTGTATTTCTAAATTCTAGCAATTTGATTAGATTCTGATTAAACCTTTTTGGCAAGAATACTTCATAGGTGATCCTGGGTATTTCATCTTACATAGTAATGGAAGGACATAGTATCAGGTTGTTCCACTCTCTGTGATGCTAAGTTGATCATTTGGTTAAGGTGGTGACTGCTTGATCTCTCCTTTGTAAAGATAAGCTGTCCCTTTGCAGCTAACAAGTAATCTGTGGGAAGACACTTTGGCATTGTGCAAAATATTCTAAATCAGTTATTACATTGGGGGCCTACAGAATGGTAATTTTCTAATTCTGTTGTTCTAGGGTAAAAAAGCCATGTTGAATGGCCAATTCTTGAATGTTCACCAATTTTCACTGTAAAAGTGATGTGATAGTCATCTCTTGTGGTGAAGTGTTTTTTTTTCCCTTTCCCTTTGACTGATACTATAGATTCTTGAGTGTTTCTTAATTCACTATCTTACAGTCAATTACAAATACTCTCTTAACACTAAAATTGTCCCAAATCTGGCAATTAAGAGTCCTTCAATCTGGCTTTGTGTCCTTTTGACATATCCTTTTATAGTCTGAACACATCAGTGTTTTTTTCACATATATTATGTCCCAAGCTCATCTTGTACTTTCCCTGCCTCTGGAAATTAGCCATTTTTTTCTGGTTTCTTTTTGTCAGAATGGCATATAGAAACTGATGCCAGGTGTTTTAGATGTACTCATTACTTACTGGGGTGATATTAGTAATTCTGGACTTTCTCAATGGCTACAGCTAGGATGGATGGAGATATATGTATATATACACACATACAAGTATATGTAATTTTTAAGGAAAACCATGAGTTTAAATATATATTTCTAACAAGTTAAATATTTCAGGTTTTTCCTTTACTGCTTTGTTTTTATATTTTAAAAATTTTCTTTTATCCTAAAAATCTTGGTCCTTATAACATTTACATATTGCTTCATTTTATTTTACAGTATATGTAAAATAGTTTTAATAAGTCAATACCTAGGTTATTGCTAATTACAAAAGTACTGAATGAAATTTAAGATTTCTTTGCATGTTTTGTTTGTCTTTCTATCTGAAAGTCAGTATTCTAAGAATATTTGGTAAGCATTTTGTCAGTTTTACTGATGGTTTGTTACATAGTTTGGGGATTTTTGTTTGTTTTTTTTGCTTCAGTTCTCAGTTTCAGGGCTTACTTTTTTTAAATTCTATTTTAAGCTATATAAAACATTTGTATAATGTTCAAAGTCAAAACCTAAATTAAAAGATTTGTTTAGAGAAGTCTTGCTTCCATCTCTCTCCCCTCTACCATCCCATTCTGTTCCTATTTCTTATAGACAATCATTTTTATTAGTTTGTATTTTTTTATTTTTTCCTTTTACAAAAATACCCAAATACATACGTATATGCACACACATATATAATTTCTCCCTACTTTATTAGACAAAAGATAGCATATTTTATTAATTGTTCTGCACCTTGCTTTTTTTCATTTAACAATGTATCTTGGAGATTGCTCCAAATCAGTACATAGAGAGCCTCCTTGCTCTTTTTTATGGCTGCATAGTATTATATGGGTATCTTATAGTTGATTCAGTTAGTACCCTAATATGGTCATTTATGGTCTGGTCTTTGTTACTAACCTTGTGCATATGTTGTTTTTTTTTACTAGTGGAGATGTATATTCAGGATGGATTCTGGAAATAAGATCTCTAACTCAAAGGGTAAATGCATTTATAATTTTGTTAGATATAGCCAGATTCTCATCCATAGGGATATACCATTTTGCTCTTCCATCGGTCATATATGAGCTTGCCTCTTTCTCTGTGGCCAGTGTGACTTCTGAAGATTTCATATCCCTTTGTTCCCTCCAAGTTTCTCTTTCAGTTTTTCAGTTCAGTCTTTTTTTTGTTGTTTTTTGAGGAAGATTAGCCCTGAGCTAACTACTGCCAATCCTCCTCTTTTTGCTGAGGAAGACTGGCCCTGAGCTAACATCCATGCCCATCTTCCTCTGCTTTATACATGGGACGCCTGCCACAGCATGGCTTTGCCAAGTGGAGCCGTGTCCGCACGCGGGATCTGAACTGGCAAATCATGGGCTGCCGAGAAGTGGACCGTGCGAACTTAACTGCTGCACCACCAGGCCGGCCCCCCAGTTCAGTCTTTTTAGGTTCTTTTCTCAGATGTCTTCTGATCCTTGGCTGCCTGTTTATACTAGGAATAGAGGCATTAAATAGCTAGTTGGGTGGGTTGTTTATTGAAGGCTTCATTAATAGGTTATCTGACTGACTGTTGCTTTGGGGGAACCCATTATGTAAGTATTTTAAGGCCTTTTCTTTGGGCTGGTCATATTCCCAAGGGAGGAATATTTCAATCTCCTTCCTGAAGAGTAAGCCTGGCTACTAGCATTTTAGAAACCCGGTAAGACTGGGAGATCTTAATATTCGGTATAGATGATGGTATTTTGGTGTGAGGAAGGGGGAGAGAGTAATATTTTAGAAGAGAGTCCATACCACCTTAGGCTTAAATCATCATCCTGTTTTATGTGGAAGATTGAAACCAGATGGCAACACAGCTTCTCTCTACCTCCAGTCCTTTAGTAGGATTGGGGATGTAGCTTTATTCATCTCCTTGACAATATGATATTGTTTGCTAATGGGTGAATTTAAACAATTACATTTATTGTGATTACTGATCTGTTTGAACGTGTTCCCATCATCTTATTTTGTGCTTTTTGTTTAGGAGGCCTGTGTGCGTGTGTGTGTATCTTTGTCTGTATCTTTCTTCCCTCTATTGATGCTTTCTGTTGGAAATAATGAAATTTTTCTTTTTTTAAAGATTGGCTCCTGAGCTAAGATCTGTTGCCAATCTTCTTTTTCTTCTTCTTCTTCTTCTTCTCCCCGAAGCTCCCCAGTATGTAGTTGTATATTCTAGTTGTAGGTCCTTCTGGTTGTGCTATGTAGGACACCTCCTCAGCATGGCTTGATGAGTGGTGCCATGTCTGCCCCCAGGATCCAAAGCGGCGGAAACCCTGGGCCAGAAGCGCAACACGTGAATTTAATCACTCAGCCATGGGGCTAGCCCCGAAAATAATGAAATTTATTTTCCCTTTTTCAGTCTCCCCTGATGTGGAAGTGGTGGGTTATATTTCTGATTTTTGTTTCATGGTGGTGGTGGTGATTTGTTTGGTTTGTGTTTTTAATGGTTACCCTTGAATGTTTAAAAGATATTCTTGACCATATACTTTTTTAAAAAAATTATTCTGCATCTCTCTTCTTTAACTTTACCTATAGAACCTCCAAGGCAATTTCCTGTTACATTTATCTAGAATTTTTAAAAGTATTTTATCACAAAACTTAGTAATGTTATGTCTGTTATTAAATTAACCAACCTTGTATCAGTTTCTGTGTTTATCATTGTTTCTGACAACTTTCTTTTTCTCTCTGAGCTTTTTGTCTGAATCTTTGTTTTTTTCTCTGAATTTGATTTTCTTAATTCAAACTTTAATCTGGAAAAATAAATAGGCAACAATAGCAAGTATAGAAGTTCAGGCCAGGTAATAATTATATAGTTTCAGTAAATAAGACAGTGAATTAACATGAGATTAAGCAGATATTGTTGGAATGAAATGGATGGCTCACATTTAACTTTGAGAATGAAAAAGCAAGTGCTATAAATCATTGGGGAAGTAATGGATTATTCAGAACCATATTCAGGCATTATATCATTAATTTGGACAAAAAGACTTAGAATTCTATCTCATGCTATATTTCAAAGTTAGAGGTGTATTATTAAATTTTATATATAAAATGTCAAACTAGAGCAAAACTAGTAGAAAATAGAAATGCATATCAGACTTCTAAGGACTTTTTAAGCATAGGAGTTATTGGTTGAAATGGATAGTTAATATGTAAATGTACCTTTAAAAACAAAGGATATATGAATGTGAAATTTTTTTGAAAAGCATAAAGCCTTACAGATAGAAATTATTTATGTGTTATAGGTAGCGTATATGGTGGTGAGAGATGAGACTTTGAAAGCAAACATGACAATTACCTGCTTTGCAAAGTCAGAGCTCCATCCCCAGTAACTAACACTGAGTAAAATTTGTTCAACAAATGTTCATTGAATACAGTTTGAATGAGCCTGTCTGGGGCAATTTCCTCATTTGTATGGTGACCACATACTGTAGTTTTCCTAGAACAGGCATGATTTATGCCTATTCTCCTAGCATAATTATTAATAATGCCCCTTGCCTTTATTCTCAGAAATGTACCAATTTTGTCATTAAATCACATGGCCACCTTATTTATAAAATTTGGAAAATGCCAGTCATCTAGAGTTGGTTTAAAGGTTACAAATAATGCCTGTAAAGAGTTAGACGCAGTACTTGGCACATAGTAGGTGTTCAGTAGTAGGTAGTCTTCGTCACGAATAGCATAGATTGCTTGTGCAAATACTGAGTTTTTTCCTCCCGGTTTTTAAAATTGAATATCTGGCAATATTTTAATATCATTTGATTTCTGAATTACCTTTTATTCTTAGGCAAAGAAGTCAACACTGACTTGGTAAGCTGTAATATTTATGTACAAAAAATTTGAATTGATATTTTATTAGTGATTATTACTATGTTTTCTCTGTACCTCAAACTCTTCATGAATAACTACTGATCTCAATAGTAATAATTATAATAATTTACATTTAGAGTTGTGTCAAGGTGTTTTTCAAGTATAAAAATGTTTTCTATAACAGATCAAATATCTAGAATAAGAATGTTTTGCTTTAGCTCTATGCATGGATTAGCTTCCTATGTATATATTATTCTGAAATTAGACATATTTTGAATTTAGCTTTAAGATCCAAATTTTATTCATTGAAGAATTTATCATTTTAAATGGATAGGGCAGACATTTATCTTTGAGTTATGAAATTTTGTTAAAAAATTAATATGCAAAAGAAAGATGTTTTAGTGACTTTAGAATAAATATTAAAAGCACTGTTTGCATAAAAGCCGTGTTAATTTATAACATCTACTTTTTACATAGGAAATCTCTGAGAAAAAGAGAATGTTTTTAGGAACTAATTTAATAGGGTTAAGGGTAACAGTTGTAGCCTTATATCATCAGCATTAGATACAGCATGTTTCTTTATTGTAGTGTTTTGTTTTCAGGCTTCATAGTATGGCAAAAGACTTGATTCACAGTAGTGTTACATTCATCTGAATACTCTCCTGAAAGTCAACCTGGGCAGGCCAATCTGGATTTAAACCGACAGCTCCATGCCCAACCATACTTTCCTAATCAATTGTGGTCTCATAAGAATTTAGAATGTATGTGGAGATGGCCAAACAAAAAAATGTTTCTTCCAAGATCTGTGTCTGTTCTTCATCTCTCTCTCTTTCTGTCCTTCCCTCTCCCTCTCTTTCTCTCTCCCTGCCCCCTCCCCTTGACACCCAAACTAACGTATTGATGATCTTCCAGTTTGTGTAAACATGTCATAAATATGTATTTGTTACTAGTTTTGGAGGAAATATATCAGTTTTTGAGGTTGAAGTAGGAGATACATGCAGTAAGATTATTGAATTATGAACGAGATTTAGAGAATTTATTGATCTCTTACAATCCTAAAATTTTCAAGCCGCAGCTATAACTCTAGACTGCAGTGACTACTAAGTGCTATGTAATGTAAACCCTTACCAATATCTCAGGATTCTGACCATGCTTATATGTACTAGAAAGAGTCAAGAATTTCGTATAGAAATTTGACCAAATTTAATTTAATCTAGAAATTTGACTAAATTTATACAACATGGATTTTTAAAATTCAGTAGTTTTTGGTTATTACAAACATGCATCCTGTAGTTTCTTTAAAGGCTGATTTTTTTAAAGGCTTTAAACTGTCGTTCCTACTATCTTTAATGAATTGACAAATCATTTTGTCTATTGGTTGCCATTTACTCTTATTTTTCCCTGAATTAGTTGAATTAATTGCTTTAGCAAGCGTTGTGTTAAAAACTCAGTTTTCTAAGGGACCCTCTATTTGTTTCTTTCCACTCCTAGTTTTTCTTTTATATTTACCTCAACTATTTCTTTTTTTTTTTTTTAAAGATTTTATTTTTTCCCTTTTTCTCCCCAAAGCCCCCCAGTACATAGTTGTGTATTCTTCGTTGTGGGTCCTTCTAGTTGTGGCATGTGAGACGCTGCCTCAGCCTGGTTTGATGTGCAGTGCCATGTCCGCTCCCAGGATTCGAACCAATGAAACACTGGGCCGCCTGCAGTGGAGCGCACGACCTTAACCACTCAGCCACGGGGCCAGCCCCTCAACTATTTCTTTTAATAATACAAATTGGTTAGTCTCTCTTTCCTTATGAACATGACAAGAATGCAAAATAAGTATATAATGATTAGAATACACAGTCATGCATTGCTTAACAAAGGGGATCCATTCTGAGAAATGTGTCGTTAGGCACTTTCGTTGTTTTGTGAACATCATAGAGTGTACTTACACAAACCCAGATGGTATAGCTTACTACACACTGAGGCTATATGATACTAATCTTGTGGGACCACCATCATATATGCGGTTCGTCATTAACTGAAACGTCATTATGTGGCACATGACTGTATATGTATATCCAGTTATAGTGAAAATTAAACAATTTAATATAATCTTATATGGGGAAGGAATTTAAAAATTTTTTAAAGTGTGCGCTGTACTTTTTGTAGTTGGTGCACTGCAGAATGTACACAATTCCAAATAATAAACCCTTTTCTTGATAATTAAATAATGATAAAAGTTGAGACAGCTTGGATATGTGGTTACATATAGTAATTAAATTTATGAAGACTGAAGGCCCTATGAAGTACGTATAAACAACTCATGAGTTTCTGTATCATATGATTTGGATTCTTGACTATATCTTTTGTTTTACAGATCAGGAAATCCTGTGGTGTGTTAGTAAGGTAACACGTTATACCACATTATAGGCAGGGTTAAGCTTTATTAGATGCCACAATAAAATTGATATTTTTCTTTATTCTTTTGATGTAAAAAATTACCTCCAGTGTTTCCTTTCAAAACTTAAGCAGCAAACTAATAGAATTTTCATTGATCATAATTTGTTTCTAGAAGGACCAGAAAAACTATTGTAACCAAATCACCTGGCTGAGAGCACTTGACTGCAAAGCTGTGGACTATTTTATTTGAATTTAAAATCATCTACACCTTGGCTAACGAAGAAAAGGAACTATTGGGAGAAGGTGTGAATGCTTTGTATAATCTTAAATAAGTGAAATGTATATATTTTATATGTTTTTACTCAGATGTGTATCTCAAAATATAATAGTCTCAAGGACTCCTTAAATGTACATTAGTAAGCCTTTTTTCCTAAAGCAAATTTGACAAATGTCTTTATTTTAGGAAAAGAAAAGAAAGCGACTGGGATGCTTTGGATTCCTTTGATGTTCTCCCTTAACTTTTCCTGTTTTATATATTAAAGTAAATAAAATGGCCAAATTAAGATATTTCATAGTGTTTTTTCTTATTACCAGTATGTTAATATTTTCATTGATATTGATTTTGTAATTGTCTTATAATGTCACTGTTATAATTTATAAAATTAAAAAATTCATTGTCAGGTTTATTAAATGACTAGAATGGAGTCAGCTTTTTTTACTCAGGAAGTTTTAAGTTGATTGTGGTATATTATGTTTTAAAAACAAAGAAAAAACTCCCACAGAACTATATAGTTAGATTTATGGTGTTCACAAATTTTGGCTACTTTTACATGCTTTAGATGAGTGATTATTGAGAATTTATTAGAAAAATCTTGAATTTCCTCATGGTAGCTTTGGATTAAATACATATGGCTACAGATTAGCTGAAGTACTTGTCAAAATAAATTATAAGCTCAAGCTTCATTATCATTTGTAGTTTAAACATAGTGAATCTGATACAATGTTAGTTCATAATTTTGATGCTCTTTGCAGTAAATTTGATATAGAACAGTTGCTAAAGAAGCCCTGTTCAAATGTGTGACCATTTTTATGAAAAACATCTGGGGTAATTATAATTAGTTCAGGATGTGTACTGTTTAAAAATAATCTTGAATTCACAGAGAAAGAAGCGTATCTTTTCCTCAATGACTAGAATAATCCAAGTTAGTATAAAAACATTCTTTAAGTTATTGGTAGCTGTGCTTAGAGTATAATTTTAGAGTATTCCAAAAGGAAATAAGAAGTAAGTTTTATGTAAAATGCCAAATTGGCACTTTACACCTGTTAGTGTGTTTCGTTTAGAACAGCTGTGTCTTTTATTATCAGTAAACAGATGCAGAAAGTAATGGAATGTTTTAAAGCAATATGTTAATCCTGTCTTCCTCTACTGAACTGTCTCACAATATAGTGATTAAATATTGACCGTGCAGCTGTTACTTACAATTATAGAATTTCTTAGTTAATTTCTCCTTCCCAGGCCCAAATGTTTTAATATTTAGAGAACTAATTTCTAATCTTAAAGTGTATTTTAATGTAGTTTATTACAATTTGATCTCTAAAGATGTTATTTGTTATGGAGACAGACTCATATTTTTATAAAATTCATATTGTTTCTTTGAATTGACTAATATTCTGGGTGAGATAAACAAGTTTTTTAAAGTATTTTAAAAGATAAATTGTTCATGAATGTGAAGATGATTAAATATAATAATTTTGTTTCATTTTGTGCTTGAAAAGTGCCATCAATGAGCTAAAATGAAAATTATGTTCCTTCATCAAATATTTATGGAGCAGACTGCGTAATGCTTTCTTAGAATAATGACCACATTCAGGCAAAACACCCTGCAAGTTATTTGAATTCTAGTAGCCCTTTTGCGGCTTAATTATGTTTTAATCTTTACATCTCACCTTGTCAGAAAAGGTATTTTAGAAGCCACTTCAGCAGTTATCACTTTTTTACTTAAGCTTGGGAAGAAGTTGTGTTAGCTAAAATTATTGTTAATAACAGCTAACACTGTGCTCTTAATATCTGAAAGGTATTGTGCAGAGAACTTTATATGTATTATAATATTGATGCTCCTTTTTGTAGATGAGGAAATTCAGTCTTGGAGACGTGAAGTAAATTAACTGAGGTCTTACAGCTGGAAAGTGGTGGAGACTGGATTTAAACCCAAGCATTTTCACTCTCAAGCTTCTTGTTCTTAACAACTTTGCATTTTTCCTGCCTTTAGCATCTAATATCAACATTTTACAGAAGGAAAATTATGTGCAAAGTGAACTTGACAGTGTCCTTTTTTTGAAGCCTCTATGTGCACCTCAAAGTGATAATTATATCATTTAGTCCTCTTGCCTAGAAGGAAAACACAGTTAAAACATGCATGCAAAGAGGGAGAGCTCTAATGCTTGGTATCCCGCCACACAATGACTGTGTCAGTGCTCTTCACTGTCATCCGAAGTGTCCTGTAACACAGATATTGTGACATAGTCTTCACTAGAAAGGATTTTCAAATACCCTCTTATAATTTTACTCATAATTTTGCTACTTTGTGGTGACAATTCCAACAATCTGTTCACCTTCCCAAAAAGAACCTTTCTTTGCTTCAAGAGATTTTACAGAGCAGCATGATGTAGTTTCTACCTATGTTATATTATTTATGCCTTGACCTAGAACTATCAGTTATATTGAAACTTATTAAATGACTGTTCTCTGTCAGATATGATTACTAACTACTTCTGTACTCTTACTTTACTTTGTCATTTCTCATAGGAAGTATCCCATTTTTTATACAAAGAAACAGACTTAGAGATATTAAATAAATTGATCCAGATTACAACTAGCAAATGATGTTTGTATACATTTGATTTTTTTTTTAAATATTGGCACCTGAGCTAACATCTGTTGCCAATCATCTTCTTTTTCGTTTTTTCCCTTCTTCTCCCCAAAGCCCCCCAGTACATAGTTGTATATTCTAGTCGTAGGTCCTTCTGGTTGTGCTGTGTAGGATGCCGCCTCAGCTTGGCTCAACGAGTGGTGCAGTGTGTGCGCCCAGGATCCGAACCGGTGAAATACTGGGCTGCCAAAGTGGAGCATGCGAACTTAACCACTGGGCCACAGGGCCGGCCCCTGATATTTTTCTTAAAAAAGAAAAACATTAGAAATCTAAAAGTGTACAGCTAATTATTTTTGTAGAGAGTTTTAAGATTTCCCTCTCTAACAGATGGTTACTTCGTCGTAGTTTTCCTTGACACTGATGAGAATGCTTATAAGATTAACCAGGGTCAGCAATGTCATGAGATATTGCTGGAAGAAATTTAATATAGTAGAAGTCCATTATAAGGCAGTTCTTAATAGGCAAAATGTTTTTTCATGCAAACTGCCTGAAATATCAAAAGACGAATAGACATATCTTTTTGCATGCAATAATATGGAATGTCATTTTTCATGTTATCAGACTTTTAAATGAATGAAAATTTCACGTATTTTGCTAAATTTAATCTCAGCTATCCTATAGTTATTCAACATTACTATTTTATTCAAATTATTTTTTATTAGTGTCTCTATCAAAATCCAGCACAGAGATTATAATAGTGTCTCTATCAAAACCCAACATAGAGAATATAAGAGATAAACAATAAAATTATCATTTTATGTAGTACAGAGATGTCCCAGGGAGAATTATTTGGTAATTTGGTTTTTTCTTTATGTTTTTGAAGACTTTTTTAAAATGAAAATTTATTTTGAGATAATTGTAGATTTACATGCAATTTTAAGAAAAAATAATACAGAGAGATCCCATGTACCCTTTATCCAATTCCCCTCAATGGTAACATTGCAAAATTATGTAGTATAATATCCCAACTAGGACATTAATGTTAATACAGTCAAGATACAGAACATTTCCATCGCAGACCCCTCACGTTAACCTTACACAGTGGCATCTACTTCCTTTCTACAGCCTTTCCCTCTGACAAGAACTAATCTGTTCTCCATTTCTGTAATTTTGTCATTTCAAGAATGTTATATAAATGGAATCATACAGTATGTAGCCTTTTGGGATTGGCTTCTTTTCATCATAATTCTCTGGGATTCATCTAGTTTGTTGCATGTATCAGCAGTTTGTCCTTTTTTTTTGCTGACTAGTATTCCATAGTATGGATGTACCATTTGTTTAACCATTCTCCCATTGAAGGACACCTAGGTTGTTTCCAAAACAATGTAAAATCTAGTTTCTTCCATAGTACTAAATATAAAATGTAAATATAGTTTTTACATTTTCTACCTAAGTCTATGATTGATTTTGAGTTAATTTTTGTATAAGGTTTGAAACTAGGTCCAGGTTCTTTTTTTGAGTGGTGGGAAGATAATGGATGCAAAATTGGTCCAGCACCATTTGCTTAAACAGCTACCTTTGCTCCATTAAATTGCTTTTGCACCTTACTAAAGAATCAGTTGGCCACATTTGTGTAGATGTGTTTCTTGATTTTCTTTTGTTTTCCATTATTCTATGTGTGTATCCCTCCACCAATATCATAAAGACTTGGTTACTGTAACTACATAATTTCTTGAAATTGGGCACTTTATTCCTCTTACTTTATTTTTCCAAATTGTTTTAGCTTTTCTAGCTCCTTTATCCTTCATATAAATTTTAAAATAGTCTCACCTATATCCACTAAAATTCTTACTGGGATTTTGATAGGAATTGAGTTAAGCTTGTCTATCAATGTGGGTAGTATTGAAATCTTTACTATATTGAGTCTTCCAATCCATGAACACCATATGTTTCTCCATTTATTTAGGATTTTTATTTGTTTCATCAGCTTTTTGTCGTTTCAGCTTCCAAGTACTGTATGTCTTGTTAGATTTATACCTAAGTAATGCATTTTTCTTGAATGGTTATAAAGGGTATTGTATTTTTATGTTTTGATGTCTACAGGATTATTGCTAGTATATAGAAGTACAGTTGGTTTTTGTGTGTTTATCTTGCATCCTGCTACCTTGCTGAACTCACTCATTCTAGGAGTTTTTTGTAGATTCCTTGAGATTTCCTGTATAGACAATCATGTCATCTGCATATAGGGACAGTTTTCTTTCTTTTCAGGCTTGATGCATTTGTTTTTCCTGTCTTTTGCCCTGGCTATAACTTACAACACTATGTTAAATAGAAGTGGTTTAGAGAAGACATCCTTTCCTTGTTCCCTGTCTTAGAGAGAAAGCATTCAGTTTTACCATTAACTGTAATGTTAGCCCTAGGTATTTGTAGCTCCTCTATCAAGTTGAAGAAGTTTCCTCTATTCCTATTTTTCTGAGTTCCTTTTTTTTTAATCATGAAATGGATGTTGAATTTTGTCAGTTGCTTTTTTATGCATTGATTGATAATGATCATGTGATTTTTATCTTGTTAATATGAAGGAATACATTGATTTTCAAATATTGAACCAGCCTTGCATCCCTGAAATAAATGCCACTTAGTCATAGTGAAAAAATCTTTTTATATGTTGCTGAATTCTTTTTGTTAACATTTTGTTAAGGATTTTTGCACCTATATTCATGAAGAATATTGGTCTGTAGTTTTATTTTTTTGTAGTGTCTTTAGTTTTAGTGTCAGGATATTAATAACTTCATAAAATGAATTGCAAAGCGTTCCATCATCTTCCGTTTTCTGGAAGAGACTGTGCAGAATTTGTGTCAATTCTTCTTTAAACATTTGGTAGAACTATGGGACTGGAGATTTCTTTTATTGGGAATTTTTTAGATGATGAATTCAATTTCCTTAACATGCACTAGGTTATTCAACTCAATGTAATTATGGATATGTTGAACTATGAAAATTGTGTGTTTTATTGGGTGAGTTATGGTAGTTTTTGTTTTTTGAGATATTGCACTATTTTATCCAAGTTGTCAAATTTATGTGTACAAGGTTCTTTGTAATATTTCCTTATCATTTTTTGATGTCTGCAGGGTCTACAATGGTATCACTATTTCATTCCTGATGTTGGTAGTTTGTGCCTTCTCTCTTTTTCCTTTGTCCGTTTTGTGAGAGGTTAGTCAATTTTATTGATCTTTTTGAAGAGGCAATTTCTTTCTTTGATTTTTCCCTATTCTTTTCCTGCTTTCAATATCATTGATCTCTGCTCTTTATTATATCCTTTCTTGTACTTGCTTTGGATTTATTTTGATCTTTTCCTGGGATCTTGAGGTGAGAACATAGATTATTGACCAGAGACTTTTCTTCTTTTCATATGAATGCATTTAATGGTATAAATTTCCCTCTCAGCACTTCTCTCACTGTGTCATGCACATTTTAATATGTTTTATTCTCATTTTCGTTTAGATCAATGTATTTTTAAATTTCTTTTGAGACTTTGTCTTTGACCCGTGGATTATTTAGAAGGTGTTTGGTAGTTTCCGGGTGTTTGAGATTTTCCTGTTACCATTCTGATATTGATTTTTAGTTAGATTCCATGATGATCAGAGAACACACTCTATAGTATTTCGGTTCTTTTACATTTTTTGATGTTTGTTTTACAGCCCAAGATATGGTCTGTGGCCATATCTTGTCTGTGGCCATTTGAATAGAATGTGTATTCTGCTGTTAGGGGTAGAATATTCTAAAAATGTTTGTTAGATCCTGCTGGTTGATTGTGTTGTTCAGATCTTATATCCTTCCTGATTTTCTGTCTAGTTCTATCAGTTATTGAGAGAGGGGTATTGAAGTCTCTGTAATTGTGGGTTGTTCTTTTAGTTCTGTCAGTTTTTACCTCACATATATTGCAGCTTTGTTGTTTGGTGCAGACACACTTCAGATTGCTATGTCATCTTAATAGATTGACCTTTTTATCATCATATGATGTCACTCTCTATATCTGGTAATTTTCTTAATTCTACTTTATCTGATGTTAATATAGCCACATCTGCTTTCTCTTGATTTGTATTTGCATGATATATCTTTTTCTATCCTTTTATTTTCAACTCAACTATATTATTATATTTGAAGTTGAGTTTCTTGTAGACAGCATATACTTGGGTCCTGTTTTTTAATCCACTCTGCCATTCTATGTCTTTTAATTGATGTAGTAAGATAATTTACCTTTATTGTAATTATGGATATGATGGACTTAAGTCTGCCATTTTTTGTTGTTTCATATGTTTTTCATTTCTCTGTTTTATTTTTTCTGCTTTCCTGTGGGCCACTTAAACATTTTTTAGAATTCCATTTTGATTTATATTTAGTGTTTTTTAGTGTCTCTTTGTATAGTTTTTGTGTGTGTGTGAGGAAGATTGTTGCTGAGCTAACATCTGTGCCGTTCTTCCTCTATTTTATGTGGGATGTCACCACAGCGTGGCTTGATGAGCAGTGCTAGGTCCATGCCCAGGATCCAAAGCTGCAAACCCTGGGCCACCAAAGAAGAGCACACTAACTTAACCATTATGCCACTCAACCGGCCCCTTTGTATAACTTTTTTAGAGGTTGCTCTAGGTAGTACTATGTATATGTCTACATACACGTACACACATACCCCTTATCATTGTCTATTGGTGTTGTCATTTTACCAGTTTGAGTGAAGTGTAGAAACCTTACTACCCTTGATGTTCTTTTACCCTCTCCCATTTATAACATTTACTCTACTTAAATTTAGAGACATATTATACAATGTTATAATTTTTACTTCAGCCATCAAATATGATTTAGAAAACTCGAGAAGTAAAATGTATTGTATTTACCCATATATTTTGCTTACCTATATTCTTTCTTCCTTCCTGATATTCGAGGATTTCTTCTTTTATCATTCCCTTTCAGTTTAGAGAATTTCCTATAGCTCTTTTTACATGATGGGTCTGCTGGTAACAAGTTCACTTAGTTTTCCTTCATCTGGGAATGTCTTGATTTGTCTGTCATTCCTGAGGGATATTTTCAATGAATATAGCATTCTGGATTAACACTTCTTTTCTTTAGCTCTTGAAGACTGTTGTCCCACTTCCGTCTAGCTTCTATGCTTTCTAATGAAAAATCCACTGTCATCCAGGTTGTTTCTTTCTTGCTGCTTTCAAGATTTTTTCTTTGTCATTAATTTTCTGAAGTTTGACTATGATGTTTCTTATTGTGAATTTCTTTGGGTTTATCTTCTTGGGACTTACTCACCTTCTTAAAGCTGTAAGTTTATGTCATTTGCCAAATTTGGGAAGTTTTTAACATTTATTTCTTTGAGTGCTTTTTCAGCCCAACCCTCTTTCTCCTCTTCTTTCAGAACTCTGATGACATGACTGTTAGATTTTTTTGTTATAGTTCCACAGGTCCCTGAAGATCTGTTTATTTTTTTAAGCCTATTTTTCCTGTTGTTCATACTGTGTAATTTCTATTCTGTCCTCTAGGACATTGGTTATTTCCTCTGATTCCTTTATTCTGCTCTTGAGCCCATCCATTGAGTTTTTTATTTAGGTTATATTTTTTCATTTCTAAAATTTCCACTTGGTTCTTTATTTCTTTGCTAAGATTTTCTAGTTTTCAGTTGTTTAAAGCATGTCCTTAGTTGCTCCTTGAAGCATTAATGGCTACTTTAAAATCTTCATCAGATAATTCTAACATCTCTGTCATCTGGGTATTGGCATCTGTTGATTGTCTTTTTCATTCAGTTTGAGATCTTCCTGGTTCTTGGTATGACTAGTAACTTTCAGTTGAAACTTGGACTTTTTTAATGCAGAATTATAGTGTGAAACTCTAAATATTATTTAGACCCATTGCTTTAGCTGGCGTCCTCTGACACCTGTCCAATAGGAGAAGGAGCACATTGCTTTATTACTGCCAGATGGAGACAGAAGTTCTAGGTTTCCCAGTTGTCCTCCATTGATTCCCAAGGCAGTGGGGCAGGGGAGAGCTTCTCCTTACTGCTGGGTAGGTGTGAAAGTTGCAACTCTCACAAGGCCTCCACTGATATTCCAGGGCTTGACCTCATCGTCAGTCAGTGGGGATGACAGTGCTGGCTCCCTATTGGTCTTCTCTGACACCATCCTCAGCAAAGTTGAGGGGTGCCTTGGTACAGCCTGATCAGTGTGGAAGTTTAGGCTCCCCCTCAGTCTTTGCGATGGGGGTGAGGGTGTAGCCACAGTTTTTTCTGTGATGTTTGGCTAGAGTAGGTCTGATATTGTATAAAACTCAACACTGCAATCTCAAGGAAGAGAATGTTGCCCTCAGATGAGAACCCAGCCCTAGCTAACACCTTGATTAACGCTCCCCTTGCAGGGGACCCAACTAAGCAGTGTCCTCACTCCTAGTCCACAGAAACTGTGAGATAATAAATGTATATTTTTTAAACTGCTAAGTTTGTGGTATTCATTACACCATAATACGTAACTAATAGACCACCCAAAACTCCATAACCACTTCCCACATATAGAATAACTTTACCTATCTCCTTTTCTCTGCCTAGTTCTGTTTTTTTTGGAGGAATCCTCTTTTCCGTTGTCTTCTATGATCCCTGGCTTTTTCTTCTAGAAGGTTCTTGTTTATGGCCCACATTTGAAGTGCACATTAAAGAACATACTCTTATTGTGAGATATGCAATTGGGGAGTCACTTTATGCTGGCGCATTTTTGGGAGCCTATTATTTACTTTAGATGTTAAATAGACACTTTTATAAATAATGTGCATGATTTCTGTAAAAAAATTCTCTTGATATTAGGTGTCGAGCTTACCTGATTCCAGTTTGTCTCATGTGCAAGTAACCATAGCCAAAAATCTCAAGTAGATATAGGTTTTATACTTGAAAACTCTGTTCTTTATTTCAAGCCTTTCTGTTTTGCCCATTTTCTCCCTCCGCTAACCTGAGGCCATCTGAAACAGTACCAGTACGCTTGCTGCTCTGGCTTTCATTTTCTTAAGTATGAGAAGCTGCTAAGAGCTGTAAATGCTTACATTAAAAAAGGAGACAGATCGGGGCTGGCCCCGTGGCCGAGTGGTTAAGTTCGCGCGCTCCGCTGCAGGCGGCCCAGTGTTTCGTTAGTTCGAATCCTGGGCGCGGACATGGCACTGCTCATCAGACCACGCTGAGGCAGCGTCCCACATGCCACAACTAGAAGAACCCACAACGAAGAATATACAACTATGTACCGGGGGGCTTTGGGGAGAAAAAGGAAAAAATAAAAAAAAAAAAAAAAGGAGACAGATCCCAAATCAATAGCATTTACTTTATACTTTTAGTGGAGCATAACTACTACAAATAACAAGAATCTACTCTAAATGGTAGAATATACAAAACTTAATGATCCTTGAAATAGGGATAATGAAGAAGGAAAAAATCAAAGGTAATGCTCAAATTCTATCTTGAGCAAATGGTGGTGCCATTTTTTAAGAGGAGGAATAGAAGAAGAGCAGTTCACAGGAAGGCAGTAGCCGTAGGGATCAGAGATAATAAGTTTAGTTTTTGATATGTTGAGTTAGAGGTTCCTGAAAGGCATCCAACTTGATATGACCATGAATCCGTTTGTGAGTATGAACCTCAGGAATGGTTTAGGATAGGATGTTCTTTGGATTCATTTCCGTATATGCAATACATGGTTGTTGAAGCCAGGATTGTGGAATAAATTCACCCAGGGCTAGTGTGTAATAACGATAAGAGATGATGGTCTGATATGGAATCTTGAGTAGTAACAGTAGTCGTGTACCACATAACGACATTTTGGTCAACGACAGACTACACAGATGACAGTGGTCCCATAAGATTAGTACTATATAGCCTCGGTATGTAGTAGGCTATACTATCTAGGTTTGTGTAAGTACACTCTGTGATGTTCACACAATGATGAAATCATCTAATGATACATTTCTCAGAATGTATCCCCATCTTTAAAGTACGCATGAACGTAGTTAAGAAATGAGAAAAGGAAGAGGAGCATGCAGAGCATACTGAAAGCAGAGTGTAGAGAGATAGGAAAGTAAACATCATTAACACCAGGAGAAAAGAATGTTTCAAGAAAGAAGGCATAGTCTGTATTATCAAACATTATTCAGACATTAAGAACTAAAAATTTATCCATTGTGAATAAAGTTGGTTTAGTGAAAAGTACATGTATGATCTTGCTGAGAATAGTTTCAGTGAAGTGATGGTGGAAACCTGATTATACTAGGTTAAGGAATATGTAGGAAAAAATCTGATTTGAAATTAATCTAGATACTTTTTCTTCCTTATTTTCCAGGTTTTCTGTTCAGCAACTTTTGCTTTATTTATCATTGACATATGACAGGTGGGATGTATAAGAATTTTTTCTTGATTATCTTCCCAAGGATGAATCCACTAAATCTCATTCTCTGCAGGGCATTTTACTCTGTAAGGATAACTGTATGTGTGCCACATCCTCAGAGAGATGCCCAAAATGTTATAATCTCCTGAATGACCTTATCTTTTAAATGCCTTTGCTGCTGCTTTTAATATTTGGTAACCAGGCTGAAACCTGAGTTCTGTTGTCTTTTCCTTTCTGCTAAGTATAAAAGTTTAGAATAACTTAACATGTTATATACACTTTTGGTCAAGGAGTGAATATTTTGTTTTTGAGTGGTTTGTTTTGAGAGGAGTAGTTTTTTATGAAAATTGATTTAGTAGTTGAACACTCAGATTTAAAAAACTAAGTGAAAAGTGTAGAGATGCATAGGAACTCACGAATTTATATTTACAATTAAGTTCTAGTGAGAATAACATCTATCTTATGCGGCTATTTTATTCTTTTCTGTTTTTCAACTTTGAAGTAACCTTAGGCTTATAAAACAAGTTGCAAAAAGTAGTTCAAAGAATTCTGTATACCATTCATTCAGATACTCCAAATATTAATATTTTACCACATTTGCTTTAGCATTCTCTAACTTTTTAAAGTCTTTAAGCTGCACACATAATGCCTCCTTAACCTCTAAAAATTTCACTGTGTATTTCCTCAAAATAAAAACAGTCTTGCAGTCTCAATACAGTTATCAAAAGCAGGAAGTTAATGTTGATATAGTACTATTGTCTGATCTATAAACTTGTGCTGTCCAATATGATAGCTGCTAGCCACATTTGGCTATTTAAATTAAGTTAAATAAATTAGAAATTCAGTTTCTCAGTCATATTAGTTACATTTCAAGCACTCAGCAGTCCAGTGACTATTGTATTGGAGACCATAGATATAGACCATTTCCATCTCTGCATAAAGTTCTGTTAGACAGTAATGCTCTAGACATTCAAATTATGTCTGTTGCTTCACTAATGCCCAAAAGAAGGAGAGTTGTTCCAAATTTTGCTAAACATCCTACTGTTCTTACTTTGGTCCAGGATCCCGTGTTGCATTTAGTTGTCAAGTTTCTGTTAGTCTCCTCTACTCTGAGATAATTCCTCCATTTTTCTTTTTATTTCATGACACATGATCACTTTTTTTCCTAATTCTGTCATTTCTATTAAATTTATTAGTTGGAATTTTATTTTAAGAAAGAACTTTCCCTTTATTTACTTCTATTGGTAGGGACTCATGGATTCTTTCATTCTGTGGTTAAAATCCATTACTGTCGTTAGTTATTTCATGCTCAAATTATCCCAGATTTGACTAGTGAGAATCCTTCAAGCTGGTCTGTATTCAGATTGAACATGTTACCTGATAAAAATGGGATTGTTTTGCAGTATTAGTAACATTTAATTAAAACTCATATGGTTTACGGCATTCTTTATCTGCTGAATATCTTAAAGCTATTTAAAATATCTGAATCATCATTATACTCCTAAAGATGAAAGATTGTTCATCATATGATTGTCTATTTCTCATCTCTAGATTATCCGATATCTCATGCCCATTATTGAGAACAAGATGTTTTCACTAACCTTACTTTGTTACTGTTTAACTTGAGCATTCACTGATTTACTCACTTTTCAGTTTTGAAAAGAACTTTTATATAATCAGCATTTAGTTATTTTCTCTATCAATTTTTTCTTTCAGTTTTATTGAGATATAATTGACATATAGCACTATATAAGTTTAAGTTGTACAGCATAATGAGTTGGTTTAGATATATTGTGAAATGATTACCACAGCAAGTTTAATTAACATCCATCATTTCATATAGATACAAAAAAAAGAAAGAAAAAATTATTTCCTCGTGATGAGAACTTTTAGGATCTACTCTCTTAGCAACTTTGAAATATACCATACAGCAGTGTTAACTATAGTCATCATATTGTACATTCTCTCTCCAGTACTTGTTTATCTTATAACTGGAAGTTTGTACCTTTTGACCACCTTCATCCAGTTCTCCCACTCCCCACCCCCTGCCTCTGATAATCACAAATCTGATCTCTATGAGTTTCAGGCTTTTTGATTTTTTGTTTTTAGATTCCACAAATAAGTGAAATAATGTAGTATTTGTCTTTCTCTGTCTGACTTATTTCACTTATAATAATACCTTCAAAGTCCAACCATGTTGTCAAAAATGGCAAGATTTCCTTCTTTTTATGACTAAATAGTATTCCATTTTATATATGTAATACACATACACCCCCCCCCCACACACATCTTTGTCCATTCATCTGTTGATGGACACTTAGGTTGTTTCCATGCTTGGCAATTGTAAATAATGCTGCATTGAACATGAGAGTGCAGATATCTCTTCAACTCATCAATTCTAAGACACAATTTTTACATTTTAACATTCTAGAAATCAGGAGTGTCTTAAAATTGATAGTGAATTACAATCCCAGTTTTTCAAGCATCTGTCTTGATGTGTTTGTACTTGTTGAAACATGCCGGAATTTAGTCATAGTAATTCATATTGCCATCACTTTGGCTGGGTTATATGCACTATTATACTATGTATGTTAAGTTCAGTTGCCATTTTAAAAGTTTTCAAAAATATTATGCCATTATTTGCCATTGAAATGAAAAAGTATTGTATTAGCAAAAAGCATAGAGCAGCAAGCTATAAATTTGTTATTAATGAAGGTTCAAATTCTTCTGGTAGGCTCAAGAAGTGCCACCGTCAAAACTTGCAAAATCGGTGCCAATGGCTTCAAAAACCCCAGAGACAACAGTGGTGTGTTAACTAATGCAGCATTACCAACCCTCTACATGACGCAGAGGATGGTAATGTTTGGAAAAACCTGCAACAGCAAGAACCAGGCTGTGAAAATGATACAGCTCCCAAGAAATGTGTTTCCCTAACTTTATATGTGATCATGGGAATAATGGACAAAGAAGAAACTCTGAAAAAGCAAAGCCAGACCCCCTAGAAGATAGTGATCATGGGAATTCTCCCCATAAGCAGAATCAAGGCAGTCAGGCTAGTCAAGAAATTCAATCTAGTGCCGGGGGTGGCTGAACAGTCACTATAGATCAATGACTGTTAGTGTTTTTAATTTTTCTTTTTCCAAATAGGAGTTTCACTGTGCTTTTCCTGTTCCCACATCACCTTTGGATATTGGGTAGGGAGGAAGCAGGTAACTTTTTTTTTTTTTTTTATGTATATACAGACAATGAAGATCCATGAGGATCCACACTCACTAAATTCCATTTTCCCTTCTTGCATAACAGAAAAGCCATAGTATGATGTGGCTGCCTGGCCTGGGAGTATATTTCCCAGTCTTCTTTGCAGCAAAGCCATGGTTGTGAGATAAAGATTTCACTGATGGAATGTGAGCATAAGTGATGTAACTTCAGCTTCCTTTGCTTAGAGGAAATTCCTTGGCCCTGGGATTCCTTTTTTTTAAATTCAGTTTATTTAAACTAAAAAAAAAAAAACAATTCACTCATTTCTCCTACCCACCCCCCACCTCTGCCAACCACCAATCTGTTCTCTGTGTCTCTGAATTTGGTTTTTTGTTTTTGTTTTTAGATTCCACATATAAGAGAAATCATACAGTATTTGTCTCTGTCTGACTTATTTCACTTAGCATAATGCCTTCAAGGTCCATCCATGTTATCAAAAATACCAAGATTTCTTTTTATGGCTGAATAATATTCCGTTGTGTGTGTGTGTGTGTGTGTGTGTGTGTGTGTGTGTGTGTCTGTGTGTATTTCACAATTAAATTTCTTTATCCTTTCACCCATTAATAGACACTTAGGTTGTTTCCATGTCTTGGCTATTGTAAATAGTTGAAATTGGCAGTTTATTCATGTAACAGAAGTATCTCTCAAAAAGATTCCTAGTCTTTTGGAGGGAAATGTGAGGGTGAGGGTGGAAGCAACTTCCTGGAAAGTCAAAATTGTACCTTGTGCCTAGCATTGTGTTTGACACTGTAAGTGCTCAGTAAATATTTGTTGAATGAATGAATAACAGCTGGAGGAAGGGCTCAACTCCCTACTATTTGTTTTACCTTAAATTCGTTTAAATCGTTTTTTAACTTAATTGTTTTTCGCATGTGGGCCATTTTTACTTTTGACATTTTTCTACCTACCTATCTATAATTATCCAAGTATTCCCAAATTGTCTTCTGTTGAAAGATATGTGTGTTGGAATTTTCAAAAAGGGGTGAGAATTTCATATACAAAAATCAGGTCGATTTTCTTTCCTGCTCTTTGCTCACAGAGCCTTTCATACATTATTGTACACTGTGACTCTCTTAGAGGAAAGAGAATACCCAGCATTTTGGAAGCTTATTTAATGACAAAACCCATTTTTCTCAATTTATAAGGGACTATGGCATCATGGAACACAGTTTGGGAAATGCTTATCTGATCTTTAAAATGCTGTTTAACTTTCTTTAGATTGATTCCTCTGTTATTTGTATGATTTTTGTCATTTATGGCCTGCTCGATATGCCCCAAATGAATTTTCTTTCCAACTAAGCTAGAGAGCCTCTTTTCAGCTACATATGACACGTCCTAGGAAGTCCATTGATTTCCCAAAAAGCTGAACACATGAATTAGAAATGGCCTTAAGAAAATTACTCATATAAACATTTATCACATGCTCACCAGGCAAATTTAATGCAGTTTTTCAAAATCACTTAGATTCTTTATAAGCCATTCTGTACACCTTGGTAGGAAATGTTTCATGTTCTAATAAAAAAGGTAGTAGATATTTTAAACATTCAAGGAATGTTGAGTTAGTCTCTTAATGGCAAAATTATACAGAGTAAGAAAAAAGTCCATAGAAATAGAACCAAGAGGAGTCTATATAAATAGCAATGTGAAGAAGAGTGAATTCCTTTTTAGCTGTAACATCGCATTTTTTGCATGTTGCTCACATTGTTTAGCCGTTTCTAAACACATTACCATTTACGTCATTTGTAAAAACTGCCTAGCCTCATATTCTGGAAAACTGACAAAGTTGTAATGAACAGATGCAGATTCCATAATTGCAATTGGCTTTTACTCTAATGTTCTGACTCATGCGTCATTAATGATTTCTATTTTTCTCAATTGTTACCTTACAAATTTGAAAGGGTATCTTTCAGAGTGAAAAACTTTTATTGACTTTTTAAAATAAGGGCTTATTGCGTTATGACCTATAGGTTCTCCAGTCGCCTATATTTAAATCTAGAATTTTATTTTAGCATGCCCTTTTTTACGTTTCTCTTGGTATTTGACTTTACATAATCTTTTTGATGTTACTTTTGTATTCCCCAGGAAAACACATTAGTTTTAAATGTAACCCTTCTTTTTGTTACATTTTTCCTATCATCAATGATTTCTTGTTTTTATACTAGATATTGTACAACATAATTTATCTATTTTATGTTTTTTCGCAAATTTAACTCTATCTCAAGAATAAGTAATAAATATTGGTAGAACCCTGAACAGAAAAAAGATGTACTCTCATGTTACTTTTTTTCTGATAAGATTTTAATAACATGAAAACAACTTTCATTTTCCAAAATAGGACTAATTTAGTTGAAATCTGAAGGACTTAAGGGGACCAAGTAATCTCATTCTAAGCATAATACATGGGCATTTTCAAATAAGGTGAGATAAACCGTCAAAATCCTGATCTTTGAACAATTCCTTTCACAGTTTCCAACTATTGTTGAATTTTATGTGAATGGAGAACACAATATTTATTGAAGAAATAATTGTTTTATAATAATTATTTTTTTGGCGTTTATAGGTTCTTTTCATTAAAGTACCAAAATACAAAGCAAGTGTTTTGGCATATTGTTGCTTGTTGTAAGGAAGATTCAATATCTTGTTATGGACTATTAATATGAACAGAAGTCATTTAGAGTTCAGATATATATTTAGAACTAACATGTGTGCAAAAAGATACAAAGTGAATCAAGAAATTCTGGAAAAGATTGTTTGAAAGCGAGAAATTGCTGTTTTCTGGCTAGCATTGATGAAATAAATATGGAAAAGAGATTTAAATGTTTTCTTTATTTTGAAGAATTTTAGTAAGAGCCTCAAATAGTAACTTAGAATTGATAGAATTAAATCAGTGAAAGTACAAAACTCTTTATCTGAAGTAGTAGTTACATAAATATAATTTAATTTCAAATGTTATCTAGGAAATCCAAAAAGGTTACAACTGTTAGTTATATGGGATGATTACAAACTGGACGTCTATCTGAGTTCAGTAATAAAATGCTGTTTACTGCTACTTACTGCAAATTTAAAATAATCACATCTAAGTTAGTGTTTTCTGGTTTCAAAAATATTTTTATCATAATATTTTGCATAAAGAAGAGAAAAATCTTCATATCCCCGATACTTGTTGTCAAATGTTAATAGACATGCAATCAAATGATTTGTTCTTTAAATTCTAATTTGCTGATTAAAAGGTGTGTTTAATGAAAGCACATGCCACATAGATTTGCTGCCTGAATTTTGCAGCATATGGTAAACTAAAACCCTAGTGACCTTTTGGTCTTGTTGATCACATGCATGAAGATGATCATCTGTTAATCTCTGCTAATCACTGGTACATCCTTGTACAGAAGACAGAACAGTTTTTGTTTGTGCTGCATTTACTCTTTTGGAAAGTGCTTTAACAAGGAATTTTTTAAAAATCATTTTATACTCTTAAGATTGTAAAATAATATTTTATATCTAAAAAATAATTTTAAAATAAGAATTAGAATTTTCAGCCTGTATATATCTCCATATTTTGTTTGTTTTTTAATGTTTGCTTTAGATACCAGTGATAATTCTCTGAAAGTCATGGATATGAATGACTGTTAGGCTTGTCAGTACACACATGCACAATCTTACACACTTTTACAATATGTCTTGTTTCTTGTTAGAATTGTAAGAAATATACCAATGCTTCTTAAACTTTGATATGCCTATGAACTGCCTGAGGATCTTGTTAAAATCCAGATTGTGATTCAACAGTTCTAGGGCAGGATTTGAGGTTACTCATTTCTAGCAAGCTCCCAGCCCATGACTATTCTCCTAGTCTGAAGTCAGCAAACTTTTTCTTTAAAGGGCTAGGTAGTAAACATTTTGGACTTTGCAGGGCAAGAAACAAAATGAAGATATTTTAGGGGCAGCCCCGGTGGCCAAGTGGTTAAAGTTCCGAGCACTCTGCTGCAGCAGCCTAGGTTTGTGGGTTCAGATGCCTGGTGCAGGCCTACTCCACTTGTCAGCCGTGTTGTGGAGGTGTGCTGCATACAAAATAGAGGAAGATTGGAACAGATCTTAGCTCAGGGCTAATCTTCCTCAAGAAAAAAAAGAGAGGAAGATTGGCAGTGGATGTTAGCACAGAGTGAATCTGCCTACACACACACACACACACACACACACACACACAAAGATGAGGACATTGTGGATGTATTTACATCACAAGAGAAAAAAACAAATGTCCACAAATTTTTTATTGATGACATTCAAAGTATAATAATAACTGAGTCCTTTTTTATGGTTTATCTATATAAAGGAACACTATTCATCAATAAAAAGGAATGATCTGATACAACAGCAGGGATGAATCTCAAAAACATTATGCTGAGTGAGTGAAAGAGGCTTTATGCAAAATGTACATACTATGTGATTCCATTTATATGAAATTCAAGAAAATACAAACTAATCAACATAACAGAAAGCCAAGAGTCTCCTTTGCAGAAGGAGAAAGAAACCCTTGCTGCAAATTATGGGAAGGAATAAGAGTTCCTCACTAATGAGCTTTCCAGAAAATTGATGCATTTGCAGCATGAGAAAGCCGACCTAGAACAGCATCTTGAACAGGATCAGGAATTCTAGGTCAACCAACTGTTGGAGAAAATGAAAAAACTGGAGAATGATACCATTTGCAAACAGCTTACATTAGAGCAAGTTTGTTGGAAGGATTAATCCTCCATCCTACCTCTCCTTGCGTTCTATGCATGTTGACGTTCTTTCATCCCTCTGGTGTACAGTTGTTCAAATGTGTACTGCACAGCAATAAATATGTGGTAACCTAGTACACTGATGTTTTTGTAACTCTATATATGATTACAACAGGTTTCATATAACAATGCTAAAACTGAAAAATCTTCTGGGGCCAGAAGTGAGGGAAGGTGCCTGAGGGAACTCTTTGGATGATAGAAATGTTCTACATCTTGATTGTGTTAGTGGTTATGCAGGTATATATGTTTTTCAAAACTCATTGAACTTAAGGAATCCAGCTGACATTTTGTGAGGGCACACAAGCAGCCCAATGGAGAGGTCTACATGGTTAGGAACTAAGGCCTATTGCCAACAGCCAGTGCGGAACTGAGGCCTTCTGCCAAGAGCCAAGAGAGTAAGCCATGTTTGAAGCAAATCCTCCTGTCCCACTCAAACCTTCAGTTTACTCTAGACCCTGGCTGACAACTTAATTGCAACTTTATAAGAGACTTGGAGTCAGAAGCACCCAACTAAGCCACATCCAAATTCTTATTCACAGATACTGATAATAAATCTTTGTTGTCTTAAGCCAAAAGCAAAAGCAAAAAAACTCAAACCATACGCTTTAAATGGATGTGCTTTGGTTTATTGTATTTCAGTTATACCTCAATAAAGTAGATTAAAAGAAAACTTGGTTGTGAGTCTTCCGCTAAGATAATGTGTGAAATGGCCTTGTAAGTTATAAATCAATATCCAAACATGTTATCACTGTTTTAAGTACTTCCCAAGAGTCCTTTATAGGTAGGGCCGCTAATAATCTGCCCCTCTTTCATCAGGAGACGGTTTATTCTGAAGTTATACCTGACCAGTATACATTTAGGGTGAATATTTCCTAGTCATCCACTCTTAAGAATATGTCTGACTAACTTCCCCAATAGAAGAATGAGGACTTCTGAACTGCTTCTTGGGGACTCAGGATTTAAATATGCTATAGTTACTACTCGACACTTTCCAAAATATAGAGAAATGAAGGCAGTATGGTGGTATAAGTAATAAGTTTTGGACTCGATATCAGGAAATCTAGGGTTCAGTCTCTACTAAGGCACTAATTTATGAAACAATCATGGAGAAGTTGGTCAAGCTTCTCTGGATCCCAATTTCCTTCTTTTAAAAAAAAGGAAGTTATTGGACTGGGTGGTCTTAAATAACTTTAAAATCTATGATTCCATGAACTAGGAACCTTAAAGGATGATCAGAATATAATATGTAGCATAAAATAGCATAAATGTAGCATTAAAAAAATGCTTCTATTTCTGATTTTATATGAAATGATTTTAGGTGCCATGAGCCTTCAAAGATAGTTCAGTGTGATGCTTTTCTAAATTTCCTAGTTTTTAAAAGAAATATTTAAAAGAAAGAATTTTGATTTAACAACCTGGAAGTGTAGGCTTTATTGGAGCCTTGTAGCTTTGTGGTACAAAAAAGTAGAAAATAAAATGTCCATTTTTAGACATTTATCTTAAATATACTGTTTTCTCCTTTTAGCCATTAAAATGTTTTCAGTTCCAAAATTCTAAAATAATCTGAATTTTTCAATCTCCTATATCTTTGGATTTTTAGTCATGGAAAATGGGTGCATGTACCATGATGGAGTTATTTCTTTCTTAAATTCTTCAAATAGAGAATTTTGAACAAATGTTTTTACACTTTTGCTAATGCTTTCATTTCTGGGTCTTGCATTTCACACCAAAAGCTAGCTCTATAATTTAGTTACATAAGAGTAATAATCAGTGATCAACATACATAAACATTGTTTTAAAGTACAGCTCATTAATTTCCTGATTGTGCCAAGTGCAGCTGTGGGATCGTTTGTCACTTATCAACTGTATATGAGTAATTCAAACTTTCTGAAGCTTGGTTTATTTTCTTCCTTTCTTTTTTTAAAATGGAGTAATAATACCTATCTCATGAAGTTGCTAATTAGTTAAGGATTAAGTGAGCAAGCATAACAAAAGTGCCAAGGAGTGAGAAATTATTTTCTTTTATTCCCCAAAATTAGCAAATTTAACAATGCATCAACTATTAGACCTAACAGTTAAATTTTTGTTTTGCCACATCTAAAGAACTAGTAACAGAAAAAAGATTAGTTTGATCCCTTAAGTTGTATCCTATCGATCTGCATATGCTTTGCCTTGATGTGTGACTATTTTCTGTACTTTGTTGGCTCTGAATAGTTTTCAAACGTGGATTATTAGTATTCATATATTTTTTATAAATGTAGTAGTTCCCCTTTATCCCTGGGGGATATGTTCCAAGATCCCTAGTGGATGCTTGAAACTGCGGATAGTACCAAACCTTATATATACTGGTTTTTTCTATACCTACATACCTATGATAGAGTGTAATTTAAAAGTTAGGCACATAAGAGATTAACAACAAAAAGTAATAATAAACCAGAACAATTATAAGAATATACTGTAATAAAAATTATGTGAATGTGGCCTCTCTCTTTCAAGATATCTTATTGTACTGTACTCATCCTTCCTCTAGTGACATATGAGAAGATAAAATGCCTACGTGATGAGATGAAGTAAGTTGAATGACATAGGCATTGTGACGTAGTGTTAAACTACTGTTGACCTTCTGAGGATATATCAGAAAGGGAATCATCTGCTTCCAGACTGTAGTTGAGCACAGGTAACTGAAACTGCAGAAAGTGAAACTGCAGATAATGAGGGACTAATGCACACGATTTTAAACTATCTTTTGGGTGTGTGAGGAAGATTGGCCCTGAGCTAACACCTGTACCAATCTTCCCCCACCTTGTGTGTGGGACACCACCACAGCATGGCTTGATGAGTGGTGTGTAGATCTGCACCTGGGATCCAAACCCACAAACCCTGGGCCACTGAAGCAGAGTGCGTGAACTTAACCTGGCCGATTTTAAACTATTTTGCTAGTGCTTAAATCATTTTCATTTAGTCTAGCATTACTTAGTAGTTAAGGTAAAAAATATTTAATGAAAACACAATATGGTACTTTGTAGCCAGATGGTAGTACATTTGAATCTTGATACTAGATATCTGACATTGGGGTAGTTGCATAATAATCTTTGAACCTAAATTTCCCAAGAAGTTAAATGGTAATAATGATTAAGTGTTTAGCTTGGTACCTGGAAGATATTAAGCTCTCAAAAAATGTTCGCTAATAACCACCATCATCACTATTAAATGACAATTACAGATTTAACCCTATATGGATTAAGTTAGGTGACTACTGATGATTTCTGTTTCTAACCAGAGTTTTCAAATTTATTTGAAAAATGAATCTATTTACCATTATTCAAAAGTGCACACTTTATTGATGTTGGACCCATAGTATTATCTTCATTGATGACATGTTACATGGAAATTTGAAACACTAAGTTTATGTTGCTGAGATTCTTGACTAGAAATTTACTAAACCATCATTATGGTTGGGTCTTGTCAGACTGACTTGGTGGGAAGTTTGAATTATGAAATATTTGACATATAGTAAGTACCTTTGTTTACCTCCTATGGGACTTATCACAGTGATAAGTACATTGTAGGTAGTATGTAAATATTAGTTAATATTAATTGCTGTAAATTGAGAGAAATAAAAATATATAGCATTCTTAACTTTACCATATACTAGCAAATGAAGTCCTGAAAGTTAACAGAGGAAGAAATTAATTCACAATTACTAAAAATCATTTTTTACCAAGTCTTAATTGTCACAAATTCTGAGAATGAGATTCACATAAGAAGAATTATTGCTTTGTCTCTGCTTCAGCTCAGAGGACATAGGACTATCTGTACATCTGTGTTTTCTTTTGCAGTTTAATTTTTTACATATAACTCTTTAAAATGAGTTGTTCTTATTGCTACAGTAACATGTCCTCCCCCCCAAAAAAACTTTAGATTATACAGAGAACAAAAGAAAAAGTACGTATAGCCCTAGTCCCCAGCAATAGCCACTGTGAATATTTCAGTCTGTACTCTCCTGGACTCTTATTTTTTAAGTATTCGCATACATACACACATATGTACCTACCTCAATAAACGTGCTAAGAACATGTCTTTCCATGTTAATATATTAAACTTATAGTGTCACTTTAATTATCAATTGCCTTATTACCCTTTGACTGTTTCTATTGGCCTCTATTTTTTAGTTTGTTTTTAAGTGTTCTTCTATATAAAACATATGCAATATGTTAACATGTATAGCATATACATAATAAAGTACTGTAATAATTTTAATTTATGGTATTTTTTTCCTGTAATATGAATTTTAAATTTTTATTCAGTGAAATGTATCAAATTTTGGGGGGTATACTTTCACTGTTAGGCTTAGAAAGGTCTTTTTCACCCCAAGATTATGTAAGAATTTGTTTATATTTTTGCTAGTTCTTTTATGGTTGTATTTTTACATGTAACTCTTTAATCCTTTGGTAAGTGCTTTAAGTACTTTGAAAGCCAAATCTACAGAGTAGGGAAGTGTATCTGTAGGTAAACCAAATAAATATTACCTATATTTCACAGTCCTGAAATATTTGCCCAAATACCCTTCTGAGGCCTAAAAGTCTAAAGTTAGAGAATCATCTTATCTTAGTCTTTAGTAGAACATTTGCTGAAAGTGAGAAACGGGCTTAGGGAAGACAGACTCAAGGTCTGAAAGAAATTAAGGAAGTCCACTAAAGAGAGACAATTTACTTCCCAATATTGCTTTTGAAAGCCTAGATGACAGCACTTGCTTATGTGTTTTCTAGAGACATCACACTACATAAATAAATATGTGAAGACATGTTGATCACAAATGTGTTCTGTATGTATAAAAGCATGTATGGTTCTCCCCTTCCTATTTGCCTTATCTTTCTTCCCACTAATGCTCTAAGTTCTCCAAAGAGTTTACATACTGTCCTGGCATTGGGGAAGGGGTGTCTGATCCTTGCTGTCTCTGGTAGAGGTATCTTATCCCACCTGGCCTCTGGGCGTGAACCTCTCCTGTCTGTATTATCTACTGCAAAAATATTCATGGCCAGTATAATTTTTGGTATATTCTCTTATTCAGAGTCCAAGTCTGCTACTTAACCTCTCCATGTGTCAGTTTCCTCATCTTTAAAATAGGAGACAATAATAGTACCTATCCTACAGAATTGTGAGGGTTAAATGAGCTAATACATGTAAATTGCCTCAACAGCATTTAGCACATAATGAATGCTGTATGGTAGTCATCATCTTATCAAGGATGAGAATGGCAGCAGCAGCAGCTCTGCCTGCCCATGGGTCCTGTCCCCATGCCAGCAGGGGCAGCAGCAGCGGCTCTGCCAGGCCATGGGCTCTGTCCCCATGCCAGCGGGGGCAGCAGAAGCGGCAGCAGCAGGAGCTCTGACTGCCCGTGGGTCCTGTCCCCACGCACCAGCTCTGCCTGCCCATGGGTCCTGTCCCCATGCCAGCAGGGGCAGCAGCAGAAGCTCTGCCTGCCCATGGGCTCTGTCCCCATGCCAGCGGGGGCAGCAGAAGCGGCGGCAGTGGGAGCTCTGACTGCCCATGGGTCCTGTCCCCATGCTATTCCACACTATTCTCTAAATAAAAGAGCACTACTGCCAGATCTTGAGAGTCTAAGAAATCTTTCTTTCGACTCCGAGCTCAGCTATCTCCTGCTCGTTAGGCCCCTTCTATTTTTTCTAGGTTTGAGGCTGCCCACTATTAACATCTACCATTTGACTCTCTACTCCTGTACTATAATAAACCCCTAGCAAGTATGCTGGCTTAATTCTCAACTGTCTGTCATGCCCCAGAGGTAGGAGTGGCAGAATACTGAGGAACTTTTCCTGATCATTTCTACCCTTTGCTGGAGATAAGGGAAACCAGGAATGGTTTGGGTGGTGTTATCTCAGACCTCTTCTGCCATTCCGTTGTGACTATTTAGTCAGACTTCCTCAATATTAGGTTTATTCCTCTACTTCAGTAGTGGAAACTTTAGTTCTCTGAATCTTTCTTTTTCAGTATCCTCGGGGGCATCCAATTCTCTTTAATCCTTTGGGAAGTGCTTTAAGAACTTTGAAAGCCTAAGGCGTAGGGAAGTAGATGTGTAGGTAAAACAGACAGCTGTTATCTACACTTCACTGTCTGGAAATATTTCCCCAAACATCCTTCCAAGGCCTGAAAGTCTAAGGGTAGAGAATCATCCATCTTATCTTAGTCTCCAGTAGAGGATTTGCTGAAACCAAGAAAGGGGCTTAGCTTAACCTCTGTTTCTTCCCCTGCCCTAAGGTGATCATGATTCTTCCTCAGAGCTTGAGCTTCTGATCTTCCAAATCAGGCCCTTTTAGAATTGAAACAAAATCACTTTTCTCCTTGAGTACCTAGATCTTAGAAATAAAAGCCATACTATGAAGATCCTATTTTGGAGTTCTAAGCCAAGAATTTGGCTCTTTTATTTTAGGTTTTATCTGCTCTCTTCCCGAGGGTAATATTTATAAATGAAGGGAAATAGGTAAAGAAGGTTAACAGTAAGGAGTGGAAAAAGCAACCTTTCAATATCTAAAAACATCTTGTTACATCTAGTTTTTATGGTCATTTTGAAGCAGGATACTTTCACTGTACTTAGGGTGTGCCACTGTAGGATAATTACAGGCATGTATCTTTTTAAGAACTTGTGCCATTATTGTGGGGTCACATCTTTTATAATTTATTGAATATATAGCCTGAGGGTATTTCCTTTTTGTTTTTGGCTATTTAACTAATTAATTCTTAGTTATAACTATAATAATCATCAGTCTTCATTATAAGTAAGTTACTTTTAGTTGCACCAGTTTAGGACATGAAAATTGTAGGCTATAGTGATGGAAAAGTGGAAAATATGAGCTAGAATTAGTGTCAAAACAGAGGACAAGAATGTGGTAATAGCAACAGAAGTGAGAAATAGGTGGTCAGGTGGTTTTTGTTATCTGTGCCAGTCCTGGGAATTGTATGTTTTCTTGATGGTTTAAATTTAACATTTTTGGTGCCTACTGTTAGTTTGATACCATCCCTAGCCAAAGACTTTTTGTCCAGGGTCTACTTAACAATCTGAGATAGGGAAATTGGGGATAGTTTGCATCTAAAAGGACTTTCCCAAAGCCCTCGTCTATTGACTTGGCTTGTATAATCCAAATATGTAGTAGAATGCTTGGCATATAGGTACTCAGATAACAACAGCAACAATAGTAATAAAAGCAACTGACATTTGTATGATTGTTACTACATGTTGGGCACTAAGACTTTTACATGTATTGATTCGTTCATTCCTCACAACGTTTGAGATAAGTATAGCTTATCTATACTTACAGATAGACCTATGAGAGTCTATCTGTAGATAGACCTATGAGGATCTCATTTTTACAGATGACGAAATTGATGCACAGAAGTTAAGTGACTTTCCTAAGGTCTAATGGCTAAGAAATAACTGGCAGAACAAAGATGCAAACAAGCCATCTGGCTTCAGATCGCAGCTCTTAACTACTAAGCTACTCCTTTTGCTTGTTGTTTGTAAAGTTGAATGAAGCCCACAAGTGTATTGCCAAAATGAAAACGTTGTCAGAGGGTTAGAAAAGAATTCAAGGTAATGGTTGAAAAAGATGGCAATGTATGTTGAGCCAGAGGTCAGGTGAAGATGTAGAGTAAGGTGAGCATCAAGATTGGGGATCAAGGTTAGGGGGAAGGCAAGAAAAAGGGAAGAAAAGAGATACAGTCCAGGCCAGGTATTTCTAGAAGCAAAAAGAATATCCTGCAGGTCCTTTTCTCCTCACCCTCTTGGTATAAGCTAGAGGAGGCACAACTAGTTCATCAAATTTTATTTTCTCATAATAAGAAAATTAATGCATTCACATCCTTGCATATGCACACCCACTAGTTACTTAAATCTATAGTAACTATATTTTGCAAATTAAAACATCAGTACACATGGTTTGACCAAATTTCTCTTCTGTTTGTTATGTTTATATGAGAAACATTACAAATATATAAACAGTAAATCACGTTGTGTTTGAATATTAAATAAGTATGTATTTTTTAAACTCTTAGAAAGTAACATTTTGCATCATTTTTATCATAATGACTGATTCCGTTCACTTTATTATTTTTTTCAGACATCTGTTGGCATATCTCAGAATAATTCATTTGGAATATTGCAATTTTTTTGACCATCAGTGACTTTTCTAATATTCAAACATTATCAGCAAAAATGATCCCTGCGTCCTTGCTCAGAAGTAGCAAAAAAGCAATTATGCTTTTTTGTGTGCATTTACTACTGATGTTTGAATTACCATAATCTTTACATACATTCTAGTATCTTTGGCCTCTAGAAAGTTTCTCTTTAACCTAGTCAGCTAGCAAATTCTCATTGGGATATGAATTGAGAGCACAGAATTTATCATAAACACTATCATGTGACAAAGCAAGAAGAGAAGCTTCAAAAAAGATTTCATGCCTTTGCTGACTCATCCCACTCCGAGTGTTTTAAAAACTGAATTCCATATAAATATCTTAAAAGTTAAGATAACTCAGAAAATTAACATAGAACTGACTTAATACCAGATATATCAGATCTGAGTCATAGTGAACATCATTGTTAGCCATTTGCTTTGTTTGTTTTCTTGCCGTGCCAAAAGTTATAATTTTTATGTTCTACATTTGGATATAGGAGATGTTCACATATGACTTCTAGTGCTGATATATTCTGCCTCTCCATTTCAGAAATAATAGGATCCACAGTCTATCTAAAGATCTTCCAAAAACTTCTTAATGGGGCATTTTTCAAATGATAATCCTTCAGCATTTTGAAGTTATTTTTTTTTACTGTCCTTTTAGGAGCACTTATGAGACTCCCAAATCTTATGTACAAACATGACAAAATTAGTCTCTGTTGTGGTATAACAAACTCACGGGTTTCATAGCTTGTGCAGTTAAATCATTTAAATATTTTTACAGTAACTTTCACTTCAGCTTGAACAATATCAGATATGGTTTTCATTACAAAGGTAATCCATGCTCATGGAATAATGTTGAGATATTACAGAAAAGTTGGATGTGAAAAGTAAAAAAAATCCCTCTTTTCCCCCACTATCACTCCCGTTACCTAGAAACTTTCTATGCTTGTACATATATATCCCTTTTGGTAAACAAATGACAACAGCTCCATTATTAATTCAAAAGTTGCAAATGTGTCCTTTGCAACCAGTCCTCACAAGTATTTTATTGCAGTTAAGTGATGTTAGAGAAATTTTTTCAGAAATCTGTGCTTTTTGGAGCTCTAGATTTATCATCCAACAAACTAATTTGTTAGTAAGTCAGCTGCCACCAAGAACAGAGAAAACAGTGTTTTAGCCATTTTTCTGAGCCACAGTTTCTCAAATAAATTTCTGTTGTTTAATTAAAATATATCATCATATGATAGAACAACTATAACATTTTCCAAATTTCTATAGTACAAACTTTTGTCTTCCATATTAAGACTGTTTTCGGGGGCTGGCCTGGTGGTGTAGTGGTTAAGTTTGTGCACTCTGTTTTGGTGGCCCAAGGTTTGCAGGTTTGGATCCTGGGTGTGCACCCATACACTGCTCGTCACTCCATGCTGTGGCAGCATCCTACATACAAAATAGAAGAAGGTTGGCATGGATGTTAGCTCAGGGCCAATCTTCTTCACCAAAAAAAAAAAAAAGAGAGAGAGAGAGAGAAACTCTTGGGTTTGTACACAAGAGAGTTGTGCAAAATTGTTGGTAACACTAAGTAATAGCAAAAACTGGAAACAAGCCAAATGTCCATCAACAATGGAATTGATAAATACATTGTGGTACTTTTATATAAGGTAATGCAATACAGCAATAAAAATGCATGAATTACAGCTGCATACAACACCTTGGATGAATCAGGAGTACAATTTTGAACAAAATAAAGTCAAAGAATACTTACAGCACTATTTCATTTATATAAAGTTCAGAATGTTCAAAAGTAAACAGTAAGTTGATTAGGAATGCAACTTTATGTGGTACGACCCTAAAGGAAAGCAAGAAAATGAAGTACACTAAATTCAGCAAAGTTGTTACTTCTCAGGGACAGAGGGGAGGGAAATAAGTTCAGGAAGGGGCACACAACTGCAATGGTACATTATTTTCTTAAACTGAGTGGTAATATGTAAATATTCATTTTTCTTATTCTGTACATGTTATGTACTTTGTAAATATTTCCTATGGTATTTAATACATTTTTTAAATAATTATGTAAAACAATTTAAAACTAATATAGAAATTTAGCTTTTTTTATAATCTAAAAACCTGAAAATGATTCTGTTATAAAATGATGTTTTCCCCTCCTTTGAGATACTAGCTGCATTTCATCTGGAAATAATGCTCTAGAGAATGAGTTATATAGGCAACCTTTGTTATGTAAGGATGTGGCCATTTCCACCATAAGAAATATTCTAAATGAGTAGACTTTATTTAACAGATCAACTTTTCTTTGACAGTATTTCTTAAATGTTCTTTTATTTACTGAATTTTTTGAAATTACAGCAATATTTGCAAATTTCTTATTAGCAGTCCCAACCCTTTTTGAATAATTTTAAGAAAATATTTAGAAATTGCCATTCTTAGTGATAGTTTCAAAAGTAAGTGCTCTTATTGATACATTATTAGATTTTGCTGAGTAAAGCTGTTTCTACACATAAACATCTTGGCCACCTGCAACTGTTTGTCAGTGAACTTTGAGAACACTAGTAGTAATTGTAAACTTAGGAATGTGTGACAAGCTAACAGCCAGCTGTGCATATCCTGACTTTTTCCAGGTGTTAAAATAAATATGACCATTTGGTTCACTTGTAACTCAACAAAATATTTCATGATTTGTTAGCTTAAAAATCCATTTAATTTTTTTTTATTGGAGGGAGTGATAATGTTATATTCATTTGAAATGAAAAATACGTATGCAGAAATATTTGTGGTATCATTACTTATATTCAATGATCTCTTCATAAAATGAAAAGAATTTTAATGTAACATTTGCGTAGATTTTTTTTCACGTTCTTTTCACAGGAAAACACTATTGAGCCACTTCTGCCCATAGGCATCAAAAAGAATGAAAAGAAAATGAAAATATGTTTTTTATTCAGTCACAGTTCAACTTGCCTTGGCAGAATGCAGTTCCAAACTGATCCTATGTTAATTTCTATCTTTGGTACATACCATATGTTTGATCATTATCTGATAATAATTACTACTTATTGAACACCTGCTGTTAGGTGTTAGCTCAAGAGATCCATATGCCTAAAACTTGCCTTGATTAAACTACCCATCCTCATAAGTTTCCTGAGAGAAAATATACATATAAGAGACTACTGCAAGTGGAAAATCCAAACCCATTTTATTATTAGGTTATCTAGTATCTGAAACTTGAAATATAGAGCTAGAGTTCTCAAATAAACTGGAGTAGAATATATGGTTTAGGTAGCCTCTCTCCACCCTAAAATGAATAACTAAACTCAGGAAAAACAAAGAGGTGGAGTGAACTAGCTGGAGAAAGGAAAAAAGCTAACAGAGTTCCCTTACCCCTGACCCCTCCCATCAAATACTCTTTTATTTCTAAATCTGTTAACCTGATCTCATCAAGATGGCAGTGTGGGCAGTCTCTGAACTCACCTCCTCCCACAAACACAACCAGGTTACAACTATTCTTGGAAAAATTACCCTGGAGAGAAAACTGATAACTGGATAAAAAGAACACCCACAACAAGGGACAGTCATGACTGAGGTGGAAGAGGCAGAAATTACTTCTGGAGAGAAAAAAGCCACCTCCACAAGCCACAGACCTTCACAGCCAGCTGGGCAGGAGCCACCCTAAGGTACACAGCCCTCCCTGCAAAAGTAGGGACCTTAGCAGGGACCTGTTACTGGCATAAGCATCCTTCAGACTCAGCACAACTGAGATGAATGTCCTACTGTCTGGCTTCGCTGCGTATTAACTGCAAGGGGGAATACCCCCAGAAAAGCTATTGGACAAAAGCAGAAAACACCTGGGTCTTAAAGGGCCCATGCACAAATTCACCCATCTCAAAGAGCAACCTAAAATCACCAAAAGGAAGGCTTCACAGTCCTTTGGTGAAAAGAGACTCACCTGGTAGGCTCTGGGTGCATCTCGGTGAGAGGTGAGACCTCTCCATAGACTGAGACATTGGTGGCAGCCATTGTTGTGACCTAGTACAGGCATGCTGACACAGATGCTGGCACACACTATTGAAGTTCTTCCCCTGGCCTGATAGCCCAGGGGTCTGCTACACCCACTAGAGCACAGATTTAATCCAGTTCAGCCAGGGCAGGAAGCCTGCCCTAGGAACTGGCCCCACCTAACAGCAAGCCCTCAGGCTACTTGTCTACCTGCATAGACTGGGTGTCCTGATCCTCTACAGGCAGGCAAGTGTGTCCACCTCTGTGGGACAGGGCCTGTGTGAGGACAAGGTGAACTGTAGGAGATGTTGGTGGAGAGGTGGGCGCCTCTGCAGTGGGGCAACTGGGTACACTCCAGGGAGTTGGGAAGTGTGCATGGACCAGGGCTGTGTTGACAAGTACACATGGACCTGTCAGGGGTGGTGCTTATCAGTGGCAGAAGACCTGTTCTTCACAGTTACAAAGAGAATCGGCCCCACCTTCCAAAGCCTGAAACAATTGAGTTCTTTTGTGCCTTGGGCCAGCCCAATTCAGCTGTAATTGTCAGAGAGCTGACAACAGCCTGTTGGCCTTAGGTCTGTAGCAATTGTAAGCCCCTGAGCCTAGCAACCAGCCACACTGGGTACCTACTCAATTATCAGGAAAATTGCCAGAGGAATGTGCTATTTGACCTTGTAGCCAATGGTGCTGGGGCTCCCCAAACCTGATTTACAAACGGCCAGGCAGGGAGGGAAAGACTAGACTCCCTGGGTACCTTCAGTAAGGGTGACCCTGCCACAGCAGGACGGAAGTAGCCCTCACAGAGGTCTCTCCTGGATCATTTGGACTGGTGATGAGAGGGAAGCACACTGCTGGTCATCAAAAGGCAACTCTTATATAAGGCCACTTCTCCAAGGTCAGGAGACATAGCTGACTCACCTAATACATAGACATAAGCACAAAGAAAGAGGCATAATGAGGAGGCAAAGGAGTATATTCCAAGCAAGGGAACGGGACAAACCCCCAGAAAATGAAGTAAATGGAACAGAAATTAGCAATCTACCTGAGAAAAAGTTCAAAGAAAAACTCATCAAGATGCTTACTGATATTGGGAGAAGACTGGATGAACACAGAACATCAACAAAGAATTGGAAAATATGAAAATGAACCAATCAGAAATGAAGAATACAACACTGGAAATGAAAAATTCTCTAGAGGAACTCAATAGCAGAGTAGATGATACAGAAGAACAGATCAGCAAGCTGGAAGAAAGACTAGACGAAGTCGCCCAAGCTGAACAGATAAAAGAAAAAGAATTAGACAGAATGAGAACACCCTAAGGGAACTCTGGGACAATATCAAATGCACTAACTTTCATATTATAGGTGTCCCAGAAGGAGAAGAGAGGGACAAAGGGGCAGAGAATCTATTTGAAGCAATAGTAGCTGAAAACTTTCCTAACCTAAGGAAGGAAACAGACATCCAAGTACGGGAAGCACAGAGAGCACTAAACAAGGTGAACACCAACAGGCCCACACCAAGACACATTATAATTAAAATGTCCAGAATTAAAGATAAAGAGAATCCTAAAAGCAGCAAGAGAAAGGCAACAAGTGACATACAAAGGTGAGCCCATAAGGTTATCGGTGGACTTCTCAACCGAAACCATACAGGCTAGAAGAGAGTGGCATGACATAGTTAAAGTACTGAAAAGAAAAAACCTACAGCCAAGAATACTTTATCCAGCAAGGTTACCATTCAGAATGGAAGGAGAGATAAAGAGCTTCCCAGACAAGCAAAAATTAAAGGAGTTTATCACCAAGAAACCAGTTCTACAAGAAATGCTGAAGGGACTTATTTAAGTGAGAAAGAGATGATCACAAATAAGGATAAAATTTTCCAAAAAAAACCTAGGCAATAAAATCACTGGTAAAGGCAAAACTACAGTAAAGGTAGCAGATTAACCACCTATTAAGATAATTTGTAGGTTAAAAAACAAAAGTACTAAAATTACTTATTCCAATTATAAGAGGGTAATGGATAGACACACACAAAACAACAGATTAGAAATGATTTCAAAAACATAAAATGTGGGAGTACGGGAGTAAAAGAGTAGAGCTTTTAGAAAGAGATCAAGCTAAAGAGACTATCAACTCAATACAGATTGCTATATATGTAGAATATTATATAGGAATCTCATGGTAATCACAAACCAGAAACCTATAATAAGTAAACAAATAAGTAAGAGGAAGGAAATCAAACATATTACTAAAGAATACCATCAAACCACAAGGGAAGAGAGCAAGAGAAGAAGAAAGAGAGGAGGAACTACAAAATACCCAGGAAAAAAAGTAACAAAATGGCAATAACTACATTCTTATCAGTAGCTACTTTTTAATGTCAATGGACTAAATGCTCCAATTAAAAGACATAGAGTGGCTGACTGTATAAAAAAACAAGACCCATTTATATGCTGCATACCAGAGACGCACTTCAGATCTAAAGACACTCACAAACTGAAAGTGAGGGGATGGAAAAAGATACTTCATGCAAATGGCAAAGAAAAGAAAGCTGGGCTAGCAATACTTATATCAGACGAAATAGATTTTAACAGAAAAACTGTAACAAGAGACAAGGGTGCTACATAATGATAAAGGGAACAATCCAACAAGAGGATAGAACACTTGTAAATATCTATGCATCCAACATAGGCACATGTAAATATATAAAGCAATTATTAACAGACATAAAAGGAGAAATAGACAATAACACATTAATATTAGGGGACTTTAACACTCCACTTACACCAATGGATAGATCATCGAAACAGAAGATCAATAAGGAAACATTGGCCTTAAATGATACATTAGACCAGATGGACTTAGTAGATATATATAGAACATTCCATCCAAAAACCGCAGAATATACATTCTTTTCAAATGCACATGGAACATTCTCAAGGATTGATCACATATTAGGCCACAAAACAAGTCTCAATAAATTTAAGAAGATAAAAATAATACCAACCATCTTTTCTGACCAGAAAGATATGAAACTAGAAATCAACTACAGGAAGAAAATCAGAAAAGCCTCAAAAATGTGGAGATTAAACAAAATGCTACTGAACAATGATTGAGTCAATGAAGAAATCAAAAGAGAAATAAAAAAATACCTGGAGACTAATGAAAATACAACATGCCAAAATCTATGGGATACAGCAAAAAGCGGTTCTAAGAGGGAAGTATATAGCAAGTCAGGCCTACCTCACCAAAGAAAAATCCTAAATAAACAATCTAACAGTGCACCTAAGGGAACTGGAAAAAGAATAGTAAACAAAGCCCAAAATCATCAGAAGGAAGGAAATAGTAAAAACCAGAGCAGAAATAAGTGAAATAGAGACTGAAAAAAAAAATAGAACAGGTTAATGAAACCAAGAGCTGGTTCTTTGAAAAGGTAAACGAAATTGACAAACCTTTAGCTAGACTCACCAGAAAAAAAGAGAGAAGGCTCAAATAAATAAAATCAGAAATGAAAGAGGAGAGATTACAACAGACACCTCAGAAGTACAAAGGATTATAAGAGAATACCTTGAAAAGCTATATGCCAACAAGTTGGATAATGTAGAAGAAATGGGTAAATTCTTAGAATCATACAACCTTCCCAAACTGGATAAGTAGAGAATTTGAATAGACCAATCATGAGGAAGGAGATCAAGACAGTAATCCAAAACCTCCCTAAAAATAAAAGTCCAGGATGAGATGGCTTCCCTAGTGAATTCTACCAAACTTTCAAAGACGTAATACCTGTCTTTCTCAAACTGTTCCAAAAAATTGAAGAGGAGGGGAAGCTTCCTAACTCATCCTATGAAGCCAACATTATCCTGACACCAAAACCAGACAAGGACAAGACAAAAAAAGAAAATTATCACTGATGAACATTGATGCAAAAATCCTCAACAAAATACTAGCAAGTCAAATACAACAATACATTAAAAAGATCACACATCATGATGAACTGGGTTTTATTCCAGGGATGCAGGGATGGTTCAACATCTGCAAATCAACCAACTTGATAAACCACATTAACAAAATGAAGAATAAAAATTACATGACCATCTCAATAAATGCAGAGAAAGCATTTGACAAGTTCCGGCATCCATTTATGATAAAAACTCTAAATAAAATGGGTATAGAAGGAAAATACCTCAACATAATAAAGGCCATTTGTGACAAGCCCACAGCTAATATCATTCTCAATGGAGAAAAACGGAAAGGTCTCCAAGAACAGGAACCAGACAAGGATGTCCACTTTCACCACTCTTATTTAACATCATATTGGAAATCCTAGCCAGAGCAATCAGGCAAGAAAAAGAAGTGAAAGGGATCCAAATTAGAAAGGAAGAAGTGAAACTGTCACTATTTGCAGATGACATGATTTTATATATAGAAAATCCTGAAGAATCCACTAAAATACCTTTAGAAATAATAAATGAATACAGTCAAGTTGCAGGATACAAAATCAACATACAAGAATCAGTTGCATTTCTATGCATTAACTGTGGTAGAAACCACATTTTACATTGTTTTGGAAACAACTCAAATGTCTTTCAGTGGATGAATGGTTAAACAAACTTTGGTACATCCATACCGTGGAATACTACTCAACAATAAAAAGGAATTATTGACATATGCAACAACTTGGATAAATCTTCAGGGAATTATGCTGAGTGAGGGAAAAAAACAGTCCCAAGAGATTACATACTGTATGATTCCATTTATATAACATTTTGAAAAGACAAAATTTTAGAAATAGAGAACAGGTTAGTGGTCACCAGGAGTTAAGGATGGAAGGAAGGCAGGAAGGAGGTGGAAGTGGTTATAGAAAGGCAACACAACATGTCTTTGTGGTAAAGGAACAGTTTTTTGTTGTTGTTTATTGAGATATAATTGACAAACAACACTATATTTGTTTCAGGTGTACAAAATGGTGATTCAGTATTTGTATATATTCAAAATGATGACCACAATCAGTCTAGTTAACATCTGTCACCATTCATAGTTACAAATTTTTTTTATATTGAGAACTTTTAAGATCTGCTCTCTTATCAACTTTAAAATGTGCAATACAGTATTATTAGCAATAGTCACCATCTGTAAATTACATCCCCATGACTTATTTATTTTAAAACTGGAAGTTTGTACCTTTTGACCCCTGCATTCATTTCACCCACCTCACAACCCCTGCCTTTGGAAACCACCAATCTGTTCTCTGTATCTATGATTTTTGTTTGATTAGATTCCACATAAGTGAGATTGTACAGTATTTGTCTTTTTATGTCTGACATTTCATTTAGCATAACACCCCCAAGGTCCATCCTTGTTGTCACAAATGGCAAGATAGATATATACACCACATTTTCTTTATCCTCTCATCCATTGATGGACACTTTGGTTGTTTCACTATCTTGGCTAGTGCTGCAATGAATATGGGGGTACACATATCATTTCAAGCTAGTGTTTTTATTTTCTTCAGATAAATACCCAGAAGTGGAATTGCTGGATCATATGGTAGTTCTATTTTTTAATTTTTTCAGAAAACTCGATACTGTTTTCCGTAGTGGCTGCACCAATTTAAATTCCCCACCAGCTGTGTTCAAGTGTTCCCTTTTCTCCACATCTTCTCCAACACTTGTTATTTATTGTCTTTTTGATAATAGCCATTCTAACAGAGATGTAAGGTGCTATCTCATTGGGATTTTGATTTGCATTTCCCTGATGATTAGTGATGTTGAGCACCTTTTCATGTATCTGCTGGCCATCTATCTACATGCCTTCTTTGGAAAAATATTTGTTTAGATCTTCTTTCCATTTTTTAATCAGATTGGTATTTTTGCTGTTGAGATGTATAAAGAGTTGTTTATATATTTTGGATATTAGCCCTTTATCAGATGTGTGATTTGCAAATATTTCCTCCTGTTCAGTAGGTTTATTTTTCATTTTATTGATGGTTTTCTTAGCTGTGCAGAAGCTTTTTAGTTTGATGTAGTCTCACTTGTTTATTTTTGCTTTAACCAAAGGCAACAGTCTTTGCTTTTGATGTCAAATCCAAAAAATCATCACCAAGACCAGTGTCAAGGAGCTCACCACCTATATTTTCTCCTAGGAATCTTATGATTCAGATCTTATGCTCAAGTCTTTAATCCATTTTGAGTTAATTTTTGTGTATGGTGTAAGATAGTGGTCCAGTTTCATTCTTGCACATGGGGCTGTCCGATTTTCCAGCACTATTTATTGAAGGGACTGTCTTTCCCCATTGTATGTTCATGGATCCTTTTTCATAAATTAATTGACTATGCATGGATTTATTTCTGGGCTCTCTATTCTGTTCCATCAATCTATGTGTCTGTTTTTATGCCAATATCATACTGTTTTGATAGTTACAGCTTTTGCAATATAATTTGAAGTCAGGGTGTGTGATGCCTCCAGATTTGTTCTTTCTCCAGATTGCTTTGGCTATTCAGGCTCTTTTATGGTTCCATACAAATTTTAGGATTGTTTGTTCTATTTTGGTGGAAAATGCCATTGAAATTTTGATAGAGATTGCACTGGATCTGTAGATGGCTTTGGGTAGTATGGACATTTTTGCAATATTAATTCTTCCAATCCATGAGCATGGAATATCTTCCCATTTATTTGTGTCTTCTTCAATTTATTTTATCAATGTCTTATAGTTTTCAGTGTATGAGTCTTTAATTTATTCCTACATGTTTTAGTCCTTATGATGCAATTATAAATGGGATTGTTTTCTTAACTTATCTTTCTGATAGTTTGTTATTAGTGTATAGGAACACAACAGATTTTTATGTATTGATTTTGTATCTTGCAATTTTAGTGAATTCTTTTATTCTAACAGTTTTTTGGTAGAGTCTTTAGGGTTTTCTGTATATAATATCATATCATCTGCAAATAGTGACAGTTTTACTATTTCCTTTCCAATTTGGATGCCTTTTATTTCTTTTTCTTGCCTCATTGCTCTGTCTAGGACTTCCAATATTATGTTGAATAAAAGCAGCAAGAGTGGGCATCCTTGACTTGTTCCTGATCTTAGAGGAAAAGCTTTCAGCTTTTCACCATTGAGTATGTTAGCTGTGGGCTTGTCACATATGGGCTTTGTTATGTTAAGGTACTTTCCTTCTATACCCACTTTGTTGAGAGTTTTTATCATAAATTGATGTTGAATTTTGTCAAATGCTTTCTGCTTCTATTGAGATGATCATATGATTTTTATGTTTCATTTTGTTAATGTGGTATATCACATCACCTTGATTGATTTGCAGATGTTGAACCATCCTTACATCCCTGGAATAAATCCTACTTGATTATGGTGTATGATCCTTTTAATGTATTGTTGAATTTGGTTTACTAATATTTTGTTGAGGATCTTTACACTTATGCTTATCAGGGATTTTGGCTTATAATTTTCTTTTCTTGTAGTGTCTTTGTCTGGTTTTGGTATCAGGGCAATACTGGCCTCATAAAATGAGTTTAGAAGTGTTTTCTCCTCTTCTATTTTTTGGAAGAGTTTGAGGATTGGTATTAATTCTTCTTTAAATGTTTGGTAGAATTCACCAGTGAAGCCATCTGCGTCTGCACTTTTGTTTGTTTGGAGGTGTTTGATTACTGATTCAATGTTCTTACTAGTAATTGGTCTGTTTCAGATTTTTTATTTCTTCATGATTCGTTCTTGTTAGGTTCTGTATCTTTAGGAATTTATCCATTTTTTCTAGGTTGTCAAATTTGTTGGTGTATAATTGTTCATAATAGTTTCTTATGATCCTTTATATTTCTGTGTAATCAGTTGTAACATCTCTTTCATTTCTGATTTTGTTTGAGTTCTCTCTCTTTTTCTTGGCCTAAACCTAGCTAAAGGTTTGTCAATTTTGTCTATCTTTTTAAAGAACCAGCTTTTGGTTTTATTGATCTTTTCTATTCTCCATTTCATTTATTTTATTCTCTATTTCATTTATATCCACTCTGATCTTTGCTATTTCCTTCCTTATCCTAACTTTGGGCTTTATTTATTCTACAACTTCTGGTTTCTTGAGGTGTAAAGTTAGGTTATTTATTTGAGATTTTTCATGTTTCTTGATGTAGGCATTTGTCACAATGAACTTTCCTCTTAGAACTGCTTTTGCTGTATCCTATAAGTGTAAGTGTTGGTGTATTGTATTTCCATTTTCATTTGTCTAAAGGTATTTTTTTATTTCTCTTTTGATTTCTTCTTTGACCAGTTGGTTATTCATTAGCATGTTAATATATGTATTTGTGAATTTTCCAATTTTCTTCTTGAAATTCATTTCTAGTTTCATACCATTGTGGTCAGAAAAGATCTTGAGGGGCCAATCCCATGGCCAAGTGGTTAAGTTCGTGTGCTCCACTTCGGTGGCCCAGGGTTTCACTGGTTTGGATCCTGGGTGCCGACATGACACCACTCATCAGGCCACACTGAGGCAGTGTCCCACATGCCAAAACTAGAAAGATCCACACTAAAATACACAGCTATGTACTGGAGGGACTTGGGGAGAAAAAAAAGCAGAAAAAAAAAAAAGATTGGCAACAGTTGTTAGCTCAGGTGCCAATCTTACAAAAAAAAAAAGATCTTTATATGATTTCAATATTAAAGGAACTGTTCTATATCTTGACTGTGGTCATGGATACATAAACCTACACATGCGATAAAGTTGTATAGAAATACATACAGAAATTAGTACAACTACAACTGGGGAAATATGAATAAGATCAGTGGATTGTATCAATATCTATATATGGGTTTTGATATTGAACTATAGCTTTGCAAGATATTACCATTAGTGGAAACTGGATACAGGTACATGGGATGTTGTTGTGTTATTTCCTACAATTTCCTGTGAAGTTACAATTACCTCAAAAATTTCAATTAAAGGATAGCTAAGAATTTCCCAGAAATTATGAAATATACTTCAGATTCAAGTAGCTTAGCCAATCCCAACTGAAATAAGTAAAGGAAATCTGGAAGTAGAGTGGTAACAACAGGTAGGTATTCACTAACTTGCAATTTCCCTTTCTTGCTTAGTAATAGAAGTACCAGAAACATGGCTTTTCAACTACTCTACATTTTCCAAGCTTCCTTATTGTTAGGTGTGACTTAGTGTCTAATTTCTTACCTATATAATGTTTTCAGCTGGGGACATTAAGAAATAAACAGGCTACTTTCATTTTCTTTCCCCCTCCAGTAAACCAGAGCAAGAACATGCCTGTGACCTGATTTTGTCCACAGGGATGGTAGATGGAAGGAACCTGGTTTCCTGAATAACAATGTGGACAAGAGCCCATGTATCAACCTGAAATAGGCAGCCTAGATTGTTTACCTGTCATTTTGAACTACTGTTTTTTTAGTTTTCCTTTTCACATATCTTGTGCTTCCCTGAACTGATACATCTAGACATATCAGAGTGTAACTGCAGAAAACCAAAAAGAAAAAGACAAACTACTTTACAAGGAGCTACTGTTATTATCAACAGAAACAGACTTTGGAATGATATCTTTAATGGACTAAAAAAATAACCACCAATCTGAATTCTATACCTGGCTTAAAGATCCTTCAAAGACAAGAGTGAAATAAGAAAATTATCAGATTAAAATAGAGATTATCAGTAGCAGAACTTGACTAAGAGAAATCCTCATGGATGTGCTTCATTCAGAGGCAAAGTGATCCCAGATAAAAGGTTTGAGATGTAGGAAGAGATGTAAGTTTGAGAAGTAAGAATAAAGGAACATTGTCTAAAAAAGTAATAATAAAGTTTAATGGTTAAAAAAAGAGATGTAATTAAAATATAAGAAAGCACCAGCATATAAGTCAAAATAAGCAAAAAGTAACAAAGCAATGTTCCTATATAGTTCAGGAAGAGAATGAAGATATTGATTAACATAAACCTTTTATATAAGTTTGCATCAAATACCAGGTAATACCATGTTATCAAAGACCATGGTAATACCAAAAGAATAGGAACAGTGTACTAGTTGAGGGAGAAAAACAGAATAATAAAAAAGCACTTAGTCAATCCAAAGGTAGGTAAGAAAGGAAAGAAAAAGAAATATAAAACAGGTGGGACAAATAGAAAGCAAAAATAAAATGGTAAATATAATTTTTCTGTAACTATGATAAATGTGAATAGATTAAATGCTGTGGTTAAATACTTTCAACTAGTTTAGCAACAGAGACTGACTGGATTACACAAAATACAGCTATGCACTATGTACAATAAACACATCTAAAACAAAAGAGTCCAGAAAGGTTGAGAGTAGAAGAATGAAAAAAGAAAAATTGTGCAAATACTAAGTCCCCTCCAAAAGCTGGTATTGTTATATTAATAGGTTTTAAGGCAAAACTTTTACTAGAATTGGAAAGTTTCTATATTCACCAAGTTCAGTTCAATTCACCAAGAAGAGTAATTTTCTTTTATTTACTCTAACTTTCATCTTTGAAGAAAAAATTTATTACTTAATAATCCATGTTATTATAGAAAAATTTTAAATGTCCAAATAGAACTTTTTTATGTTATCCAAACACCTGTAGGGTCAAGTAGTATGAATATATTTAAGACTTTTGAAATATATTTCACTTGTGCCATATACAAATGCAAATGTGTCACTAACGTAGTACCAATTAACACTTTTACTTTCTTGCCCACAGGCTCTCCACCATCATTAAAAATGACAAATTTTCACTGAATTAATGTTATACACATTTTGACCTAAGTTTTAGTTACTCATTTTTATTAGACTTATAATGTAGTGAGGTTTTTCTTTAATTACTAAAATGTTTGGGTTTTTTTCCTGAGGAAGATTGGCCCTGAGCTAACATCTGTTCCAATCTTCCTCTGGCTAAAACTTTTTTTTTTTTTTTAAGATTTTATTTTTTTTATTTTTTCCTTTTTCTCCCCAAAGCCCCCGGTACATAGTTGTATATTCTTCGTTGTGGGTTCTTCTAGTTGTGGTATGTGGGATGCTGCCTCAGCGTGGTTTGATGAGCAGTGCCATGTCCGCGCCCAGGATTCCAACCAACGAAACACTGGGTCGCCTGCAGCGGAGCGCGCAAACTTAACCACTCAGCCACGGGGCCAGCCCCCTAAAACTTTTTTATAAACTATTTCAGAATTACAAAAAGGATACAGGATAACAACGGAATAACATAATGAATACCCATATATCCCCTACCCAGCTTAAGATATAAAACATGACTAATAGAGTTAAAACTCTTTATAATTTTCTTGGATTATGTTCTCTTCTTTCCCACCACTCCTGCAAAGATTACCACTATATTTGATATTTATCATTCACATATTTTCCTGAATACTTTCATTAAATATGTATCTCTTAGCAATATGGTATTGTTTTGCATGGTTTTAAAATTAATGTATATGTTATCACTGTGTTCTTCTGCAACTTGCCTTTTTTGCTCAACGTTGTGTTGATGAGATATATTTATATTGACGCATATAACTATTTCATTCATTTTCAGTGCTGAGTTATAGTCCATGGCAGTAATATACTACCTCAATTTATTAATCTCTTCTTTTGTTGATGGTCATTTAGGTTATCCAGAATATTGCTTTGTTAAACAATAGTGGTATGAATACTTTTCCACGTATGCCATTATGGACTTATGCAAGAGTTTCTTTCAGTTATATGCTTATGAGTGAAAATACTGGTCATAGGATATGCATATTTTTACAAGATATTACCAAATTACTCTCCAAAGTATCTGTACTAGTTTACATTCGCTAGCATATAAAAGTTTATTTCTGTACATCCTTACCAAGACTTAGTATTGTCAGACGTTAAAAAATTTGTAATTATAGCAAGCATAAAATTGTATCTTTCTATGGCTTAATTTTGCATTTTCTTGATTACTCCTTAGGTTGATCATCTTTTCCTGTATTTATTGGCGATTTGGTTTTCTTTCTCTATGAATTGCCTTCATTACACTTTTAGTATTTAGTCTTCAGCAATAGAGAGGCTGTCATAAATTTATTTAATTAGCAAATATTTATTAAATGCCTTCTATATGTCAGTCGTGCTAGATGCTGAATATATAATGGTAAATAAGATAGACTACTGTCCTTGCCCTAATGGAGCTTACAAAGTGATTTTTTTTCCTTTTTCAGCTTATAGTGTTGAGATATAATTGAATGTTTTCCTTTGAACTAAATTTGATAACCATCAATTTTCTTGCAAATATCTACACACAGAGGGCTTTCGTAAAGTTACCTCAGACTGATGTTAAGATTTCCAATATTGAATACTGATACTGAAAATTACGTTTGTCTAAAAAAATTTGATATGCCTACTAGGCATCCAAGTAGAAAGGCATTTGGACACATGTCTGGAACTCAGAAGAGAAATCCAAGCTATAAATTTAATTTTCGTAGTCACTTGTTTATAAATGGTATTTAAAGCCATGAAACAAGATGAAATCATTGCAATGAGTCTAGATAGAAAATAAAAGAGGGCTTGGACTGAATTTTGCGGCATTCTAACATTTCAAAGTTGTATAGATGTGGAAGAATCTGCAGAAGGGACTAAGTAGTACTCGGTAACTTAAGAAAAAAAGAAGGAGCATGTGAGATTCTGGAAGCCTAACAAAGGCAATGTTTCAAGTAAGGGAGAGTGATAAAATAACTACTGCTGATAATTCAAATAAGATGATGTCTGAGAATTAGTAAAATTATACTAAAGTATAAAATCATGCCTAAGATAAGTATTATGAAGGAGTGGCATATAGTGCTCTGTAAGCATATAATAGGAGGATTTGAGTCAAAGACTTCCCTGAAGAAATGATAATTATACTGAGATGTGAAGAAGATAATTGAACTGATATGTGAAGAAAGAGTGGAATAAACTAGTTGAAATGAGAAGAAAAGAATCTTCCCAATAACAGAAACAACAGCTACAAATGCTTTGCAGGCAGGAGAAAGAGAAAATAGGCTAGTTTGGCTGATTTAAAGAGAAATAAAAGGGGAAATAAATATGAGACTCAAGAAGGGGACAGGATCTAGACCATGCACAGCCTGTAGGCCATGTTACAGATTTTTGTTCTGAACTTATCCTAGTAGTAATGGGAAACTAATGTTTTTGGTTAGAAGTCCAATGCCATTTTTATTCTTCGTTGTTTGCATATTACTTATTCTTTTCCTCAGGAAGCAGCTAAGACACTCTGTGTTTCCAGTTTTCTAAAATTTTTTTTTGATATCCCTTGTTCTAGATCTTTTGTCTTTCGTTTTACTGGGCACTCATTGAGTACTTTCAGTCTTGAGACTTATGTTCTTCAGTTTTTGGAAATTTTCTTGTATTATTTCTTTGATACTGTCTTCCTAATTTAATATCTTCTCTTTTTCCAGAACTTCTTTAAAATGATGGGCCACCTGACAGGATTCTCCAATTGTCCAATTTTCTCCTCTCCTGTGGTCTGTATGTGATTTGCAAATATTTTCTTCCAGTCTCAGGTTTGTATTATCATTCTCCGAAGAGTTTATTTCCCCAAGCAAAGTTTTTAATTTTGATGAAATCCAGTTAGTTTCTTCTTTTATGGATCATGCTTTTGGTATCATATCTAAGAACTCTGCTTAGTGCTAGGTCATAAAGATTTTCTCTTATGTTTTCTTTTAGAAGTTTTATTATTATACATTTTACATTTAGATCTATGATCCATATTGCATTACTTTTTGTATAAGATGTGAGGTTTAGTAAGGTGTGAGGTTTAATAAGGTGGCAGGTTTAGGTCGAGTTTTTCTCTCTCTCTCTCTTTCTTTCTTTCTCTTTTCCTCCCTTTGGAAATTGTTCCGTAGGCAATTGTCAAATTGTTCCACTACCGTTCTTTTTCCATTGAATTTTAACAATTTCTTAAGTATACACTACAGTATTGTTTACTATAAGCACAATGTTGTACAGCAGATCTTTAGAACTTTTTCATCTTTCATAACTGAAACTTTATACCCATTGAACAGCAACACCCCATTTCCCCTTCACCCTAGCACCTGGCAACCACCGTTATACTTTGTGCTTTGATGAATTTGACTACTTTAGAGACCTCATATAAGTGGGATCATGCAGTACTTGTCCTTCTGTGACTGGGTTATTTCACTCAGCATAATGTTCTCTAGTTTCATGCATGTTATAGCATATCACAGGATTTCTCTCCTTTTTTAGCAGAATAATATTCCATTGTATGTATATACTTCATTTTCTTTATCCATTCATCCATCAGTGGGCATTTAGGTTGTTTTCATCTCTTGACTATTGTGAACAATGCTGCAAATGAATGTGGGAGTGCAGATATCTTTTTGAGATCCTAATTTCAATTCTTTTGGGTAAATACCTAGAAGTAGGATTGCTAGATCATACAGTAGTTCTATTTTTTTTGTTGAGGAATCTTCATACTGTTCTCCATAGTAGCTGCAACATTTTACATTCCCACCAACAGTAGAGAAGGATTTCAATTTCTCTCCATTCTCACCATTACTTATTTTCTGTTTTTATGATAATGACCATCCTAACAGATGTGAAGAAATCTCATTGGGGTTTTATTTGCATTTCCCTGATGATTAGTGATGTTGAGCATCTTTTCATATACCTGTTAGCTATTTATGTGACTTCTTTGGAGAAATGTCTATTGAAATCCTGAGCCCATTTTTTAATCGGGTTATTACTGTTTTTGCTATTGAGTTGTAGGAGTTCCTTATATATTCTAGAGATTAACCCCTTATCAAATATATAATTTGCAAATATTTTCCATAGGTTGCCTTTTCACTCTGTTGCTTGATTCCTTTGCTGTGCAGGAACTTTTTTGTTTGATATAGTCCCACTTATTTATTTTTGCTTTTGTTGCCTGTGCTTTTGGTGTCATATCCAGGAAATCATTGCCAAGACCAATGTCATGAAGTTTTTTTCCTATGTGCCACTTCCTTCTGGTGTCTGTGATTTATTATGAGGAATTCACTATCACTGTTTCTCTTCAAGTACCATGCTGTTTTACCTATGGCTGCTTTCAGGAGTTTTTTGTGGGATTTGGTTTTTCAGAAATTTAATTATGATGTCTAGACATTGATTTCTTGGCGTTTACCATATATGGGGTTCACTAAGCTTCTTGAATCTGTAGGTTTATGTCTTTGACTAAATTTGGGAATTATTCAAACATTACTTCTTCATATATTTTTTCACCCCAGCATTCTTTTTACTTTCCTTCTGGAGCTCCAATGACATGAATGTTAGATCTTTTGCTATTGTTCCAATAGGTCAGTGAGATACAGTTCTTTTTTTTTTTTAATCTATTTTTCTCTCGTTTATATTTGATAGTGTTTATTGATTTATCTTCAAATTCACTGATTTTTTTCTTCTGTTGTCTCCATTCTTCTATTGAGCCCATCTAGTGAATTATTTTATATTTCAGTTCTAAAATTTTCATCTGGTTCTTCTTTATATCTTCCATTTCTTTACTAAAATTTTCAGTTTTCCCATTTGTCTCAAGAGTGTTTGTAATTGCTTTTTGGAGCATTTGTATGATAGCTCTTTAAAATCATTGTTTGATAATTTCAACAGCTGTATTATCTCGGTCATGGTATCTATCGATTTTCTTTTCTCATTCAGGTTCAGATTTTCCTGGTTTTTGATATGATGCATAATTTTGGATTATATCCTGGATATTTTGAGTATTCTGTTAGGAGAATATAGTTCCTAATTAAGTCTTCTCTTCTAGAAGTCATTCTTTTTAGGTTCAAAACACATAGCCTGACCCATGTATGTTGGTGTTGGCTTGAATGTCAGTTTAGTTTTCAAAGCAGTCCTAGTGCAAATCTGGCCTGCTTCACTTGTTTGCTAGCCAGAGGTCAATTTGAAAACTGGGAATATTCCATACCATAGTTCATTTCTCACAACTTTTACTGTGTTGATTTTTGTCAGTTTCATGCCAGGGCCACTTGGGGGTGTGCCCAGGACTTCATAGACAGTTTTAAAGAGTCTCTTTCTCTAGCTCTCTCCTCTCTCTAATCCTCCTCCCACTCTGTGGTTTGGGAGGGAGTGGGATGCTGCTCTTTGCTCTTTTGCTTAGTGCAAGATGGGAATGGTAGACAGGGCTCCATCCCACAGTGCATGGTACGGAAGAAGAGGGGTGTTGTTTCTTTCATATTTTCCTGGAGTTGCGATGGTGTAATTAAAAGAGTTCTATTGGCACTCACCTTCTTCCTGGTCCTTTGGCTAGAGAGAATAGGTTTTCCTTAGGGCTTTGTTTCTTTTCTTTTTAGACTATGCCCGTTGCACATATGAGACAAACAAGAAAAAAAACCCTGCAGATGCGCAAAGGTCATTTCTCAAGTTCTGTGATCCCTTGCCAGTCTCCCTTCTTTTCTCCACCTTTCAGAGTCTTCCGATAACTGCTCCATGTATTTTGTCCAAGCGTTGTTCATTGTAATTAGCAGGAGAAATAGGATTGAATATGCTTACTGTATCTTGTCCAGAACTGGAAGTTTCTCTGAGGATTTAGTTATCATTTCTTTAAAGTTTTCTTCTACTCCTGGCATTCTCTTAATTTCCTCCTGATATGATTTCTTCTTTTTGTTATATAATTATCTTGGGGGCTTTCCCCAAATGTAAATTCATTATTCATATTTAATAGTGAAGCACCAAAAAGCTACCTACAGACCTTTATGTATCTATGAGGCTTGGTGACTAGCAGTTTTTACTATAGGATAGTCTGTGGCAGGCTGGCTTTTTTATTGGATGCCACTATTAAAGTGTAACTTTCAAAAAGGTTAAAAAACACAAATCATACAAATAAAAATGAATGCATATTAAAGATTTTCTTTGACTCAGTAAGATGTTATGACTGATTCAAAGAATAGTTGAGAAGCTAGTATATATCTTCAGCTGGCTGCAGAAGAGGAAATCAGAGAGACACTCTCTGGATGGTCTCGAAAGCATACACCCATACTGTGAACTGCCTATGGGAGCCATGTAGAAAGAAGCTGAGAGTGTTCTGTGAGGCGGACCTCGGTCGTATAACCTCAAGGAACCAAATTCTGCCAACAAAAAGAATGAGCATGGAAGAGGATTTTCTCCACTGCCTCCTGATGAGAACTCGGTTTAGCTGACAACTTGATACCAGCCTTGTGATACTCCTAGCAGAGAACCCCTCCATGTCTTGCCAGACTTCTGACCTATAGAACTGTGAGCTAATGAGTGGGTGTTGTTTTAAGCTGCTAAGCTTGTGGTAATTGGTTATGCAGCAATAGAAAACAAATCAATACTAAAAAAAATGCATATAAATTGGTAAATGTAAATAAATCTATATAAAAAAATAACAATATTATCTATTTTGAGGGGTCTTCAAAAAGATAAAAATAAAATTCTGAGCAAAAGCGTATAAATTAAAAGAGGACTGACTATAGTTAAGTATTCTAAGATCTTTATATTTGGGGTACAGGGATTTGTAGATGTGGTGTTCCTCTTAAAATCTGATCTCCCCTTCTTTTTTGGCAAGTGGCCATTCAAACAGAGACCACAGTTCCCTACCTCCTGTACAACTAGGTATGACCATATATTGAGTTCCCACCAATATAATGTGAGTTGGAGTCATATGTGCACCTTTCATCTTATTTTCTTAAAAGGAAATTGCTTGCCTTCCATTTCTCTTCCTCCTGTCTGATGTTTGGAACATGGACAATTTAGAGACCCAACTTTGGCCATACAAATGCGGACTGTAGGGGATGGTAGAGCCATGAAATGGAATCATTTGGTCCCCGAATGACTAAGGAGAGATGAGCCGTACTGCTAACCTGAGTATATCTTCAGAGCATTACATGAGACAGAAATGTACATTATTTAACCCTTTGTGTTTTTAGATCTCTTTCTTAAAGTAGCTTACTTAACCTTGACCTTAACCTTAACCTTAACTAAATGAGTCCCTGAAACTGGAATGCAACAATCACAGAAATCTAAAATATGGGGCACTTGGCTTAGCAAAATTTAGGGCTTAGCAGTGAGGCAGTAGATCGTATGTTGTTTGGGGTACAGAAGCAGTTGGCTTTTCCAGCCTGTGAGGCTCAAATTTCTGGATTCTTTATCCCCTTCCTTCTCTGCTTGCAAATTGGCATATTCTTGCCTTAGCTCATCTTTTTCTTATAATACCTTGCTAAAAGCAGCAAGAGCAGCTAACATATATTCCTTATTGCTTTTAGTAATGTATTACAAGAAATAGCGTGAGATAAAACTGTGGCTCAAAACCTTTCCTTAAAGCGTCCTCAAAGACAGAAAGAATCCTTTGACAAAGATCAGATTAAGGGTATTGCCTTCCAACCTAAACCTGTTGTTCAGATGGCCTCAAAGTACCCATTATTAAAATGAGAAAGAGGGAGAAAGGGAGCCAAGAAGTCAGGAAAAGCCTACCTTAGAAACTTTGTCCAGAGGAAAAAAAAAACATACTTTGATGTGGTTACTGGCATATAAACAAATAGGAAATAAAAAGAACCAAAGGCTACTAAGGCATTTTGAGAATTATACTGCCAGTGAGTCTGTAAGTATAATCTTGTGAAAGACTGTGCTTCAATCCTTGAAGTGAAGCTCAGGCTCTCAAACCAACTCTATTAAAGAAGTAGGCTATCAAAACACTACACTCCCCCATTCCCACTCCACCGTATCTACATTCTCTCCAGAATCAGATATGGCCACAGAAGATTATGAACAATGAAGTACTTCTGGAAAGCAAAAGTAGAGACCATAGATGATAAGGGAATTTTTCTAAGAGATCAGAACCAACGTGTAACCAAGGAACTTTCTTTACTACCAGCCAAGGGGTTCTTTCTGATTCCTGCCCAACATGATTTTCCTCTTGTCTATGGACCAGTGACTACTCTATATTTCCCATTCTTCCTTTATCTTTTATCCTTCATTCCTTTATCCAAAAGGTCTTCCATCATTGTATATTAGAGTTCAGGCTCATATAACTTGTCTATTAATATATTGTTCACAGAACTATGAGAAGCCTCATATGAGCTGAATGGAGAGAGTTTTGTAGCACCTAGCTATCTTGGACTTTGGACTAGATGGGATCTTGGATTATGTTCCATAGAGTGTCAGTAAGTCTTTTTTATGTGTAGGAAGAAAGTATGCATGGGTATTTAGATGGCCAGACTCCTGGTTGTCCCTAAAAGATCTTTTTTCCCCTTCTTCCCAGGTAGTTGGTATACAAGAGACTACATTTCCCAGTCTGACTTGCAGCAACATATTGCCATCTGACTGACTTCTTGCTATTGGGAAGTGCTGTGTACAACTCACTGAGTTAAAAGAAAAATTGCTTGTACTGGATTTTTCTCTCTTCTTCGTATGGAATGTAGACGTGGCAACAGTCCAGCTTTGAACTACGCACATGAGGACAACATCCTGGCACATATCAGTGCAGTGACATAGAGGCAGGGTAGGGCCTAAATGATCTCATGGAGCAGAGTTACCACAGTAACCAGGACTGCTCACTTAAGGACTGTTATGTGAAAGAGAAATAAACTTTTTGTTAAGCCACTATATCTTTGAGTAGCTTAGCTTTTTCCCTAATTAGAGGGCTAAGACAGTGTCTTAGTTTATACTTTGTTAAGTACGCGTGATAAACTCTCAAGGGTAACCACTAAAAGAATATAAATAGAGTATATAACTTCTAGTATAAAAATCTTAATTCCACCCCCCAAAAGGCAATAAAGAAGTAGAAACAAAGGAAAAGTAGGACAAATAACACAAAGTAAGATTATAGAAACAAGTCCAGAAATGTAAGTAATCTCAATACATGTAATAAACTAAAGTTACTAACTAAAAGTTGTAAGAATATAGAAAGATTGAAAGTAAAAGAACAGAAGAAAATATACCAGGCTAATATTCAAAGTAGGTTATTTTTATATTATATTTCTATCAGACAAACTCTGACACACACGAAGAAAGCATTCTTGGTGATAGAAAGATTCACTACATAAAAATTCCAATTCTATAGGAAGATGCAACACTTCTAAACATATATTCCCCTAATAAAACAGCCATGATATATATGGGGATTATTTTAAGAGAGTTTCAACCCTATCTGGAAAATCCTCCTTGATTCTAGATACAGAAAATCTCAAGTAGTCCTCAAAAAATGTACCTACAACTCCTAAACAAATTCAGTAAGGTGGTTCAAATTAAGTTAACAAAAGAAGTGCAAGACTTGATAGTAAAAACTTCAACATGTTGCTGAGAAAAATTAAATATGTAAATTAGTAGAGAATCATGTCAAGTTTATGGATTGGAAGACTCAATATTGTCAAGATGGCCTTCTGTCTAAATTGATCTACAAATTCAGTGCAATCCGTGTCAAAATCCTAGCAGAATTTTTTTTGTAGAAATGAACAAGCTGATCCTAAAATTTATGTAGAAATGCAAAGGACATAGAATAGCCAAAAGAATTTTGAAAAAGAAGACAATTTTACTTTTTTCTTTACAATCTGGATGCTCTTAACTTATTTTTGTTCCTTATCACACTAGCTTTCAGAATCTCTAGTACAATCTTAATATAAATGGTGAAAGCAGACCTTTTTGCCTTTGTTTATTTTCGGGTGAAAGTATAAGTTTTCACATTACATATCATGTCTGCTATGAATGTTTTATAAATGTCCTTTATAAGATTGAGGATATTTTCTTATTCCTGATTTATCAAGAGGGTTTTTTTTTTTATCATGAGTGGATGTTGGATTTTGTCAAATGTTTTTGATGCATCTATTGAGATGATCATGTGGATTTTGTCTATTATTCTATTAATATAATGTATTGCTCTAATTCACGTTCAAATGTTAAGCCAACCTTGCATTTCTGAGACATCCAACCTGGTCATAGTGTATAATCCTTTTTATATGTTGTTAGGTTCCATTTGCTAATATTTTGAAAGGATGTTTGTGTCCTGTTTATGAGGGATATTTGTCTCTGCTTTTCTTATGATATCTTAGTTTGGCTTTGGAATCAGGATAATGCTGGACTCATAGAATAAGTGAGAAAGTGTTTCTTCCCCTCATGTTTTCACAGTTTATGAAGAATTGGTATTATTTCCTCTTTAATATTTGATAGATTTCACCAATGAAGCCATCTGGGGCCTGAGCTTTTCTTTATGGGAAAATTTTTAATAACTAATTCAATCTCTTTCCTTGTTATAGATCTCTTCAGACTTTTCTACTTCTTTTTTACTTAATTTTGGTCATTTGTATCTTTCTAGAAATTTTTCCATTTCATAGAAGTTGTTGTATTCATTGGTATAAAGTTTTTTGTGATATTCCCTTATTTAATTTTTTAAATTTCTGTAGAGTCAAAATGGATGTGCCCTGTTTCATTCCTGATTCTGGTAATTTGTGTGTTCTCTTTATTTTCTTGGTCGGTATAACTGTAAGCACTGCTTTAGTTGTATCCCATAAATTTCGGTACGTTGTTTTTTTGTTTTCCCTCAGTTTATGATATTTTCTAATTTACCCTGTGATTTCTACTTTGACTTCTGGGTTGTTTTGAAGTGTGCTTAATTTCCAAATATTTTGAGATTTCAAAGATTTCTTTCTTTGTTAATTTTGAATTGAATTCCTTTGTGGTCAAAGATTAGCTTTGTGTGCAAAAGATATTTTTAGAGTCTTTTATATTAGTACACAAATTTGCCATTCATAGTGCTCTTTCTTTCTTCCTGTGAATTTCAATTATATTCTGGTGTCAGTTCCTTTCAGCCTGGAGGACTTTCCTTAGTATTTTTTGTAAGGCAGGTATGCTATCAATGAATTCTCTCAGCATTGGTTTACCTGGGAATTATTTGATTTGATTATTTGATTTGATTTTCCCTGCCTCTGATTAATTTTCTTTTTTGATACACTAGGGAATAGGTATCTGAGAAGGTGTAGGGTACACATGTTCAGATTTGAAGTCAGTGTACTGTCCATTTGGGGACCATGGTCTCTCACAGCCCTCCTTCCATGACAAAAGCATTCTTTGTTTATTACTATTCAGTGTCAGGCATGATTTTGACCAAAGCCTGGCTTTGTTCTTGGACATCTGAGGTAATGTGGACTCTCATGAGAGCCTCTGAAACTAATCCAGTTGTAGTCAGAGTTCGGGGCTTCATGCAACAGAAATTGTCCCTAACATAGGCAATAAAAGGAGATTTATGGATATATACTTATTGCTCACAGAATCAAAGTAAGAGTTAAGTAGCTAGACTTCTAGAAGTACAGGGACCAAGACACCTTTGGAGATTATAGAAACAGGATATCTTGGGCCATTCCTTTTGATATCCATGGGATATCAGTGGCCATGTCAGAGGATGACTCAGTCACAACCACCTTTTGTCCCAGTTCCTCAGACCTAATGATTACATTACCTAGGAGAGATTGGCCAACTTGGGTAACCATGACCACATTTGTGGTGAGAATCCTGTGACTGGCAGAATCCTGTGACTGACTAGAAGAGGGAGAAGTGACACTAGACAGACAACCAAGCTAGCTATCCTCTAAACTCACCACATCAGCTCATCCTCCTACCACAGGTGGCCTGGCCAAAAGTTTGTTATTATTTTTGCCTGCCCAGAATTTGTTTCCCCTTGTGGTACCCCCTAATTCCTTGGAGAACCCTTTCTATGTCCATTTTGTGTGGGTAGAGGTCCACGCATGTATACATGACCCTAGCCAGGCTAATTCAAACTGAAAAGTTTCGATTTTATGGCTTTCCTTGGAACTATTAGGGGAAAAGTATTCATTTTATTCTGGAGGTTTACCTTTATTTATGAAGATCAGTTCTGTTGGACATAGAATTATTGATTGACAGGTTTTCTTTCAGCATTTTGAATATGTCGTTCTACTGCCTTCTGCACTTTGAATATGTAGTTCCACTGCCTTCTGACCTCATTGTTTCTGATGAGAAGTCAACTATGAACTGTACTGATGCTCCTTTTTATATGACGGGTTTTTTCTTCTTGTTTATTTCAATACTTCTCTTTGTCTTTCAACATTTTAACTATGATTTGTCTGTTTGTGGATTTTTTGTATTTGTCTTACTTTGAGGTTGTTGAGCTTCTTGAATCTATAGATTTATGTTTTTCTTCAAATTCAGGATGTTTTCAGTCATTATTTTTTCAAATATTTTCTGCTCTTTTGTTCTGTTGTTGGAGGGACTTCCATTACATGTATGTTAGTATAGTTGATACTGTCTCACAGGTCTCTGAAGTTCTATTCAATCCTTATCCTTTCTTTTCTTCAGATTGTATAATTTCTATTGGTTTGTCATTAAGTTTTCTGATTCTTTCTTCTACCATCTCAAATGTGCTGGTGAACCCCTATATTGAAGTTTATTTTATTTATTGTCATCTTCAACTCCAGAATTTCCATTTGCTTCCTTAAAAAAAAAAAATCTTTATTGAGAATCTCTATCTGTTGATTCTTTGTTGTCATACTTTATTTATACATGGTTTTCTTTAGTTCTTTGAACACATTTATAGTAGCTACTTTAAAATATTTGCTAAATACAACATCTGGAGCATCTGAGGAACTCAGACACAGTTTCTATTGACTGCTTGTTTCCTAAGAATGAATCTCACTGTCCTGTTTTTTGCATTCTGGATTCTTATACCTTCCTTATATTTTTATAGAATTACTAGGGCAAATGATATATCCATTTAAAATTGTCCTCCATATTATTAGTAGTAATTATAATAAATTTTAACTGATTTTTTTTCACACTCCACTTCTATTATGTCACCAAATCTGGTCAACTCTAACTTTACAATTTCCATAATCTGATCCCTTCTCACTATTGTCACTGATTTAACCTGCCCCAAAATGTCATCATTTGGGGGGACATGATTATTACAATGACATTTAACCAATCTCTCTGTATCCATTCTTGCAGAAGAGTCTATTCTCAATGTATTAATACATTCATCCTAGCAGCCAGTGGGAGTATATGAAAATGTAAGTCAGATAATATCATTATTCTGCTTAAAATCGTCCTCTGGTTTTAATCTGATATGGAATAAAAATCAAAATCATTATAATGAGGTATAAAGCCTTTTGTGATTTGCTGCTTTTTATCTCTTACCTCATCACTTATTACTGTTCTCCAACAGATCTATTTCAAAAGTGTAACTTGCTTTTAAGTACTATATTCTCCTTCTTTTGTGTCAAGAAATATTTTCTTTTAAACCACATTGTTTTCTTATTTATTTTATGTTTATTCGTCCTTTTATTGAAAGCAACAAACACCTGTTTTGGCACACCTGTGCCCCAAATATCAACTGATTTCCATTTATATAATATGATTATATCATTATATCATATGACTATATCATATAATTATAATCATTTACTTGGGTTTCAAGAGATCTGTGCCTTACACCCCTCCCTTGCAAAGGAATTAGAATCAGCAAAGAAGCAGCAGGAGAAACAGCAGATACAGGAGGAGGAGGAGGAGGAAGAGAAGGACATTCTAATAAAATCTTTTGGGTATGTATAACTTTCTGGGAGGGAGAGACACCAAGATTTTTTAACTGGATATTTCAGTGGGCTCAAGTCAAGGTACACTGCTCTAGGTTCAGTTGCATAGTTTATTAAAGTATTAGTGTTACTCTAGGAGTAATTTCACCACCTTCTCCTCAGCCTCCTTCTACTCCCATCTCTGCCATAGTAATGTCCCATTACTGCCACAGGACTTCTGCTTACCTTAGATGCTAGTCCCTGCAGAGTCCCACCACAATCTTTATATTTTGCCATTTTAGGGCAGACAAGATGATTCCAAGTGGAATGTTCCATATTAGTCTCATCGTTTTTCCTTTCCTCTGTCTCTAAATTAGGAGAGATGGCTATGTGGTTTATAGTATGCCTTCCTTTATTCTCAAAAGGCAATGCTGTTTTCTTGTGGAAGTGAGTGGCAAGCTTCCTTTAGTGTCTTCTAAAGAGCTCTATTTAAATATTTTCAACATTTGTAGCATCTGCTGTTCTTTCCTTAGTTTTAAGCACCAACTCAACTTTTCCTCATTTTTACATTTTCCTTGGTCAGGTTAGTTGGGATTGGGAAGAGGGAAGGCAAACACTGTTTCTAATCTGAATTTTTGTCACTCTAGCTTTCTTTCTTTACAATATCTGATAAACTCTATGGGTGCTCAATACATAGAAGTTTCTATTATCATCCATTGGAGGTGCAAATGAGCACTAAGAGTGCCTAAAGATGAACATTTAAACATTCCAATATGTCTAGTAAGAAGTCAAAAACATAGCACAATGTTCTTATCACTTATAAGATGAATGAATTGTTGATCTGTAAAAAGATTGTATTAGAAAACTGGTGAATATTTAAGAGTTGCAGTTATAAAGTTAGTATTCCTTGACACCATTTCTGGAGCATAACTAAGTAATAGACTTTTTCTAAGATAAATCTCTCCCAGACTCACAGTCAGATATCTAACTCAAAGAACTAAAACTTTCTTCTCAAAGTGGATGATTCAGTGAGCAACTCTACATAAAAGCTAGTTGGAAGCAGAATTGTAGGAAACAGCATTGGTATGATGTATTACGAAGAGATCCTATATAAGAATTTAAATAAGTAGATTTTCTGAGCAAGATCTTACTACAAAAAATTTCAGTGATTAAGTATAGGATGTCAGATAACCACAGGAGTGTACAATTTATCACAGGAAAGAAATGCACTTTATCAATAATCTTCAAACTGGAGGAGGCTACCTCTTAGGGATGTGAAAACTTTCTAGGGGTTACAAGAATATGGATCATTTAAAAGGAATCAGTTTTCAGAGTCTCCACTTCCAACTCTTTCCAAAAATTAATTTGAGTGAGAACTCACCTGAGTTCATAACAAACCTTCTCTTACTTTACAAAATAAAGGCACCACATCTCAAATGGTACATACACTGGGCTGTAAACAAAGGAGAGGCCTTTGTTAATGACTAATCAAGTTACCACAACCCATAGGGAATTTTTCTGTTTTCTTTATTTATGTTATGGACAAAAAGTGGGTTAAGAATGTGGTATTTGGCCCACACTCAGATGTTTTGGATTCCAATATATGGTAGAATGAGGTGGTGGGACTAATGATGATTTTCATTTAAGGACGGTGCCTCTTCCATGCCCCCAGCTGTTATCAATGAATATGTGCACATAAGGAGAGTGCTTTACAAGCATAGCAAGGAAAGCATTAATAAGACATTTTGAATGCTAAAAACAGCCTTTTCATACATTTAAGTATAAAAAATTCTTTCTAGCTGTTCTCATTACTTATCTCTGGGACGTGTCATTAACTGGAAAGGAAAGCTTCTTTGAAAAGCCAAAGCAGTAAAGTTTATTGGTGCTGACTTTTAAAAATGTAACTGAATTTTTTTTGGTGCTACCAAATATTTCAAGATACATTAGATGAAACTCACTGTTAAGACTTTCACCTAATTTTTTTTCAGATTTTGTAAGAATAAAGTATTTAAAACCTATTTTATTAAGTAAATCTGATTATTTATTCTAAGTATAATCAATCTTCACCTAATTATAGAATCTTTTATTTTCTACCTCCCTTTAAAAAATAAAAAGACAACTCCTGTACCAATTCATTTATAGTAGTGTATATCTTTTTTTTTCTCATTAACTGAAGGGGAAAAGTTTGATTATGATTCACCTCATTAAGGTGCCTTACCAATAAAATCTCACTTGTTTGCTTAATAATTATCAAAATTTAAAATATATTTCTGTCGTTTGATCAAATATATACTTATAATGATAACCCAATCCAAAAGAAGATTTTTAATATTTAGAGCCTTATGATCATCAGAAATAAAAATATAATTAAAAATCCCAGTTAATATACAGATTTTTGTTGTAGATTCGTTCAGCAAATATTTACTGAGCACCTTCTTTGTGCCAGACACTTTATTTGTTTCTTGGGATATGTCAGTGAATAAAAGAGTTCACACACACACACATGCATATACATATACCTACACCTGATCTCCTGGAACTTATACTCTGGGATGTAAGTAAACAAATTATACACTATGTCAGAAGGTGATAAGGGCTTTAGAAAAATGAATAAAGTGGAGTTAGAGGTTAGGCAGTGGGGAGTTGTAGGAGAAGCAGTGTGGGGAATTGTATTTTAAATAGAGGGATGGGCATAGGCTGTGTTGAGAAGGTGATATTTGAGCAAAATTTGAAGAAGGTGGGAGTTTGCCATGTAGATACCTGGGATTCCAGGCAGAGAGAACTGTAGTGGAAAGACCCTAACATGCCTAATATTTTGAGGAATGACTAGGAGACCACTGTGGATGGAGCAGATTGAGGAAACACAGCAAGAGTAGTTAGAGAGGTATAAGGGTGGGAAGAGGCCAAATCATGTAGGGCCTTGTATAACCTTTCAAGGACTTTGTCTTTTACTATGAGTGAAATGGAGAGCCATTACAGGATAACAAGCAGAGGTATGGCTTTATCATTCTTGACTTCTGTGTAGGGAACAGAATGTAAGAGGCAAGAAATATAACAGGACAAGTTGTTAGGAGTTCTTAGGATATGGCAGTGGCTCAGTCTAGAGTGACGTATGAGGAAGTGTTGAGAAAGGGTTGGATTCAGGATGTATTTTTAAGGGTAGGAGAGAAAGAGAAGAGTCAGGGATATCTCCAATGTTTTGGTTCTGAGCAACAACAAAAATGGAATTGCCATCAACCAAGATGGGAAAGACTGCAGTGGAGCAGTTTTGGAGGGGAAGATCAGAAATTTAGTTTATAGATATGGTAAGTTTAAGATGTCTGTAAATATCCAAGGGAGATATCAAGTAGATTGATAATCAAGTCTGGAATTTGGGAGAGAAGTATAGGCTGGAGATTTAAATTTGAGAGCCTTTTTTGAAAAAGATGAATTTAAAGCTATGAGACTGGAACAGGTCATGGATAAAATGAGTAGGTAGAGAAAACAAGCAGATCAAGGACTGAGTCCTGGGATATACCAACATTAAGAGACTGGGGAGGAGAGAAAGACTCAGCAAAGGGGCCTGAGAAGTGGTGACCACTGAGGTTTTAGGATAAGCAAAAGAAGAAATCAAGTGGATAAAATGTTTCAAGGAGAAGTGAGTAATTTGAGGAGTTTTTGTCACAAAAAGGAGTAAAGAATTGAGTTGATAGCTGGTGGGGGAAGTAAGGCCAAAGAAACATTTATTTTAAAGACAGGAGAAATAATACCATGTATATATGCTGATAGGAGTGATCTAGTAGGGAAAAACAACAACAAATTGATGAGTTAGGAAAAATAAGGAGGTATTTCTGGATCCGTATTCTTGAGTAAACGAGATGGGATAGAGTCTAGTACACAAGTCGAGAATTTTGCTTTAGATCAGAGTATGAATAATTCATCTATGGTGATAGGTAAAATAGGAGAATATGTAGGGGCTAATAATAGTGTATAGAGTTTCTTTCCTATTGCTTTAATTTTCTTAGAGAAGTAGGATTTAAGATCATCTATTTTGAATAGGGTATAAGGGAGGTACTATGGTTTGAGAAGAGATGAGGTGTGAAAATCATCTAGGAGAACAAAAGAGGGTGTGGGTTAAGGATGTATTACATGATTGCTGAACAATGTTAGTGGTAAGATTAGTCATGAATTTGAACTTTTTTAATAGTTAGACCTTTATTGTCATAAGAAAGAAAAATAGAATTTCAAATTTTAGTTTATATATATGTTTTTGTTGTAGATTCATTCAATAAATATTTGAAGATTAGTCATGAATTAAAAGTCAATGTGGGTGTATAAAAGATATGATGGGTGGTATATCAGTCCTTATTGCAACAGTAGGGCTGCATAACAAAAAATAAATCACAAAATGTCAGTGGCATACAACAGTATGCATTTATTTTAGCCCATGATTCTGTGCTTTGGCTTGGTCATTTTGCTTAATTGATTTGGACTTAGCAGATCTCACGCTGTGTTTCCAGTTAGCTCTGAGTTCGCTAGGTGCTTAACTGATCTTTGCTAGGCTCACATGTCTGGGCCTTGGCTTGGACAACTTTGCTGACCTATTTCTGTTCCATATGTTTCTTTTTCTAGCAGGCTAGCCTGAGTATAGTCTCATAGTGAAGGCAGAGGAACCCAGAGAACAGAAACGCACAAGCTTCACATTTTCTGACATCTCATTGGCCCATTCATGTCATACGGCCAAGCTCAGCGAGAGGAGGAGACTACAAAATTAGGGGGAAAAGGGTGTGGACATAGGGAGGACATTAATTGGAATCATTAATAAAATCAATCTACCACAGTTGATCGATAAAAGACTTTCACAAATAGATATTATATTCAGACAAATATCTGAGAAGGAAGTATAATGAAAATTTAAGATCAAAGATAAAAAAGGAAAGATTTAGAGAAGAGCTTGTTCATGTATTTTTAAAGTGGGGGATGATGTATATCAGATCATTAAGATTCCTTTGGATATGTTGAAAAGAGTGAAATTATGGTTTTATTTCTAAATGTCAATGTTTACAATGTCTAAATTCTGTATAACTATTTCAACTTCTGATAATTTTAGACATCAACTAAAAATGTGTAAAGTGATATATAGATGTAGATTTTCAAAATTCTTTTGGGGAATATGAGAGCAAAAGTTTGAAGGTTATTGCTCTAAATTATACCTCTGCTTGTAGACCTGAATAAATGTGGACATGACAGAGGTGAGATGGTCTTTGCTCAAGCAAATTCAGTTTTCAAGTCTGATACTGTCTTCAGATTGATTTGAGGACAATCCATAAGTGTATAAGGTTATGTCAAAGTCACTTCTTCAAACTTTCTGAGCCAGTTGTTATCTTCCACTCAGCTCTCATCAAGTCATATTTTCTACATATTTTCACCTGCAAGCGGTAAAAAGTCTTGGCCCACTATGAGGCATGTAAATGGCATCTCATTTTTTTATGTATATATTATAGTTCCTCACTACAAGGGTATTTGCCATTTATGGGGCTGCATTCATTTAGGAGTGTGACTGAGGGTGGAACATCCAACATGAATCTTGGCTGGGGCAAGAATGACCATCATCCTCATCCTCTAGGGCCTCTCTCCCCATGGCCTCTGATCTTTCATTAGCATAACCTAGATTTTGTATAACATGATAGCTGGATTTTAAGAAGACTAAAAGAGAAGATGCTAGTCCTTTTAATACCTGAGCTCAGAAGTCCTAGAATGTCACATCTGTCACCTTTCATTGTGACTATCAAGATTCAACATGACTTCACAAAGCAAATCACGAGGCTAGTGCAGATTCAAGGGGAAGAAAAATAGATTCAGTCTCTTGGTATGAGAGACCATGTGTGTGCAGAGATAGAGGGAGTTGGAGACAATTGGACATTTGGATTTGTTCTTCAATTAATTTTCTATTCATATCCATTTTTCCATTTAAGTTCTGGGTTGCCTTGTTCTAGCAATATTTTCATTGAAGTATAATTGACATACAATATTAGATTAGTTTCAAGTGTACAACATAATTATTCAGTATTTTTATGCATTACAAAATGATCACCATTATATGTCTGGTTACCATCTGTCAACATAAAATTATTGACTATATTCACTATGTTGTATATTATATCCCCATGACTTATTTTATCCCTGGAAGTTAGTGCCTCTTAATCCCCTTCACCTATTTCACCTATCCCCCTTACCCTTCTCCTCTCTGGCAACCACTAGTTTGTTCTTGGTATCTATTAGTCTGTTTCTGTTTGGTTCATTTATTTAGTTTTTTAGATTCCATATGTAAGTGAAATTATATGGTATTTGTGTTTGTCTGACTTATTTCACTTAACATAATACCCTCTAAGTCCATCCATGTTGTCACAAATGGAAATATTTCATTTTTTTATGACTGAGTAATATCCCATTGCATATGTATATATATACACCACATCTTCTTTATCCATTCATCTATTGATGGGCACATAGGTCACTTCCATATCTTGGCTATTGTACATAATGCTGCAGTGGGCATGGGGGTGCATATATCTGTTTGAGTTAGTGTTTTTGTTTTCTTCAGATATGCAGTAAGAAGTGGAATTGCTAGATCATCTGGTAGTTCTATTTTTAATTTTTTGAGGAACTTCCCTACTGTTTCCCATAGCGGCTGTACCAATTTACATTCTCTCCAACAGTGTATGAGGGTTCCCTTTTCTCCACATCCTCGCCAACACTTGTTATTTGTTATTTTTCTGGTAATAGCCATTCTGACAGGTGTAAGGTGATATCTCATTGTGATTTTGATTTGCATTTCCTTGATGATTAGTGATGTTCAGCATCTTTGCATGTGCCTGTTGACCATCTGTATGTCTTCTTTGGAAAAACATCTATTCAGGTCTTCAGCCCATTTTTTAATTGAATTGTTTGGGTTTTTTGCTACTGAGTTGTATGAGTTCTTTATATATTTTGGATATTAACCCCTTATCAGATATATCATTTGCAAATAGCTTCTCCCATTCAGTAGGTTGCCTTTTTGTTTTGTTGATGGTTTCCTTCACTGTGCAAAAAGCTTTTTAGTTTGATATAGTCCCATTTATTTATTTTTGTTTTTATTGCCTTTGCCTAAGAGACGTATCCAAAAAAATACTGCCAAGACCAGTGTCAAAGAGTTTACTGCCTGTGTTTTCATCTAGGAGTTTTATGGTATCAGGTCTTACATTTAAGTCTTTAATCCATTTTGAGTTTATTTTTTATATGATGTAATTGTCTGGTAATTTTTAAGAACTGTTGCTATATCACAGATATCAGTCCATTACCAGTCAGTTGCAATGGAAATATTTTTTGCCTAAATGTGTCATGTCTGTTAAATTTTTTTATAATATCTTATGCCGTACGTGTTCATTTTAACTTGGTAAAACTTGTTATGTATGTAATTTTTTAGCTTTTCTACTCATATTTTTACATCTTTTTACTTTTAAGTATTTAATTTGTCTGGAATTTAAGTTTGTATGTGATGTGAGGTCAGGGTCTAGATTTATTTTTTGCAGATAATTGGCCAATTGAGCCAGCACCATGTATTAAATATAACATCCTTTTCCCACTGAATTGAGATACCATGTTTGTCACATATATATTCAGATTGAGTTCTAGGTTATCTGTTATGTTTAACTGAACTTTATATTTTAACCATTTTTTTTTAAATTGGCACCTGAGCTAACATCTGTTGCCAATCATTTTTTCTCCTCCTCCTTCTCCTTCTTCTTCTTCTTCTCCTCCCCAAAGCCCCCCAGTACATAGCTGTGTATTCTTGGTTGTAGGTCGCTCTGGTTGTGTTACATGGGATGCCACCTCAACATGACTTCATAACCGGTGCCACGTCCACGCCCAGGATCTGAACCAGCAAAACCTCGGGCCACCGAAGCGGAACGTGTGAACTTAACCACTTGGCCACAGGGCCAGCCCCTTTAACCACTTTTAAGTGTACATTTCAGCCACATTAATTAACAGTTCACATTGTCATGTAACCATCACCACCATCCATCTCCAGAAACTTTTCATCATCCCCAACTGAAATTCTCTACCCGTTAAACAATAATTCCCCAAACTCCCTATGTCCCCCTCAGGCCCTGGCAACCACCATTCTATATTCTATCTCTATGAACTTGACTATTCTAGGTGTGTCATATGAGGGACATCATATAGTATTTATCCTTTTGTGACTGGCTTATTTCACTTAGCATAATGTCCTCAAGGTTCATCCATGTTGTGTAGCATGGGTCATAATTTCCTTCCTTTTTAAGGCTCAATAATATTCCATTGTATGTATATAACATATTTTGTTTATCCAGTCATCCATCAATGGACACTAGGGTACTTACCTTTTAGCTATTGTGAATAATTCTTCTATGAACATAGGTGTACAAACATTTGTTGGAGTTCCTGCTTTCAATTCTTTTGGCTATCTATCTAATAACTGAATTGTTGTATCTATTTCTATGCCAACACCATGCTAATCTCCAAACATTTTATGGATTTTGTTTCTATGTCAAAGGAATAGTTTTATCAATTACATTTCTAGATGTTTATTGCTATTAGAGAAAAGAAAAGCTATTGATTTTGTGTATTTTATTGCATCTAATCAACTTCCTAGATTCTTGTATTATTTCCAATAGAATTTTATTATAGTTTCTTGGGATTTCTAGATAGTATGTATCTCTTTCTTATACCTGATACTGATTGAAATTATTTTTGTATCTTGAGATGATATTTGCTACTTGTTTTTAAAAAATAATCTTTATGGGGGCTGGCCCCGTAGCCGAGTGGTTGGGTTCGCGTGCTCCGCTGCAGGCGACCCAGTGTTTCATTGGTTCGAATCCTGGGCGCGGACATGGCACTGCTCATCGGGCCACGCTGGGGCGGCGTCCCACATGCCACAACTAAAAAAAAAAAAAGGGGACCCACAACAAAGAATATACAACTATGTACCAGGGGGCTTTGGGGAGAAAAAGGAAAAAAATAATAAAAAATCTTTAAAAAATAATAATAATCTTTATGAAATTTAAGTACTTTCCTTCTATTTCCATCTTAGATTTTTGTTGGCTGGCTGGGTTTTTATCAAATGCCTTTTAGCATCAATTGATATGATCATATAGCTTTTCTCCTTCAATTGGTGATGTAAGACATTATGTTAATAGATTTCGTGATGTAATATCATCCTTGTATTCTTGGAATTAAAACTTACTTGATGATAAGTATTATTCTTTCGAAACTTTACTGTGTTGTATTTCCTAATATTTTACTTAAAATTTATTGTGGTAATCGTTTTGCAATGTATATATATATCAAATAATCATGTGTACACCTAAAATTAATGCAATAATGTCTGTCAATTATATCTTAATGAAACTGGAAGGGAAAAAAAGGGATACTTTGATGGGACAGCTTGAGAAATACTGTAGGTATTAATCATTTTGAAGAAAAATTTCTTCTCTGTTTTTATTCCAATATTCTCATTTTATTTTAAAGTCAAATTTTTAAAATTTAAATTTTTTTGTAGTAGAAAAATCCGTCCTGTTTTAAGAGGATTATCTTACCAGAAACTTAAAGAAAATGAAAAGCTGTTCAGGTTTCTTTTGGAACATAAACAGAGCCTCTCAGTAATGCGTATATATTTTCTCGTCTATATTTAAATAGTTTGAAGCAAAGATATGTTAGTTAGGTTATAACATTTTCTAATTTAATTACAATTACAATTTTTAGATGTTTTTGGAGAGTGTCAAAACTCCATCAAAGAGAGTAGTAATTTCCCCAGGCTATAAATCTGTATCTATTGTTGCCTTACAAAATTCAAGATGTCCTCCAGGGGGCACTAGATACAGTAGTGAATGTTTTTGATTTTATGCAAATACAAATAACATGTGTGGGGAAGTAATAAGATGGGAGGGCAGCATCCTGACTACCATGGAGCTCCTACTCGAGCTGCTGTCACTAGACAGAATCCTGATAAATGTGGGCTTCCTAGGAATATGAGCTAGATCAAGCAATTAATTGGCCGAGATGTACTTAAAAGCTTTTTTGAGTGAGAAACCAAAAGAAAATTTGCAAAACTGGTATATATTCATTTTTTCAAGATGCCTAGATTTTTATACTGTATACAAGGGCACAGACGAGTAAAAACGTATTTTTATATATATATATACCTTGTTCACTGGTAGAATGGGCGCAAATCCTATGCAATACTAGACTGTAGTAAGTATATCTGGACTGCATGCTCTAAGAGGAAGCATGCTGAGGCGTATTCAGAATTATGTCGCTGAAGACCAGTACACACATATCATTTGTTCAGGACCTAGTCTAGACTTGAGAAACTCCCTAGTGGGTGCTTGAGTTCTCTCAGGTTGATTCTAGGGTCAACTGTAAACTTCCAAGGCAGCCTGAGGAGTCCTATATATTCTAAAATATCTGGTTCTAATCCTACGTACGACCTACTAATCCAATCCTTTGTTATTTCTAATCTTGAATATTGATGTGCTACCTATGGGTATTTTGCCTCATTATAAAGGAAAATCTCTAATTTATGTTTATAATTATATATGTATATAAATTATATATATGTATATAAATTATGTGTATATATATATATATATACATATATATGTATATAAATTATAAAGTGTTTATAATCACTTTAAATGATCAATGTCTAGAAGAATTACATTTATGTCTCCAAACCAGGGGGTCAGTATTAGCAATTATTTAAAAATTAATCCTTCTTTTTGTTAGAAAATTTTTGTTAAAAATTAATCTCTGTGTTTGAACTGAACATCTTAGTTTGGATTGAATATAATCACCTCTCCCTACCTTTTTCTTATTTTTCCATTGCTGTCTTTTCTTCTGTCTATACTTATTACTAATACGGAACACAAGGTTGAGATTGGTTGGGGACTTTTTCAGTCTTTAAGTAAGCTTTGGAGATTAAAATAATTATTCTGACTCTTGGAGAATATTTGCCCACAGGTCCAAGCATTTATCAGTAGACTAGATGGAATCAGACTAGCTCAGATTGTTCCATGACTGGGCAAATAGCGGACTGCTGGCCAAGGCAAAATAAAAGTCAGGCACAGTTGTTCTTTGAAACCACACAAATTCATGAAATTCAACCATATACTTACTGATCTTCCAGCATCTAATTCATGCCTTCTCTGATTCCTCTGCCAGATTACTCTTCTTAATGCACATCTCTTAATTTTAACTGCCCTCCCTATCACCCCTGCCCTTTCCACACGGACTCAGAAGATCCATTGTATCCTCACTTCCTATATAATGTAAAGGACAGGCTTATTACCCTGCATTTGAAGTTCTCTACAATAAAACCTCAATCCATTTTTTCCCTCATTCACTAAAATACTTATTGAGTATCTATGATGTGTTTATTTTCTCTATAATTGATTTAAGCTTTCTGCCTTTTTCTTCGTTCTTTGACAATTTTTAAAGACCTTCCTCTTCAACAATTAGGTTTTCAGTACCATTTTAATGTTAATACTTCTATTTATTAGTTCTATGGTATTATTGTTTTCACCCCCAGTTCCTCTTCTTAGCTCATCAATCTCCATTTTAACCTCTTTCTATAGTGTTATGATTTTTTTAAGTTTTTTCTTGCTTTATGATTTCATGCTCTCATTAACATGAGAGCATTTATATGCTGTTGAAAATTTTCTTCTGTCCCCTGGAAGGCTGTCTACTTTCAGAATGTCTTCTTTATCTGTTATTGCATGCTATGTCTCTTCTCTCCTTCTCTCCTGCCCTCTGTAAGTTTTCCTTTATGCTATCGTAGATCTCTAGCAGTTGTGCTATTTCCTTTCATCCCTCGATTCCTTCCCACTTTGGAAGGTCATGTTCATATTTTCCCCTTTGAGATTCAGTTTGAAGGCACGCTACTTGTGGCTTATGTCCTTTCTGATTACATTTTTTAAATTATGTGAACTAAGAGGTTTTGGAAATAATATGATAAACATCCATATATTCATCACTCATTTAAGAAATAAAATATTTGCTCTATTTGCATTTGTGTTGCTCAAAGTAGAGGTGTGGGCGGGCAGGGAATACTTGGCTGGTTTTATAGATAGATAATTGAATTTACTCTCTACTGTTTCCTCTCACCAGCCCTGGTGGTCTAGTGGTTAGGATTCACTGCTCTCACAGCTGCAGCCTGGGTTCATTTCCCAGTCAGGGAACCACACCCGCTATCTGTTGGTTGTCATACTGTGGTGGCTGTGCATTGCTGTGATTCTGAAAGCTATGCCATAGGTATTTCAAATACCAGCAGGGTCACCCATGGTAGACAGGTTTCAGTGGAGCTTCCAGAGTAGATAGATTAGGAGGGACCTGGCCACCCACTTCCAAAAGAATTGGTCATTAAAACCCTATGAATAACAGCAGAGCATTGTCTGATACAGCCACTGAAGATGGGAGGATGGCGCAAAAAGACCAGTTAGAGTTCTGCTCTGCTGTACATAGGGTTGCTAGGCTTTGGAATCGACTGGATGCTACAACAACAAATTTACTTTCTACTGTTTTGTGTGTGTGTGTGTGTGTCTGTGAGTAATTATAACAATAATTCTGTACCAGATTTCACTTGACCTAAACAGAAATCTTTTGGATTTTGTATCTTCCTCTATTCAGGGTGAATGTCAAACTTTTGCTTCTAACAAGGACAGTCCTTTCTAGAGTTGAGCAAAACTTAAGGATTCTGATTAAGATATTATTAATTCATAGTTATTTATCCTACCAGGTGAAGAGTATATTTCCAGAGTCTGCTCCCTTAGTACTTCTTATCTTCATTCCTTTGTCTAGCAAATTACTGTTCATTATTGGAGATGGTTAGCTCTGGATGATTATAGGTCATTATTATCTCTCTCTTCCAGGTGTGGACACATGCACGTACACACACACAATCAAAAATGACATAAAAACAAACAAGAAAACACCAACAAAACAGCAAATCCTAAGTTTTCCCTTTTCTGTGTGTTATTTATCCATGATAGCAGGCAATGTCATCTTTTACAAAAGGTGCATTCTGCTGTTTCCTTTGGTTATGTTACAACCCTCTCAATTTGCTTCCCTTTGAATTAGGAAGTGTTAGTGAGTTTTCAGAATTTACCTACTCATCCTATTCCCCCTGTACAGGTATGGAAGAGGGATTTGTTGCCAACTGTTAATTATTAGAATCTTCTTTCTCTTTATCTGGATAATACTTTTTCATTTTTATAGTATGAGATTTTGTATTATTCTTAGTCTGAGTGCTACTGATAAGTATTTTTCTGATTTGGATGTTATTTTTGTTGTTTTATTTTGGTTTGCTTTGCTTTTGCTATTATTCATTTTATTATGTTTTAGGGAAGGGAGGATTTGTGATTGAGACTTTCACTGCTATCTTCCCTAGCCACCTTTTTTTTCTCTTGAAATTTCTCTCCTCCATTTATATTACTCTCTTGGTTCTCTTCATAACCTCTTTTATGCCCACTTCTAACCTCCAAGATTTCTCCTCCTTCTGCCTTTCCTTGAAATGTTGAAGTTCCCTAAAATTTCATCCTTGCCTCTCTCTTTTATCTGTTCTCTTCACAGTGCATCAACTACCCTTTGCACACCTGTGCCTGCCTCATTTATCTGTTGTTCTGTCTTACTAGATATATTTCTCATCTCCTGTTGGGCATATTCTCTTTGTTGTTCTGTACTCACTACTTATTCAAAATCTCAGAATTCATTATCTTAGATGTGCTACTGCATAGAGGGAAGATTCTATTAACCAGCTCCTGGGGGAGCCCACACTCTTAATGGCCTCATAAGACCTGGGAGGCCACAGTTCTGCTTTGTGGCTGCCAGAAACAAACAAAAAGAATGGCTCCTATCCTATTCCTACCTTCTATTAATCTATTCTATTCCCACTAATATAATCTATTCTGATCTCACGGGAGTGCCTCCAGATGTCAGAATCTAACCAGAACCAGTTGGCAATGGACTTTGGAAAATGTTATTTGCAAGCTGTTAGTCCCAGTGTTTCAAGAGAGAACACAGAAGTATGATGTGTAGGAGCTGAGTGTCAGTGAAAAACATCTAGAACACTGGCATACTGTTTGCACACAGTAGGTTCTTAGTAAAAGTTTATTGAATTAAAGTGAACAAACATTTTGAGTATTTAGTGTGCTAGGCACCTCACAGAATGCCTACATTAATAAAACCATTTCTTGCCTTCAAGTAGTTTACAATGTAGTGAGAGAGGCTGAAATGTAAACAACTAACTATGCCTTGAGCCATAATGTAATAGCTGGTGACTGGAGATTACAGGGAAAGTGCTCAAAGAGGGCAAAGAATAAATTCATCTTGAAGGATGGAAAGGGGGTGGCTTCTTGGAGGAGGTGGTATATACTTTAGGCATTGAAAGCGTTTTTGAAAGTGAGAGAAGATTGGAGGAAATTCTCTTGAAAGGAAAAAGTAGGAGCCATGGCACCAAGATGTGAAAGCAAATGGCATTTTGGGGGAATTAGTACAGTATAGCTATAAATTAATGAATTTTTAAATGTTAAAGCAGTTAAGTTTTTAAAAATATGATAAATTTTATTATTCCATAAAACATATTAATTCACTTAAGTCCTTTCTTTATATGTACTTCAATTACGAACTTCAATGTAACCCGGGTCCAAAATTCCATGGTTATAATTTGAGAACAATTTTATTGCATGATCTAAAATACAAGTACTTAAATTGGCCCTTGAAAAGATTATGTACCTTAGTATTAACTTTATACTCAACACCATTTGTTAAAAGAGTAATATTTCTTGCCCCCTAACCCTTACCCCCAACTCACATGCCACAACCTGACTTGAGGTTTCAACTAACTAATTTCTCTATCAAGTTTCACATACTGTATATACCAATCACATTTTGCATAGAGGGAGGAGTACATACAAACATGGCCCCTTACTAAACTTTGTTTTAGTTTCTACTTAAACAGGAGGAATTAGATTAGAATGAAGATTTAAAATGACATCCTTATTTTTAAATTCAGTGATGTACATAAGTCTGCCACAATTAGCACCCAAAATTCAGTGTGACCTTCATGGCAGCTGGCGATACTCTAATATTTCTGAGTAGTACATAAAAGGTAAAAGGGCATATCTCCTTTCAATGTGCATATGTAACTGCAATAAGTATTAATAGGAGTACATACTTGTGGATAATCCTGGAATGTATATCTATATTTATAATTGGGAATAGTTATGTGAATTTGATATAAATATCTGTCATCAGTGGTATTTGATTATCAATTTCTCTTGCACATTTTGTAAGACCTATAAGCTTGAGGTAGCCTACTATTAGGTTTTATAATAGGTAATGAAAGTGTTTAGAATTTCTTTAAATTCTTTCATGTGTAACAATATTTGTTCAGAATCCATAAATTTAAATGTGAGGATCCTTTTTTATTTGTTTTATTTTTCAAAGTTATATCATTTGCTGTATTGCAAATGATCAGACCAGGCATTGTAGAATTTCAAAATGCAATTTTGTGTATAAAATTCAATTCTTAACTGCCTGTTTTTTGTAACCCCAGAAGATATCTCAAGAGCAGAGAGTAGTTGTTTTGTTATATTCTGATGCTTTCTGCACAGATTTCCCTTATTTTCTGATTTCTCTTAATTTCCCTTTCCTTGCTTGGCTTTTTTATTATTCCTCATTCCCTGCGATATGCTTCAGATATGTACAATAATTAGTGGGGAAAAGTGAAAATAAACATAAAAGCATGTTTGTGCAGAGGATTTTAGGTGATTTATACTTTCTTCTTTATATTTTTCTATATTATTTGAGGTTTATAAGCATTAGAAAAATTAAAAAATGATTATTCTGTTCACAAAAAATTGGCGTTAACATTCTAGAAACTTTAAGAATTTGACCAGTGGGATTCTTAATTAATGTATGGGCTTTAGAGACAAGGCTAGTTTCCCATGATTAGATTAGTTTTCAAATGAATTAATTTGACTTGTTGATGGTTTTGCTCTTCCTAGGAGAGGGTTATGAAACGCTTCACTGAATTTTAGGAAGGTCTCTGCATTTTAGATGTCAGATAAAATGATAACTCCTTTCTTCACTAGATTGTCACTGTGGAGGCAGGAATCATACCTGTTTTCTTCTTTGTATGGAATATAGCCATATCCGCTATGCATTTTGTCTTCAGTAGGTATTTATTGAGTTATTTAACATTTGACAGACTTACAAATCAATGTAAGAAATGTTCCAACAGAAAACTTGGCAAAATACACGAAGTACCTTTTTATGTAATTATAAAATAATGCAGTCCATTATTCCACAAAGAAAGAAGCACAAATGGCCAATAATCATGAAATCATATCTTTTTTTTCCTGAAGATTCAAAATACTTATCGTCAGGGTTGGCAAGGAAATAGAGAAAAATGTTCACTTTCTTTCTCTATTGATAAATGTGAAAGTTATTTCAATTCATTTTGGAAAGCAGTTTAGAAATATGTATCAAATGTAAAATATTTGGAGCTTTTGACCCCACAATTCTATCTCTAAAAATTTATCTTAAGGAGATAGCCAAGTGTGATAAGATGTCTATGTAAGGATTTCTATGACAAGATTAATTATAATAGAGAAGAATTAGAACTCTAAATATCCATCAGTAGAAATTTATTGAATAATCTATGGCTCCATTATATAATTACATCCCACGCAGCCTTTAAATGATGATTTATATGTATTATCTGTAAAAGTATTAAGGTTATGTTGTTGAGTGAAAAAACAGATTATAATACAACATGTGTAATATGATTCTGCGTATCAAAGTTGGCAAACTTTTGCTATAAAAGGTCAGGTAGTAAATATTTTAAGTTTTGTGGGTCATACAGTCTCTATCATACTAGTCAATTCTCCTGTTGTAGGGCAAAAGTAGCCATGGACAGTGTGTAAACAAGTGAGCATGGCTATATTCCAAAAGTCTTTATTTACAGAAAGAGGCAGCCCCTTAGCGTGCTGACCTCTGTTATATATGTGAAAGTCTGTGTGTCTCTGGAGAGAGGGAGAAAGAATATACATTTCTAGAAGAATGTTCACCCACATGTTAACAGTTGACGCTGTAGGGGGATTCTAGGTGATTTTTACTTGCTACTTTATATTTTCTGTATTTGATATTTATAGGCATTAGAAAAAAATCATACCAATTATTTTTTATTTCATAAAAAGAAAGACTCTATTTACCTTTCAGAAAAACAGGTTCATAGGGTAACCTGCCTGAGAGTTCTCTTTCTAAGATCTTTTCGTGTGACATATGCATATATCAAATACAGTAACATTTAAATATAGTTCACCATTTTATCTGGTGCAAAATTACCTCTTACCTGCATTATTGTCCTTGCTTCTTGTCCTTTTATGAAGAGTCCACATAGTGAAAGACTTGAAGAAATTATAACTATAGAAACATATGATTAAGTATTATGACAGAAATAAAACAGACTATATTTTTCATATCAATAAATCTAAATTGTCTAAATTCCTTTATTAAAGGAGTTCTAGGTTGGTTCATAAAGTAAATTCAGACACATAAAAATGAGTAATTCTGAAAAATTAAAAATAAAGAATTGGTTAATGTGCACTAGGCATATACAAAACAAAAGAAAGAGGGTTCATGATCTTAATATCAAATGAAATTTAGGGACAAAATTGTAAAATTAGACAGAGAAAAGCACTTTGTAAAGCTCAGGGTGCAAATCACAATGAGATATATACAGACCTAGGTGCATAACTAATTTTAACCAAAAACTTCAGGAGATAATAGTAAGTAGAACTCTCTACTAATAGGAAACTTTAACTATCTCATTGTCCAAGGTAAATCAAGCTGTTAAAAAATGAGGAGGGCTATGGAAGGCCTGTGTCAGATCCTCAATTTGCCCCTCTAGATGCACACTCTACCCTCTTTTATCTTGCTCTGGTGCCCAGGGAACCTGAACTCTCCCATGGACTGTATCAGATCCATCACTGGGTCTCCTTGGCCCCTGGCTTCTGGTGAGGTACAGCAACCTCCAGAAGTTAGAAGTCCAAAGTCAGTTTCACTGAGTCAAAATCAAGGTGTCAACTTTAGGAGAGAATCCGTTTCCTTGCCTTTTTTTCCTTTCTGGAGGCTTCCTGCATTCTTTGGTTCATGGCCCCTTTCTCCATCTTCAAAGCCAACCATGCAGCATCTTGCTTCATTTGTTCCGTTGACTTCTTCTGCAGTCAAATCTCCTCCTGTCTCTCTCTCTTTTTTTTAATTGAGGTATAATTGGCATACAACATTATATTAATTTCAGGTGTACAGCATAATGATTCAATATTTGTATATATTGCGAAATAATTACCACAATAAATCTAGTTAACGTCCATCACCATATGTAGTTACAGTTTTTTTTTTCTTGTGATGAGAACTTTTAAGTTCTACTCTCTTAGCAACTTCCAAATATGCAATATTGTATTATTAACTATAGTCACCATGCTATATGTTACTTCATCATGACTTACTTTACTTTATTTTATTTATTTTTGAGGAAGATTAGCCCTGAGCTAACTACTGCCAATCCTCCTCTTTTTGTGGAGGAAGACTGGCCCTGAGCTAACATCTGTGCCCATCTTCCTCTACTTTATATGTGGGACGCCTACCACAGTATGGCTTGCCATGTGGTGCTGTGTCCACACCCGGGATCCGAACCTGCGAACCCTGGGCCGCTGAAGCGGAATGTGCACACTTAACCGCTGCCCTACCCAGCAGGCCCAAATCATGACTTATTTTATATCTGAAAGTTTGCATCTTATGACTCCATTGACTCATTTCACTCACCCGTTACCCCTCACTTATGGCAACCACCAATCTGTTCTCTGTATCTATGAGCTGTTTTTTTTCTTTAGATTCCACATGTAAGTGAGATCATATGGTATTTGTCTTTCTCTGTCTGACTTATTTGACTTAGCATAATGCCCTCAAGACCCATCCATCATATCACAAATGGCAAGATTTCATTCTTTTTTATGGCTAAATAATATTCTATTGTAAATATATACCACACACCACATTTTCTTTATCCATTCATCCACTGATGGACACTTAGGTTGTTTCCTTATCTTGTCTATTGTAAATAATACTACAATGAACATGAGGGTGCATGTATCTTTTCGAGTTAGTATTTTCATTTACTTCAGATAAATACCAGAAGTCAAATTGCTGGATCATATGGTAGTTCTATTTTTAATGTTTTGAAGAACTTCCATCCTATTTTCCATAGTGGCTGCACCAATTTATATTTCCACCAACAGCACACAGGGGTTCCCATTTCTTCACATCCTCGCCAACACTTGTCATTCCTTGTCTTTTTGATAGTAGCCATTCTAAAAGGTGTGAGGTGATTTCTCATTGTGGTTTTGATTTGCATTTCCCTGAAAGTTAGTGATGTTGAACACCTTTTCATGTACCTGTTGGCCGTCTGTATGTCTTCTTTGGAAAAATTGTCTGTTCAAGTCCTCTGGCCATTTTTTAATCAGATTGTATGGGTTTTTTTGCTATTGAGTTGTGTGAGTTGTTTATATATTTTGGATATTATGTACTTGCTTCTTTAATAATATTTTTGCTCCTGGCTTTTATAGCCCTTTCTTTTCCTGGTATGTTTACAATTGCCAGCTTTGCCTAAGTATACTTTTTGGATCTAGAATTCTATTTTGAAGGTCCTCTAGAATCTATCGGAAGAAATCCAGTTTTGTAATAAAAATAATTATAAATACACACACATGCTACTTTTTTGGCTCTCTTATTTCTGTTGCTGTCAGATTTCTGGTTTCTCTTCCCATCTCCTTAATACAGAGATCCCCCAAGGTCTGTCCTTATTCTCTTCTTTCACTGCATTTTTTCCTTTGGCATTCTCATGGGTTCAGATACCACCGCCATGTGAGAATTTATCTGGACATTCATGGAAGTGGGTGACAGCCAATTCTGTCTTGGGAATTTATTCAAACCCACACCTAGTTACAATAACCAGTTACCCATAACTATTTTCAGCTCATCATCTAGGCTTTAGCTTTCAGTAAAACTTCTCCAAAGATGTGTCAAATTTAGATTTACTAACTCAGCTTTAACATCTGGCTCACCACAATTTGCCTAGATTGTGAACCTAGATTTCCAATATCAGCCGTGGAAGAGACACTTTGGTGCCTTCTGGATATGTGTTTGGAAACAGAGAAAAGTAGAAGCAGAGAAACCAGTTAGTCTTACCTGTAGTTGTCTAGCCAAGATATGATGGTGGCTCTGGCTAGCTAGATTGCAGTGGAAATGAAAAGAAGTAAATGGATTATGGGATTTTAAGAACCCTAACAAGATGTTGTGGTGGACTGAATTTGGAGAGATGAAGGAGTGGGTCCATCAAGGATAACTCAGTTTTCTGTTCTTTATAAATGGGGGATACGGGCTACCATTTTCCCCATGAAGTAGAAAGCTATCAGGTCGTCATCATCTGCTGAGAAAGAGGAGAACTGAGGAGTCAGAAGTTTGAGGATTTTGCCAGGCAGCTGGAGGTTGGAGGTGGTGATGGGTATTTCAAGCAGGAGAAGCAATATTAGAAAAGGCTCGAAGGTGTGGCAATAATCAGTATTTTCTGGAAACTGTGAATACTCAAATATTCTATAGTATGACATATGGAATAAGGAAGGTAAGTATAGAGAAGTAAGACTGGGAAAGCAAATTAAAGCCTGACTGTGAAGCGTTTTGAATCCCACACTAATTTTTTGTATTATCCTTATAAGTTAGCTGTGCTCAGACATTTAGATTCATAGACCGCTAAAATTTCATATCCAATTTATGAGACTAACATAGAATTGCTTGCTGTTATTTTGCAAAGCAAAGTATTAAAGCAATAATAAAAACCACTATTTTACTTAAAATCTCAGAGATCTCTTAAGATAGATTTTATTTTTCATTTGACAATGGTGACAAAATAAATCCTAGAGTCAACATAGAAATTATTATAACTATCCTGGGACTTTATTTCTTAACTAATGAACAATTGCTGGAAATGAATAAACACTAAACTTCTATTTGAAAAGAGGAACTCAGAAGCTGGTTGCTTAACTTCAACACCTTAGAAAAACAGCCACAAATCACCAGTCAAGTGGAGAGCTTGAGCAATGAAGAATAGTAGTAACAGCATTGCTGAGCCTTACCATATGATAACATGCTTAAAAGGGCTTGGCAAATGACTGGACTTCCACCGTCCTAGAGGGAAAAAATGATTTATGCTTAGTAAACAGGACAAATGCTGGATCTGCTTTTTTTTTTTTTATTTTCTGAAAATGTGCTAGGAAGGGACGGAATTCGTATGGTACTTTTAGAATTACAAAATTTAGAATTTTTAATGTCCATTTCAAATGACTGATCTTCCATGTGTATCATTGTTCAGAATTTTTTAAATATGTTATTTACACACATTTTAAAATATCCATCACTCCTACCCTCATAGGCAGTTATATATAAGGTTGAATATAATGGTCTAAATTATCCAAATATTCTCTTCCTCCTTTGCAGCATTAACTGCTGTTTTTCCTTTGTGTTCCATTGTTTATAGTTTTCTGTTAAGGAGATTTTGGAAACTGAAAACTAGATATTTTCTCACATTTCAGGAATAGTACTAGAATTGACATGACTCTAAATTACATTATAAAGTAAGCTAAAGAACCTATAAATCATGCCAAAAATACTTAGGATTGGGAGGACTGGATGCCTCAGGGAATTGGTAATTTGATCCAAAGCCTGTCACCTGTTAAAATTTATCCTGGGTCAGTAGTGACTGAAAATCATCACGACCTGACAGGTGTTCAGGATCGTGTGTAAAATGAAGTGGCAGACTCAGTATAGTTCCTATTTGACACGTGTATGCATTACTGAAACCACTGCAACATTAATTGATAACTATGCTGACAATCTTGATTGAGGTGCCAAGAACTAACTGGCCTGAACTCTCTTCACCCCTACTAATGTGCCTTTTTAAATAGGCTCAAGTGTGCTTGTGGAGAAGAAAAGTGTGTTTGGGTCTGCACTTTGGCTATATTACTTTACTCCTGAAATTGACCACCTATGTTTTTTTCACAGATGATTCCTTTATTAGAACATCTGAGTTTGGTTCTTTTGTTCTCGTGAAATGTTTTGTCTATCTTTTGAATCATCAAATAACATAAAGCATTAAATTGCTGCTACTTATCACCCACAGGGATAGGTAGACCCATTTCTTCAATTTATTCTCTCCTTGGACTTTAATTTAGAAGTATCAATATGCTCTTAAATGTATAAGAATTTACATCACTCATAATTAAATATTACTTAATTGTATTTCAGGGCTGGCGGGTGGTGCAGCGGTTAAGTTCACACGTTCCCCTTCGGCTGCCCAGGGTTTGCCGGTTCGAATCCTGGGTGCAGACATAGCGCCGCTTGGCATGCCATGCTGGGGTAGGCGTCCCGCCTATAAAGCAGAGGAAGATGGGCACAGACTTCTTCAGCAAAAAGAGGAAGATTGGCAGCAGATGTTAGCTCAGGGCTAATCTTCCTCAAAAAAAAAAAGGAATTGTATTTCAATGTAGTTAATATTTGTCATTCCAAAACTGTTGCTTTATATACTAGAGTCAGAAACAAAAGAAGCCCATTCAACCCTCCCCTAGTTGGTTGTGGGTGGAGGAGAAGAGAAAGAAAAGTGTTGGTCCTCACTGGCATCATATCGTGAGGAGAACAACTTCTTTTTCCTCACTAAAGGATTACAATGGTATGCATGTCTATATACATGATTTTTAGCTTCAACCATGCCAGCAACAAGAATTTAGCCAGGTAGAACAAATGAAGCTGCCACTGAAGAAATGAGCCTTATAAGTAGAGTGAAAATAGGTTTTTGTAAATTAAGAGAGTACCATTGCCATTAAGTACTTTGGAAAGAAAGTGTAAACACTGGCGTCATAGTACATTATCCTGTGACCTGGTGAAATAATTTAAGTCAAGAGTTCCAGATTCTTGACAGCATTTTTTCATTTTAGTCATCAGAGTTTTGAAAAGTCCTGGATGTAAGATTATGACATATTTTCAATTTTGTTAGAAAATTGAAGATGCTTTATTTAGTTCTTGCTTCGGTACGGTATAGAATAGATTCAGATATTATTATTATCAACATTTTGTTTTCAACCAGCATCAGTTGAGTGCCACAGATAATGAGGCCTTATACTAGATCTCTATTTAATGCACTCGGTAAGCATAGCAGATTGAATTTAAACTGCTGGAACATCTTCCTAGAAGACCAGGTACATAGACTGCTTTAGCAAGGTGCAAGCATTATCTAATCTGTGATGTAAATACACAGGAATTTCTCTATGCTATTAAAAAAATTTTGGCAATTTATAAAAGAAAAAATTTATACATTATAACTTATCTTTGAAGTTTATAGCACAACACAACAGATAAAACTGTCAACCAAAGAAGGTATGATTTTCCATTTTATTTTCAGAGAAGGCCAAATAGCTGCTTGATAATGATGTTGGTAATTCCTTGAACTGGGAGAAGGTTCCAGTGAGACCTGAAGTGACTCAACCCTCAGGGATTAAACATCCGTGAAGTCTACCCACAGAGTAATCAGATTTGATTTCTTTTGGCTTTCTAAGACTTGATCTGGTTCTTTGCCGTAGCTGCCCAGACTGGAAGATGGACACAGTCCCACAGTAATATTTATTTGCACCAAATGCTATAGTCATTCAGAACCTGTCTGGGATACCCAAGATTTTAGATACAGCCTATATCCGCATCATAGAGTGGTTATAAATCTTAGATTAGAGCTCCAAGTCAGCCCGAGGTCAGGGCCAGAAACTTGTGAAAGAAATGCTGTACAGAGCTTTGAAAGGGGTTGTCCTTTTGCTTGGACTCTGAATTTTCAAAGTATTGACTTTTCAGAGGAGGAAGGCAGAGGCAACTCAGATCCTAAATACAGTGGTTTGGTACATATTTAGAGAATGGACTCTAAAGCCAGGGTAGAAGGAGTACCTGCAGCTAGTAATATGGGAGTTAGGACAGTTTAAAAGGACTGAGAAAACCATAGTGGAGCTGTGTTGGCTTTGCAAGAGACAAGGCTCAGCTGATGTCCATGTTGCTCTTGAGCCTAAGAGTCAAGCTCTAGAGACTGATGATTCTTTCTTCTTCAGGATCCGTGGTGTGATCCCACATCTAATGGGACTGAGTTGTAATGGTCACAAACGGGTTGGAGAGGTGTAACTTTCTTTATTGACGATAATCATTTTTTCTACTGTTTAAGTCACGTATGGGTTTCTGTTATTTATAGCTGAAAGGATTCTAAATAAACAAAGAAATGTGTATGGCATGTGTTTACTTATACATCTCATGTATACATCTGTACACATATATCTTTAAATTTGAATACGCTGTTACTAAAGCTATCATAATCAATGTAACCATTGCCTATTGTTAGAATACATGTTATTTCTCATTTTTAAAAATAATATATAATGTTGTGATTTTACATAAAAGTTTGCATCTTTGTTTTCTTTGGATAAAATTTTAAAAGTGAAAATCAGTGTATAGAACCTTTAAGGATCTTGTTAAATATTGGAAGGCAATTGGTCAGGGACCTTTCTACAGGCAATGTATAGAATGGTCATTTCTGATCATCCTTACTAATAACACCAGGTAATAACATAAAAATTTAGTGCATTTGTAGGTGAAAGGATAATATGTAATTTTCATTTACATTTTTATTATTGGTGAGAATTAACATTGTGATTATTAAAAGGTTACGTTTTTCCAGGGGGTACTTCACAAATCAGAATCAGAAAAAAAGATAGCAAGTATTTAGCTTTTAAGTTCAAGAGTCTAGAGTTCAGGTATGAAACAGTTACTAAATAGATTCAGTCAGCCAGAACCTGTTCCTGTATCTTCTCACATAAAGATCTCATGACCTCATGATGATGGGAGTGAATTTTATGGGAAGAGAGAAGCTTCAGACATTGGTCTTTTTTGGTGCTCTGTCTCATAATCTAAGCTTGACATAGGAGGAGAGACACATTACAGTCCTCCTTTAAGTTTGGAGATTTGAGAGTGGGGAGATATTGCACATGATTTTCTGGGTGAGGTCCAGGGAGATGATAAGCATCATTAGAGCACTTCCCAATGACATCATGTTGCATTTAGAAATGATGATATAGCCAGTGGGGCTGGGGAGGGCCTTAAGTAAAAGCTGATGTCAATTTTACAACAATTAAGAAGTTATAGTTTTTCGCCTTTAAGCTGATGACTAAAAGATTGTACCACTGCAGTTGTATTTATATTTTTCCCATCATGTATGCACCTGTCCTAGTCACTTATTAGTCATGAGTGTCTCTGGACCTCAATTTCCTCATTTGAAAAATGGAGATAATAATATCTATATAATGTGCTTTTCTCTTGTGAGTAAATGCTCATGCTTCTTGTCCAAGTTCCTTTGGGTGGTTTCCTTGGTTAATCCTATGGTTATTCTTTGTTAAACTGATCAGGATATATGAGGGCCAAGTACACTAACCAGGTATTACACCTGGTCAATAAATATATTGTGTCAACACAATATATGTTGTGTCAACAGATATAGAGCCAAATTCCAGCTTCTAGCACAAATTCTTCCCTGAAATGACACTGCTCTCTTTGGCCAGTACCAGGAATCATTAGTCAAACATCTGGTCGAGCAACTTGGGGCTCACTAGTCATAGTCTGCCTACCTCTGTCAGCAAAGGAGAGAGCTCTGCTGGCACTTCAGTTGCAGAGCTATTTCTCCCAGGAGAGTTCCACTTGGTGCAGTTTGTTTCAGTCATAGGGATGCATCCTGGCCTATGAGTAGATGGGAACCTAGGTAGGTTTCTATGAGTCCTATGCAGCTTCCTTGGAATTCTGTCTGACTCTAGAACTGTAATGAAATTAAGTTCACTAGAAGACACAGGTCCTGGTAGATTCTAGACTTAGGGACAATTTTACTGTCTGCCAAGGTATATCTACAAGTGGGAAGGATTATCCTCCTCTGCTCTTTTTCACTATAATTTCTAACCCATAGCACCTGGCCTGGTTCAGAGTCCAAGATGACCTGAGGTTCCTCAGTAGAATCCTTTACTTAGGGTGCAGGCCCCCACATAACTCACACCATTACTTGAGTTGTTGAGAAGTATGCAGCTTTTCAGGAAGATATTCTTGGAGCTGAAGGAAAGCAGTTGCCTCAATGACTGCCTGATTGTTTCCATTTAACACTTTGGATTTTCTCCCACAGTCACTTCCGTGTGCTCAGTAAATTGTGTTTTATGCTTGATTTTCAGTTTCAGAATTCTATCTCAGCATTATGAGGATCTGATGTCATGATGTAGGCAAACGTTCTTATACTGACATGTTTTGTTTTTGGCTAGTGGAGAGGTAATGCCAAAATTGTGAGTTCCGTGGGAAAAGAGCCAAGAGACGTTTGGCTTCTTAGTCAGAATTAGTGTCCATGGGAGCGGATCTGGGAAAGTCTTGTGGAGGATCCATGGCCAAAACCGCGTAATCAAATTTTGTTCTGAATAGGATCCTTCATAAGGCATTGGGAAAAAATAAAAGAACATAACACTTACAGGAAGAAAGTTTTCTTAATAGAATAATCTTGAATGGTTAGGAAAAAAATTAAAGATGTGAATTAGTGGGTTAATCTTTTTATATTTTTGGCTTTAAAGTTACCTTTATGATTACTTGAATCAAATTTATCTATTGGCCCCTCTCAGGAGAACTTTCCAACTTTCCTTAAGATCAGGATCTGGGAATATGTTTTAGATCTGTATAAGTTAGTTCCAGTGACTAGTGTTTTGCCTATTGTGCATTTGTAGGACTAATAAAAGAAAATTTTATTAAAATCAATTTTTTAAGAAAGTAAATATGTGTGTTTAATAAAAAAAAATCACCTTTATTATGGAGCAGAAATAATAGCATTATACTGTTAAAAACTTCTCTCTCTTACAGTAATCCAAAACTGGAACCAATGAAAACTAAGCATGTATGTCTTTACTTCATTGCCAGGCTGTGTATTTCTGTATCAGGAATATTTAGTGTAATGTTAAACCACAGCTGAAGTGAACTATTCAACTCTTATAACAGATTATTAGAGACTTGACTGTCATCATTACAGAGACAGTCTATACCTGCTGGTTAAAATGGGCAGCTTCATATGTAAAATCTCACATTCGAGAACATCGTGGGGGCCGCCCGGTGGTGCAGTCGTTAAGTGCGCACCTTCTGCTTCGGTGGCCGGGGGTTCACCAGTTCGGATCCCTGGTGTGGACATTGCGCTGCGTGGCAAGCCATTATGTGGTAGGCATCCCACATATAAAGGAGAGGAAGATGGGCACAGATGTTAGCTCAGAAAAAAGAGGAGGATTGGCAGTTGTTAGCTCAGGGCTAATCTTCCTCAAAAAAAAAAAAAAGAACATCCTGTGTTTTTGATAGGATGTGATATTCCTTGAAGCATTTTGATATGTAATCTAGTAAAATATATATAAATATTCCATCTATCTAGTGTTTTAAATGTCATCAAAGATAATCTTGCTATAAATCATGCATGCTGTCTAATGAAAATGTATTCATTTTCCAAGGACTTCCTCTGCAAAATTCCATCTAGACATGAATGAACTAAATTTAGTACCATTTTGCACTGCTTGGTATCTTACTCAAGGATGACCAAAATGAGTAGTTTACTTTGATATGTTTTGCAGTGTGTAAACTGGAACCGAATGACCATGCAAATGAAATTTCAACACTGTACGTCACATGCCAGGCAAGTCATGACTTGCATATCACATTTTAGCCTGTGGTTTAATTTCTTAGTTACATTATAGGATAGTATTCACGTGTTTTATTTTTAAAAGTAATCATTTGATATTTTAAATGGATTTTTTTATCATGCTACCTTTTTAATAAGTACTATTGGCATGCATGATCAAAAAAGTGTAACTTATTTGATTTAGATTTCTATTTCTTATCTAATTGATATGCAAATATGAATGCTATGTTCCCTTGGGCAATTTGATTAATTTCTTTTAGCCTCAGCTCCTTCTTTGAAATGGGCATAGTAGTAATACTTAACTTTCAGCATTATGAAGATAAAAGTTACTTCATTAAGGTGAAAACACTTTGAAAACTATTAATTATTTATTATTATTTTAATTTTTATTATTATACACAATAAAGTAGTGGTTTTAGTCACACACTACCATAGATTTCCCATTACAGTCTATTTGTCCAAAAAAATTTCCAGGTTGACAAAAGATTTGTTTGAATAGGTGTAAATTGGTATAATCCTGTGGACACTTCTTTAGTGTCCAGCATTGACTATTCCCAGCGAACAAACCATGGCTCACAGCTTTTGTTGTTTTTAGCTCTCCTGCATTTTGTCTTTTGGAATCATTCACTGTGACCCACCATCAATTCTACTCTAGCATTTCAGAGCTCCTGTTTCGGTTCTTGAACCAATTCACTATATAACTTTGGGCAACCCTCTCTTTAGGCATCAATTCTGTCATATGTAAATTGAACAATTTCTAAGGTCTTTTCTAGCTCTCATATTCTATGACACTGACCTATTTCAATCTCTGCATGTACATCTTTGCTAATCACCTGCTCTTCATTCACCTTCTCATTCACACCAATTGTACCCTCCCTCACTAAAATACAGCCAGACAACCTTTTGCAAAAACCAATGCTGAATCCAGATAAGGATGTATTAAAAAATATAAATATTAAAACACATTCCACTCTTCCATTAGGGCTTGGTGAAGAATTGTTGTAACCAGAGTGGTGAATTCCTTGTGTCAAACTGCTCTTAGTTTCAATCCAAGCTTGGCCACTGAGATACCTCTGTTGTCTCATTTCCTCAGAGTTCTCTTCTGTAAATTGGGCACAATAATGTCTCTCATACTGACCATGTCAGAATAGTGCCTGGCACAAATCTGGTGCTCAGTAAATACTATCATCTCATATCCTCCTCATTCTGACACCCAGACATCAAAAGCTCTGATAATTTCTTATTTTGGATTTTGACACATAAAAAGAACCTAAGTTTGTAACTTGAGGTCCTTTTTATTCACTTGTCTAGTTTAATCTCTCACAGAGTTGACAGGTGGTGATTGGATGATCTTTAAGAAACATAGAATGTTTGCGTAAATAGTAAGGATTTTAGCCACATTAAGACATCCAGGCTGATTTGATATTTATTTTCCTTTTTGAATACTCAAATTGTTTAATGACTAAAATAGATTACTTGGAAAGCAGGCCTTTATAAATATATTTTTTTACTTCATAAATAATAGTTTTTATCTTAAGAAAGAAAATGCAGTATCCCTCCCAAGGGTTTGTAAACTAGGGTCTATGAATGAGCTCCAGGGAGGCCCTAAATTCCCTGAAATTATATGCAAAATTGTAAGTATTGATTTTTTTCTAGTGAGAGTATCTCTAGTTTTCAACAGATTTCAAAAAGGTCATTGACTTCCTAACAATTATGTATCATGGTTTAAAGTGAAACAATTTTTTTTGTTTTGGGGATAGACTGAGTTCTAATTTAGTTGCTATCAATGTGAAATTATTACCTTATTTTAAGAAAGTAAAGTTCTATACAGAAGTGCAGCAATCAACTTGAATACAAAAAGAACTGTAGAGTTTGGAAAGGTTTTTTTATTGATTTTTTTTTTCGACTAACATAGATTTGTGGGAAGTATGAGAAGTATTACAAAATATTAAGAATATTAAAACTGATACACTGCAATTAAATGATATTTTTTGAAAATCTCAGGGATTAGTGTTATGTATTACAAGTGAATATTCTTGGGGTACTGAAAATGAAAATGATGTACCCATAGACAGACTGGCAGAGTACCTTTGCCATTTCCAAGGACCTAAGCAAAACAGAACAAAAACTGCCTAGGTCCCATCAAAAAGAGATTGGTCCTGATGCTTTCTTTCGTGGTCATATGAGTTTCAAGAGAGGGCTATCACAGGATGAGGTTGGTGAAGTGATCCTGGGGCTCCATGGTAAGGGTGAGTATAAAGATTAGGGAGTCCTGTGACTGGGTCCTTAGAAACTGAGGATGTTCCTTTCTCATAGTCCCCACAGGACCTATAGAGGTCAAGGTCCCAGTTATTTGTACTCTAGAGCCTAAGGTACGTTAATGGGCTGCTGACCACTTTTGGTATAGGTATATTCATGGCCCTGGAAGAAGTAGGTTCCACTGTGTACAACTGTAAGTGTATCACCATAGTTGGCTTCTTCCCCCACAGGGGCCACCCCTTATAGCTCCAGCATTGTGAATGTTAAATATGTCAGTATTAAAATTAGAAAAAGTACTGCACTTTGTTTGTATGAGTGGAAATTGCTGTAATTTCATTGATCGTCAAAAATTACACTCATATTTACTATATATTATTTATTTAGGAACCATGACACTAGATAGAATTTGAATCACCTCCTGCATTAGACTTAGTCACTGCTTTATAGCTAACTTACTAAACTGATAAGCAGTAGAGAAGAGAGTTCACTTCAAAAACATTAATGTACAGTGTTGCACTTAAGAATTTCTAGGCACTTTATGATTATTTTTCAATTCAATTTGAAAATTGGTACCCCCAAAGCTCAGATAAATGTGCTGGTATCATTAAGTGCTAGAAAAAAAGATGCAGCTTCCCTGTGTTCCTGTGGCTTCAGTAGAACTTGTAACTCTAGGACCATATACCCTTGCCAACTGCAATGCATTTGGAAATTGATGCTATGAAAACATATAAATAGTTTTCAGGTCAAGATAAAGAGAAATGAAACAGGTGTAACTAGTCGTTGCTTTTGTATGCTTAAAGCAACTTGACCAGAACCAATTTAACAGGAATTTCACTCGTGAGAACTAGAGTAGCAGATCTAAAATTCCTAAACCAAACTTTTGTGCTAAACCATTAGACTTTCATAATAAAGTGAAAATCAGAAATCCACAATTAGTCATTATAATATAAAACTGTTGTATCTTTCAAAAAAGGTGAAAACACTTTAATATAATTTATATTGTTTCTACACATTAGATGTAAGAAATAATTTCACTTAGTCATAAGTACAATGAATTTGATTAAGAAAATGGTAATTTACAAAATAGAAGTAAATATATGCAGACATATAATCATTATCAAATTATAAAATAAAATTAACAATTCTTGTTAAGATATCAGTTTGTTATTCTGCATTTCAGATAATAGAGTTAAATCATTTTGGTATGCTTAATAATATTTATAAGTATTAAAACAATGGAACGTTGAGATTTGAATACAATGACAGTAAACCATTGAAATTTCACATTCACATTATACAGTCATCATGAATCTATAAGTGAATGTTAATAATGTAAAAAAATATAAAATGATTGTAATATAACCATCTAACCATTAGCATATGGAGTTTTAAGACCACTATTTAATCTGCTAATTTGCCCCGAAATATAAGCAGTTGCTTTTCTGTCATACATGACATGTCTTTGTGCCTTAATACTTAATTTGAAATGTTCTGACTGTAAAAATATACCAAAGTAAATAAAAAAGGAGACGCTTATTTACAAAAACAATATTGTATACATATTATATAAATGCAATTGTCTCAAAGTCTTTTTATACAATATTGATAGAATCAGTCATTTCCATTATTTTATCATAAAAACTGCAATGTTGCAAAAGCAGGCTGCAATTTTGAAATTTTGATAAAAATGAATACTTTTTGGCTGCCTTTTAAGGTAATGCAGTTTCTCCAAGTATGCTACAGAATTAAATCCTGACCTCTAGAAAAATGATTCTTCTTTCATTAAAGAAAATCCATTCCCCATTTGGAAAATGCACCTGAAGAAAGGAGAAACATTATTTTATTGGATGTTTTTATTTGATAAACCTGATGACATCAGCCATTCAGCCTATTTGTATTAGCACCATTGGTGTGGATTGTTAATGTACTGTATCAATCACAATAGGAATGGAAACTTGCATATGGTGTACCATTCCTATTTTTGTGGAATTTCATCTTACCAAGTATGCTATTATACAATATAAATTCAAGTGTATAAGGATAATCAAAATGATGGTATATAACAATCCTGCATTTTACCAATACTATATATAGATTTCTGTAAATATTAAATGAGACTATAGACTTTAAAGCATACTCCTTTAATTCACCAGAATACAAGGAGACTTGCTTTCATTTACCTGCATATGTTGTAATATATATGAACATAAATGTAATTTGATCTCCTAGTTCAAAAACTCTGGAAATCATAAACCTTTTTATTGTATGATTTATTTTGATGGTTAAATGCCAACCGTTGCATATATTCTCTCTTTTAGTTCATATACTGTAGCTTGTGCTTAAGTGACTGTAGCATACTCTAGGCTTATAGCCTGTGGTACATAATTTCACAGTTTCAAAATTGTGAGGGGAAGGCCTTCCATGTTTTAGGAAGTTATGAACCAAATGTAAATCTCATGAGCACCCACAGCGATCTACTACCATGGCTGGAATTTTCCCATATATTATTTGTTCTTTGCCATTAAAATATAGCATATTAATTGGAGACATCTTTGTGGGAGTACAGCAGGGGCCTGCTGAACCTCTGGGGTTTGCTTGGTGTACAAGATGAGTGTGAGGATATTTTTGTAAAAATACAAATTCACACTCTCCAGAGCAGTAATTGGCCTTATATCTTTTGGGTGCAATAATCCAATCCCATCCAAAAGCTTCAAAATCCACAGTTAGAGGGTAACGACAGCATCGAGATTCTGTGGAGTGCTCATCACAGTCAAGTCCAAAATCTCTTCTGGATCGTTTTGGTGTGTCTGTTACCTTAACTTCTAAAAATGGATTCTGTATGAAAAGGAAAGAACAATGAGTAATATTAATACATCCCGAAACACTTTCCTACCTCAAGATGTCATTGTTGAAGAAAGAAACTAATCATTTTGCTTATACTACATTTATTTTTAAATTTTAGAGCATTAAGGAGTTTTAATTTACAGTAGGCTTGACTTTTCCCTATGGCTCAAAAGAATATAGCAGCAATACAAATTCTCCTGTGGTCAGATCTATGTCTTTCTAATTTTTGTTTCCCCCACTTTGAGTATCTAAATGCCTGGCACATAGTAGATGCTTTGAAAATCTTTATGGGAAGAAAGGAAAAGAGGGAGAAGAGGAGGGAGGGAAGAGGTTATCTCCCTCTCTTCACGCTTGTTAATTAAATGTATTGGCTAAATATGTCTGATGACTTCTAGAAAGATAGGTATACTCATCCATCCTCCATTCCCTAGGTCTTTACTTGGGGAAACTTGGATATTAAAGCCAAAGCAAAATAGTTGCCTTCCAGCACTATATGGATTGTAACAGGAAAAAGGAAGGTAGGGTGATGAAGGTGTTGGTCTGTATAATGGGTTGGAAAGAAAAACTCTAAGAGAGGGAGGGATAGATTCAGAAGAAGATAACTAATATTTCCTTTATCCTTTCACTGAAAAGTGTTTCCATTCAGATATTTAAAAAATGATTTGCTAGTCCTTCCCCTGCCGCAATCTTTTAATGCATTAAGACTTTGCTTCTTTTATATGGAAAAATTGGAAGAATATGCCATGTTAACCATCTGTTTAGTAATTAAAACCTCTGTTACGTTACTAAGTTTACGTTAAAATGCTACCTATAAAAAAGAATACTTTCTTAAATGATTAATAGTAGTTCTTATCCTATATCAAAATCAAAATAGACCTGGTACTTGTTGTTATTTAAGATTGTATAAAAGAATAACATCATTTTGGGAGACAATAACATTTTATGTTGCATATTTAAAGAAAAATAGATCATTTGTAAAATTGCATAATATTAAAAGATTCTATTTTCATTTAAAGTAGATCTGATTTACTAATTGTATATTCTTTTTAACCAAGACCGCATGAAGACTGAAAAGATATATTTATTGTTTGCAAGTATAATCTTTTGTTGTAAATTATGTCAATAGGTGGAAATAAAAAATATGATCACATTAAATAAGTTTTTGAAAACAAAAGTATAGGTAAGTTGGAAGAGTAACTCAATTTATAGTAAGTTTTAAAATATCTTTTAGTAATTTTTATAATATATAAGGTATTGTCATCTGCTTGGCCTGATATTAAATTAGTTGGCATTACCTAAGTAAACTCTTGCACAAGAATGGTAAGGCAGCTCAGAAATAAAGCTAGGTGGCAAAGGTTAACTAGCCTGGAAGTTTAAGTTTTATTAGGTGTAATTCACGAAGTAATCTACAGAAACATCAATGCATCAACAGCCTGCAAAATAATGAACATAATGAACATATTTATCATGAGGGACCTTGAATATGGTATATTTAATAAAATATAAGCCTAAACATTTTGTACTTAATTGCTATAAATAAAAGCATTGTATTTTAATTATAATTTTTAAAGTTTTACTCTGCTTTATTAAGCAGAAAACTTTCAACACATTTGACACTCTTCTGGGGGGAAGAAAAGGTTTAATTTGTTGGGTATGTACAAGAATCCATTGTGAAGATTTTGTGTTTTTATTCATATAATTATGTGGCATATCAATGAAAAGCACTTTATATTTCATTCCCAATTCCAAAGAACTCCCTGAGGAGTTAAGGACTATGGTATAACGTTTTTTTAATCCTCATGCAAAGTTGACATATCAAGAGGGTGTTTTATTGGATATGAAATTGGACACCTACTTTTATTGGGTACAGGGCTGCCATTGGGGTAAGATGCCTTTGTCTAGCTTGTTAGCATAGGAAACTGGTAGTGATTTTCCACTATTATTCATTCACATGATGAATAAAAACATAACAAGGTTGTTAGAATATTATTTTCATTTATCACTTACCAGCCCATCTTCTCCTGGTCTTGGGAAGGTTACAGCAAGATCATGACCATTCTCATCTAAAGCTTTGATTTCAATGCCTAAGTTGGATTCAGGCTGTTTGAGCCAATTTTGCAACACTGTCTTCACATCAATGCTCTGCCAAATACCAGCGCCTGGGTTCATGTCAAGTTTCAGAGATCGGATTCCAGTATACCTTGTACCGTCTTTCATGGGTTTGATGAGTCTCAGGATTTGCACAAACACTGTTGTAGGAGTCTTGACGGGTCTCAGATATATCCACAGTTGGGCCTTTACTACTTTATTGTATTGTATTTTAGAGCTAAATTTAAAGAAGCAACATTTGGGTTTTCCTTCCACTTGCATTAGAAGATCAGCTATAAATGAATAAGAAAAGAAAAAGAGTTATTGAAATTATTTATCATAAAAAATTAGTAAACCCTTCCATATTAGTTGGTGAACATTTTTTTTCCATTGGAATACTGAATATATATTTAGTCTTTTAAAGTGAAAAACTATGTAGAATTTCATTCATAACTCAGAAAAATATCAAAGAATATAATTACTCTAGCCTTTCAGAATTTTTGATATATGTTTTTTCAGCTGTTTATGAGGAATCTACTTCTTTTCCAGAAAACTGTGAACTAAGGAAAATTCTATGAAGGAATGAACTGTGGATGAAATTTTAAAATGATGATGATTAGAGAGAACAAGAGACACCGTGGAGGAACATCCACTTAGAATTCTTTGGGAATCTGAGTAGTTACACTTACTGAGCAGCTGTACCAATCAGTCTGGAAGAAGGAACCCTTCCCCCAGGCCTGAATTACCTGGGGACAAGACACACTGAGGAACTAACTGAGCCTCGGGAATTAAGAGAAAATATAGTACATCTGTTATGTTTTGGCTTTGGAATAGCCTTTTAAAGGAACAAAGCTAAGCAAGTAATTAGCACAAAAATTTGAATGTTATATTCAGGCTATCTCAAAAGTTAGAAAATACTGTCTTTAGAGCCAGGCTGTCATTGTGAGCAAAATCACTAGCAATTTCTTTTATTTTGGTTCCCCAAGATTGTTTATAAATAAGGTAAATCTACTCCAGGACTATTTGATAGCAGAGTCATAAAGGAAAATTATTTGGTGCATTATAACCTGATTACTTAATAAGGAGAACAATATTTTGAAACTGTTGTGTCCTGTTTAAAGTAGATAAAGCACTGGGTAAAGCAGGATCGCAGACACATGGCACAGAATCTTCCGTGTCATGCCTTCTCTGTGAAGGTGTCTGTCTCCCTTTCCTTGAGTGTAGTTATGAACTGACTGCAAAAAGAATATATGAAATATATTATCTTTCAGAAGCAATATAGATACTACAGGTAGTAGTCCTCCCTCCCAAGAAGAATAAAATTGTATTTTAGGAGATTATTAAGCAATGTGCCTGCCTGGAAATGTGCACCCCGGGTGCTCTCAACAATAGTACTATGGTCAAGGTGTAAGCAGGACTCTGAGCTATAACCTCTTTGATTAAAATGTTTATTTATTAGGCATTTTATGATAATTAGCTCATGATTATCATTATGCTATGTTTACTTCATCATTTTTCTTACTAATACATTAAATTTTAAAAAATATTTTTCCTAATCTCCAGGGGAATAACTTTCAAAATCTAATATGTTAATTTGTGAAGAACATAAAAACACTATGAGAAATAGTTTTGAGTAACAGAAGTCATTTTGGTGTTCAGCAAATGCTCAAATGACCTAAACGTCTACAAATTTCTTCCTTCTCTATTATTAGTGAAAAAAACTTGTTATTATAAATGCTTATTTTAGGCAACCAAACGCAATTATGAAATCTCATGTAAGTTTTTAACATTGCTTGTACTATCTCCCAATTTTTGCCTTGGTGGTATTAAGCTGTGAAAGCATAAGCATGTTATATTTGTCATATTAAACTAAATAATATTAATGCTGTGCAAGAATTTTATTTTGTTTAGCTTTTTAGCTCTCTAAGAAAACAAATAATGCAGCAGATTTCAGTCTCATTAGTAAATTTCTCATGAAATCTTGAAAAAAAGAAACTCTTTTCCTTCCTGCTTACATACAAGCCAACAGCTTGTTAAAAGAGCCTGAAAATAGATCTGTTTCTCATAAACACTAGAACAACAGTCAGCAGAATTGTTGATATACACTAACAGGACTACTTACACTCTGTAGGCATGGTAATGATTGTTTCCGTCGTCGCGTGGTAATCATCATCTTCCAAAGAGCCATCACTGCTGTCATCTCTCTGGACATCGTACTGATCAATCAGTTCCCGGAGTGGAGGAGCTTTGGGCAAAAGTTGTCTAATAGCATCTTTGCTGATGTTAGGAGCTGTTTCCAGGCGCAGTTTACTGAGGATTTGAATTTTTATGGCTTCTATTCTTGAAGATTTAGTGTTTTGTCTCCAAGTACATGCATTGCACAGCCCCTCTTTTTCCACATTTTCTTTTTGCTCGCTGTTCTCATTTAGATCCACTGGACCAGCAAGAATCAGCACAAACAGGTAAATATAAACATAGATTTGCAGTTTTTGCATGATTTTAAAATCAGTTCAATCTTTTTCCTTGCTCTTATTTCTTCCTTTTACTTTTCTTTTGCTTTTGAGCAATGCCAAGCAAAATTTTAATGCCTGTACAGTCTGAGAGACAACTTGCCACACCAGTGAATCTTTTATACTGTATTCCAAGTGGCTTTTTATATTCCAACTTTGATGAGACAAGTGTCGTCAGGATCTATGATTGGCTCCTGCTCCACAATGAATCTCGCTGTCAGAGGTTAAAACCCTGTCTGTCACAAGTCACCAAACAGTATTTTGTTACAGTCAAGGGTGAGCTGATTCATTTGACTACTTCATAAAAGAAATAAATCTATAAATAAGAAAGATAATGTGATATTTGAAAAATTAAAGTCTGTGTTAACAATAAAATAAACTACACTTAAATCTTATCTTTATATGTGAAACTCAAGTTATAATTTAAATAAGTAAATCTTAATTTACACTTCATACTTAAAAAAGTTGAAATGTTACTTCCTCAGAAATTAAGATTTTATATTATTTAGGCAAACATTTGAAATAGAAAGAATTGTATTTGTTGTATTAAATTATTTTTAGTGCTGTATAATTAGGGAAATATAAATTTAAATTAGGAAGACCTGTATTAAAAGAGAAGTTAAGATTGTGATACTAGTAAAAGGTTTTCAACTATAATTTGAGAAACTTGTTTTCCTGACTAAATTCTTAACACATGTTGAAAATTATACTTATTATAATGTTATATTGCATGTGGAACTATTTTTAAATAATTTGATGTCTTTTATTAATATGAAAATTGTGCTCAATTTTTGACTGATTACTATTATTTCCTCTTCTAAAGTTGCAGATTAATATCACTCAGAAGATGTGTTTCTTCATTGTTATTACCAGGGCATAATGTCAGCTAGTAGAAAAAATCTCTGAACTTAGAAGATAATGGATTTGTGAGTGACAAAGCAGGACTTATCACAGTTTGCCTCCGATTTCCAGCAGTTGAAGTAACAAGTGTACTGTCTCTTCTCCATAACTTATATCAGAATATCGTGAACACATAAAAGGGAAAGAGCACCGTAATAAAGGGGTGCCTGTTTGTTTTGTTTCTCAATACTGTGATGTTTGCACCCCTTTGCCAGTTTTTCCTTTTGACCAGAGGGCAGACACCTGGCAGGGATTTGGGGTGGGGTCTGGGAGCAGAGAATAGAGCTTTTTGTTCTCTAAATTTAAGTGGCCTCTGTAGGGATCAAACTCTCAACCTTCACTTTGGGAGCCACAAGATCTAATCAAATGAACTATTAAAGAGCTAAGCAAACATAGCCAGCAAGAAACAGAAGCTGTTTCCAGGCCACAGGAGATTTCTTATTCCTACTGCTTTTTGGGAAGCTAAGGACTCCTAAGAGAGTTAATCCATTACTTTTTTTTCCCCAGGAGAATGCAGTGGCTCATATCAAATATTTATTTTTTAGGTCACTACCACTTTTGCACATTGTACACTAATTTACTGCCTCAGTGCACTAAAATGCAACTCAGTAGCCTGAAAAGTTAATGCATTTTCATCAAATTCTTAAGAGGTATCTACATCTCTTGAGAAAAAATGGCCTTACATAATGCATTAGATTTGCCCATCATTAAAGATTAAGGAAAACCAGACACAAACCAGATGCCCTGAAAGATTTCAGATACTCTTTGTTGTGGAACAATATTGGATCAGGCTTATAAAGTTTTATATGTTTAGTAAATTTGTTTTTCAATGTATAAATCTTTGTCATGTTATAATAATTGTAACGTGTTCCTATACACTTCTTAGTAAGTCACATCTTTTTTTTTTTAACTTGATTAGAATTGCATAACACTTCAGAACTCAGATCCTGGAGTCAGATAGACCTGAGTTCAAAACTCAACCTTGCCACTTCTAACTAGGTAATAATAGATGAAGTACTTCACTTCTCTAACCTTCAGTTTCCTCATAGAGTTTTAGGGATGTGTAATTTAATAATGCATGTAAATTGCTGAATATAGTGCTTGTCATATAGTACGTGATTGATAACTGGTACTTGAGTGTGTTTCATGCAGAGGGATTTGAGATTATGCTTAAATTTATCCTCCACATGAACTAGAACTGCCTTAGGTAGCTGCCAATTATCAACTCACATAGACTACCTCTCTAGGCCTCTGAGGCAAGTAAAATTTTCTAAGGCAGTCCTATTACAAGGCATGTTTCAGCTCTTTATTCTTACTATCTGGAATAAAGCAAACAAAGGTTATCATTTCCACATGTAGTTGATGCTCATTATTCATGGATTCCATATTTGCAAATTCGCCCACTTGCTAAAATTTATTTTTTAACCCCAAAATCAATACTTCTGGGACTTTTGTGGTCATTCACGCACATGCACAAAATGGCGAAAATTTTGAATCTTCCAACACACGTTCCCAGCTTAGGTCAAACGAGACAGTGCTCTGCTTTCTTTCAGCTCTGATTTTGTAAACAAGTGCCCTTTTTGCAATCTAGTTAGTACCATGTTTTTCACATTTTTTTGGAGTGCTTTTTCTGGGTGATTCTGCTGTTTAAAATGCCCCCCAAGCATAGTGCTGAAGTACTGTGCTCCTAAGCACAAGAAGGCTGTGATTAAAAGTACAATAGTGGTTGCCAGGGGCTGGGAGGAGGGGTAGGGGGTGGGGAAAGCTGCTATTTAATAGATATAGAGTTTCAGTTTGGGAAGATCAAACTGTTCTGGAGGTGGATGTTGATGATGGGTGCACAAAATGTAAATGTACTTAATGCCACTGAACTGTAACACTTAAAAGTGGTTAAATGGTCAATTTTATGTTATGCATATTTTACCACAGTTTTTTTAAAAAGAAGGTTGTGATGTGCCTTAGGAAAAAAAATTTCTTATGGAAAAAACATGTATTAGATAAGCTCTGTTCAGGCTTGAGTTATAGTGCTGTTGGCCAAGAGATCAATATTAATGAATCCACAATATGTATTAAATAAGATCTCTTTAAACAGAAACACACATAAAACAAGATTATCTATTGATTGATGAACATGTTGTGACCAGAGGCTCAAAGGAACATAACCTTGTGTTTCCCCTAGGAGCAGCAGTTCAGGAACCACTCATTCAGTGTTGGCAGTGACTTTATAGAACATAACCACTGTGAATAATGAGAATCAACTGTATCTAATCAACTTCTCTAGACGTCACTATTAAATAAGAAGTGCTCAAGAAATTTCAAGAACATACATTCCTTCTCTAGTGAAGTGATTGCAACCGGTGAAGGACCCAGAGCAGGAAGGTTCACCCTCTTTTTAACACCTTTGCTGCGGTCTGACTGCTGAGGGCCTAGCTTTGGCTGCTTTCATGAAGGAGGCAGGACAGACAGTGTGTCAAGACGAGTGAGTAAAGAAGAATTCCTTCTAGTTGACTGGAGAGCTTGACTGGCCAGCTTGTTGGCTTTGTTGTAGGTTGGCCATCTTTAAAAGCAGTTCTCAGAGGAGTCAGATTTAGGTGGCCAATGCATCACCTCACAATATGTGTTTTCTTTCCCCTGTTCTCCTTTGTACTAGCTAGGCTTTACATTTCGGTAACCGTTAAGTAAGGCGACAACAAATTTCTCTTATCTCTACTACAAATACCAGGGGGTGTTTCAAAACAACTTTGAGAGTATAGAGCATATTTTCCAAAAAATGTTTATGGTTTCACTCTTTGCAGTCTGGGAAATCCTGAGTGCACTAACATAAAGGCTTGCCGGAAGTTTAATGATGTGGCCAAAGGAAGGAGGAGGAGACTAGGAATTACAAGAAGAATGGATCATGAAAAATTCAACTCTGTCGTGGGAAAAACCCAGAGAGTGATATTTTATCTTATCACTCTTGCCATTTCCTTGTAATGACAGTCCTTTGGTATCACTCTATTTTGATTATGCTTAAAGCCAGAAAAAAAACCGTATAATGCTCAACTCACTTAACAGCATGAGAAGCTAGTCTTCCCACATTGATGATATCTGATTATCCATGCTTTCAGCAGATTATAGAACAAAAATTAACAAAAGCAGAAGTTTTCTTGAGCTAGAGAGCAAAAGTAGGAATAGAAGACAGGAGACCTGGAATATACTTCTGGTTTTGCCCCTGACGTTTTATGCGACCTTGAATAAGTTATTTAGCGAGGCCTTCATTTACGAAGGTGTATGTATATATGTATTAATTCATTTAATGAATATTTTATGAAATATTCTAATGCCTATTATGTGCCTGGTGCTGTGCTACATTCTGAGGAGAAAACAATGAACCAGACAGAAGTCATCACTGTCTTCAAGAAACCTACAGTCTAGTTTCTTAATGTAAAATCTGAGGAAATTTAATTAAGTTTGCCCTTTCAGTTGAAGTTTATCCCCTAAAGCAGCAATTCTCAAATTTTTTGGTCTCAGGATTCCTTTATACTCTTAAAAATTATTTAGGATCCTCAAAAGCTTTTGTTTGAGTCATATCTATCAATATTTAACGTGTTACAAGTTAAAAATGAGAAATGTTAGAATATTGGCATACATAAGCATATAGTCTATTTGCTGACACAGTGATGATGTCACCTATCATGGAGTCTCTGGAAAACTCCACTGTACACCTAAGAAAGAATGGGAGTAGCAAAAAACAGCCTTGTTATGAAAATAGTGTTTACTTCATAGACTCTCTGAAAAGGTCTTCACTCCAGGGATCCCCAGACAACACTTTGAGAACCAGACCTCAAATAATAATTTCTACACTACTTGGATTGAGTATTTTTTTGCTCTGACTTGAAGTCCCCTCCTCCTAATACCTACAGCTTTGGCTTTTAATGAGAAATCAAATATGGTAATTTTTAAACATTGTATGTTTATTTACTGACACATAATTATTCCCAAGAGCAGAAATATAGATATTATTGTATTATAATCACCAACTACCAAATTGTAGGTTATCTAGAGGACATTTGCACAACATTTGTGAGTTCTAGGGTATAGACTGAAATCTATAGTCTTGAGGGGTTTCTTGTAGATGGTCTTCAGGTCAGTCTTGAGATGATAACATTCATATTACGGCAATGCCTCGTAATATAATGTCCCAGTTAATAAAATTTCTGCATTCTACTGTCCTTTAGAGGTAGCATTAGCTCAGGAATACTTCAAAATGCAATTTCTCTGCTCCTTCCTTTCCAAACTGGGAACTCTAGTTTATTTATTATAAATTTGAAATACAGAGTATAAAAATAAAGTTATAATTTGGCTTCCTCATTTTTCTGCTGAAAAAAGAGACTAGACTCAAAGATCTAGTGTTCGAACTGTATAGATTGTGCTGTCCTCTATTATCATAATTCTCAAATGTTTGCTTTTGTTTCCTTACTTATCCTCCCATTTCTACCCCTCCATCCCCTAAATAGACTATGAGCTCTTTAAAAGGAGGAAATTATTTTGTTCATTTTTGTCCCTTCAGCTCTTGGTCCAATACCTGATACATAATTAGGTTGGTAAAAGAGTGTTTACTGTATAATTGAATCAATAAATGAATGAATGTCTCTTTAAATACAAGAAACTTCAACTTTCTAATTTTTCAGTAGGTATAATTAGTATATTTATAGACTTTCTAAGTGACTATGGTTGTGTTTTTAGTTTGTTCTGACTAGGGGTCTAGCATTTCTGTTGGATCCTCTCTTACTCAGACTGGTAGGGGAGACTGGTGTTACAGGTCCCTATGTCTTTGCTGCCTCTAGTAGTTCTCTGGTAGAGTGCTCAGCACTTGGAACATTCCAGTGGAGCTTTTGCATTTAATGATCTATGACTACCCAGAGACACTGTGTGGCTCTTAACAGGGACCTTGCTAGGAAGTGGCCTTGCTGGCTGTGACACCGCTGTTTAAGACCACCAGAGCCCTTACCCAGCCCAGGTCATACTTAAGTCAAACTGAGTATAACAAGCATCAAAGTTAGCCCAAGAGGAGAAAAGAAATCTCAAAAGAGCAGTGTGTGTGTGTGTGAGTGTGTGTGTGTCAGTGTGTGTTTAAACAAGGCAAAGGCAGAACAATCTTCTTTGCCTTGACCAGGTGGGAAGAACAGTGAACTGATTATATGTGTTACAGTCTTCTTTTCCTTCTTTCTCGGAAAGAACTAAGTTTCTCTGTGATCCTTCCCTCCCTGCTGTCTCCTTATCCAGCAGAAAGGAGCTTTCTCTCGAAACTGGGATGGAGTTTATCACCTCAGTTTAACCCAAGAAGGCATAGCTCTTTGAGTAGCCAACCAAGGTGGGCCAGAAGTCAACATGTTTCCTAGAATGCGCTCTCAAACTGAGTTCCTTAGCTCCCCAGAAGGGTCTGTGAGTTCCATAAGTCATTTCATAAAACTTAGTTCTTTATGTATATTCTGTTTCATCCATATACCCGCCTTACATCTGAGTACTAACTACTTCAATGTCCTCATTTTCTACAGTGTCTACAAATACAGTGTTTACAGTTGAGTTTTTTTACTGTAATCACGTTGGCTTCAAGTGCCCCAAAAGTGATAGGGGTTGACTTTTATTCATGGATTCTCAAAAAACTTGTTTTTCCTTTTAAAGGAATCTTTACATTAGTCAAGCCTGAGAATCTGGCTCAAATAATTTCCTCATTCTATCAATAGCAAATAAGCATAGCTACTTAAGTCTTTTTCCCCAAAGGCAATGGCTGGTGTTTGGAAAAAGTCTGTGATTCAATAAGTGAACCCTTTTTACTGGACTCAAATTTACCTTTTGTTTATGTTGAGTGTACATGCAGTGAGATAGCATATAGGAATGTTTCAGATTGCCTGATATCAGTTATACCGCTCTTTAGCTGGGCTCTCACATTTTCTACAGCCACACCCCTGCTTTTGGTCTAAACTTCCACACCATTGCCTACCTCCTTGGATTAAGAAGGCACAAACTTCTGCCTGCAGCTATACATTTTCTTTCCCAAATTTAATGAAGTCAAATTTTAAAAATTTATAAATGAGAAACTGAGTATAATAATAAGGTCATTTTCTTTATTTTTGATAACTGATTTCCTTCATGATGTTTTGGTTTACTTTAGAACAAGCACGTGGTTTCCAAGAGCAGATGACAATATAGATTGATTTGGAAAAACATATCTTTAGTTTCAAAATCTTTAACCTTCTTGTTAAGAGTTAAACTTTCCAGTAAACAACCGCTCACCAAGAGAAAATCTTGCCATTTTCAGGGTTTTGTTTTTGGAGGCCTTTGGAAACCGTAGACTCAATACAGAGTATGTTTCTTCAAATCAAAAAAATTTTTTCTAATTTTTTAGATTCAGATTTTTAAAATTTAGAGTCTTAAAATTCTTTTTAAAAAATTTAACTCTCTCTTTACTCAGTAGCTTGGAAGTAGTGAGAACCTTAAAAGAATTCAGTTCCTTGCAAAAGTATTCAGAAAATATTTTCTTATTTCCTTGGAATTGCCTAAAGCATTGTTTTTCATGATTCACAGAGGATTGGCTTTCAGAGGCATTCTGCTTCCAAATTCTTTTGTAAATTCCTAGAAAGGACCCTTTACAATGGATTCATTGGTTCATTTATTAGTTCATTAAACACTTACTGAGCAACTGGTTTATGATAGGTACTATGCCAGGAATTGGAGACAGGAAAAAAATGATGCTTTTTGCCTAAGGGGAAAAATTTGAATTATAGGAACATGAGAATTTTAAGATTGTTCTATCTAATCTGCTCAGGAACCGATGGGGAAACTGAGGCCCAGAGAGAAGTTACATGACTTAAATTAGAAAAACAGTTTATTTGATTTACAAAGGTGATTTGCATTGAAATACTTTTGAAGCACCAAGTACTTCTTTTATATTGAGTTAAGAATTTTTTTTAATGTTCTAAATTTAACAAATAAGGCCAGTGCTCAATTTCCTGGGTCAGTGCCACGGTGGTGCCCTTTGTTCTTGGATCCAATCCATGGTCTGGCTTGGCAACTGAAAGACCTAGTGACCTGCATTTGGCAATTAGTATAGGAGTTTTAGTGTCTGCTAACTAAACATGCTTTGGATGCCTGTTTGCTCAGATATTGGGTGTAAGCCTTTGTTGTAGAACATCACTATTTCTGTTAAACTCATATTTTTATATTTGGAGTCATACATTTACATTCTTGAAACTTAAAATTAATGTCAGGAGTTTCTAGTTATTTTAACCATAAAGAGTTTTATCTGACTTTTAGTTTAAAATTGATTCAACCTTGAATTATAATAAAAACATTTTCATTTAATTAGATTTAACATGAACATTCTGGCCCCTGCTGGGGACTCTAAGAACTACATCACTTGTACTATCAATTTTTCTAAGGTCATAAGGACTTCAGTTTAAACCTTGAATTCAGTTTTATATATCTTCTTTTTTGTAACATACAGAAGTTTATTGAATAAAATATATAAGCAAGGCATTACTATTATTAAGACTCAAAACCTGTGTTAAATATTGGACGTTTTTGTATGACACAATGAATTTAAATCCACTCCACTGTAATATAATCAAATTATCTACCTTAAATCTAAATATAAAGAAATCCAATATTTTTCATCTCCACTCAAATTCAGAGGAGAAATCTGATGGGAGATCAGATGGAATTTAAATACTTGAGAAAATGTGGTAAAGAATCTACTTAGAATTTCATTTCATCAAATATTTATTTAACACCCACTGTTTGGTTGTGGGTAGGCATTGGGTATATGCCTAAAACATTGCCCTACTCCTCTGGTGCTGTTTTATAACTATTAAACAGCACTTCAGCAAGTGCAAAATTGTGGAATGGAGTATGGACTGCAGGACAAACCAACAGTTTCTTGGGTGTAGCTGGAATGATTTCTATACATGGGAGACTGAGGGGTGGGGAGTGGAGGACCAATGGGAGACTGGAAACAACATTATAAAACCTTCCCTCTCCAAAACCCATGAATAAATATATGCTTGTGCCCCGGCAGTCTCTACGAGCTCTCTGACTTTGGGCAAATCAGGTAATCTTCATTTGCTCACCTACAGAAGGAAACATTAGTCAAGTTGTGAGGACTAAATGAGGTAATAATATAAAGTACCAAGAGCAGTGCCTGGTGCCTCATAAGTGCTTAATAAACATTAAATATTAAAACCATTGTCGACATCTACCTAATAATATTTATATCAATGATATGAATTCATATTAGAAATATTTGCAAAATTGAAAATGTATAAATTGAACTTTTGCAAAGTGAAGGATGGGTATATATAATATATATACACAAGAGGAAGATCTAAAGCAAAATGACTACAAAACTAAAAGGAAAAATGGGGGAAAAATATGCCAGGCAAATGCTAACAAAATGAAAGCTGTAGTCATGATACTAGTTGCAGACAGGATTGAATTTAAGGCAGAAAGGGTAAAACAAGACAAAGAGGGAAATTTTATGATGGTAAAGGATCTACAGAAAGGATATACCTTTCATAAAACTTAAAGCACTGAATAATACAGTAATAAAAATACATTAAGAAAAACTGCAGAACTACAAGGAACAGTGATCAGAAACAAAGCAGCAGCAGCCTACTTTAATGCACTTCATGGACCAGGCAGTCCACAGTTAGCAAGGCTGTATTTGAACAACAAAGTCATTGAGGTTGATGAAACAGATTTGGTTGGTGGACTAGATAGAATAGTTGAGATAGATATTTTGTTAACTGAAAATCAATCTTATTTTTAAAAGCCCATGGAACATTTACCAAATCGACTGTATATTGGCCCACACACAAAAAAGTCCTTCAATAAATTCCAAAAATTAGAAATAATCCAGACCACATTCTCTGATAACAGTGTAATTAAACAGAAATGAACAACGAAAATAAAATCAACATCTCCACTACTTGGAAATATAATACAATATACAATATAGTATACAATACAATATATTTTAATATACAATACAATACAATATAAAACAACCTTTGGTACAAATTGAAAATAAAAATCATATTGCAGAATATGAGCGAAATAATAATTAAAACATTATGCACAAAATAATAATCCACTACTTGGAAATATAGAAATTATTTAAAACAACCTATGGTACAAATTGGAAGTAAAAAATGATGTTTCAGAATATGTAGGATACAACGACCTCTGTGTTCAGCAGATATCCATAGCTTCAAACATGTATTACTAAATAAGAAAGAATGAAAATTGCATTCTATTTAACTCCAAAAATTAGAAAATGAAATACAAAATAGACTACAAATTAAACATTAAAAAGCAGAAGAAAAATAAAAAGATAAAATCGGAAATTGAGTCAGAAACAGGAAAGCAGTAGAATTGATAATATAAATCTATGTATGACCTGTTTCCTTAAGGAAAAAAAACATAATATGCTAGCTAAGCTAATCAATATAAAGAAGGCACAAATATTCTAAATTAGAAAGAGAGGTGATTTACAGACACTGTGAGAGAATTAAAGAATTAAAAGAGCATGCTGCAAAAGTATTATGAAAATAAGTTTGAAGACCTGTGTGAAATTAAGATGATATAGATTTTCTAGAAAAAAATAACCAAGGAAGAAAATGAAATAATTACCAGAGAACTAATCTCTGAAAAGTGCCAGTTTATAGACGATTCTTCCAAATCTTTAAAGGACAGATAGTGTTTTTCAAAATAGTGTTTTTTACTGAAATAGAATGGAGTGCATACTCATAGTAAAAGACAAATATTATTATGTGAAACTTTTGTTTCAATGTGTATATTTATGCTAGGTCTCCTTTTAAAGCTGCATTTTTTACTGTGGGTCACAATCTAAATACCCTGAAAACCAGTTATAGAATTTTAATAAATTAAAGAATAAATGAATACAGAAAGCTTACAAGAATTTTTAAGCTACTGTAATACTGAGGCTAACACGTGGCGATGAAAGAAAGAAAAGAATATTGATCCAAAATTTTAGATTAAATATTAGCAAGTAGAATTCTGCAATACATTGAAAGAACAATATACTGTAACCAAGTCCAGTCATTCCAGCAATGCAAATATGGTTCAGTATCTGAAATCTGTTCACATCTTTTAACATATTAATAGTTAAAAGGAGCAGGAACATCATCATCATCTTAAGAGATTCTTGTAAAGCACTTGAGAAGAATTTAAGTAGAAGTCTTTTAGTTAGTGCCATTCTTTATTTAAAAACTTTCAGTAAAATATGAGTAGATGGGTATTTTCTTTAAGTGATAAACCATCATATGTTTAATGATGAAACACTATACATGTTCTCATTAAAACCATAAATATGTTAAGGATACACTCAATCTAAACTATTACTTGTTATTTTTATGGAATTATTAGCCAACGCAAGTAGACAAGATAGTGGAATGAGAGGCATAAATTTAGGACAAGAAAAGGCAAAATTGTCAATATTTTTGCAGGTGATATAATTTAACGCCTGTAAAAATCTAAAGAATCAACTGAAAAAAATATATGAAATAAATATGGTAAGGTGGTGTGTTACAAAATTAATACACTCTGAAATCCTAGATTTTCTTGATGCAAAAAGTCATCAATTAGAAAATATAATGGACAAAATGATGCCATTCAAAATAACAGCCAAAACTAGACCAAACCAAATAAAAACACCCTAAGGGAAGTGAGCTAGAAGTATGCAGGCTGTGCGTTATTAGTTCTTTACCCTGACTGGGGTTAAGCTCTTGATAAATATTCAATGCCTATGCTCCACACCAAACCAATTAGGCCTTTGGTGATGAGACCTAGACATCTGTATTTTTTGAAACCATCCAAGTGATTGTAATGTACAATCAGGGTGAAGAACCACTTGTTCCATATGAAGAAAATATCAAAACTCATAATAAATGGAAAGATACATCCTATTCCTGAAGAGGAAGACTCAATGTTGTATAAATGTCATTCTCTTTAGTCTATAAATGCAATGTAATTTCCAATTAAAATAGCAATCGATTTTTAAACATAACATTTCAGAATAGCTAGGTAAATTTTGATAAGGAAGAGAAGTGACAGAGGGCTAGCATTGATGGATATGAAAACATTTTAAAAACTGGTAATTTAAAAAAGCATGGTATTGACAGAAAATAGAAAGATAGAGAAGTGAAACAGAAAAAAGAAGTGAAAAATAGACCCATACATGTAAGAAAACTTCATAAGAGATAAAAGTGTCATTTTAAGTAGGCCATTGAATAGATGGATTATGTATTGGTACTGGGACAGAGAAAGCCACATGGACTGCTGGCCACTAAGCTCTTTGAGGGTGGGTACAATTCCTTATTCATCAAAACTTTAAATCTCAAAAATGCAACCAGAAAAGTATGAGAAGAAAGTGTAACTAGTTTCTATATACCATGATGTAAATTTTGGAGAGGACATCATAAATTCTAAGCATTATATGTGGATGACTTTGTTTGAGGTTTTCTTTGCCACGTTGAAATTTAAAATTAACTAGGCGTCTTTATCAATCTTTTCTACTGTAGCTTGATAAATGTGCCTGGACAGAAATTTAGATTTCAGCATGGCAAAGAAAACTTCAAACAAAAGTCATGCACAATACAAAATATTTTCTAATTTTTCTTGTGATTATTTCTTTGACCTATTGGTTATTTACAAATATATTGTTTATTTACCAAATATTTGGAGATTTTCTAGATACATTTTTGATACTGATTTCTAGTTTAATTCTTTTCTAATCAGAGAACATACTCTGTATGATTTCAATCCTTTTGCATTAATCAAAGCTGGTTTTATGGCCCAGCAGATGGTCTGTCTTGGTGAATACTTCATGAGAACTTGAAAAGAATGTGTATCCCGTTTTTGTTGTGTGTGTGAGTCGATAAAAGTCAATTAGGTCAGATAGGGTTAAGTTTAAATATCCTAACTTATTTCTATCTACTTGTTCTATTAGTCACTAAGAGAGAAGTGTTGAGGCCTCCAGCTATAATGATGGTTTTGACTATTTCTCTCTTCAGTTCTGTCAGTTTTTACTTCATGTATTTTGAAGCTCTGTAATTGGATGCATACATCTCTACAATTGTTACGTTTTCGTGATGAATTAAAGTGACTCTTTTATCATTATGAAATGTCCCTCTTTACCTCTGGTAATATTCCCTGTCCTGAAATCTGCTTTATCTGATATTAATATAGCCACCCCAGCTTTCTTAGGATTAGTGTTTGCTTGGTGTATCTCTTTCTATCCATTTAACTTTCAACCTGTCTGTTTTTATTTTTAAAGTGGTTTCTTGTAGACCACATATAATTGAGTATTGCTTTTTTTATCCAGCCTTGCAATTTCTGCCATCTAATTGGAATGTTTAGACTATTTACATTTAATGCAGTTATCAATATGACTTGGTATAAGTCTAGTATGTTGCTATTTGTTTTCTATTTGTCCCACTTGTTCTTTGTTCCATTTTTCTTCTTTTTCTAACTTCTTTCAGATTGAGTATTTTTTGATATTTCATTTCATCTCCACTATTGACTTATTCACTATACCTGACTGTTTTATTTATGCAGTGGTTGCTCTGGAGTTTATAATATGCATCTTTAACTTGTCACAGTCTACCTTCAAATAATATTTTACTGTTTCATGTATTATATAAGAACCTCATAACAATATACTTCCATCTCTCCTCTCCCATCCTTTGTGTGGTTGCTGTCATACATGTTACCTCTACTTATGTTATAAATTCCCTAATACATTGTTATTATTTTTGCCTTAAACAGTCAAATTTCTATAAAAAGTCTTTATATCTATGCATGTATTTTTCCTTTCCAGTGCTCTTCATTGCCTTGTGTAAAGCAGGATTTTTCAATCTCAGCACTATTGCCACTTTGGGCTGGATAATTGTTTGCTGTGGGGGGCTGTCCTATGCACTGTAGGATGTTTAGCCGCGTCCCTACCTCTGCTTATTAGATGCCAGTAACAACTCTCCCCCAAGGTGTGCCAACCAAAGATGTCTCCAGACATTGTCGAATGTTCCCTGAAGGACAAAACTGTCACTAGTTGAGAACCACTGGGGTAGATTTGGGTTTCTGTATGAAATCATTTTCCTTCAGCCTAAAAAAAATTCTTGAACGTTTGTTTTACTTCAGCACTGTTGGTGACAAGTTCTCACAGCTTTTGTTTGTCTGAAAAAGGCATTATTTTACTTTTATTTTTGAGGGATATTTTCACTGGCTGCAGAATTTTCTATTACCAATATTTTCCTTTTACTGTTTTAAAGATGTTATTTTGTGTCCTCTAGATTGCATTGTTTCCGACAAGAAATCAATGGTAATTTTTATCATTGGTCTTGTATGTAGTATGTCTTTTTCTTTGACTACTTTTAGGATTTTCTCTTTATCATTGGTTCTCAGCAATTTTATTATGATGTGCCGTGATCTGGGTTTTTTGTGTGTTATCCCTGCGTGGTATTCATTGCCTTTTCTGGATTTTGGGGTTTATAGATTTCATCAAATTTGGAGGGAAAAAATAGCTATTATTTATTCAAGTATTTTTTCTTCCTCATCTTTTTCTGGGACTGTAATTGCACATATGTTAATTAGACAACTTGATGTTGTCCCATAGGTCACAGAGGCTCTGTTCATATTATTTTCCCTCTCTTTTTCTCTCTGTGCTTCAGTTTTCATAGCTTCTGTGGTTATTTCTTCTGAGTCATTAATTTTTTTTCTGTACTCTCTGATCTATTAATCTCATCAAGTGAAATTTTCATTTCAGATATTGTATTTCATCCCTAGAAAATTTATTTGGTTCTTTTTTCTATGTTCCCTCTCTTTCCTTATTATCTTCATGTTTTCCTTTAAAACTTTGAGTGTATTTTAATGACTGTTTTAAAATCCTTGTCTGAAAATTCCATCACTATATCTATTTTTTCTTTTTTCTTTTGGTCTATTTCTATTGATTGTTCTTTTCTCCTGGTTATGAGTCACATTTTCTTGCTCATTTATATGCCTGGTAATTTTTTATTGGGTGAAGGGAATTGTAAATGTTATGTTCTGGAGTGTCTGAATTTCATTGCCTTCCTTTAAAAGTGTTAAACTTGGTTTAGACAAGCAGTGAAGTTACTTGTAGATCAACTTGATGTTTTGAGGCTGACTTTCAAGCTTTGCTAGGATGGATCTACAGTAGCCTTTACTCCAGGCCTAGTTTACTTCAATTACTAATATGTGACCTTTCTAAGGTCTTTTAATGCCCTGGATACTCAACAAGTCTTTCTACTCTGGCTGGTCAGAACTTGGAGCCCTTTGTGACCTTGAAGAAGTGTTCAACTTACAGTTCCCCAGCTGTTCTTTGCCTAGCCTTGCAGTTTCACTCTATTCCTCTGCAGCCTATTTCAGATTCAAGGAGACTGCAGACTTATGGAGTCTTTCTTTGCATAGCTTCCTCCTCTCTGGCACTCTGCCCCACAATATCCAGGGTCCTGAGCTTCCCCAACTTCTGATCTCTGTTTCCTCAACTTAGCGAGATTATTGTACTCTACTTGGCTTTCCTTTCTCTGCACTGTGATCCAAAATGTGCCTCCAGGGCAATTCTATGGATCACATCATCTGTTTCCCTTCTTTTAGGGATCCCAGTCTTATTCTGCCTGTGTCCAATTTCCGAAGCAGTTGCTTTGTATATTTTATCCTGTTTTCTAATTGTTTATAGCAGGGAGGCAAGTACAGTACCAGATAATCAAATGTGGCCTGAGGTAGAAGTCCCCTTAGAAGACAACGGAACAAGGAGGGGAAAATGAAACACTTATGGCAGGAAAAAGGCTAAATTTCTTCCTACCTTCAATCCAGAACCCCAAAGGAGAAAAAAAGTTAATAACTCAGTAGAAAAATGGCAAAAAGAAAAATTTCCAATAAACATATGAAAAGATGTTCAACCTCATAGATAAGTAACAATAAAATGAAAATATCAGTGAAATACCATTTCTCATTCAAGTGTTAGGGTTAGCACAGGAAAATAGTCCCCTCCTTCCCTCTTGGTGGGAGTGTAAATTTTCATTTTTATCCACTTTGTAGGGCAATTTCTCACTCTCTTTCAAAATTTTAAACATGCCATGCCCTTTGATCCAGCAATTCTATTTTCTAAGATTTTACCCTCAGATCAACTTGCACAAACTCTCAAAAATATTTGTAGAATTTATAATGTTGAAAAGTTGGAAGTAATCTACATGTCCAACAATTAGAAATAAATTAAATAAATTACAGTATCTTTAGACAAATCTGTATGTGTGTACTGACATAGAAAGATAAATATAGTAAGTGGAGAAAGCAAATTTTAGAACAGAAAAGATTTTATAACTATGAAAAACGGAAAAGTTACATTCATTATATTTATACTTTCCCCATAGATAGTTCATCTAATCCCATGACCTTTAATATTAAATATTTGCTGATATTTGCTCCAGACTCATACTCAACAGTCTGCTTTACATTCCTTTTGGATTGTTAATAGGAATTTCCAATTTAACATAACTGAACTCTTGATTTGCTAGTCCTCTCCTCCCCGCCTACTCTTCTCCATTTAAGTAAATGACACTATCATTCAACCACTTTCTCATGTCAAACACCTGGGAGTCAAGGAACTTTTCCTGCTAAGCTCTCCACACTGTTCATTGGGAATAAAGGAGTCAGAAAGCTGGAAGGTTCATAGAATATTGCCTGGTTGGGGGATAGTAAAATAGCTACCACCTTTTTAGGTAGCAATAAATTGGTCACTGTATCAGGCACTTCATAAACATTATCTCACTTAATCCTCACAAAACTATAAGGCAAGTGTTGTTTCACCATTTGGTGATCGTTTAAGATTTCAGGTGATAATGCTTTACTGAAAAATGAGCTCCGTGTGTGTGTGTGTTCATGCATAAATTCTCTCATGCTTCTTTTCTGTATTGCAGCCCATAGGTCCTGCTAGAAGATGGTTACCAGGGAATATAGATATCCTGAGAACACCAGTGTAGTCCCAGTGTGGGTGCTAGTGGAAACATGTTAGGCACTTCCTGTGAGGTGTTGATTCTCACAGCTGGTGTGTGTTGGTAAGCCCTTATATCCCACTTCTTCACTGTTCAAATTCTGTGATGTAGAATTGATTCTTCCTCAGTTATGTAAAAATTGTCCTTCTTCCTCGGTTATATAAAAATATTAGCTGGCTTTATGTGTAGAAGGGTGTAGTTTTTTGAATAAATGTATTCAATTTGGCTTATTATTTAGTCAGCAGAATTGCAGGAGTGTTTTGAAAATTAGTTTCATCAGATGCTGGGCTAAGTACCAGTAACAAAAATATTAATAAAGACATGATGCCCCTGGTGACCTCACATTCCAGTGGGGGAGACAGACTTGTAAACAGATATGTTAAAGTAGAAGGTGGTAAGTGCTCTTCTGAAGATTGAGCAAAGAGCTGTCAGTGCAGAAACACAGGACTCTGCCTGAGGGAGTCAAGAAGGTTTAACAGAATAGGTGACATTTGAGCTAGATCTTGAAGGATGGGCAAGAGTTTGCCAGGTGAATGAGAAGATCTCTATATAAAGTGCCTGATACAGGGCTTGGTAAGACCCAATAAATGTTAACCTCTAGTCCCAGTTGGGGAATTGTTCCAGGCAGAGGACACAGGCCAATTCAATTCAAGGAACACTTATTGAGTACCTTCTGTATGCCAGGCACTGTTCCAGGTTCTTTAGTCCTGTGTGCCAGGCACATCCTCTGAAGACAGATAATTACACAAGGGTCTGGTGTGAGCCATGACCAGATCTGCTATTTATAGATTTTGCTCTCAAGATGGAACAGAGATGTTTGTTTTAACACTGCTGACACATTCCATCTTGATTGCAACCCCCTACTACAAGAGCATTGACCACACTGAAATGTAAGCAGTTAATGACTGTTCCAGACTCAATTTCGTGAAAGCAGTGTTGACAGTCTAGCCTGGCTTCCGTCTGTGTTCTGGGCCACTTTGGTCTGCATTTGGATCAGGTCCAGGAAACAGCTCTTCCTCATAGTGTGGATGGAAGAATCCAGGTGCCTGAATTTCTGTTCCAGCTCACTGACTCAGTAGGTTCCACTTGCCCTCTTTTCAATAAGCCCCTTTAGCAAACCCGAACACCAATCTTGACGCTTTATTTTATAGTAGAGTAGGAAATAGTGTAGAATAAATAGAATCTATAGTGTTATCTGAACTTATTGTACAACACAGAACCTATACATTTCCACATCTAAAATACAACATTTCTAAATGTAAGGAACATTCTAAGACTGTTTTCAATGGCAGTTTTACTAGCATAGCTAGGTTACAGATAATAGAAGGAATGTACCAAGTGTTTCACAAACATTTAATTCCCACAGCAATTCTGTAAGATCGGAATTATTATAACTATTATACAAATTAAGAGAATAGCACAAGACATTTAATTTACCTAAGACTAAAAATGTTGGTGCTGGGATTTGAAAGCAGGTCTATACAATTGGACTCCAAGCCCACTTCCTTACCACTACTATAGCAGTGTCCAATTTTAATGCCACCATTTATTGTGTATCTACCGTATGCCAGACACAATGTGAGAAGCTCACATGCATTCTCTCCAATCCTCATGAATTTTCTTTAATACAACATTTAAAGCAATTAAGTAGCTTCCTGAAAGTCATAGCCAGCAAATTATAGATCTTAATTTCGAGCCTAGGTCTGAGACTCGGGAGCCTGCTTTCTTTCTGTTATACAGCACCAGTGGTTCTCGACCCTGGGCATACACTGGAAGCAAACAGGGGACTTAAAAAAAAAGCTCTGCCCCTAGAGAGTCTGATTTAATTGGTCTGGACAAGAGCCAAGGTGATTTAAAGCTTCCGGGTGATTTTAACGTGCTCCCTGGTTTGAGACCACAGCTCTCAAAAGTTAAAGTGAATAGGAAGCTTGAAATAAGGCTCGATTTCCTTTGTCATGATATACTGGTGGAAAATGCCACTTGTAGACTATTTTTAAAGTGATCGTACTGTCCTAGAAAGTACTGAAGAATGTAGAGGAGGGAACATGGGCTTTGGAGTAGGATAGACCTAACTCTGAACCTTAGCTTTGACACTTTCTTGCTGAGTGGCCTTCAGCAAGTTACTTAGCATTCCGTAAAATATTGATTGTGAAAGAACTAAAAGGTGTCCTTGAAAAGAAGATTCTATCTTGGAACAAATGGAGTGAATGCTGCCTCTGGTGGCATCCTACTGGGGATCAGGGTACACCCAACGTGTTGAAAGGCCCTGGGAAAACTCTGGCTTCCCTCATCAACCGGACTGTAAAGACCATTAGCTGCCAAAAATTCCCCAAACCGCCACGGTCCCTTCTCATTACAGCTACTCAGGGCTGATTTTCCTTTATTGCGAGACCACATGGCATGACTGGGAGGTGACCAGGAGAGGAGGATACCTTTTAGCCTGGGTGCCAGAGTGGGATATGTATACTCAGGTGAAAGGAAAGGGGAAGGATGTTTTTAATGTCTTATATTAGACTTGAAAGGCATTTTAAAATAGAAACAATATCTGGATGATAATTAGTTTTCTATGTTATTTAATTAAAACCTACTCATAATCTTGCCAGAAATGTGCTATATTTATATACACATAGGACTGTATTTCAGGAATCTTTTGGGTTCAATAGGCTTTGAGGAATTAGTGTGGAAGTGTAACCTATGTTTATAACATTGTTTCTATGAGAAATATGGGGTCACTATTTGGGACTCCAAGAAATATCTTCTTTCCTCTCTAACTCAGCTTTGCTACTATAGTACCCACTGGCCATCTGGTAAAGAGGGAATGAGGCAGCTCAGAGAATGCTATCTGCTCTCTGGAATTTAGCAGAACTCCTTTAGCTACTAATTATAGGATCACAACATTCTTGAAGTCAAGACCGTTTCTTGCCTTCATTTGTGTCCCTCTTCCTCCCAAGCAACCTATCTTACACTATGAGCATATAGTGGGCATTAACATACACATAGATTAGATTTGAAATCAGTAATGACCTCACTGTCAATGGAAAATAGGACACTGGGAGTCCATACCATGCAGTGACAAAACGTTCCTCAGATGTTCACTTGCTGTTTCCTGGAATCAGACGCCTTTCAATGCCAAGACTTTAGAAGACTGGCGCTTAGAGTAAGTAGCTGTAAAATATCACGGTGAAAATTATGAATATAAGGGCTGTGGGGATGGTTCTGATTGCTCTGGAAAGCTTGCAGAAATGACAAACTCAAGGATTTACATTTTTAATTCAAGGCACTGTCAGAGAATGAGTTTCTAAAAAATGTCTTATTTCTTGTACCAGTGGGGCTGGGGTACCCAAAAGACAAACCTAAGTTTGATTGTGCCAGTTTATGCATTATAATGCAGACTTTCTAGGCATCACTCAGAAGTGTGGGATCCTGAGGATGGGAATACTTGGGTAGGCTCTAAGGAATCCGGCTACCTTGAGTGCCCAAATCCCACTGAGTCTTGGATGTCAGTAGAAGCAATCCTTCCTCCTCTGTCTGATAATCTTAGTCTCCCTTTGCCTGATAACCTGTTATAATGTTACCTGAGGTAGTTGATTTGTCGGAGGATGATGAATCTCCTCAAGATCAATCCCCAGTATTTCTCGCTGCTTACAGACCCAGGCCTATTCCATAATTAGATTCAAATCCTGGAAAACCTCAGGGAGGAATGGGAAAAGAGAAAATGGGAAAATATGTATAATGATTACAGTCCTCATTTCTCTACACTTTATGGTCTGTAGTTGGTATTTGCAACTCCTTTCTTCCACTACCTTTCCCCTATTCCCTTTGTCAGCTAACTTTATCTAATTGTGCTTATTTATCAGTCATGATGACCTAAGCTTTCATTCCTGAAAGATCTGAACCATTAGTGGTTCTTGCTTTGCTTGGGTTCTTCCAATCTTCCAATAGCTTTTACCATGGACGTAGGAGTACTAAGAGTTGCCCTGAGAGTCCCTGGACTTCCAGACGTAGTTCCCCCTCCCTTTGCTGTGTAGTATCAACACTTTTTCTAGTTTGTAATCAGGACCAAGTGCCCCAGCCAATACAGTAATCCCCTTTTCTGCTTGTTGGTTCAGTGGCATGAACAACCCAAAGTGGCTGATGTGGCAGTCTGGGATTCCATTCAGTGGAATGCTTCTGTTGTTTCCAAGAGGAAACTAAGAGCACAATATTGTGAGGATGGAAACAAAACCTGTGTGAGTAGGTTGTTAGGAATTATAGTGAAGGATCCACCACTACTTCTACATTTTGGTTCTCACATCTAAGTATTCTTGCTATGGAAGACATAGCATTATATATCGGTCGCTGGCTCAGACAATATAGAATAACTTGTGCGACAGCTCTCCAGTCCAATAATTGGCAACATAAGTGAGTTGTCACTAGGTCATTCCACATTTTATCAAGGCAGCTTCTTCCTATGGACATGAAACTATTTCTTCAACTCTAATTCTTTAAGTGGAATTCCTTATTCAAAAGCAATATTTTATGGGGTTTCAAGAGAGTGAACAAGGCCGTACCTAAGTCCATAGATAGTGGTGCTAGCAGAAATATTATAGGCAAAGAAGACAAATTCATATCCAGGTTAAGTATCTTTTCCTCCATGATGACAGTGGTACAGTGTAATCTCTCTACCATCAGGTGGCTGGCAGATTTTGGGATTGGTGCCATTTTAGGAGCTCAGTGTCGTTCTCTGATGTTGGTGAGATAGGCACTCATCAGTGGCAGTAGCAAGATTAGCCTTGTGGAAAGAAGCATATGTTCTTAAGCCCACACTGTTGCCAGGACCATTATGTTCGTGAGCACCAGGATGGCTGGGGAAGACAGCTAACTGACATCCACAGGATTGGTCATATTGTTTACTTGATTATTGAGAATCTCTTCTTCAGTGGATGCCTTGTAGTAAGCATTTGCATGGGATACAAATATCCTCACTCTGCCCACTCTGAGAGGTTCGTTTAACTCTTCCTTAGACCTCCTTTTAACCAATCTGTTAATCCTGTTTATTCAAGCCCTTGACTCCTTGACCAAATAGCCACTTGCCCATGAATCAATGTAGATCTCTACTTCTATCTATCTCTGCCCTGCAAAGTGGACAGTCAGGTTTTAATCCATGCGTCATGAAGTGTTCCACCCTGAGGTCTTTCCACCTTCCTCAGGGGCAGCCTCAGAGTGGGCTCTGCAGTGTCCCCACTGGTCATGAAGCCAATTAACCTCTATAATCCTTCTAGTCTGAATGGGACAAACTTCTATCTTATTCTCTTTACTTAAAGTGCTCCTCTTCCTTCCTTCTCCAGGGCTCCTAACATAATCTTTTGTATAAGAAGTAAGAAGAATTTTTTTTAACCTCAGACAGCTTAAGGTTTCCACATGCAAAAAGTTCCAGAAGCAAAAAAACAGAAAATAACCTGGGTACCTGCTTGAATAGTTGAAGAGAGAAAAAATTGCAAAGAAAGTAGTAAAAATAATATCTCAAAAACTATCCTGTGCATAATTTTTTATATTTTTCATACCTCCTTCAAAAACTTTATCTTATTTGATCCTCACTGAAAGTCTGTGAAGTAAATATAGCCTATATTATTATAACCATTTGAAAGATGACAGAACTGAAATGTGGAAGAAGTAAAGTGGCTTTTCCAAAGCTTCCATAACTAGCTAAGGATGTAAGCAGGGACCAGGATTTTGCCTTCTAGTACAGTAACAGGAGAACAAATGCACAAACCCCATGGTCATGATATGTCTTGGGAACTCTGACTTATGGAGTGAAGAAAGAGGGATGTTGACTGAGGGAAGAAAGATGAAGAAGCAAAGGGCATTCAGGAATGGGTGACTCTAGTGTGCTGAGTAGAGGGTAAGAACCAGAGTCAGACTTTCCAGAAAATCCCAATATAAGAGCCATTGTGATTCTGTTATTTCCTTTTTCTTAGTACATTATCAAGAGTTTTTTAGAGGTGAAGAATGGGAAAGCACATAAAAAGCATATTGAAGCCCAAAAAAATATTTCAGAAAGATCAAAATAGCAGAGATGGGGAACACGGGTAACCTGGTGAAGGACAGGGCAACTTAGCATTCCAAATGGAAGTTTGAGTCTGATATGAAGTTGTGTAAGCTCATAAAGGCCAAAGGGGAAAGAAAAAAGTGTCATATTAGTATCAATTAGAAAGTCCTTTTCTCAGCAAAACTGAGTCCTAGTTAACCAAATCCAGTGAATAGTTTATTTTTAAATTAGTGTAAGTTCCTGAGGTTTTGCTCGGCCTCCTCATTTTGTTTGTTATAGAAACTTTTATTTGTTATGACAGGAAACTGCCTGTATAAACAGGCCCAAGAACTGGGCAGATGTCTTTATTTCCTGGTAATTCCAGTTCTGTGACCTAAAGCAAGTCATTTAACCTCTCCAAGGCAAAGGCCTGTTTCATCAATTATGAATTAAAGAGATAATGCTAAATGTTCTCTGAGCCTTCTTCCAACTTTCAAATGCAATTATTCTATGAAAATTGTTTGTATGCTTGCACAAGCCCTGATTTAGGTTCTTGAGTTAAAAAAATAGATAACCTCCAGTAGGGGTCACTATAGTTACATCAAGCCCTCAATCTGAGTCTAGTGTAGTTGACTGTGCACATCACATCCACTCTTTGTCTTGACTTTTCTCTTTGAGACTATATAGACCCTCTCAATGCCCAGATGACATCTGAACTGATCTTCAGATGTACTCAGAAAACTTGTTGCAAATGTTTTCTTGTCTTCTGTTTCTTTCTTTCTTTTTAAAGGTTGGCACCTGAGCTAACTGTTGCCAATCATTTTTTTCCCCTCTGCTTTTTCTCCCCCAATCCCCCCAGTACATAGTTTGTATATTTTTAGTTGTGGGTTCTCCTAGTTGTTGCACCTCAGTGTGGCCTGATGAGTGGTGCCATGTCTGCGCCCAGGATCTGAACCGGTGAAACCCTGGGCCCCTGAAGGCGGAGCGTGTGAACTTAACCACTTGGCCACAAGGCCGGCCCCTACTTTTTCTTCATTTTTTAACTTATTTTTCCTGTCATTGGCGATCATTTACCTCCATTAACTCTGGAGTCCTTCAGGAGAATTTATGTTACTTAAGAAGCTATATTAGATTTTTCACCTCTGAGAATTGTAATAAATATAAAATAGTGTATATTTCTTTTAAATATATGAAGTTGTATTTAAACAAAACACAAAAAATTCAATCCTATCCTGAGGATTTTTTGTTTTGCTTTTTTTGTCTATGAACACCTAAAAAATATTAAGCTCCTTTAGAACCCATCTGTCCCTGAAAATTCTGGAATTCTATTAATTGCTTATACTCCCCCATAGTTATTTTGTTATGTACATAAAACCATAGAAGAAGTAGTTCATATATCCAAGAGTAGGGTAAGGATTTCAAAGACAGTTCTAATTTCAAATATACTGTCCGTTGTCAAATTATAGCATATACTTTTGCTCTGAAAACATAGACTGTACACATAACGTGGGGAGCTGAGGATCACAGTGTCTATGAGGCTGAAAGGTAGGCATCCAGAAAGTCAGTGTTACTCCCAGAAAGTCATAAAACCCCCCAGAGAGTCCTAAGTTTTAGGATCAAGTCCTTAGTCTTAAATCCTAAATCTTAGGGCTCTTTAGAACTATGATTCAATTTAGGACTACTACAAAGGGGTTCAGTCTGCCCTAAAGCCTCTCCTTAAATTCCATATGCTTATACAAACCCCGACAATGGGCTCATTTTGCCAAGAACCCAAGAAAGTGAACTTCTTATACCATGAAGAGCAGTGGCTCTGGGCCTTTGGCCTGTTGGGCATTGCACCCCTGTCATAACACTGCTTAGCCCGAAGTAGTTCATAACAGGTGTATGGTCGGCACGTTTAATCTCATTCTCCCTTTTTCTTCTCTATTCACACCTGCCTGCCCCTCTGAGAGAGATTGATATTGCCCCTTTTAATGGCAGCACTAGCTGCTGTTTCCATTTCCAATAGTATTATTTTAAAGTCCTAGTCTAGGCAGATAATTGAGTTTCTTTCCAACTGTCAGTAAGTGAGGAAAGCCTTCCATAGTCTCTTTCCACCAGGGAATGAATCAGGGATGACCTGGTGGCAAATATAGCTGAAGAGATGGCATGTGACTTCGGAGACAAGGTCATGAAAGGCATTACAACTCCCACCTTGGTCTCTTGGATTGCTCTTTGTGGGGCGATCCAGCGGCCATGCCTCAAGCAGTGCTGTGGAGAGGAACTGAGGCCTCCTGACAATAGCCAGCACTGACTTGCCAGCCACATTAGTGAGCCACCTTGGAAGCAGAGTCTTCCCAAGTGTATTGAGTCCTCCTTTCCAGGCTTCTGCAGAGCAGCCTTCTTTTCCCTGTTTGTATACAGCCTCAGACAACCACCTTAGTTCTGACCTTACATAAGCACACTTATTCACCTGCCACAGCTAACTGATCCCCTAGCTCTTGGGATGAGTTCCAGCCTGGGTCACGTATGTGCCTCTTGTCCAGTCATCTGTGGCCGTAGTTGGAGGTATGTAGTATAGACAAGGCTGTGACACAAAGGTAGAAGGCAGTTCCCAGGGAAAGGTATATGAGCTGAACAGGTCCTGCAAATGGTTTCTACCAGTGTCCCATCCTGCTTCTCTAGCACTAGTACTTCTCTTAGCATAGTACTTAGCACACTATCATCTAATTGCCTGCTTATTTTTGTGTGTCCACTCTCTTCTGTAGGCTCCTCAATGGCAGGAATTCTGGCCTACTATAGATGTATCCCCAGCATCCAGTTCCTGGCACAGTACCTGGCACATACTAGGGAGTAAAAAAAATGTGTAATAAATGAATAGTCTTGTTTTGACAGTATATACTTTATGAAAAGACCTTGTTATTTTTACTGTACAGTTGCTACCACATTAACAGAAGAACCATCCACACAATTTGAGAACTGAATTGTTTTTTTCTTTTTTGGTGAGGAAGATTGGCCCCAAGCTAAAATCTGTTGTCAATCTTCCTATTTTTGCTTGAGGAAGATTGCCACTGAGCTAACATCTTACCAGTCCTCCTCTATTTTATGTAGGATGCTGCCACAGCGTGGTCTGACCAGCAGTGCTCGGTCCATGCCTGGGATCCAAACCTGTGAATCCCAGGCCTCCGAAGTGGAGCACATAACTTAACCACTACCCCACTGGGCCGACCCCAATATAAAATAAGAATTTGAATCATTTTTCCAACTTATCCTTCAGAAAGATGTATTGACTTAGATGTCTAGCAAGAGTATTCAAAAATGCCTATTTCCCCCAAATCCTTGCCAACCCAGATTAATAGCCTTTTAAGAAATCATAGTCTGTCTGATCTGTAAAAATGTTCTCTCCTTGTTCTGGGGATAGTTTTGTACCCGATCAGAGGAGAGAACTGCCTATTACAAGCAGAGTTACATTGTCTAATTCTAACTTTTGTGAAGAGAATTTCACTTATATTGGGCTTATGCTACAAGCAGAATAAATGGAAAGTCCTAGAAATGCTCTGTTTTCAGTTTTTCACTTTTTGGACTATAATAATGTCTCTGTTCATAAAGATGATGCTCTTCTGGACCGTGCCTCTACAGAAATTTCAAACCACAGGTAGAAAGTATACAGATAGTACAGATAATACATATGAGGGCAATAGATGAATGTTTACAGTAAAAAGAATCATTAAACACTAAACTACAATGATAAAACGTAGCAAGAATCAGAAAATAAATATTCTTGGATGCATTATAGCATAAGTAGGGAAAAACAGAGTTTTGTTTAAGATTATGGAAGTAAAGATTTGTACTTTGGCCCCAGAATTTTTTAAACTGTTGCCTGTAATAAGATAATGTTTTGTTCTCCTGTTTTCCTTTTTTCATCCATAATTTCACTTCGTATTGGGGGCATTTTTATTTATGTGATTTCTTCGTTTTCATTCAGTCTTTTGGAGATAAGTTTCCTGTACTTTCAAGGTCAAATTTGGCCCTGTGTGTAATTGTTAAAATGTTGTTAATAGATTCCAAACACAGCTGTCAATGTATTTTCACTTTGGGAATTCTCCAGCTTGGTAGCCTGACCGTGGGAACCTGCAGAGGAAGGTGGGAAAACCCTTGGAGGCAGTCAGAGAGGTAAGCAATCTCCTCCCCCACTCATCTCCAACTTGGGCCGGGAAGGAAGGGCCTGCCCCCTTTTTGTCCTCTGCTGTCTTTGTGACTAAGCGCTTGGTGCAGCTGCTGAAGCAGTAGCCTCTAATTAAGGACTAGGGCCTTGCTTTCTCTAAGGCCCAATGCTCCTGTCAAGAGCTTCCGTCTTCCCCCAGCCATGAAGAGGGTGAACTCCTACATTGCTTTTCGTTTGACCTCCAACTCTGTAGAAAAAGATTTGGTGAGTGTGGATCTTGTGACTATAAAATGAGATGAGTGGGGTTAAGCAATTGGAAAGCATATATGCATCTGTAGGGATTTTCCAGGACATCGTTTGCAGAGATATATTTTTAAAGGTATTAACAAAGGGGATACATGTGCTGTTTGAAGAGTATAATAATAACAGGTAGCATTCCCCTAGTGCCTTTTTATGTGCCAGAAGTTTTACGTATTATTTTTAATCTTTCCCACAATCCTATGGGGCGGGTACTGTTATTGCAATTTTGTAGAGAAGACTTCTGAAAAGTTAAATCAATGGCTCAGAGTCACAGAGCTATGGAATGCCAGAACCATGATTTAAATCAAGGCCTGTCTAACTCTCCAATCCCCGACTCTTTCCATGCAACCTAAGTTTTGTTTAAGAGGGGTTCAGGGAGTGGAGCTCTAAGTTTGCAAGTGTTTGTTCCTATGTTTATGGCTATATGTGTATATTGCTTCACTTTTTATTTTGAACCATGTTTTCCAGCAATCAAAGGATTGATTACAGGATGTTTTCTTGCCAGCAAAGTCTACTGAGCTGAATCACAAACATTGCCTTGCCTTCTGTCACTATTCATAATTTATTCATGGATCAATGATTCCTTATTAGCATTATATCCGAGTTATGTATTTTGAATGGTCCTTTCAAGGCTTTTGGGAAGATGTTAAAGGAGAGGTAGGGAGAGATATTTTGTAGATGGTTTTAAGTAGGAAATAAATGATTACTTACTGTATCTGAATCTGAGTCATTCAGATTCTGCTGGTCCAAGAAAAATAGTATTCAAAGAAAGTGAGGGATAAGTTAAAAGAGTAAATGACCAGGATAATAATCCATGAGAGACACTAAATATAATTCCTGCAAATCACAGAAATTGAAAAGAATTTTTGGTGATATCAGAAACAAATATGATAAAAACTCAAAATTTCAAAGGAACAGGATAAATATACATATATACATTTTCTTATATCGTATCATATCATATCATATTCAAAGGTGTTTATTACAGGGATTTGACCTTACGTAATTGGGGGAGCTGGTTAAGCAGTCTCTGTAAGGCTATTGTCTTCACATCTGATACTGGAGCTTGATGTCTACAAGACAGACAGTTGGAAAGGAGAGATGGATGTAATGTGGGACAGAGCAAGAACTAGCTAGAACCCACAGCTTGAGATGGAGCCCACGGGATGTACTGAAAGCATCAGTTTTGCTGCCTCTCCCCTGGGTGGTGTGGGTGGCCTGCAGAAGCCGGGTCTTACTTGATGGAGCTAAACACCGACACCTGGCTCAGGAGTCAGACAAGCCGAAGGAGGATCTAGGCCAAGGTGAAGGCGTTTTCTCACACCAATAGGGAGAGTCAGTAGATAAGTGACAAAGTGGTTGAGCTACAAAATGGCTGCTGCTTCCCTTCTGCCCTCCACATATCCCATAGGAATCTCTCTTGTGGTCCATCTTAACATACAGGAAAGGAGAACCCAAGAAATTTAGTTTCAGGCTAGCCAGGTTGACACATTACAAAGTTACTACACTAAACAAAAACAATATTATGGGTATAGCACTGGAAAAAAGAGGTCCAAGTACTATTACCAAAATATAATGAACTCTTCATGAGACTAATTAAGCAGCCTTCTGACTAACAGCACACAGCCTCTCTCCTTAGGGGTCTTGCTTTCTCTCTCTGCGCTTTTACCAGGTGAAAAGCACAGATCACATAACTCCATGTCAGGGAGTTTGCTGTCTGCCTGGATGTTGGCCCAGAGAGCAGAGTACTGGGCCTTTTCCTCTGCCGTTAATTAATATCCATGTTGTCATTGCTTCTGCTCTGATATTGCTTACCCATTCTTCTTCACAGATAATTCCCTTCTCAAATTTCCAATTCTCAAAACTTTTCCTTTGGCTTTTATAAGTTTTCTATTGCTCCTGTAACATATTATCACAAATATAGTGGCTTAAAGCAACAAAAATTTGTCATAGAGTTCTAGAGTTCACAAGTCTGAAATGGATCTCACTGGGCTAAAATCAGGGTGTTGATAGGGCCATGCTCCCTCTGAAACCTCTAGGGGAGAATGTGTTTCTTTGCCTCTTCGAGCTTCTAAATATGGCCCACGTTTCTTGATTCATGACCCCCTCCCATCTTCAAAGCCAGCAGGGACCAGTCAAGTCCTTTCATGTTGCATACATCTGACACTGACATTTCTTGCCTCCCTCCTCCACATTCAAAGACCCTTGTAATTACATTAAAATTTCATTATTTTAAGGCCCGCTGATTAGTAACCTTAACTCCATCTGCAGTCTCATTTCCCCCTTGCCTTGTAACCTAACACATTCACAGGTTCCAGGGGTTAAGAATTGAGCATCTTTGTTCTGTCTACCACATCCTTCCATTCTTTTCACGGCCTAGGCTATTTGTAGGCTAGAAGTTTGGAGTAGTGTTTCAGACCCTGAGGCAATGAACACAAACTAGGTATTCATAGGGGCAAACACAAAATAGGAAAATGAACTATCAGGAAAAATATCAATTACTGTTCAGAAATAATTTCCCACCACCCAAACAACGTTCTCTGTTTATGAGGACCAACTGTATGGCCATTCTTATCTCCCTACAAGACATTATTGGGCAATAGTCCTGGTCCCCATGGGGTCTAGTAGAGTGGCTGGATTCCTTTTGCCTAAGTGATAGATTTCTTTATTGTTCCCAAAGGCATTTTCCTGGGCACTTGATTTTCTACCCAGGACAAAATCCTGCTCTTCTTTAAGACTCACCATCTAGCACTCTTCCTTCTCATTGCTCTTATCTACCAACTTGCAGCTGCCCTCCCCCTTCACTGAAGGCTAAGCACCGCATTCAGTTTTCCTTTCTACCACACCCCTGGCAGTCATCAACAATGACATTCCGCAATCACTTTATTTTTAATTGTCTCCTCCTTCATCCATCTCGGCTGCGTGGAGAGGCACTTATTGCTCACTGAATATCCATGTGCTCTTTCGAATTTCCTAGCCCCTTTGCAAATAGATGGGGCCATATGACTACTTCTGGACAGAGGATTATGAGCTGAAGTGACATGTTTTGCTTCCAGACCAAAGCATTTAAGAACTCAGTGTGGTCTTCTCATCCCTTACCATTGAGACATGGTAGCTATGTGTTGAAATGGCAACATTTCAAAAAAAACCCAGCTTGAATGATAAATAAAACTTAGTTTTGTTTGAGATTTTTATCTGAAGTTGGAGTCAATCTTTTAATGAAAAATAACTTATACTATCCTGACTAACGCAGCTTCCATTCCCAGAGTCAGACTCTGGAACTCCTCATTGGAAAGTGTTCCGCCTTTGAAGCCGCTTATACAGGCTTCACATTCTTGGTTCATATAGACCCTGATCATTTCACATTCTTGGTTCATATAGACCCTGATCATTTCACATTCTTGGTTCATATAGACCCTGATCATTTCACATTCTTGGTTCATATAGACCCTGATCATTTCACATTCTTGGTTCATATAGACCCTGATCATTTTGGTTTGTTCACTTGGATCTATCACTACTTCACTTGTAACTTTCAGTCCATTGGCCATGTGTCTTAGTCTGTTTGGTCTGCTATAACAAAATATCATGGACTGGGCAGCTTAGAAACAATAAAAATTTGTGTCTTATAGTTCTGGAGGCTAGAAATCTGAGATCAGGGTGCCAGCATAGTTGGGTAAGAGCCCTCTTCTGGGCTCATAGCTGGCACCTTCTCTCTGTGTCCTCACATGGCAATAGGGGCTAGGAATCTCTCTGATGCCTCTTTTATAAGGTCATCAGTTCCCCTCATGAGGATTCCACTTTCCACTTAAGCACCTCCTAAAGGCCCTACCTCCTAATACTATCATCTTCAGGAGTTAGGATTTCAACGTATGAATTTGGGGGCAGGATGCAAACGCTCAGACTATCGCGCCATTCTACTATCTTCCTCTCATCATCTCCTTCCTGTATTTAGTTTCCTCCTTTAATCAGTCTATATTCCATAATCCATCATTTTAGCCACTTTCTTATTAATGTTCCAACTTACCTTGTCTCATTGTCCTTTTGTAGCACCTGTCTATCAAAGCCCCAAGCCTGACAAAGCCCAAGCTGGATGAATCCAGCTACTCACCTTCTCTGGGTTTGTACCCAGGCCAAAGGACACTAGTGAGAAAAATCATATGAACTAGCAGATTTCTGAGCTGTTAACATTGCCTGGAAAGCTCGTTTTGTCTTTATAGTCAGTTCAATCTTAAACGCTCCATCTCCTCAAGTCTCTGTCCTTCTACCTACCCTATTACATGGAGCACCTGAGCTCAGCTTCTGCTTTACAGAGAAAATAACACACTGTCAGAGAAGAATGACCACAACCTTTCAAAAATCAACTTTAAAAACCTGTCTACATCTGTACCCATCCTGTCTTCCTTCCCTCTTGTTACAATGTTGTCCGCTGTCAAAGGCCAATCCTTCTCCCTCTGCCCATAATCCCCATTCTCTTTCAACTTTTCAGGAACTTCTTGTTAGCCATTGTCCTTCCTCTCTATAATAACTTCAGTCTTTCTCTTCGGTGTCCTTCCCGTCAGCAAATAAATATTCTCAGTCCGTCCCTGCGTAGGGGGAAAAAGGCCATCCTTGATACAACTCTTCCTCCAGCTGTTCTTTTTTTCTCTCCTCTTCCCTTCTACCCAACCTTTAGGTGATGGTATCCCTGAAGGTGGATCACAGACTCTCTTCTTTTTCCTCTCTACCCTCTCTCGTTAGAAAATCTCATTCCAAATAATTCAGTATTCTTTTTCTTTCCAGCTCAGACTTAGGCTCTGAGCCCACAACCCAGACAGCTGCTGCTTACTGGATAAGTCCTCTGGGCTGACTGGTGCCTTAAACTTAACATCCCCAAAACTGAACTTGAGATATTTCCAATTAAATTTGCTCCTTCGCCTTGTGCTCTCTATCTCGTTAAATGCTGTTAACAACCACCCAGATGTGCAAGCCAAGCACCTAAGACGAATCTTTGACTCATTCCTATCCCTTCCCCAATTAAGTTCATAAGCAAAGATTACAAAATTTATTACCTGAATATCTCTTAAGTCCATTTGCTTTTATCTATCCTCACTGTCTGGATCAAGACACCATCATCACCCACTGGAATACTGCACACTTCCCCCCACATCTACTCTTTTTTGGGCTCCAATCCATTCTCCACTCTGCGTTTTTAAGATGAAAACTTAGGGGCCATCCCGGTGGCGCAGCGGTTAAGTGGGCATGTTCTGCTTCGGTGGCCCTGGGTTCGCCAGTTCAGATCCGGGGTGCAGACATGGTACCGCTTGGCAGGCCATGCTGTGGTAGGCGTCCCACATATAAAGTAGAGGAAGATGGGCCAGGTGTTAGCTCAGGGCCAGTCTTCCTCAGCAAAAAGAGGAGGATTGGCAGTGGATGTCAGCTCAGGGCTAATCTTCCTACAAAAAAATTAAAAAGATGGAAACTTATCTTTCAATAGCTGCAATTTGCTCTGAAGAAAAATCCAGATTCTTAACCCAATTTGCACGACTCTGTCTCACTCTTCAGTGTTGTCTCATGCCCCTCTGTCCTCACCTTCCACCTTTCAGTTCTGTAATACTTAGAACATCATAGGTGCTCCATAAATATTTTTGGATGAATGAATACTTTTTTAAAACAGCTTCCAGAATTGATCATCTTATAAGATGAGCTGACACAAAGCAGTTCTTCACTCTTCTGCTCTAAACACAGAATAAAATGTGGCTGAAACTTCTTTAAGTATGTAGCTGAGGCTGAAACCAAGAAAGAGAGTCCCCAAAGTATCAGAATTAAAGAGGGAATACCAAGTCAGAGTGCTAGGCAGAATCTTATGCCCAAACAGCTCAGAGAATTGTTGCCACCAGGTTTGGCCTTAAAAGCTGGAATTGTTTTGTATTTTTTATTGTGGTAACATTGGTTTAAAATATTATATAAATTTAGGGTGTACATCATTATATTTCGATTTCCATGTAGATTACATCATGTTCACCACCCAACTAATCCATCACAATACACAGGTGCCTAATTACCCCTTTAACCCTCCTTCCTTCCCCCTTCCTCTCTGGTAACCACCAGTCCAATCTCTGTGTCTGTGTGTGTGTGTTTGATGTTATTTTTATCTTCTATTTGTGAGTGAGATCATATGATATTTGACTTTCTCCCTCTGACTTCTTTCGCTTAGCATAATACCCTCGAAGACTACCCGTGTTGTCACAGATGGCCAGATTTCATCCTTTTTTATGGCTGAGTAGTATTCCATTGTGTACATGTACTACATCTTCTTTATCCATTCGTCCCTTGATGGGCACCTAGGTTGCTTCCAAGTCTTGGCTATTGTGAATAATGCTGCAGTGAACATAGGGGTGCATACATTTTACACATTCGGTTTTCATGTTCTTTGGTTAAATACCTAGCAGTAGAATAGCTGGATCATATGCTAATTCTACTCTTAATTTTTTGAAGAATCTCCATACTGTTTCCATAGTGGCTGAACCAGTTTGCACTCCCACCAGTAGTGTATGAGGGTTCCCTTTTCTCTACATCCTCTCCAAAACTTATTCTTTCCTGTGTTGGTAATTTTAACCTTTCTGACAGGCATGAAGTGATATCTCATTGTAGTTTTGATTTGCATTTCCCTGTTAAGTAGTGACATTGAACATCTTTTCATGTGCCTATTGGCATTCTGTGTATCTTCTTTGGAGAAATATCTGTTCAGATCTTTTGCCCATTTTTTAATTGGGTTGTTAGTTTCTTTGTTTTTGAGATGTATGAGTTCTTTGTATATTTTGGATATTAACCCCTTATCAGATATATGATTTGCAAATATCTTCTCCCAATTGTTAGGTTGTCTTTTCATTTTGTTGCTGGTTTTCTTTGCTGTGCAAAATATTTTTTCTGTTGTTTCCCTTGCCTGGTCAGACATGGTACTTAAAAATATGCTGCTAAGACTGATGTCGAAGAGCATACTGCCTAGGTTTTCTTCTAGAAGTTTCATGGTTTCAGGTCTTTCATTCAAGCCTTTAATCCATTTTAAGTTAATTTTTGTGTATGGTGTAAGATAATGGTCTACTTTCATTCTTTTGGATGTGGCTGCCCAGTTTTCCCAACACCATTTATTAAGAGAGTTTCCTTTCTCCATTGTATGTTCTTGGTTCCCTTGTCGAAAATTAGGTGTCTGTAGATGTGTGGGTTTATTTCTGGGCTTTCTGTTCTGTTCCATTGATCTGTGTGTCTGTCTTTGTGCCAGTACATGCTGTTTTGATTACTATAGTTTTGTAGTATATTTTGAAGTCAGAGAGTGTGATAACTCTAGTTTTTTTCTTTTTTTCTCAGGATTCCTTGAGGCTATTTGGGGTCTTTTGTTGTTCCATATAAATTTTAGGATTCTTTGTTCTATTTCTGTGAAAAATGTTGTTGGAACTTTGATAGAAATTCTGTTGAATCGTAGATTGCTTTAGGAAGTATGGACATTTTAACTGTGTTAATTCTTCCAATCCAAGAGGATGGAATATCTTTCCATTTCTCTGTGTCTTGTATTTCTTTTGACAATGTTTTATAGTTTTCAGTTTACAGGTCTTTCACCTTGTTGGTTAAGTTTATTCCTAGGTATTTTATTCTTTTCATTGCAATTGTAAATGAGATTGTATTCTTAATTTCTCTTTCTGCTACTTTGTTGTTAGTGTATAGAAACTCAACTGATTTTTGTATGTCGATTTTGTATCCTGCAACTTTACTATGTTCATTTATTATTTCTAAAAGTTTTTGGTGGATTCGTTAGGGTTTACTATATGTAAAATCATGTCATCTGCAAATAGTGGCAGTTTCACTTCTTCCTTTCCAATTTAGATCCCTTTTATTTCTTTTTCTTGCCTAATTGCTCTGGCTAGGACTTCCAATACTATGTTAAATAAGAGTGGTAAAAAGTGGGCATCCTTGTCTGGTTCTTGTTCTTAGAGGGATAGCTTTCAGTTTTCTCCATTGAGAATGATATCAGCTGTGGATTTGTCATATGTGGCCTTTATTATATTGAGGTACTTTCCTTCTATACCCATTTTCTTCAGAGTTTTTATCATAAATGGATGCTGTATCTTGTCAAATGCTTTCTCTGCATATATTGAGATGATCATGTGATTTTGTTCTTCATTTTGTTAATGTGATGTGTCACATTGATTGATTTGTGGATGTTGAACCATCCCTGCATCCCTGGAATAAGTCCCACTTGATCATGGTTTGTGATCTTAATGTATTGTTGCATTTGATTTGCTAGTATTTTGTTGAGGATTTTTGATCAATGTTCATCAGTGTTATTGGCCTGTAATTTTCTTTTTTTGTGTTGCCCTTGTCTGGTTTTGGTATCAGGGTGATGTTGGCTTCATAGAAGGAATTAGAAAGCTTCCCCTTCTCTTGAAATTTTTTGGAAGAGTTTGAGAAGGATAAATATTAAGTCTTCTTTGAATGTTTGGTAGAATTCACCAAGGAAGCTGTCTGGTCCTGGACTTTGTTGGGGGAGAGGCTTTTGATTACTGTTTCAATCTCCTTATTGATGATTGGTCTATTCAGATTGTTTATTTCTTCTTGATTCAGTTTTTGAAGTTGTATAATTCTAAGAATATATCCATTTCTTTTAGATTATCTAATTAGTTGGGGGTAGCTTTTCATAGTATTTTTTTATAATCTTTTGTATTTCAGAGGTGTCCATTGTAATAACCCCTCTTTCATTTCTGATTTTATTTATTTGGACCTTCTATCTTTTTTTCATAGTGAGTCTAGCTAAAGTCTTGTCAATTTTGTTTATCTTTTCAATGGACCAGCTCTTAGTTTCATGAATTTTTTTCTTTTTTTTAGTCTCTATTTTATTTATGTCTGCTCTGATTTTTATTATTTCCATCCTTCTACTGATTTGGGGCTTTGTTTGTTCTTCTTTTTCCAGTTCCTTTCAGTGCACTGTTAGATTGTTTATTTGAGATTTTTCTTATTTGTTGAGGTAGGCCTGTATTCCTATAAACTTCCCTCTTGGAACCACTTTTGCTGTATCTCATATATTTTGACATATCATATTTTCATTTTCATTTGTCTCCAGGTAATTTTCTATTTCTCCTTTGATTTCTTCATTGACCCAGTCATTGTTCAGTAGCATTTTGTTTAATCTCCACGTATTTGTGGCTTTTCCCATTTTCTTCCTGTAGTTGATTTCTAGTTTCATACCTTTGTAGTCAGAAAAGATGCTTGGTATTATTTCAATCTTCTTAAGTTTAGTGAGACTTGTTTTATGGCCTAATATGTGATCTGTCCTGGAGAATGTGCCATGTGCATTTTAAAAGAATGTGTATCCTGCAGTTTTTAAAAGGAATGTTCCGTATATGTCTACTATGTCCAGCTGGTCTAATATGTCACTTAAGGCCAATGTTTCCTTATTGATCTTCTGTTTGGATCATCTATCCACTGGTATAATTGGAGTGTTAAAGTCCCCTACTATTATTGTGTTGCTCTCTCTTTCTCCTTTTATGTCTGTTAATAATTGTTTTAAATATATCATTACTCTTATGTTGGGTGCATAGATATTTACAAGTGTTATATCCTCTTGTTGTGTTGTTCCCTTTATCATCATGTAGTACCCTTCTTTGTCTCTTGTTATAGTTTTTGTTTTACAGTCTATTTTGCCTGATATAGGTATTGCTACCCCAGCCTTCTTTCCATTGCCAATTTGCATGGAGTATCTTTTTCCATCCTTTCACTTTCAGTTTGTGAGTGTCTTTAGGTCTGAAGTATGTCTCTTGTATGCAGCATATATATGGGTCTTGTTGTTTTTTATCAAATCAGCCACCCTGTGCCTTTAGATTGGAGCATTTAGTCCGTTTACCTTTAAAGTAGGTATTGAAAAGAATGTACTTATTGCCATTTTTTTGCTTTTTTCTGAGTGTTTTGGTAGTTCTTCTCTGTTCCTTTCTTCTTCTCTTGCTCTCTTCCCTTGTGGTTTGATGGCTTTCTTTCATATTATGTTTGGGTCCTTTCCCTTAATTTTGGGTACTTATTATAGGTTTCTGGTTTCTGATTACCATGAGGTTCATACTTAATAACCTATATATATAGCAATCTATATTAAGTTGATATACTCTTTAGTGTGACCTCTGATTAAAAGCTCTACTCTTTTACTCCCCTCCTCCCACACTTTATGTTTTTGATATCAAATCTAACCTCCTTTTTTGTGCATGTGTATCTGTTACCCTCTTATCATGGAAATAGATAATTTTAGTCTGTTGACCTTCATATTAGCTTCATAGTTTGTTGATCTACTACCTTTATTGTATATTTGCCTTTACCAGTGATTTTTTTTCATTCTTTTTTTTTTGTGGATGATTTTCTTACTCTTATTTGTGGTCTTCTCTAAGTCCCTTCTATCATTTCTTGTAAAGCTGGTTTCCTAGTGATAAACTCCTTTAATTTTTGCTTTTCTGGAAACTGTTTATCTCCTCTTCTATTCTGAATGATAATCTTGCTGGGTAGAGTATTCTTAGCTGTAGGTTTTTTCCTTTCAACACTTTAAATATGTCATGCCACTCCCTTCTAGCTTATAAGGTTTCTGCTGAGAAGTCAGCTGATAGTATTATGGGGCTTCCTTTTTATGTAACTTGTGGCCTTTCTCTTGTGGCTTTTAGGATTCTCTCTTTATCTTTAATTCTTGGCATTTTAATTATAATGTGTCTTTTTGTGGGCCTCTTTGGGCTTATCTATCTTGTTTGGTGCTCTCTGTGCTTCCTGTACCTGGATGTCTGTTTCCTTCCTTAGGTTAGGAAAGTTTTCAGCTATTATTTCTTCAAATGGGTTCTCTGCTCCTTTGTCTCTCTCTGCTCCTTCTGGGTCATGGATGTTAATGCATTTGATGTTGTCCCACAGGTCCCTTAGACTGTCCTCATTCTTTTTAATTCTTTTTCTTTTGTCTGTTCAGCTTGGGTGATTTCCTCTAGTCTTTCGTCAATCTCACAGATCCGTTCTTCTGTATCATCTACTCTGCTATTGAGTCCCTCTAGTGAATTTTTCATTTCCAGTATTGTATTCTTCATTTCTGATTGGTTCCTTTTTATATTTTCCAGCTCTTTGTTGAAGTTCTCACTGAGTTCATCCATTCTTCCCCCAAGATCAGTGAGCATCAGTATGACTTTTTGTTTGAACTCTTTGTCAGGTAGATTGTTTATTTCTGTTTCGTTTAGTTCTTTTTCTGTGGTTTTTGTCCTGTTCCCTTACTTGGAACATATTCTTTTGTTGCCTCATTTGCCTCTTTCTCTGTGCTTATATGTGTGTTTTAGGTAGATCAGTTACATCTCCTGATCTTGGAGAGATGACCTTATGTAAGAGATGCCTTATGAGGCCCAACAGTGTTCTTCCTTCTCATCACCAGTTCCAAATGTTCCAGGAGTGTCCCCTGTGTGGGCCACATGTGTCCTTCTGCTATAACAGGGTTGCTTTTGCTGCAGGTGCCTGGGAAGGCTAGGCTGTCCCCCTGGCCTGCTGTTTGTCATGCTCAGCTGCATGTGGCTGCTGTGGTCCTTTCAGACACTTTATTGGGCAGGGGGAGCCCCAGCACAGTTGGCTGCAAGGCCTAATAGCACATTCCTGTTGCAGTTTTTCTGTTAAGTGAGTAGACCATCAGCATGACTGGTTGCTAGGCTCAGGGACTTACAGTTGCTGTAGGCCTCCAGCCTGCAAAGCTGTTATCAGCTCTCTCAGGGTTGAAACTCAGTGGGGCCAGCCCCCAGCATGGGAGCACCCAGTTTTTTCAGGCTTTGGTGGGGCCAATCCCCTATGTGGCTCTTTGAGAAGTATAAGTCTGCTGCAGCTGTCAGGCCCCACCACCTCCAGGGCCCCACACTCCGTCAACACAGTTCTGCCCCATCACACACCTCAACCTACTAAAGTGGACCCAGTCACCCCACTGCAGAAGCTCCACATACTCCACAAACATAGGCCCACTCTTGTTTCACACACTGTCCCGCTGAGGCAGACCCACTCACCGGGTTGCAGAGGTTCCAGGCACTCTGCCTATGAGGGCCCACAAGTTGTCCAAGGGCTTGCTGTTGGGTGGGGCCTGCCCTGGCTAAGCTAGATTAAATCAATGCTCTGATGAGTGGGGCAGACCCCTGGGCTAATAGGCCAGGGGAAGAACTCCAAAGACATCTGCCAGTGTCTGTGTCAGCATGCCTGTACTAGGTCACAATAATGGCTGCTACCAATGTCTCAGTCCACAGGGAGGTCTCCCCTCTTGCCAAGATGCACCCAGAACCTGACAGGTCAGTCTCTTTTCACCAAAGGACTGTGTACATTTCTTTCTGGTGATTTTAGGTTGCTTTCCAAATTGGGTGAATCTGTGCATGGGTCCTTTAAGAGCAGGCTTTTTTCTCCCCTATGTCTGAAGCTTTCCTGGGGATATTCCCCATTGTAGGTAATAGCCAGGAAAGCCAGATATTATGACACTTGTCTCAGTTGTGCTGAGTCTAAAAGCTGCTTATAGTGGTAATGCTCCCCTGCTCAGATCCCCGACTCCTGCAGGGAAAGCTTCATACCTTATGGTTGCTCCCATCTGGCCATGAAGCATTGCAGCTGGAAGGTGGCTTTTTTCTCTCCAGAAAGGAATTTCTGCTTCTTCTACCCCAGTCAGTACTGTCCCTTGTTGTCAGGGTTCTTTTTACTTTTCTCTTAGGGGTAATTGTTCCAAGAGTAGTTGTAAATTCGTTGTGTCCATGGGAGAAGGTGAATTCAGAGTCTGCCTATGCTACCATCTGCCATCTTGACACCATCTCCTGAAATTGTTTCTAACTGGCCTGGAAGGAGGGTCCAGACTCCAGGCCATAGGAGGAAAGTTTGTACTGAGCTATTTAGATAAATTTTGGAGTCACAAAGGGTTGTACTGGCTGCTAAATGAAGACTAAGGGAACTCTTCCCATCAGCCCAGATAAACAACAAAAAGGTTTATAGTATCCCAAGATCACAAATGAGAAAATATCACCTGCAAAAGATTAAAACCTCAGGTCCATGCCATGCACAGATGGAAAATCTGAAATCACATTGCCTGTGTGCAGGGACCTGAAGCTGAGAAATCAACCTAAAAAAGCATCCAATTCTTTTGATCAAGTTGAAACGAAAGAAAAGCACCCTGTATCCTACTTCCCCACAGAGAACTCTCTTCTAATGACTAGCTCATCATCAAAAATTATAAATCAGAAGAAAGAAATAGGAACCAAAGTTTGAAAGAGTAGAACTACCCAAACAAAATGTTTACAAAGTATGTTTAAAATGTTCAGGGGCCGGGCCAGTGGCACAGTGGTTAAGTGTGCACGTTCCACTTCAGCGGACCGGGGTTTGCCGGTTTGGATCCTGGGTGCGGACGTGGCACTGCTTGGCAAACCATGCTGTGGTAGGCGTCCCACATATAAAGTAGAGGAAGACGGGCATGGATGTTAGCTCAGGGCCAGTCTTCCTCGGAAAAAAGAGGAGGATTGGCAGCAGTTAGCTCAGGGTTAATCATCCTCAAAAAAAAAAATGTTCAAAGGCATGAAGGAAGGAATATAAACCATAAGAGAAGAAAACAACAACAAGAAAAAAGACCATAGGTATTTGAAAAAAATCTGTTAGAATTTAGAAATCAAACAATGTTCTTTCCCATCCCAAAGCCTTAGTAAATGTTCTTCTCTCTGCCTGGACACTCACACCTCACTTCATCCTCAAACTCCTACTCATCTTTGCAGTCTCAGCTTAAATGTCATTTCCCAAAGGGACCCTTTGCTGACCTCTGAGAATACATTGGTTTCCTCTATAGTAAACTCTCATGGCTCCTTCACCTCTCTTTTCAGCAAGACATCACAGTTATAATTTCTTGTTCAATGTTTGTCATTTCCATATGACTGTAAACTCCATGATGACAGGCACCATTTCTGCCTCATTTTCCCCATTATCCCCAGTGCCTAGCACAGTGTCTAGCATATGGATTATTGAGAGAACAACTACGCATCCTAAGGTCATCTCAGTCACACCTGCTGCCTGGAGTAATTATTAATAATCTCTTTCACTCTCCTTCACCCAGTTTGAGTAATAGGTTATATGGATACCCTAATAATTGTCTCATTCATTTATTGAACCAAAATGCCAAATTCCCTGTCTCCTTCTCTTCCTGCCCTTAACATCTCATTGAGACCTCTGGTTTCTTCGATCTTTCTTCTTTTCTTCTAACCTACAAACTACCCCCTGACCTCTTTTAGTTTTCTTTCTTGCTTAGCTTTTTTTTTTTTTTTTTTTTTGAGGAAGATTAGCCCCGAGCTAACTGCTGCCAATCTTCCTCTTTTTGCTGAGGAAGACTGGCCCTGAGCTAACCTCTGTGCCCATCTTCCTCTACTTTTTATGTGGGATGCCTGCCACAGCACGACTTGTCAAGCAGTGCCACGTCTGCACCCAGGATCCGAACTGGTGGACCTCAGGCCGCCGAAGCAGAATGTGTGAACTTAACCGCTGCGCCACGAGGCCAGCCCCTTGCCTGAGGGCTGGCAAGCCTTTAGACTGAGCTCTTCCTTGAAAAGTATCCTAAATCTCTCCATTCCTTTTTTCCCTGCCCTACAACCTTGCAAATCTCTAGGTCTTTAGCCAATCCACTTGTTTTCTTTGCTTCTTTACCTGGATAGATATATTTTGTGATTTTTCTCTAGCAGCAGAGTGAGTTGATGCCACAGCAAATTCATTGTCTCCCTTCTCAGCTGGGCCCTCAGGGCTTCCTAGCTAGTAATGTTCCCAAGCTGCTCCTATCTCTAAAATTCTGGCAAATCTCAAACAGGGTTCTCCGCTAACTTCATCACACTATATTGGGGTTTTGCATTTGTGAATCTGTTTATCCCACTGAACAGAATTCCTTCGCCATTGCTCCCTTCTCTTACTCACCTCTCTTCGTCTAGCATCCAGCAGATTTCCTGGCACAGAGTAAGCACACAAATAAGCGTTTGATCAATAAATGAATGAGGACTAGAATGAATGACAAAGAGCTAATGCAAGAAGCATAAATAGGAACAATGGAACTTAACTGCAATATTCATGTTATATGACAAGATTAGCACTCAACTTATAAATTTCTTAAACTATGGCAAAAGAGACAAGTGTACATTATGTTTCTTGTTTATGAGGTATATAATATGAGACGTCATGATAATTAAAACTATAGATATACCATGCTGGGATTTAATTGTGTTTTTATGGTTACATCTAACTGGTCTTGTAGGTCTCTATGGTATCTATTCTGAGGAGCCAAATTGGCACTGAGAGCCAAGAGTATCTGAAAGTTTTATCACTGGAAGTTGTCAGTTTATATATTCCAAATATATTCTCAGCCTTATAAAATATATTCAGTTTTACTAAGTTGCTGTAGTTTCTCTCCTAGGAAAAGCTCCTTCCTACATTTCCAACCATCTATGCCATTATCTGGAAGTACTCATCCTAATCCTAATTCTGCTCACCCAATATCTTGGATCCAGATTGATTCTTGTCTGAGCAAATCCTAGTCATAATCCAACTGACATACCTTATAGCAGTCATCATCATCATCCTAAATATCTAAGGAATGCAACCAGTTCAACAAAATGCTTTTAAGTGACTATATTCTTTGTCTCTCTCTCTCAAAAAAAAATATTGGACTAGTAGCTCACTAAAACATCTTTTCTTGTTAGGATTTAGGGTAAACACTTGTCTAGCAACTCAAGAGGTATGTTTTTTGTTGTGGTAATGTTAAGTGGTGACCATCACTGAGGAACAGCTTAAATTCACCCAACTGAGGAGATTCTATTCCTAGATCCTACTATTCTGCCAGCAAGAAACATAAGCTGGAGAGAGAAGAGTTGAAATTAGAGACTGCTAAGTAATCTTTGGCAACTGTGTGGGCCACATCGAGGTGTACTGAAGAGAAGGGCCACATTTATATGGAATAGTGTTGTTTTTACTCCAATGTCTATGCTGTTATGCTTCTGTGTTCTAGTATTATGTGTTTATTAGTCAGTATCTAAAATGTGAGAGGCAGGAAATACAGTGGAAAGAGGATTCAAGCTGACCTGGGTTCTAATTGATTCTGTCATTTACTAGTTGTGTGACCTTTGACAAGTCACCAGATTTTTCTGAAACCATGTCTTCATCTGTAAAATGGGAAGAATAATACTTACTTCACTGAGTTGTTAAGACAATAAATAAAAAAGATATTTAAAGTATCCGACAGAACATCTGGGATAAAATAGGCAATTATTTGAACAAGTTTTTATTAAAGTTGTCATTTTATTACTTGTTTTTTGTCCTCTTATTCATCCACATGTACTTAGTCTCAGGACTTCAGTTTGGAGAAGGAAATGAAATGGATTTTTATTTTAGATTGAGAAATATGGGATTGGGCTGGTTTGCCAATAGGAGTAAGCTATTTAGATGAGTCTATTTGATTTCAGGATGATGTCCAGCCTCATCCTTCACCAGCCTGAGTACTGCTTGTTCCAGCAGTGCATTGCTGAAAGAGTGGAGTATACAAAGTCAGGCGTGGGTGGCTCAAGAAAGCACTGCCAGGACACAGTTTTGGAAACATAGTCTAGTAGTCATCAGTAACATTTATTAGTATTCTGTGCAAAGAAACTCAACTAGACAATGTGAGATGATGGCAAAAGAACAGATCAAACTGAATGTTACAGCATCAAAAATATTTATGTCTGGACTAGACCTTAAAGACTATTAAATATTATTAAAGATCAAAGTCCAATTCCTTCATTTTATGAATGAAGAAACGGGGGCCTGGAGAAGTTAAGTAACTCACTCAAGTTAACAAAGCCAGCTCTCTTTACTGATAATCCAGTACATTTGCCACTAAGCTCTTCTGTTGACACAGTTTCTGCTCCACGTAGAAATTTAGGAAGAAGTTGTCCAAATTTTGCATAAGGACAGCTCAAAAAGATATATTAACCAATGTAATTGCTTCCAGTTAGATAGAGAAAGCTAAATTTATTATAAAAAATTTCCTACAAAACTGTTTGGAAGTACCACAAGCCATTCCCTGTGATTTAGTTGGGAATTATTCCTGCTGCCTAAATGGGAACTCCATCCTGTAGAATATGGATATCCCCTTAAGGAAACCTGAAGTGATGGAAGTGACTGGATTCAGGGAGATGAGTCAGGGAAGGTCTCAAACAAGATGTTTATCTTGGCAGCCTGGATATGAAGCCCATAAGAAATGTCTGGCAGTGGTCTCTTGAGATCAGAAAGAGAATGGGAGATTAGGAAGTTAGAATAGGAAGCAAGTGAGGCAGCAGGTAGTGGAGGCTAGGTGGCCCATCTGTGAGTTTTTTCCTTCTGAACTCCTTACAATTCTTTATAAAATTCCATGAAGGCCTCATTTCAAGATAAAGGAGAAGAAAATATTTTCTCCTAAAAAAGCTTAAACTTAATATTCTACTTCTCAAAAAAAATTCAAAGAGGCCTAATAGATTGACTGGAACTCTAACTGAAATTTGCCTCGCTTTCTCAAATTCTTACTGGAGAAGGGCAAGGCCTCGCCCCTCTCAGAACTCTTACATGAGATTGCTGCTTTCCTTAGTTTCTGATCACTGTATAGATGCTGGTTTATAATATTGTAGAAGAAATGGAGGAAGAAGGGGTATTAATAAGAGGTGTTTTTACAATATCCTTGACATAACTGTGAAATTGTATTTCCTGCCTTTCAAATTTCATTGATTTGTGTTATATTATAATGCCAAGGCCAAGGGAAAAGGTAGGTGTATTGTGAGGTATAGGAAAACCAGGCAATCAGAGTTAGAATTACCGTCAGCAAACTAGGAGTGAAGGAGTTTGTGGTAACGAGGCATTCTAGCAGGTGTGAGTGTGTGTCCAGGTTCCACCAGCCTGTGGTGTAACGCTCCCTTGTGTTGCCAACATTACAGTGCCTGCGGCACCCAATCTGCCTTTAGCCTCTACACTATTTTCTCAGGGTTTTTCTGACAGTGTCCCAAGAATGGTCACACAAGCTCCTTCCTTATCAGGCCTCTATGCCACCACGTCTGCTGACAGTGGTCTCAGGAGATCCTGCTTGGGGTAGCCAGTTTCATTTCCAGAAGTCCAGCAGACCCTCCACTGGGATCTTGGAGAGGTGCGCTCTTCTCCACTTGGCCACTCTGTCCTACGAGGAACAGACCATTCCCCCCACTCCCCAAGGCCTAAGGAATCACCAGGCCTAGAGCGGAGGAAATAATCCCCACTCACCTGCAAGCTTAGATGTCTTCCTGAGTCCCTGTGAGCTACCCCAGGATCTGCCTCTGCCTAGAGTTCTCAAAATACAACTGTCCCTTTTCTTCTGAAAAAACTGTAACTTCAAGGTGTAGACTTGCCCCATGAGCCCCAGGGAATATTATAACAAAATACAGTAGCCCAGCATCAGAAAATTTGGGTCGTTTAGACGTCCATGGTGCTGCCACGAGTGCTACTTGTTGAGGGTGTGATTGATTGGCCCAGGGCAGTGGCTTTCAAACTTTAGATGTATCCGAATCACCTGGAGTTTCTCTTAAAACAGAGATTGCTGGGCCCCCACTCCAGAGTTTCTGATTCAGTAGGTCTGGTGTAGGGCCTGAGAATTTCCATTTTTACAGGTTCTCGTGTGATACTGATGCTACTGGTTCAGGAACCACATTTTTAAAATCACTAGCCTAGTGTATGATAAGATCTAGAGAAAATCACAACAAAGTGCAATAGCCCAACATCAGAATGTCTGGGTCACTTTGTCATACATGCTGCACCTGTAACCATCAGTTAATAAAAGTATATTGGGCCAACAAACGTTAAGGTATTTTTAAGTAAGGTGAAAATTACCTTTATCTTGAAAATTGACAATATTCAGAAAAAATATCACATTATGAGATGGCAAATCACCTAGAAAACTGCCAAGCATCCCCATGGCATCACTGTATTCAAATTCTCACAGAGAATAAAGAGCATTTTTTTCCAGACATATGAAACAGTGGTCTTTGCACCTTGCTCTGACACTGCTATTTCAACTTGGACATCAAGGAGTGAGTTAAGTATTTTTTTCTTTAAAGGATGTTTAATTCCTTGAAGTCCTGGATTTAGCTCAGGCTCTGCTTAGATGTAAATTGAAATCAAAGTAACAATAAAGAGAACTGATAATAATGACATCAAATAAGGTGAACAAACACAGTAGTGGAGAATATAATAGAATGATAAGAAAAATAACAATTTATTTCCTTCTCTTATATGACTATGTAACTTAAATAACATCAGTATTTGTTATCATAGTTTCACTTGGTCTCAAAAATGATCTAGAAGTTGTAATCAGTGATATTTAAGAAGATAAAGTTGGGGAATGAAATGCTTCTGGCCATGTGTTACAGCTGTTAATGGATGCTGGCAGAGCCATTTATCGTCTCTGAGAGCCATCCTTAGCCTCTGTTACACATGTGTAAGTCTACCTAAGGAGGAGGTTAAGAATATGGGGCGTATAATTGAGGTGGAGAGCTTGCAATGGCCCCAGGTGCTAGCCCCCAGAGCACTAGAAGCTCAAAGACAGGGTGCAGGATCAGAACAGTTTCTTTATGACTCCTAATCTTTCCAAATTGTGTTGGTAGAGAATTGGAGAGCAGAGATTCTAATTCTGTGTTAAGGGTGGGTGATTTAGGCCTCTAGGAGAGCAGAGAACCCCTCAAAGCACAGGGAAAGGTCTGATCTCAGCGTGGGCACAGCAAGGAGATTAGTAACAGCAAGAATACAAATTGAGGGATGAATGGGAGCTGCCAGCTGACCCAGATGTCTCATCAAAATGCTTTCAAAACAAAACAAAACAGCACAACTTGAATTGGAGTCTTTTGCTTTGCTTCTTTCCACCCCAGAAATGAAATCAGATTCCTTCTCATGGCTGAGCTCCATTACTGGTAATCGAATTACTGAGTAGTACATCATCACAAATAGAAGACAGGGCTTCCGAGTGCCCAGTGTCCATTAGCCATCAAGTGGTATTGCATTAATAAACACAAATAGAGGTATGATATTACACTGTAAATGCATTTGGAGGATTTTTATCATTCTAACTTAGTGAGTGTGCCAGCATCATTTCTTTCAACTCTAGGTAGGCTAAGCTAGGTATTTAGAGAGATTAAGTCTTTCAGGACCAGCCTAGGTTACCATTTAAGGCACATGTGCAGGCAGTCATAAGCCTCCCTGGGTCTTTAGTGTTTGTCCTGAAAATAGACTATATGTGTGTATGTACATATGTATAGATAGGTAGATAAACACATCATGATCAAGAAATAAGGTTCATATCAGGAATATGTGTATCTGTGTGTCAATTCCCACTTCTGCGTAAGTCATCGTTTCAAGCATGAGCATGGTATATCCCTCCATTTATTCAGGCCTTATTTGGAACCTTTAGTAGAATTTTGTAACCTTATTGGTAACCTTTAAAGAGTACATTTTTCTTATGTATTCATTATTGATTTATGTAGGGGGACTTATTCATGTTTTTGTTACCATTGTAAATGATATCTTATGTTCTAATTTTTCAAAAGAGGAACACTACAGATTTTTACATGCTAATCTCATATACTACTTCTCATTTCTTTATTTTGAGGGTTGTCTTCTATTGGCCAGGACCTACAGTGTTCTGAATCAATAATAATGAGAATCTTTATCTTGTTCCTGAATCTAAAGGGAATACTTCTAAAGTTTTTCTAGGGAAGTTTTGAATTAGCTTCTGCCAGATACCTGGGGACATTATCTTCATTATGTTACCATAAAAGGGCCACTTTAATCCAAGTTCAAGACTTGAGATCTCTTGGTCTACCTCAATAATAAAAATCCATGCTGTGATACCACATAAGTGCTGATTCATTTCTAGTTAACTCTTAGACTCAGAGTGTAAATCTTTGAGATCCCAGCTTTTTGTGAGTAGTGTCTGGTATTAGATTCCTGACCTTGTGTGGTGCTGGCTGTTTTTTTTCCTGATCTCCTCACCCTAGTGAAGTTATCAAAATGAAAGTTCAAATTTCCTAGGATTGATAAACACTTTCAGGACAAAAGAAGATTCTGTATTGGCTTATCTCTTTAGTTTCTTCTGTCTCCCTCAGGTTTCACCTGGTAATTCCTTACAATCTTGTCAGCTCCTCATTAATTTTAAGAAGATTTAAAAAAAATAATTTATTCAATATATTTAGTTGTTTTCAACAGTACTCATCCAGATAGTATAGTTTGCTATATCAAAAGAAAAAAAGTTCCTCAAGAACCTTATTTTTTAGTTTTAATTTTATTGCATATGAGAGAATATAGACTGTATGTTGGATCTTTGGAGGTATAGTATATTACTATTTTTGCATGCATCCTCTGAAGTTTAAATAACATAGTATCATATTTCTTTAACCTAATGAACCATTTACAATGATTATTATTACAATTATTGCTGCCATCTTATGGCTCATCTTTTTACTCCAGCCATTGTTGAAGCCACCACCTGCATACAAGCATAACTTGAGAGCACGTTGTCTCAGCTGCAGTATGGATCTCTTGCTTTCTACTCCAGAGTGTTTCTAGCACCACTGTCTGGCATACCTGCAAGAACCTCTCACCGTTGCAATATATGAGAGAACCAAAAGTGCAGACAAGAACTATGGACAACCCTTGATCAATGGAAGCATAGGAGCTAGAGGACAAATTTTCCTTTTTTCCATCCCTTGGGTAGATATTCCTGGAGTATGTTCTACATGGCTCCTCAGAAGTCCCTAGTAGTTTGAGCTCCAGTTGCCCACCACGGTGATCAACTTGAAAATACAATCCTAAATTGCCTTTCCCTCCTTCTCTGTTTCACTCTTTCCAATCCCCTACTCTTGCTCCTGGGGATTCTTTTCCAAAGTAAATTGCCTGCGTACTAGACCTTGATTCAGGCTCTCTTCTTGAAGGAACCTAAGATAAGACACCAGGCTTTCTTCCTGAGTTTTGTTTCTTTATCTCCTTTCCTACCACTTACTGGATAATCAAATTTGCTTCTGCTGTTTTGAAAGTTACTCATTCTACTTTTATTCTTCTGGTGATTACCCCCAACTTACTGAAGTAGGAGGCACTATCTAAAGCTCATCAATTTCTCAGTCTTTCCCCAAACAAACCAATAGTCTTAACTGTCTCTTAATACACTTTGACCTACATCTATACACCCCAAGCTCCTCTTTGCATCATTTAGCATTTTAAATTTTAAATTTGATATCAAATTTAAATGGGTCTATTTGTAGTAATTGCTTATTTAAACATTAATAAAGTACACAATTCTTTACTCATTCACACATTAGCTCACTGCCTGCTCCTGGATTCTGCATTCTGCTCCTCTGCCTTTGGTATTTCCCTCACTGATTGAGCGTTCCTCCCCATCTCCAGGCCAAAGCCAGGAGAGCAGGAAGTGGTTCACATGCCTGCTTTTCTCACTCTCTACCTCTCCTGCATTTCCTTCCCATTAATTGCCAGGTCTGAGGAAAGGGAAAGATGTTGTTTCATTTCTCCTACACTATAATCTTCTGCTCAAAATTCTCTGGTAGTTTCCCATCTTAATCAGAATAAAAGCCAAAATCCTGAAGCAGGCCTGTAAGATCCTACATGGCCTGGCCTCTTGGTTCCTCTCAGATGCATGTCTCTAGCTCTTCCACTGTTCACTCCTGCATTCACACTGGCCTCCTTAATGTCCCTTGAGCCCCCAGGGACACTGCATTAGGACCTTTGCCACACCTATTAACATCTTTGGAACACAATTTGGGACACATAGACTAGTGAGTACTTAAATATTCCTCAAAATATAATGAGATATTATCACTTTGTTAAACTGAAAAGTAAAAGGCACATCATTAAGCAGAACACAAGTACATGTAGGAACAAAAGGCAACTGTCATCAGAGCAACTCAGAACTGCTAAGACCTGAGTCTTAGACCTAGAAAACATTGGACTTGAATCTTAACGTAGCCCCTTACTTGCTATGTGACACTGGGAAAATTTCTTAACCCTCTAATCATCCTTATACATCGGATGAGTACAGGCAGTCCTTGCTTTGTACAGTTCCAATATGTACACATTTCAGTTACCATGGTTTAGCTAAATAACATCGGTTCCCCAGCAACACAGTTCAAATTTTGGTTACCACATATAGTAACTGTGAGTAATTAGACAAAATACAAACTTTGATACTAGCTCTTCAGTTCTCCAATCACTATGTAAATAATAGATGCACATCGTGGTCAGTAACCAATCACATCACTTTTTTCAGAGTCTGTCCGTGATTGGTCACTGTGCATCTGTTATTCAATTCACACACAGACAGCAAAGTCTATAGTTGTGTTGCCTTCTTGGCAACCTGTGATAAACCCCTGTGACATTTTACAAAAATGACTAACCAAAAGAAGAAATTTGCCAAAAACATTAAATTCAGCAAAGAAATGAAAAGTAGTGATGCTGGAAATGAAATTCAAATCAAACATAAATGGAGTTATAGCAGGAATAGCTGACCATGGGAAGGTTGACATTGCTGCCGTTGGAGAGACCCCAGACCTGGAACCAGAGGAACTTAGTGAAGCCTACCTATCCACACACTTGAGGAAGGTAGTTGTGATGAAAAAGAGGAAGATGGCCCAGAGGAAGTGATGCTGGCAAAAAACTTCACATTAAAGCAAGTCTCAAGGTATTTTATGACAATGAAAGCACAGAGGATAAAATATGATACACTGATGTAAACTGAGAAAGAAGTGTGACAATTTGCCAAGAAATAGAAAAGATACTTGCTCTATAATGTAAGTTAAATGACCGGAAGGAGGCTGGAACTGTTCAAACTACTCCTAATAAGTTTTTTTACAAAGAAATAAAACACTTTAGTTCTGTATGTTTCTAATGTTTTAAATTACAGTATGATAATTTACTAGGTTTACAAATTTGTAAATTTCCCAGTACATTTAGAATCAACAGTAGGATAATTTTTAAAGTTTTGAGAAAACTTTTTTAAAGTCATGGAACAATTGTAATTTTTCCCATTGATTAGTAAGATCTCTGCACAGGAAAAAGAGAGTGATGTCAGCAACATGGCAGAGTGAGCTGTTACCTTTGTCTCTCCCCCTTCAAACAACAACTAAATGGTCATTCAGTGATCGATGGCGGATACTCACACAGCACAAGATGCCTGAGATATCCACGCAGCTATATATCTGAAGGTGGATGGACTACCCCTGGGGAGGTGGTGGAGATAGATGAGCACTCTTCAGCCCCCCAGCAGTCTTGTGCATTCATGCAACTGCTCTCCTGGCTAGAGCACCCATTGTACCACTGCAGCTCGAAGGGTAGGCGCACACCTCAGTATGACTGCGGGAACAGGTGATGGCAGCCCTGAGCCCCCGCACTTTCCCATCCAGTGGGAGAGCCCACAGTGCTGCCATGGTCCCAGGAAGTGGCTCAGGCTTGGATCCAGTGGACAGGCCCCACCCACCAAGCACAACAGCCGGTGTAACCTAGGAAGAGATGGTGGCAGATCTGCGGGCACAGACAAACAACTTGCCAGCTGCGAGACTGCCAGTAGTACTGTGGTGACCCCAAAGGTGGGATGCTTATACAGGAATGTGGGAGCTGGCAGTGGCAGCCCTGAGCACCCATATGATCACTTTCCCATTCAGTGGGAGAGCCCACAGTGCTGCTGTGGTCCCAAGGAATGGTCCAGGCTTGGACAGGCACAGTGACCATGGATCATGGCAGGCTCAGAGTACACAGCTCCTGCCTCACCACCAGTGGCAGCAGGTGGAATCCGCTACTAGATACTATCACTATGCGAAGGCACAAATCTGCTCCATCAAATAGTATGAAGAGGTCTGTTAATACTCTAGACCAGAAGGAAAAAGACAAACACCCAGAAATCAATCCTGAAGACACCGAAATTTACAATCTAAATGACAGAGAATTCAAAAAGCTATCGCAAAAATAACTCGAGTGACAAGAAAACTCAGAAAGACAGTGAAAGCTGGAATGAAATTAATGAGCTGAGGGAATTCTTCATAAAAGAGATTGAAACTATAAAGAAAACCAATCAGAAATATTGGAAATGAAAAACACAGTGAATGAGATAAAGAAAAATCTGGAGTCCTTAAATAACAGAACTGATACTATGGAGGACAGAATTAACAATTTACGGGGCAGAAATATAGAAATGTTTTAGGTGGACAAGAAGAGAGAACTAAGACTAAAAAAATGAAGAAATTCTCTGAGTAATATCTGACTCAATTAGGAAATGCAACATAGGATTATAGGTATTCCAGAGGGAGAGGAGAGGGAGAAAGGAGCAGAGAGTTTGTTCAAAGAAATAATAGCTGAGAACTTCCCAAACCTGGGGAAGGAGCTGGAATTACAAGTAAAAGAAGCTAATAGAACTCCTGATTACATCAATGTAAAAAGACCTTCTACAAGGCATATATTAGTAAAATGGGCAAAAGTCATGACAAAGAAAAAATATTAAGGGCAGCAAGGCAGAAGAAAATAACCTAAAAAGGAACCTCAATCAGGCTTTCAGCAGATTTCTCAGCAAAAACCTTTCAGGCTAGGAGAGAATGGAATGATATATTCAAAATCCTGAAAGATAAAAACCTTCACCCAAGAATTCTCTATCCAACAAAAATATCCTTCAGATATGATGGAGAAATAAAAACTTTCCCAGATAAACAAAAGCTGAGGGAGTTCATCACCACAAATCCTCCCCTACAAGAAATGATCAAGAAGGCCCTCATACCTGAACAAAAGGGGGGGGGGGTGGTTTACAAAGCCTCGAGCAAGGAGATAAATAGGCAGACAAAATCAGGAAATTGCAACTGTCTATCAGAACAGATTAGCAAACAATTATAGCATTAAAGATAAAGGGAAGGAAAAATCAAGAATAAATATAATCACTTCATTTTAACCACAGACTCACAGCACAAAAGAGCATAAGTTGTGATAATAAATTAGATGGGAAAGGGGAAAGGGAGGGAACCTGCTTAGACTAAGTAGATAAGAGGCTATCAGAAAATGGACTATCTTATCTACAAGATCTTTTGTAAACCTCACAGTAACCACTAAACAAAATATCAGAATAGAGACACAAATGATAAATAAAGAGAAACCCATCATAGAAAGCCACCAAACAGAATTGGCAGTCTGAAATACACAGGACAAGAAACAAGGGAAATACAGAACAACTGGAAAACAAGTGATAAAATGGCAGCATTAAGCCCTCATATATCACTAATCATTCTACATGTAAATGGATTGAATTCTCCAATCAAAAGACACAGAGTGGCAGGATGGATTAAAAAAGAAGACCCAACAGTATGCTGCCTCCAGGAACACATCTCAGTTCTAAAGACAAACACAGGCTTAGAGTGAAGGGATGGAAGATGATACTCCAAGCTAATGTCAAACAAAAGCAAGCAGATGTTGCTATACTTATATCAGACAAAGTAGACTTCAAGATAAAAAAGGCAATGAGAGACAAAGAAGGGTCGTATATAGTGATAAAAGGGACATTCTATCAAGAGGACATAACACTTATATATGCACCTAACATAGGAACACCAAAGTACATAAAGAAACTTACCTAAAAGGAGATAGTAACAAAAACACAATAATAGTAGGGGACCTTAACATGCCACTTATATCAATGGATAGATCATCAATACAGAAAGTCAACAAGGAAATAGTGGCACTAAGTGAAAAACTAGACCAGACAGACTTAATATACATATATAGAACACTCCATCCAAAAACAGCAGAATATGTGTTCTCAAGTGCACATGGAACATTCTCAAAGATAGACCAAATGTTGGGAAACAAGGCAAGCCTCAGTAAATTTAAGAAGATTGAAATCACATCAAGCATCTTTTCCAACCATAATGCTATGAAACTAATCAACTACAAGAAAAAAGCTGGGAAAGTGACAAACATGTGGAGACTAAACAACATGCTACTGAACAACCAATGGATTATTGAAGAAATTAAAGAAGAAATCAAAAAATATCTGGAGACAAGTTAAAATGAAAATACACCATACCAACTCATATGGTATGCAGCAAAAGCAGTCCTAAGAGGGAAATTCATAGCAATACAGGCCACCTTAACAAACAACAAAAATCTCAAATTGGGCAATCTTAAACTACACCTAATAGAACTGTAAAAAGAAGAAACAAAGCCCAAAGTCAGCAGCAGGAGGTAAATAATAAAAATTAGAGCAGAAATAAATGAAATTGAAACCAAAAAACCAGTAGAAAGCATCAATGAAACTAAGAGCTGTTTCTTGGAGAAGATAGATAAAGTTGACAAGCCCTTAGCCAGACTCACTAAGAAAAAAAGAGAGAAGGCTCAAAGAAATAAAATTAGAAATTAAAAGGAGAAATTACAATGAACACCACAGAAATGCAAAGGATTATAAGAGAATACTATGAAAAACTATATGCCAACATATTGGACAATCTAGAAGAAATGGATATGTTCTTAAATTCATACAGCCTCCCAAAACTGAATCAAGAAGAAATAAAGACTCTGAATAGACCAATCACAAAGAGAGCAAAATAGTAATCAAAACCTCCCCAAAAATAAGAGTACAGGACCAGATAGTATCTCTGGAGAATTCTACCAGACATTCTAAGAAGATTTAATACCTGTTCTTCTCAAACTATTTCAAAAAATTGAAGAAGATGGAATACTTCCTAACACATTTTATGAGGCCAATGTCACCCTGATCCCAAAGCAAACAAGGACAACACAAAGAAGGAAAATTATAAGCCAATATCGCTGATGAATATAGATGCAAAAATCCTTAACAAAGTATTGGCAAACTTAATACAGCAATATAGTAAAAGGATCATACACCATGATCAAGTGAGATTTATACCAGGGATGCAGGGATGGTTCAACATCTGCAAATCAATCAGTGTGGTACTCATTAACAAAATGAGGAATAAAAACCACATGATCATCTCAGGAGACACAGAGAAAGTATTTGACAAGATCCAACATCCATTTATGAAAAAAACTCTAAATAAAATGGGTATAGAAGGAAAATACTTCAAAATGATAAAGGCCATGCATGACTAACCCACAGCCAACATCATACTCAACAGGGAAAAACTGAAATCCATCTCTGTGAGAACAGGAACAAGACAAAGGTGCCCACTCTTGCCACTCTTATTCAACATGGTACTGGAGGTTTTGGCCAGAGCAATTAGGTAAGAAAAAGAAGCAAAGGTATCCAAATTGGCAAGGAAGAAGTGAACTATTCTTCCTCACTGTTCGCAGACAACGTGATTTTATAAATAGAAAACCCTAAAGAATTCATCAGAAAACTACTAGAAATAATCAACAACTACAGCAAAGTTGCAGGGTACAAAATCAAGTAATAAAAATCTGTTGCAGTTCTATACTCTTAGTGAACTAACAGAAAGAGAACTCAAGAATACAGTCTCATTTACAATAGTAACAAAATAATAAAATATCCAGAGATAAATTTGACGAAGGAGGTGAAAGACCTATACACTGAAAACTATAAGACATTCTTGAAGGAAATCAATGATGACATAAAGAAATGGAAAGATATCCCATGCACATGGATTGGAAGAATAAACAATAAAATTGAAAGAATAAAAAATAGTTAAAACGTCCATACTACCTAAAGCAATCTACACATTCAGTGCAATCCCAATCAGAATCCCAATGACAATCTTCACGGAAATAGAACAAAAAATCCTAAAATTCATATGGAACCACAAAAGACCTTGAATAGCTAAAGCAATCCTGAGAAAAAAGAACAAAGCTGGAGGCTTCATGATCCCTGACTTCAAAATATACTACAAAGCTATAATAATCAAAATGGCATTGTACTGGTACAAAAACACACATGCAGATCAATGGAACAGAAATAAAACCACACATCCACAGACAGCTAATCTTCGACAAAGGAGCTAAGAACATATAATGGAGAAAGGAAAGTCCCTTCAGTAAATGGTGTTGGGAGACTGGACAGCCACCTGCAAAAGAATGAAAATGGTCTAATCAAAATGGTTTAAAGACTTGAACGTAAGATGCGAAAGCATAAAACCAGAGGAAAATATAGTCAGTACACTCTTTGAGATCGGTATTAGAAGGATCTTTTCAAATACCATGACTACTCTGGCAAGGAAAACAAAAGAAAAAATAAACAAGTGAGACTTCATCAGACTCAAGAGCTACTGCAAGGCAAAGGAAACCAGCAACAAAACGAAAAGACAACCCATTAACTGGGAGAAAATATTTGCAAATCATATATCCAACAAGGGGCTAATCTCCAAAATATGTAAAGAACTCATACAATTCAACAACAAAATCAAACAACCCAATCAAAAAATGGGCAGAGGATATGAACAGATGTTTTTCCAAAGAAGATATACAGATGGCCAGTAAGCACATGAAAAGATGTTCAACATCACTAATCATCTGGGAAAAGCAAATCAAAACTACAATGAGATATCACCTTACACCTGGTAGAACTGCTGTAATTACCAAGGCAAAAACCAACAAATGTTGGAGAGGATGTGGAGAAAAGGGAACCTTCATACATTGCTGGTGGGATTGCAAACTGGTGCAGCCACTATGGAAAACACTATCGAGATTTATCGAAAAATTAAAAATAGAAATACCATACGACCCAGCTATCCCACTCCTGGGTATTTATCCAAAGAACTTGAAATCAACAATTCAAAGCAACTTGAGCACCCCTATGTTCATTGCAGCCTTATTCACAATAGCCAAGACATGAAAGCAACCCAAGTGCCCATCAACTGATGAATGGATAAAGAAGATGTGCTACATATATACAATGGAATACCGCTCAGCCAAAAAAAAAGACAAAATCATCCCATTTGCAACAACATGAATGAACCTTGAGGATATTATGGTAAGCGAAATAAGCCAGGCAGAGAAAGACAAACACCATATAATCTCACTCATACGTGGACGATGTACTAACACACGGACAAAGAGAACAGATTAGTGGTTACCAGAGGGGAAGGGGGTTGAGGGGTGAAGATAAGGGGTAAAGGGGTGCATTTATATGGTGACTGGCAAATAATAATATAAAACTGAAATTTTACAATGTTTTAAACTATTATGACCTCAATAAAATCTTTTAAAATAGGTCTCTTTACACAGTCTTGGCTTGCAGTCATTTTTACAGTCCTGCACCACCATGCAAAGGGAAGACCGCCTGTAGAATCAAAGAATGTACCTTACAGGGTTGTAGGGCAGATTAAATGAAACATGCATGTTAAGCACTGACCATGAGGTCTGGCGTGTATTAGGCTCTAAATGAATGTTGTCTATTTTATGCGATTATTACCAGATGCCTTATCTTTCAGGATTTGGGAGAGTTGGTGTGGTTACATATGACTTATTTTAAAATTATAATTGGATGCTTCATTATTTATTATTTTCAAAAATATATTTCAAACTAAATATCTAAGCATTTTCTCCAGAAACTTTCGTGATAGCTATCTCCCTCTCTCCAAAACCTCCACAAAACGTATGAGTCATTCATGGAAGCGAAACACTACAACATTCACGGGCACTTCCATTAGGAAAGGATTCAGAAGGATTCAAATGTGTTACAAATAAGGCATTATTGTTTCATTTCCTTATTTTATTTTTGTCTATCTCTGGGTTTTCCCTTTAAAAATAAAAAGTGTCAAGTTCTTTTAAAAATATGCCTGTAGGGATTAAAGAATAAGTAGCACCTGAAGCTCTTTTGGGGAACTGCTAGTGGAAGTGCCTACAATGACGACAGAGAGGTGGACTTTTGACAGGAAGCAGCACAGCCAAACTGCATCTTCTGTGGGGGTTAGGACCGGAGAACAGCAAGGGAAACAAAGAGAAAGGTAATTATGTGTGTCTTATTTAACCATTGGTCCTATATTGAAACTAGTGGCTTCAAATACCCAAAGAATAATTTTTTTCGCTGCACAATGCTATGCTTTGTGATGGAAGAAAGCTCTGAAGACGCTGCCTGTGGATGAGTGAGAACTTTTTGACTGGCACATTGTGAGTTCTGATGCTCTTGAAAAACAATGTCTCTGTGCGGAATATAGATAGGCTACTGAATTGATTGATAAACTGAGTGTGACTTCTGTCAGCTCTTGTCACAAGAGAGAAGTAATAACTGTTTACCATTAAAACCGTCAACTGCTTGTGAATAGTTGTGAAAGAAGCAGTTGAGCTAAGACTGCAACCTAGTGGTGAGTTTGTTACTGAAAACAATTGGCTGCATTCATTCTAGGCCATTGATAAATGCTGCCTTTGAATCCAAAGTGAGAATGAACAGACAAGAGAAGCGTGCCTGTGCCCTTCTTGTGAAGACTCATCTTCTAATCGTGTTGTAGTGGAGAAAGGATGGCTGCAATCGGATCCCTGAAGCTGTTCGTTTTATGTAGCTTTTTCTACTTTATCTGAAGCTCCTGTTCACTTCTCTCCGTTTGTCTCTTCAAAGGTGAAGTAAGACCTTGACAAGACCGCTGTAGCTTATCTTCTCACACTAGTTGGACTAATTTCTTCTATTTCCTTATTTAATCAGTTCCACTTTAGGGCAAACTTTTACTTGCTTTTATTTTTGTGGTTGAAGCAATTCAGATCCTACTGTTCTTTAATCCAAGTTAAGTTTTTCATGTAACGTGATTCTAAATATCATTCTTATTATTCTTTGACTCAACAGTGATGTTCAGCTTTTTACAGTTTGTTGTAGCTTTTATTTCTTAGAAATGCTTGTTACTAATTGTATTGATTACTATTTCATATTACATTGTATTAATATGGAAAAATTTGACATAGTAATGCTCAGGCTTTGTTCTTGTTAAGATAATCACCTCCCTTACACAAATATATAATATCCAAGAAAAATCTCTGGATGAGAATTTGAATCTTTTAATGATTTTATATCTTAATCTCATTTTTAAAGTCTACTTATACCTTACCTCAATTTTCCTCATTTCTCATGAATCCTTTTTAAGCATGCACTTAAAAATTAGTTTAACCATTGTTACTTGATTTTTATTGTCAAATCATCCTTGTTTCCTAGCACTCTGATTTTATTAACTTATATTATCCTTCCTTTCATATAGTTTTATTTTACCTAAAAAAACTTTACCTGTGACGTTTTTTTCTTTGTTTGCTCCTCTCAAATCTCTTTTTCTGGGAAAGCTTGGTATTTGGGTATGAGGTCTGGTTATTCTGTATGCAGTAAAATCAGTTTTGTGTTATCATAAGCGTTATCAAAAGAAATACCATTATTTTAAAATTTTTTCCACCTCAGGTCTTCTGCATTTAATTCAAGTGCATTTTCAGGAAATGTCTTGATTCTTTCAAATTTGTGTGCTTCTAAATTTTGGAGTGTGTGAATCCATAGCATTGCCAGAGCAGAGAGCTTGTGATCGCAAGACCCACCGCAGCAAGTTGATGCATGAAGCCCAGCTCGGCCAGGGAGACGATGTCCTCTACACAATTCAGAGGAGTTTTTGTTTGCAGTGTCGCCCTAATGAAACTGTTTCAGATTCTCTAGTGGTCTTTAAATAGCTTTCTACAAAGTGCAAATTTGGACTTGATTTAAATGGGATAAACCAAGAGATCAGCCACTCCGTAATCAATGCAGATATCAATGCTGGAATAGCGAATTGTCTGAGAGAGCTTTCTCTTTTCCTACCACTCTCTTGAGATCTGTGTTAGGAAATCTGTCACACAAAGATCATGGTGGCTGGCGTGGCACTTAACAGGAAATTTCTACTAAAATAAAAGTTCATGGGGCAAAATGCATTTCTACAAATTAGTAAGTGTAATACTGAAGGAATCGAAATAAGTCCCCCCACCCCATACACTTAATTACATTTTGGACGGAGGAGTCAAGTTAGTACAACAGCATGGCAAATGTCAGAGCTATTGATTTCAGCGGATTCCTTCTAGAGAGCTATACAAAATATATGACATGAGATATTTTTGATGACCCCCAAAAATCTTTTTAAAAACAATAGTGTCTTTAATAATTCAGATTTATTAAATGAGGAGATATATATATACACACACATATATATGTATGTATACTGGGAAGACTAATTGTATAGTTAAGATTTTATAAACAGAAAATCATGTATAAACATATATAAAAATACCATAGTGATCCAAAAGCATCTTTACGGTGTCCTTAAAAAAACGCTTAATCCTTGAATAAATACCTTAATTCTCATACATGAGAGAAACCCACAAGGTTTATTTTTCAGGACTCAAAGAGCTATTTTATCTGGCATTCTGAATTTATCTAAAAAGAAATTTAAGGTATACTGTTCTATATTATGTCCTTCTCTAACAAAAAAATATCTTCAGTTGATGGTTAATATTACTTAAAATCCATAGTAAAAGCTCCCGCACGCATCATTGTTTAAGGGCACATTGGAGTAAGTTACAGAGTTAGGACTTTAGGTAAGGCAAGGCAAAGCAAACAGATTTTGGCCTACAAAATCACAGATTGGGGGAGGGCAAGAGTGTTAAGAGAAAGGCAGGGAAAGTAAGTGGTTTTTGTTTAAATGATAGACATAAATAAATGACATCAAAAGAACTGTCATCCTCCTTTTTTTTTTTTTTTTGACTTTATAGGTTTAAATACACAATAGATGGCTAGAAAGAAAATATACACACTCCTCAAGTTTCTGATGTATTTGTGTATTTGGCCAAGGGCGTACATGACAGGCTTAGTGGAAGCTAGCTGGCCATGCGTCTCGGCCTGTCTCTGCAGCTTCTTGTGACTACCAGAGCCCCCGAAAGAGGGAAATCCGACTGTTAACACTAGCTGCACAAGGTATGTCTTTCCAGATCCGGGAAGCTTCATTTTGTCCTGTACTTTTTATACCAGGGACATATATTACTATTTAGAAAAAACTTAGGCAGTATATGCCCTTATTGGAAAAAACATTCAGGCATCTGGGACTCTGGTTCTTTAGCCTAATTCAGCAGTGAGCTCATGAAGAAGAAAAAGCAGAATGAATGCCCATGAGTGGTGTCCTGACTCCACCTTTCTTGGGTCCTGGAAAGCCTGCTTTTCTCCCCATACTCTTTCCTCCTTCAACCCATATTCCCAAATCACTACCCAGAGCAATAAATCGATGAGATGTAGAGAAGTGAATAATGAATTTATGGATGATAAGTCTTGGTCAAGCTCAGTGCTTGTGCAGATCAGAGAAAGATGGTAAATCTTAGAGCTATCTAAATGTACCTCTTATACTACTACAAAATAAAAATACATGTGGAAAAAAGCACCATAAAACTTATTCACCACTCATGATCAGCAAGAAGGTGATTCAAAATGAGGTAAGTTTTTTCCTGGTACATTCTGTCAGTCACATCTTCTCCCTCCTTACCTATGAGCATAATGTTTTGGATGACACTGGATAGAATAAGTCAGAACTGAGTTCCAGTCTCAGCTAGCATTTCTCTTTCTTCTTGCTACTCGGCGTTGATACATGGGCCCGTAAAGTCAGTATCACGTGGGGACTTGTTAAAAATGTAAAATCTCAGTCTTCATCCTATACCTATTAAATCAGAATCTGCATTTTAAATGACCTCTAGGTAATTCACATGGCATATTAAATTTTGAGAAACACTGCTTTATGTACTTCATAACTGGATCTCTCTTCCTTGGTTTGTCTTCAGTCAAATGATGAGGTTGACCTAGATAATGTGTAGGAATTTAAAACTGGAAGGAACCTATAAGAAGGATTAGTGGTTTAAAGCATGGATTCTGGAACTGGTATGTCTGGGTTTGATTCCTAACTCTGCCACTTACTGTGTGACCTTGGGTAGATTTTATAGCCTGTGCCCCAATTTCCTCATTTGAAAAATTAGGAATTATAGTAGTTTCTACTTCATAAAGTTGTTGTGAATAATTGAATTTAATATATGTAGAGCATTAGATTAGTGCTTGGTACAGAATAAGAACTATACAAACATCAGCTCTCACTATGAGTTACAATTCTTGATTGACTAGCATTCTAGAACATATGACTGACTTGAAAGTACTAATGAGAGCATTCTATTAGTGTGAGTTTGAGAAACTGAGGAAAGCTCCATAGAGGAAGTGGGAATTTAAAATAGATTTATGGGATAACTAAATTTGGGAACAATTAGAGACAAAAGCACTACCGGCATTCCAGAAGAAACAGACTTAGAGGCAGGAATAAACACTTGGAGAGTGACAGAGGAAAGCAGGGCTCATGTCTATGAGGTGCCAGGAATTTTGAGGAAGGCACAGGGGGACTAGAGCAGAAGGCTTGTTAGGCAGTTAAAAGACTAAGATTGGATCCTCTTAATTCAGACTAAAAAAATGTCAGCTTTAACTGTGAGGAATAGAGAATTATTATATATATATATATATATATATATATATATATATATATATAATTTTACTTTTATTTTTTGCCGAGGAAGAATCTCCCTGAGCTAACACCTGTTGCCAATCTTCCTCTTTTTGTTTGAGGAAGATTCGCTCTGAGCTAACATGTATGCCAGTCTTCCTCTATTTTGTGTGTGGGTCTCCACCACAGCATGGCTGACAAGCGGTGTAACCCCATGCCCAGAAACCAAACATGGGCCACCAAAGCAAAGTGAGCAGAACTTAACCACTAGGCCACGGGGTCGGCCCTTATGTATGTATTTTTGCTGGCAAATAGAAAAAATGAAAACATTAATAAACAGGATGGCTCAGTAGAAGAGAGCACAGAAGGAATAAGAAGCAAGATTTTATGCGACATGGAGAATATGTAGGGGAGAGGCAACTATAGCTCCAGGGATTGTAAGTCTGAAGGACCAGGAATGTGATGGTGCTTTTAGCAAAAAGGAAATATTAGAAGCATAGCTGCTTTGAGGAAAAAATCTATTTGTTTTTGGAAGTATTGAGTGCAGGTGATGGCAGTATATCCAATAAATGATTTGGCAGATGCCGTAGAAATAGCTCCATTCAGAACAGGGTCAATCATACTTTCACCTTTTATTCTTGTATTACTGAGCACAGTACTAGCCTCAATACAAAACAAAGGTAAAACCTTAAAGATCTGGGGGGTGGGCCCAGTGGCGCAGCAGTTGAGTGCCCACCTTCCACTTCAACAGCCCGGGGTTTCCCGGTTCGGATCCTGGGTGCGGACATGGCACCACTTGTCAGGCCGTGCTGTGGTGGGTGTCTCACGTATAAAAATAGAGGAAGTGGGACACAGATGTTAGCTCAGGGCCAGTCTTCCTCAGCAGAAAGAGGAAGATTGGCAGATGTTAGCTCAGGGCTAGTCTTCCTCAAAAAAAAAAAAAGATCTAAAATGATGACATAATTGTTTTCTTTAAATAAGTCAAATTCTCAGAATCTGTCTACTAAATGCTTTTAAAATGAGTTTCAATTAAATGAATTGTAGTATTGGTTTTTTATGCATCAACAAAAAGAACTTGAAAGAAAATGAGTCTCAGATCCATTATTCTGTTATTTTGGTCCCTAGACAACATTTATACTCAGTCTCAAAGAAATTAAGAACAAATGAAATATGTAGCTTTCAGGCTTTTGTAAACACACCTAGACATAGAAGGCCAAGATCTTAATCATTTTGTCCAGGAAATAGCGTAGCATGATTCAGTGTCCATGAGAGTGTGAGCCATCATCAATAATGTTTACCAGAGTCTCTTGCCTTTAATGAAACAGGAGTAGAAAAATTGATTGGGAGATGGCATATGTCTTCATAATACTGATCATTGGGTGGAAAGTGCATTTGTGAGCAAATCTAGTACTGCCTAGCAACTGTTTCTAGGCAAAGGGTGTCTGGGAGCCAGCTGTTGTTGCCTTTCAGGAGCCACCAGACTATTTCTACACACTTCGTAGGATATCTGTTTTGAATGATTTGGATTCCAGATTTAAGGTATAGTTTTTCTTAGCAACTGTTAATACCAAATATTTTCCTTTTTAGTGATTGACATAATAAACCTAATATTATTACTTTTTATCTATCTTTGAATATAACATAAGTGTACAGATTTTAACTATAATGGAATATGTCTGAAGCCAGGAGCTTTAGTGTTTTTAAAAACCATTCATGTCCATTCCTTTTAGGCCTGCCACATTCTTAAGTGGTCTAAGACTATACCCAGATTTACGCTCACTTCTGAGAGCGTAAGATGCGGTGTGAAACATGTCCCAGACACTTTAAACTTCTAAGTCTCCTCCTGGAAAATGCTTCCTGGCGCTGCTGTGTAGTCACTACTCCTACTTCCTCTACTGATCATGATTTATTGTCTTGACCTGGCCCTGCAGCAGGACATAGCTCAGCTAATAGCAGCGAAGCAGGAGTTTCCAAGGAACTAGGGAATGTGCCAGAACTTGATGAGGGGCAGACAGGCCATTTAGTGGAGCAGAAGGCTCTCCAGGGAGAAGTGTGCTCAGAAAACTTAGAGGAAGGTAGTTTCCACCGTAGCCTCCTACTGATGGAGTACTTCCTGATCGCCCTGATACTTCCTGTAGTTCACGCCCTCTGATTCTGTCCAGGCCTGTTCCCAGAGGCCCCCGCACTTCCAGAGTACTCACTTGCATCAGTCGGCCATCCGTTCGTTCCTTTATCCCCATGGCTGCTCGGAAACCTCACCCCCTTTGCTTGCCCGTTTTCTTGCTGCTGTCCAGTCTCTTAACTCAGTTCCACAGGATCCTCCAAAAGCCCTATTCCTCAACCTATGTACAGAATATTCTGTCACGTCTTTATTTTAGTTGAGACCCCAAGGACCCTACTTCATTTTCAACCCCACAGAGACTGCTGTTTGTCCTTGACCATAACCTCATAAACCGGAACCGGGAGACAGGTTAGCATCCTCTTTAGCTGCCTATGCCACTCCCAGGCCTTTCTTTTTTATTTTCATGAGAAGCCCCTGTTCATTTGGGAGATAATATGGCATGTACGATCATGGGATTGGGGTTTGCACTCTTATTTTGGAATGTTGAATGGATCACCTAACCTTTCTGAACTCAACTTCCACATCTGAAAAGAGGGGATAAGAATATCATTTTGCAAGGTTATGAAGATTAAATTTATTCCTTCTTTTCACAAATCTTTACTGATTCCTACACACCAGGAATTTTTCTAAGTACTGAACAAAATAATTCCTTCCCTCATGAAGCTTGTAGTCTCATGAGGCAAGAAACTCTTTAAAAAAGTAAACATATACGTATACATAATTACAAAATCTAATATGAAAGAAAATGTAGAGTGCTGTAACAAAGGATTCATGGGAGGTATAACTTAGATGGTGGAGAGGTGGTCAGGAGGAAAGGCCTGAGGAGCTGACGTTTACTGTGAGAATGGCAGGATCAGTAGGATTTAGGCGATGGAGCAAGGGACGGAGAGGGCACTGCAGATGGGCAGTGCAACACGTCCAGAGACTGAAAGAGGCCATTGTGAGAGGGAGAGTGTGTCACAGAGCGTGGTTAGAGATGTGGGCTGGGGACAGAATTTATGGGACCTGAATATGAAGGCCAGATGAAAGAGCTTTAATTTTATTTTAAATGCAATGATTTTAAGCAAGGGTGTAACATGATTTATGCATTTAAAAGATCTTTCTGAGGACAGCACTTGGAACACAGTACTTACTTGGTAAATGAAGTTAGATTCATATGGGCCCTGCTCTCCAATATTTATTGAGCTTAGTGCACCTGGGTCGCGGTTTTTCCCTCTGCTCCAAAATCTTGCCATCTCCCTTTGATCAGCTCAGCAAACACTCTTACTTTAGAGCTGACATCCACAACTCCAAGGGACATTCCAGAGATTCTCTAGACCAGGGGCCACCCTGCATGTGAAATCTTATATGCCAATAAATTACTCTGACCACAATTTCTGTCCTTCCAGTTCATACAGCCCGTATATAGGTCTAGGCTTCCAGAGTGGCAGGAGATGAGGGTGGAAAGATAGGCAAGAGCCAAGTTGGGAAGGGTTGCTTTGAGGCTAAGGAACTTGAAACGTATCCTGTAAGAAAATGGAAGCAGTACTGAACATGGCACTTGCTATCCCCTGTGCTTGAAATGCACCCTCAGCCCCGAGCCTCCCCGGCATCACCTTCAAGCTCCTAGTCGTCCCTTAGAGTCTATCTTGGCTCTCATCTCCTCTCGGAAGCCTTCCCTGGCGGTAGAAGGTAGGTAATCACGTTCTACGTTGTGTAGAGCTCTTGGTGTTCTTACGCTCTGTAATCACATGCTTATTTTTGGTCTCTCCTTCAAGTCTGAACTCTTTGAGAGCAAGAACCTGTGTTCTTACTGTATCCTCAGTAACTGACATAAAGGATTTCGTAAAAACTTGATTTCATGAAGTTTTCTGAGTTCTCAAGTTCCATTGAAAAATAAAGTTCCCTAATAAAAGATTGGCAAATTGAAAGTAAAAGATTGGCAATTTCCTCATGTAACATCTAAAACCATGTTACTTTGCTAAAGTTTATCCAGGTATCTTTGCCCTAAAAATTGGCACCAAATTCTAAGAAAACATCTTACTTTTACTAATTTTAATTTTTTGATTCAAATATCAAAATATATAAGAAGAATGCATAGAAGTCTCGTTCCTACTCCTTCCCACCCTTTTTCCTCTAGCTGCTATAGATGATCATTTTTATTAGTTTATTTTTTGTCCCCCAGTGTTTCTTCATGCAAATACAAGAAAATAGGAGTGTATTGTTTCCCCTCCTTTCTTTCATAAAAGATAGCCTAAAATATACACTCTTTTATTCTTTTTTTTTTTAAAGATTGGCACCTGTGCTAACATCTGTTGCCAATCTTTTTTTTTTCTTCTCCCCAAAGCCCCTGGTATTTAGTTGTATATTCTAGTTGTGAGTGCCTCTGGTTGTGCTCTTTTATTCTTCCTTTTTTTTTTAACATAAAAATGTATCCTGGAGATGTTTCCAAGTCCGTAGTTGATAGAGATCTTCTTTATTCTTTCTTGTGGATGCGTCGTTTTCTATTGTATGGATCTACCATGATGTATTCAGCTAGTCCCCTATTGCTGGATATTTGTGTTCCAATCTTTTGCTTTTACAAACAATCCTGAAAAGGATAACCTTGCACAACTGTCATTTCATATTAGCACAGATAAGATATATGCATATACATGTATATATGTTATATATGATATCTATATCTGTCTATATTCACTATCTGTACTTACGCATACTTACACACACATGTGTGTATATATATATACACATATATGGGATTCCTAGAAATGTGATTATTATATCGAGAATAAATGCTTCTGAGATTTTGGAAGATATTTCCAGAATGATATTGAGTCTTCCTATCAAAGAATATAGCATATCTTTACATTTATCCAAGTTAACTTTTTAAAAGTTTTATTTATTTTTTTTGAGATATGATTGACATGTAACATATTAGTTTCAGATGGACAGCATAAGGATTCGATATGTGTAAATATTGTGAAATGATCATCACAATAAGTCTAGTTAACATCTGTCACCACATGTAGTCACACATTTTTTTTCTTATAATGAGAACTTTTAAGATCTGCTATCTTAGTAATTTTCAAATATGCGATACAGTATTATTAACTACAGTCACCATGATGTGCATTATATCCTCAGGACTTATTTATTTTATAACTGGAAGCTTGTACCTTTTGACCCCCTTTACCCATTTTGCCTGCCCTCCCCCCCCCATCTCTGGCAACCACCAATCTGTCCTCTGTATCTGTGAGTTTGGTTTTGGCTTTTTTTTCCAGATTCCACAGATAAGTGAGATCATACAATATTTGTCTTTCTCTGTCTGACTTATTTCACTCAGCATAATGCCATCAAGATTCATCTATGTTTCATGATTTATTTCTTTTTTATGGCTGAATAATATTCCATTGTGTATATATATATATATATACCAAAATTTTTTTATCCATTCATCTCCCAGTGGATACTTAGGTTGCTTCCATATCTTGACTCTTGTAAATAGTGCTGCAGTGAACATGAGGAGACAGATATCTTTTCAAGTTAGTGTTTTTGTTTCCTTCAGATAAATACCCAGGAGTAGATCATGTGGTAGTCCTATCTCTAATTTTTTGAGGAACCTCTGTACTATTTTACATAGTGGTTGTACCAATTTACATTCCCACCAGGAGTTCGCAAGGGTTCCTTTTTCTCCACATCTTCCCAAGTTAACTTTTCTATCCTTTGTGAGTATTAGAAAGATTCTCCTTTATGTTCTGGGTATTTCTTATTAAAGTCCTAAGTATTTGTCTTTTGTTGTTATTGAAATGGGGTCTACTTGTTCCATTATTTCTGTTATTGTTTGTGTGTCTATATATATATGTATGTTAATTCTGTGTATTAATAATCTTATGTCCTGCTACCTTGCTGAATTCTCTCATTAGTACTTAGTTTCATTTGCTACTTCTTAAATTTTCCAGGTGTACAATCATGCCATCTTCAAATATAGAGATCTTTTTTATTTTTTCCAATTGTTATACCTTTAATTTTCTATAGTGTTGGAGGTATTAGGCAATCAGTTAGACAGTTTGAAATAGTCGTGGTGATTGTGGGCATCTTTGTCGAGTTCCTGACTTTAGAGGGAATATCTCCAGTGTTTCCCCGTTAGGAAATATACTAGCCTTAGGGCTGAGGTAAAATATGTATAATCATATAAAGGAAGTTTTCGTCAACTCTTATTTTGAGTGCTTTTTTTGAAAAAATAAGAGTAAATTTGATTTTTATCAAATTCTTTTTCAAGGACTATCATATAAACACAGTTTTTCTCCATGGATTTATTAATATGCTAAAATACATGAATAAATTTTGTACTATTGAACTATTCTTGCATTCTTGCACAGGTGGTGGTGGGAGGAACCCCACTTGATTAAGACACGTTATTCTCTTAATGTGCTGTTTGTTAATATTTTATTGACCTTTTGAATTGATAGTCATAAGTAAAATTGATCATCTTTTTTGCAATGGATCCGACTTTAGTATCAGTGTTATAATTTGTAAAATAATCTAGAAGTTTTCATTTTTCTAAGATGTGGGACAGTTTAAATAGTATTAGAATTACCTACTCTCTAAAGATTCCTCTGTGAGACTAGAGAATGGTACTTTTTTAGGGTGGAAGAGATATTTACAACATATATAAGCAACAATTAAGTTAATTTGCAACCACTTCTTTAGGATTTCCCTAATTCAGGCACACCGCTTTAGTATTATCTTACCATGTTAACCTTGATATTCTTAACTATGCTTATGCTGCTACAACCTAATTTATCAGTTTCAGTGGAAATTGAGCTCTCTAAAACTTCTGAATCTGCCAGGAGGAGTTTTGGTTGATTACATTTTCCTGGAAAATTATCCATTTCATCTGGGTTTATTTATTTTCATAGAGTTGTGCAAAGTAGCTTCAGAGTCCCTTTTGTTTCTGTGATTATTTCTATCTTCTTGTATCTTATATTTTTTGACTATTTGGCCTGTTTTGGATTGGAAAGTAAATTAAAGTGTCCTGTTTTTAGTGTTTCTGTTTCTCCTTGTATATTCTGTAGTTTTTACTTCATTAAAGTTATTGCTAAGTTATTTGGTGCATAGATATTCATATCTTATCTTCCTTGTGAATTCTTACCGTTAGCATTAAAAAAAAGTCTTGTAAAATTGCTGTCTGGTATGAATTCCACGTTCACTGATATCAAAATCACTGCCTGTGCTTTCTTTTTATTTGTATTTGTTCGTCCTTTTATTTTTATCTTTACCGAATTGCATTGCCTTAGGAGTGCCTCTTGTACATAGCATAGGGCTGGGTTTTGCTTTACAATAGCAGTATGACTTGGCTCATGCACACAAACCCCCAAAGTCACATTTTTTTATGTTCCACTGGCTAAAGCAAGTTTCATGACTGAATCCAGATTCAAGGGGTGGGGAAGTAAAATCCACTCTGAGGGATAATTTGCAAAATACTGTGGCCATTTGGTCAGGGAATGGGATCTATTCCAGGGAGTGAGGTGGACTGCCTGTGTAGGAGCTAACTGGGCAGTGGAGAAGAGATAGATGCCTGTAGGCAGATCTCCTCCCTGAGGAAGCTGTGCAACAGGGAGACGCTCTTCCAACTGTGCAGCAGATGCATCTTTTACCAGGGCGTACTTAAGAATCCATAAATGTACTAGAAGAGAAAGCCAGCATTTGAGCATGTGCTCCCTGGAGAACATTGATGGCCATTGAGTGTTAGCCACAGAGGCAGGGACAGCCAACATAGAGGAATGCAACTTTCTTCAGTCAAGGAGGGAGACATTTTTCTGTCCCCTCATCCCCCACTTTTGCCCCAAATACAGAGGAGCAAGAGAGAGGATGAGGAGGTGTCTGGGAACCAGACCCTTGCCTTCTCACTCTGAGCTCATAGAGCCATCGCTTTAGCCTATGTTAAGGGAAGGTAGGAGAAGAGCTACCAATCAGAGTAATGTGTTTCTGACGGTTGGAAATGGCTGAATGGCCAAGATAATTAAAGGAGTCTCTCCACAACAGAAAGGAGGAATTTAACAGAGCACAGAGTAGGGGCTGAGGAAAAGAAATAAGAAGCAGAGGTGGAAAATGCAGGAAAGAAGGGAGCATAAGTAATGGAGCAAGGTCCTCAAGGAAGTTGAAAGGGTTGGAGTCAACAGAGTCTGGACTTGAACAGGAAGAAACAAATTTCATCCTCCAAGAATGGAGGAAAAAATGTTAAGAATGGTTATGAACATAGGTGACTACGCACACAGGAGTCTGGAAAGCTGATAACCCCAATTTTTTTTTTAATGAAGCAGGAAATAAGGATGTCTGATGAGAATGAGGACAGCTTGAACAGTGAGGAAGGTTTAGAATGTTCATTGAAATACTAATGTTGAAATTGACCTAAGGTAGATAAGTAAAAATAAATTAGTTTTTTCTGTACTAGCAACCAGTTATAAAAGAGGACAAAAATAACAATAGACCATCTGAAAAAAAGTTACATAGATTAAACAATATCTGTTTTTAGATAGAAAGTTTTAATATCATAAAAGTATGAATTCTCCCCAAATTGAGCAAATGTAAGACAAGTCTAATTTAAATTGGAATAAGATTAGTTGCAGGGAGAACTGGATAAAGTGCTCTTAAAGACCATGTGGAATAATAAACGTGAACAAGAAGACCAGTAAGGAACAACTTGCCTCTCGAGATTGAAGCATATCATGACCTCCTTATTGGCTTTGGTTTTGACTTAGAAAGAGACAAGTCAGCGAACAAACTAGAGAGCTCAGAAATAGATCCCAGCACATGTGGATATTTGATACATAACAAAAATGATATTTCAGTTAAAAGGGAAAAGATGGGTTATTTTTAAAATGGTGCTGACCCAACAGCCTATTCATCTGGAAAAAAGCATATCAAGATAAGTTCCAAACTGACTAAAGAAAGAAGAAATAAGAGATTTTGTGTATATGCCAGTATTCCTCAAGTTGTTGATTAACCAAGACAGGACTGAGAACCTATAAAGGAAAAGACACACATAATTTAAAAAATTAATCCATTTATAAAGGCTTAAGTGTAAATCAAAAGGAAATGAGTGTTGTGCTTCAATAAAAACTTTAGGGGCTGGCCCGGTGGCGGAGTGGTTAAGTTTGTGCGCCCCACTTGGGCAGCCCAGGGTTCACCAGTTTCTATCATGGGCGTTGACCTAGCACCGCTTATCAAGCCATGCTCTGGCAGGTGTCCCACATAAAATGGGGGAAGATGGGCACAGATGTTAGCTCAGGGCTAATCTTCCTCAAGAAAAAAACAGCAACAACTGTACTTTAAAAAAGGGAATATGGAAGACTCTAAACATCAGATCATAAAAGCAGAGTTTTTTAGCAGAAGTTAAATTTAACCTACTTTTTAGTATGTATGCAGACCCCTCAAACAAGCAGCGTCATTAAAAGTTTAGTAACATCCTATTTCTTGCATTAATTCATTTGAAGTAAATTAAACAGTGTTTCACTTATTGAATAGGAACCAGTAAGAATTTGTTTTTATAATCCTACAGAAATATCTATATATTTTAAATGTTTTATTATGCAAACTGTAATCACATTACTTTTAATGTTATTGATTAAATTATAAATTCCCGAGGGGATCCACGGTCTCATAATATCATTAAAGAAGTTTACCTTTTTTATTCTGTCTCCATGGGTAGCATCATCTCCAGTGTTATGCAGGCACTGGGGTGGAGAGGAAGGTGGAACCGTGATCTAAAAGAGTGATGAAGCATAGCAGAGGGTGTGACCACAAGGCAGAAGCCTCAAGAAGCAGGAGAAATGCTCATGTTTGGAGACAAAAGTGGGTGGGAGAATCTTATATCCATTTTAGGGGGAGCTGCAGGAGAAGGGCTATCCTGGGGGCAGGGCCAGGGGCAGGTTTACCTTAGGACCTGGAGGTAGAGAGACTTCTATGACAAGATGAAGATGTAGGATGTTGATTAGAATGGGATTAGGATTCCAAAGGCTGCAGTGAAAGGGACTGAGATGAAGGACAATGGTGGCATTCACCAGATCTGAGAAAACAGAGGACAGGCCAAAGGGAACTACAGAAGTCTGGGGTGGCATTGAGCACTTGCCTTTCTCCCTATGCATGAGCATTGTAATTAGCAGTGATTGGTATCCACTCAATTTGGTACAAATTCTGTTGATGTTGTAATTGCCTAAGGGTCCCAGGCAGTCTGGCCTGTCATGGGTGCTTGTGTCCATGGGCCTGGTTGCAGTGGTGGAGCTAAAGGGCGTGACCTCCTAGGAGGTTGATGGGAGTTCTAGGTTAGTGAGTACTGTTGTAATGAGCCGTTGTATTCTCACTTTCTATATAAATCACTATTAACAATGGTATTTTTGTGAGTATAAAATATTCACTCTTTGGTCATGAGCTAAACTGTACTCAATTTCTGGAGATCTTTGGTTTTCTTCATTGAATTCAGGACATGCCCCATTTTGATTTGTGAAGTAGGGCTGTGAGAGTGTTGCAGTTCTGTCATATTTGTCTGTAAGTAGGACTCATTTCTTTGAGCTCCCTTTGTTTTGAGAAGCTTGGTATTCCAAGTTCTCTTGTCCCTAAGGTCCTGGGCTGATGACTGCTTTGTAACCGCTTTCTTCTAGCCAACATGACGTAAATTAATAGAGCTTGCCAATAACATTCAATATCTCAGACTGAGAGATCACTTTAAGAAAAAAGGCTGAATTCAGTGACTCACAAAACCAGACTTTTGGCATACTTGGGAGGGGAAAGTATCAAGGAGGCTAATGAAGAAAAAATGTGAAAAGGTTCAAGTTGCAGTAATCCATTCTTAAGAGCCATTGTTGGCCCCTTCTGCATGTCTGCTCTTTAACTTTTGAAACAGCTCTCTTTATCTGAAAACATTAAGCTATTATGAACTAGAATTTGCCAATGCAAAACTGGAATAATTTATGAGTTGAGAATTTCATTGCGCATAAAACTTTATCGAACCCTTTCTTTTAATGATTTAGTTTAGAGTTGCGACATTTCTTTAGATCCAGGCAGTTACACTGACAGTGGAGGTTCATTTCTGAAGATAGAACTATGAACTTTTTAAGAAGGACAATCAAGAAATAGTTGATCTTTTTCATGGATGTAGTTTTGATGTGACTTTCAATCTCAGGTTACTTTGATCTTTTTGATTTCTGTTTCTTAAGTAAGTTGCTTTGCAAACAACTACATATTCAAAGGTCTCAGAGTGGGCTGATGATATGGCCATTTATGACATCATTCTATGATCCCCACACTCTCCTCCTATTTAGGGTTTCCTACTTGCCTTGATGGCACTAGTCGTAGAAGAATGTTTTTTTAAGCCATAGGCATATCTGTCCATGTTCCTCTTTGGGGATCCCCCACCTCAAAATGCCAAGCCCAAAATATTAGTTTCTCGGCCATTTATTTATAGTTCTTATGAAACTTGTATAGCTCACCATATCGTGTGCTGAAAGGGTACACTTTGAAATTTGTTTTCTCCAATGATGTTTACAAAATATGATTAAATGAAACTTGTGTGTTGATTTTTGGAATAGGAAACAAATTGGAACTTTAGGATATACTTCTTTCTCACTTAATGCAAGTATGACTAGGCCTTTCTGTTCGACCTACACTGACTAGGTAAAATGACATCAAGGCAAAATGTTTTATGTATGTTACTAGCTCTCTTTCTTCAGCTGAGATTTCTTTTAAAGAGGAATAGGCTTTGAAAAATTAAGTATAGATATTAAATAATAATTACAAATGGATTCCAGCATGAGGGATGTTAAATGTTTGAGAGATTCCAAGACACATAAAGTGTATTAATCCCATGGATAAGTAACTTTTAATTCTTAATAGAACAGTAAAATTTTCTTAATGATGCCACATGTCCATTTGCTGTTACATAATAGTCTGGTCATGCTTTCTTTAAATCAGAAAGAAAAATTTCCTATTCTAGATTGTTTCTCTAAATGTAACCATAGTTCTATTCATTTAAATTCTGTAAATTTATAGTCACCAATTATAGAAAAAGTCAATCCTATTTAATGTTATGTGAAATAAAAATCATGTTATGGAACACTATGTATAAGAACCACTATATAAAATATGAGTGTATAGACATTTACTATAAATTTTATAAAAGACTAACAGGAAATATATCAAAATATTAAAAGGTTTTATCTTTGAAAGACATACTGGTTTTTTTAATTCTGCTTAATCTTAAAAGAATTCATAGTAGAATTAATTTAGCTTCTGGTCAATCACTTATAGTCTTAAGCATAAAGTTAATAAAACACTGATATGAAGAATGCTAAAATGTAACTTTTGCTTGGTCTTAGATGATTCATTAGAAAATCTTTGATTTATAGAGGAGCAAATAGTCTCAAGAGACTTGGAAATTTTTAAGCTTCACAAAACCAAGGCTTTAATTCAATTCTAGATTGATTATTAGATTATTAGATTTGATGGATTAGATTATCAGATTTGATTATTGATTATTAGATTAGATTATTAGATTTATAATTAAACTTTTTTCTTGAAAATATACATGATGGAAAAGTGACAAATATGAGAAGGAAAAACAATTTAATCAACTGTCAACGGTTTTCTGAGTTCCCAGGCCATCTTCTGTCAGTAGTAAGGGTGGTTTTCTGACGCTGCTCCTTACAGTTGAAGATGATTCTAAAATAGGACTTGTGGCTTGCTGTTCTCACTCTTGCTAAAGTTGTTAAGGGAACTGCCAGGTATCCAAAGTTGTCTGCCAGTGTTGTCAGCGGCTGTCACATGTGCAACAGGAGGGGGCCGGCTATGGAGGAGATACTATATTTTAGTTGCTCCTGAGAAAAGGCTTCAGCTCGTTCCGGTCACGGTGCTGGAGCCTGAGGGAAGACCTTACGCCAGCCACTCCCTGCCTCCAGAGATGATCAGTAACACTCCTATCGAGACATAGTAACTAGTCATTTTGTTTGCCTTTATCAGCCCCACATGGATGGTCCAATATGGTTGAATCCAGACTGTAGTTTATACCAGTCTTTACTTTACTTTATCTAAGTGGCACAACTATTAATTTAATAGACCTTCCATCTAAAATTATACTTGATTTATTTTCCATAAACAACACATCTAGGCTTCTCAGGCCGAAATTCTAAACATGTAGCAAGTGGACTCCAGGCATAACCATTCCATTTTTACTCTGGTCATGTCTTGTGGTCTTTGGTCTCGTGGAGAGAGCTGTTAGACTCCCTGTAGAACAGATTGTTAGTTTTTATTTTTGTTGCACTTTCATCAGCCTTTGACTCCTGGGGCAGGAATCAGTTATGAGATAAAATGCAGAGCTCAATATAGACCCCCCCCCCCATTACAGATGTTTCTGCAGAAGCAAGGACTGAGCAGGAGAAATATTCTCTTATTGTATAAGAAAATATTTGCCCATACATTAAAATAGGAATGTGTTCTGGACTTACTTTTGGATAAACAATTTTTTTTTTTTTTGTCTCAGCCTCCAAAAGGAAAAGACCTGTAATCAGATGATATGAGCTTATTATGAGGAAGCAGGAGTGACCTTAGAAGACTATTGATTCTGCTCTCTAATCACTGCCAGGAAAAAATGGTATCTGGTCAGCTATTCCAGAACCAAGGTCGTTATTTGGTAGACATCTTACTTGGTTTGTAGTTGACAGGCCTATTAATCAAGTTTCCTCAAACTCATTGCTACCTCAGATGCTCCCTGTGGTACAGAGGACGTGAGATTTAAATCCAGAGGATCTCTGGATCAAGATGGCTAACTGAGCACACGTGTTACTTCCCCCAATCCCACCTTCACTTGTCTACGCCTGCTGCCTAGTGGAGTGGAGGGTAATTAGGATAGGTTGTAGGAAAGAGAGAAGTTATTTTCTTTGAAAATCTGAGTAGTAATATGAGTAAATTTTGTATTCTAATACAATAACTTTTTAAAAATTAGCTGTGCATATGCTGGTTTTATGATAACTTTGTTTAAGCAGAATATTCTTCTCCTCAACCACCCTAGGCAATGAAGTAGTTGGGAAAAAGTGGAGTGGAAATCTTTTGAAGGAAAACCAGCCCTACATGTGGAACATAAACATAACAGAAACTTGTAATTAAAACTGTGTGAAAAGAAGCTTTGGAAAAGAAAGCATAATTGCTTATAGAGACACAAAGGAAACATCTGAGAGAAACAAGTTCCACTCTGATATCTGCTACCACATTTCTGACTGCTGAGGTAAGGCAGTGGGCTTCACACCTTTTGTCTTCTTTGTCAGTAAAATTGGAATGATAATATCCCCATGTTTACTTAATGAAATACCAGGAAAATAAGATGACTATTTAAGAGCCTTGTATAAGATGTATTGATAATAAATATAATCCAAACTTAAGTTCTGATAGACATATCAGAGGATTCCTTTGGAGTTTTCTTACTTAAGATCTTGGGCACATGGGAACAATTTTTGTTAGGAGACATTGTAATGATGATCTTTCTTTCTTCCTTTCTTCCTTCCTTCCTTCCTTCCTTCCTTTCTCTCTCTCTCTCTCTCTCTCTCTTTTCCTTTCTCTGTCTTCCCTCCTTCCTTCCTTCCTTCCTCCCTCTCTCCCTCCCTCCCTTTCTTCCTTTCTTCCTTCTTTCTTTCTTTTCTCTCCTTCTTTTTGGTGGGGAAGATTGGCCCTGAGCTAACATCTGTTGCCAATCCTCATCTTTTTGCTCAAAGAAGATTGTCACTGAGATAACATCTGTGCCAATCTTCCTCTATTTTGTATGTGGGATGCTGCCACAGCATGGCTCAAAGAGTGGTATGTAGGTCTGTGCTTGGGATCCAAATCCACAGAGCCCATGAACTTAACCAGTACACCACTGGGCTGGCCCCTGAAGATATTTATTGTCTGAAAAAAATTGTAGTAAATTCATACTATACTAAATTTATACTATACTATAAATTTATACTATACTAAAAATAGTAAATTTGAATAATTAAATATTTGAGAGTAAATTTATTTTTTTAATTCTACTGGAAATGAAAGAATAAAAGTTCTTATACAAGCAAAGACTGTTAAAAAGTAAGCAAAAGAGTGCATTGTAATAAATTAGAGTAAGCTTGTTTCCAGGTTGAAGCAGATTACTAGATCATCTTGAGGTAAACATCATCCAACTGGTGTATTTTTAACTTTGCATTTTTAGAAGTTTGATTTCTATTAGGTCATCCACAGGATATCAAATCCTACAAAATTTTCTCCTCCCTTGTGATTTATAAATCTGAGGTCTTGGCCTGGAATTCACAGCTCTCCCTAATGTATTTACCACATCCTTTAGTTTTCATCTATTTGACATATCTGAGTTCCTACTAAGTGCCAGGCACTCAACTAGGATTGAAGATACTTAACTGAAAAGATGTTATTTCTGCCATTTGAATGATGATACATAAATAGAAACCATTCATTACAATTAAGTATTTATTATTGTAGACACATATATAAAATGTAATGGGAAGATGGGGGAAAAAAATCTCCTAAATCAATGTTAGATTATGACTCGTTCCTTTGCCACTAACTGTGGACTCTTGTTTCCCCATTTTCGGAAAGAATATGTAAGAATTTTAACCAGTCACATTATACAGAGTTCCAGTTTGCATTGTGTATGTATAATTATTTTAAACCAATGCTTTTTAGGATTAGGATTACATCTATTACATTTTTTTGGCCATCATTTAGAAAGGGAGCATGAGAGGCTTAGAAAAAGCTCTGAGATCCATACAGAAACCATACAGCTGGGTCACAGCTACCAAATGAGACTCCTGATCACTTCAGGTTAGCTTTCCACCTCTTGTCTGTGGGACAGAAGAGGTTAATTGATGATTCATAGCAAAATAATAATTGAAAAGCTTGCTTTGTCTCCTTGCAAGATATTTATTTGAAAAACTTAGTTCTGCAATTCAATAGGGAGAAAAGGCTTTATTCCGGTATAAATAAGAATATGCCTCTTAAAAACAAAGTTGAATTTAATTTATGCCTAATATTAAAATTATGGTACTTGAAAGTAAAAAGAAAGTCAGTGATTAAATATACCACAAGTTTTCAACAATTCTTGAGATAAGAATTATTTTTTAACTGGATTTTTTTATTTTATTTTTTTAATTAATTAATATTTTTGAGGAAGATTAGCCCTGAGCTAACATCTGCTGCCAATCCTCCTCTTTTTGCTGAGGAAGACTGGCCCTGAGCTAACATCTGTGCCCATCTTCCTCTACTTTATATGTGGGACGCCTGCCACAGCGTGGCTTGACAAACAGTGTGTAGGTCCACATCTGGGATCCGAACCAGCGAACCCCAGGCCACCAAAGAGAAACATGTGAACTGAACTGCTGCACCACCAGGCCAGCCCTGAGATAAGAATTATTTTATTTAGGCATTTTCAATTATTATATGTAATTAGATATTTCTGAGTAGGTGTTATTGGTTCTCAGCTGGGCAGATTTCTGGAATTGACAAAATATGTAGACTTTCAAAGGCTAAAAAGAATAATAAAACTTACATTCATTGAACACACAATAAGTGCCAGATGTGGTTCTGGTACTGAAGAGCATTTCCAGTTTTGGAGCTACCATAAGTAATGATGCTATGAATATTCTTCTTTCTTGGTACACATTTGCACACATTTTTATTGGGTATGTTACTAGGAATGTAATTTCCAAACCATATAATAGACGTATATTTAGCTTTAGATGATAATGCCAAACATTTTCCAAAGTGATTGTACCAATTTTCCCTCCCATTTGCAGTATATGAGAATTCCAGTTGCTCATCATCCTAACCAACACTTGATGTTTTCATGATTCTAGTTGGTGTTTCTTACTGTGGTCTTAATTTGCACTTATGTAGTGACTATTAATGTTGAGCATATTTTCATATATTTATTAGCCATTTAGAAATCCTCTTTTGTACTCACTAAAGTTTTTAGCCCATTTTAAAAATTGAGTTATCTGTCCTTGCCTTGCAGAAGTTCTTTTTATTTTATACATGAGTCTTGTATAAGATATCTTTATTGCAAATATCTTTTCCTGTGATATGGTATGCATGTTCATTCTTAATGGTGTCATTTAATGAAAAGAAGCTCTTACTTTCAATTTAATACTATTTATCAATGTTTTCTTTATGCATATGCTTTTTGTATTCTATTTAAGAAATATTGGGGCCAGCCACATGGTGCAATGGTTAAGTCTGGCATGCTCCACTTTGGCAACCCAAGTTTGCACATTCAGATCTCAGGTACAGACCTACACCACTCATCAAGCCATGCTGTGGCAGTGACCCACACACAAAAAGAGGAAGATTGGCACAGATGTTAGCTCAGGGCTAATCTTCCTCAAACAGAAAAAAAAGAGGAAGATTGGTAACAGATGTTAACTCAGAGTGAATCTTCCTCACCCAAAACAAACCAAAACAAATCAAAACAAAAAAGAGAATATTTCCCTGCCCAGGATCATGAATAAATACTAATATGTTGGCAAGTTTTTTTTCAGTACTTTAATATTGTCATTCTGTTGTCTTTTAGCTTTCATCAATTCCGTTGAAAGGCAGCTGTCAATACCATTGTTGCTCCTTTGAGGATGATATGTCTCTTTTTCCTCTGCTGCCCTGAGATTTTTCTGTTTGTCTTTGGTTTTCAGCAGTTTTACTATAATGTGCTTAAATGTGATTGTACTGGAATTTATCCTGCGTGATGTTCATAGAAGATCTTGAATCTGTGCGTTGATGTCTTTCATCAATTTTGGAAAATTCGTCACCACTATCTCTTCAAATATCTTTATGCCCAATTCTCTCTCTCCTCTTCTTCTGGGACTCTAATTTCACCTATGATAAATATTTTCATCTTGTCCCTTAAGTCTCTTACATTTTTTCATCTTTTTTAAATTCCATGATTCAGTCTGGATATCTTGTGTTGTCTAATTTTCCTCTGCACTATTCCTCTCATAAGATGTATCTAGTCTGCATTCAATATATCTGCTTGAGTTCTTAATTTTAGTTATTTCATTTTTCACTTCTTAAATTTCCCTCTGATTTTTTTCAAAAATAGATTCTATGTGGCTTTCTATTTTTTGACTATATTAATCATAATTATTTTATAATTTGTGTCTGAAACTCTTATAGATCTATTTATTTTTCCCATTTTTCTCTTAGTCTCTGGTCCTTGTCCTCAAAGCATGTATGATAATTTTTAATTGAGTTTTAGACACTGTGATTTGAAAATTATAGGAATAATTTGAGACTCTGGATGATGCTTTTGCAGCCCCTTAGGCTGGCAAAGACTACATAATGGATTGAGCTAATCAAAAACTGGGTTTAGTCTTTGTGAGAGTTGATTTATTTCCACTTTATTCCTGGTTTAATCTGGTTAGTCCTGGAGTGTACCTCTTCAGCAGTTCCAACTGAAAGTCATGGGTGTTTGTTTGGGGCCCTCCACTTTGATGGATCCTGAATTAATTATTTTCTCCCAAACTCTACAAAATGGCTGAAAGTCCTATTCAGCTTCTCAGCCTCTTGGGTGTTGCTTACAAATTGGCAAAGTCCTTAAGTGGATATTCTGCATAAAATATCAGACTCACTTCTCAGCATTTCCATTCAAATCAGGATCTTGGCTCCTTGAGTCTTGGCTGCCTTAATAGTTCTTGGGTATTTTCAGTCTGATTTTTTTTTTTTTTTTACTTTCTATCCAAATTTTATAGTTGTTCTCACTGGGAGAGTTCATGTAATACAAACTAGTCTGCTATAATCGGAAGTGGAAGTATCTTGTTATTTATTTGTTCCAGAAGTATTTTTTGTGCCCACTATATACCAGGTACTATTATTCTAGGCACTGATAGATAATATTTAAACACTGAATAAGTTTACTCTTTTCATGGAGCTCACGTTCTAAATAAGGCAGATAAGATAAAAACAAATAAGGTAATTTTCAGTAGTGATAAAGGCTATGAAGGAACGAAGTGTGATGTGTAAAAAAGTAGCTAGTTATAGAGAGAAGGCTACTTTAAGATAGAGTAATCGAGAAAGTCTTCTCCAAAGAGGGGACATTTGAACTGAGACATGAAAGATGTGAAAGAGACAGCCAAGTGAAAAACTAGGAAAAACAGAAGAAACAGAAAGTATGAAGGCCCTGAGATGGAGAAGAGGAACATGTGGCCAGGACTCAGAGGGAGAGGAAACTAGTTGTACAAGAGGAGATTGAAGAGATAGTCCAGGCAACAGCTAGTGAACTGTATATAGCAGGAGGAGGGGAAATATAAATGGAAGAACTGAAAATGACTCCTAAATTTCTTAGCCACTATTTAGCCACTATTTATTGAATTAGAGAAGACCAAAGGAGAAGCATATTTGGAGAATGGGTATCAAGAGTTCTCATTTAAGTTTGAGCTGCCTTTTGGGCATCCGAGGCAGGACATGTGAATTTGGGAGCTACTGGCATAAGGACGATGTTAAAGCAATGCAAATAGGTAAGCTCACCTGAAGAAGTATTGTAGAAAAAGGAGAGAAGAGAACCTACACAGGCACTGGGAGACAACAATATTTAGGAATTAAACTGAAGAGAAGGAGCAGCTAGAGACCCAGGAAGAAAACCAGCATCATGTAAGCTAACAGTGTTTCAGGAAGAAGGGACTGGTCAGCTCTTATGAACACACTGAAAATTAAGATGTGAACTAAAAATTGTCCATTGAATTTGACAATACAGAAAACAGTGGTGACTTTGACAGGAACAGGCATCTTAGAGTGGTGGGGATAGAAGCCAGGTTAGAGTATGCTGAAGAACAAATAGGGACTTCCACTTCTAGCAAAATGCAGACTGAACTAATACACAACTCATCATTCTCTACACACCTAGGCATGCTAAATTCAAATAACAAATTTAAATATATAGTGGCCTCACAAGAAAGAAACAGAAATTCCCAGGTACCTCCCCAAAAAGAAGACACTGAAAACTAGAGTGGTATGCACAGGAGCTGACACCAAGCCGGGGGTTATGAGTGGGGCAAGAAGGGCAGGGGGTCATCACACCCAGAAATAGACCCTAAAGCCTAGGAGCTGAGGTTTTAGTTCACTCATCAAAATAAGAGGAGTGGTCTTGGCCTTATGCAAGGAAGGAAATAGGAGCTGAGATCCATGCAATTGATAACTGTAGTAAAGACATTCTATTGTGCCTTACCCTAGTTAGAGTCACTATTTTCTGATCTCTTACTTAGACTTGGAGAGTCAATCTCAGTTCTTAGATCAGGCTGGTTAGGAATCTGGGATGTTCACTGGAGACTTTGTGCATTGAACTTCCTTGTACATAAAGACTGGGTAATCCTAGATCTGATAAAGTAACAATGTCCCAATTATCGAACTCTTTTTCAAACTGAGCTAACCATTTTCTAAGCAAGAATTCTAATTTAAATATCTGATTGCATTACCGGTTGGTTTGCTTATAGCTATTCTTTCATTTTTTCATGACTCTCCTATCTCTAGGGCTGGCTCTATGTAGGTATTGCATGTGTGATGTGAAATGTAGGGTCTGTGGAACAGATCCTTGCTCAGAAATATAGAGGCCATGGAAAATATAATTGTTCAGAATACTTCCCCATCAACATATTCAAGTCTGATATTCTGCCACCAGGGCTTCATCAGTTTTGATAGCAACCCATCTTCTTTCCAGATCTCAATATCTTGGCAATGGATACTTCCCATCAGAGTGGAGGGGTTAGGAGTGGGATAGGAGGACTGCTATGTGGAACTATGGCCAGATTTAACAGGCCATTGTGTGGACAACTGAGAGCTTAGAAAGCAACATAGATAATAGAAGGAACACTAACTTTGGACTCAGGGCTGGGTTCCAATTCAAGTTCTACCACATATTAACAGTTACCTTATCTTTTCCATTTTCTCATATTTAAAACAGAAATTATATATACCTCACAGTGCTATCGTGGGGATTAAATGAGATAGCACGTGGAAGACTGTTATGGTTCCCAGCACATAGTAGGTGCTCAATAAATAGTAATTATCATTATTATTTCTAAGTTATAGTAGTTCCCCACTCCACCAAATGAAGTTAGCAGTTAAGTGAAATAGCACAAGCCATAAAATCTCCCTACGTGGATAGTTTCTTATGTTGAATTAGCTGGAATTCTTTGAGTACCAATTTATACAACATTTGGTAGTTGATTTGCTTTTTAGGGAAAAATCTTGAAAAGATGCTAAATGACCTCCTTGGCCAAGGACCACAGCAGGGCTCTCTCTGTCCTTGTGGATGGCACACACAGTAAGACATCAAGATAATGCCTGTGGTGCGGGAGTGGATGCAGTCCAAAGGCCAAGCTCGCATGTATTCATATTGCAAAGCAACTCATAAGATTATAGAATCTTGGCTTTGGAGGAATTTTCTAAGACGGTGTGGAATATCGCTATTCTTTTTAGAAATCTCCATTATAACATTCCAGATAGATCATCTAACTACTGGTTTAAGGGGAGGCTCACTATTTCACTAACCAGTCCATCCTGTTGTAAGCTCTAACCAATAGACAGTCCTTTCTTAATTAAACCCACATCTGCCTGCCATCTGTCTTCCCAGTGGTTGTAGTACTGCCCAGCAGAGCAATGTGGATTAAGGACAGTCCCTCATATATGCGAATACCCCTCAGATAGCTATTCTAATTCCCTGAACTTCTCCGGAATAGACATCCTAATGTCTTTAATTATGTAGCTATGCCCATTTTCAAGGTATATTTATCAAATATTTAGCTTTAATTTAAAATTATAAGCTAATAAACAAATATGCAAAATCCAGAATTCCAGGGGAAACTGAATTATTTTGATCAAATCAGGACAGATTGTTTTAACAACCAGAGTATTAAGACAGTGGAAAGTGAGTCATATTGAAAGGCACACATGCCCTAAGTAAAAAGCGAAACGTGCAGTACACTATGATGTTTGAAATAATAAATTTTGGAGCAATGATTACTGCAGTATTTATCAGGTTTTTAACAATGTCTTATATCCACATTGTATGCAAAAGAAATTGGCCTCATCTTAATGCCAGAAATGGTTATCAAAATAAACTTAGGTAAAGAAGGCTTGCAGACGCTCGGACTCACGGGCCTAAGCAGTAATGTTTTTTTCTGCTTAAAATGGGATGAAATCGTAGAAAGCACCAAAGCAGAGACACAAAGTTCAACAAATATTTAATGCCTTCCATATGCCGGGTGCTAGAAATAAGCACATAAAATACATAAAGCACATGGTTCTTGTCTTCATGACACTTAGAACCTAGAGGGGAATACAAATATAGGTGACTGTAAAAGATAACAGTAAAAAAAAAAGGATGCTCATTTATTTCCAGGCGTTTCTACCTCTTTGGGGATTGTTCAATCTACTTATGCAAGAGAAACATAGAAAATGTTGATGGTGATTTAAAGATTCCAAAATGTACTTAATTAAGTTTAGTGTAAAAATCTTCAGACAGATCTTCTATTGGTACGATGAGGCTTATGTACTGACAAACGCACATCAGTAAACCAAAAGACCAAAACTCAGACTGCGGAACTTTAAGGAGAAATAAAACACGTGGGAAGAAGAAATAGACGGCGCAGTCGACAACCTGTGTGGTCGTTAATATGATGAACAGAATTGTATTACACAGACGTGGCCGGAAGCTGCTGGTCCATGGAACTCTTCTGCTCGGCGTTAGGTAAACTCTTTCTGGGAACGTCTTCCTAGTTTGTGTGTCCAGACGTTTGATGACATTTGGAGAACCAGAATGACTCTAGAGAAGCCTAACAAATGTGAGTAAAATAAATCCTATGAGAAAAAGTTAGAGAAACATTTTTCCTCAAAAAGAGAAAGTTTGAGAGCTGATTTTATTCCTGTCATCTCTACGAGGAAGATAACGTTAATCACGTCTCATTTCAGTGACATAATACATAAGGCTAGAACAGCCTAACGATGGCTTTGAAAATATATTTTGGGCATAAGAACTTTTAAACGTATCATGATATATATTAAAATATCAAGACAGGAAACTGTCCTGGTAGGTTTGCATTTTCACGTGTTTGGCTGCTCAGGTGTCTGATGATTTGCTCTTGGATTCTGGGCAAATGTTAACAAGCAGAGGTCTTTCACGACGGTGTGATTAAGGCTTTCAACAAGATTTTGAAGCCCGCCATGGCCTGGGACAGACTAGAAGTAGTGCAAAGGGTGCCGGGAATTTCAGAAGAGGCTGACACCATTTTCATACCTCCACAGCTAGGTCATCATCAAGAAACAGGTTTGCCTATCTTGGCCTACAGGAAGTGTCCATCAGTGCGCCATTTCTGCTGCTGAACTTTTAAAGCTTTGCATCCTAAAACCCTAGTCTAGGTTCTGACATGAAAATGTGTTTGTCACCTACTCAGAGGAGATATCTGGGTCTCTCAGTCAAATCTAAATAAAATCCTAGCACATACAAGATAAGTTCACTGCTTTGGAGAGACCATTTTAGCCTGTACATATGAAGACTCGCACAGAAAACCTGGATCAGTGAAAAATATCCATGGGAAATAGCCATGTTTTCCAGTAAGCAGCAAAAGGTGGTTTTTTCCCTAGACTAGTAAACTATTATGAGAAATGAGGAGGTAGAATTTCAATTTTTATATGCATAAAACAAAATTATTATTTATTTCTCTATTTCAACATAGCTTTATCATTATGAAAGTCAAATTGTCAAAATGAGTTTTCTCATAGGTCATACCTATGTGCTGTTCCATCAGGGTTCATACTCCCTAATGGTATATCATAATGGTATTATTTTCTCTCTTTCTTCAGTCTTTTCTATTATTTCTAGACCTTTTCTGTGACATTCATAACTCTCTAACATACATGCAGGCTCCAGCTCACTGGTTGGCCTGAAGCAGAAATGGAAGCTAGAGGTGCTCAGGGTTTAAGGGGGGAAATCAGTGGAGGGGTCTACTGCCTACCCCTCTCTAAGCTGTCTGTCTGCAGTGGGAGTGGAAGTTTAGGGTGCTGGGAGTGGAAATGGGATTTCTTTACAAGGGAAAGGGTCTGGGGGCACCTTGATTTAATTCTGTTCATTGCAAGTTTCTATTCGGCATGTAATCCTCAATCCAGTTCAATACCTCTCCTCTGTCAGCAGCATGGGCTCTGGGATCAGATTGCTTATGTTCAAATTCTAATATTTTCTCATTACTATCTTTCTTATTTTTTCTTTCCATGCCTTTTTGGCAAAAAGAAAACTCGCTAAACACTTGGTATAGCCCAGACACCCTGACGCTAACCACATTCAAGTTAGGCCATCTTTGGGGTCCTTCCTCCTCTCTCCCACTTTGTTCTCTGGCTTTTTAAAAGTTGTGATCAGCACACTGTCAGAATCCTACCGTCGGTCTCTGCCGCCATCAGTTTGGGGAGCTCTAGGTTACCACCTCTCCACCTTGTCCAAGCCGGGGTGAGAGGATGACAAGAAGACAGCAGTGCTGGGCACTAACTGCCAGTTCCAGGCTGGGGTGGCTGTGAGAAAACCAGCCTCTGCCAGCAGCAGAGGCAGAGGGCGCCACGCTCCCAAGGCCTCTTCCCTCTGGGTCTTACAATCGATGATCGATCGCACCATCTTGGCCAGAAGCATGGCCCCCAGTCTGAGGGGAGGCTAAGACCCCGGTCACCTTTTGACGTCCTAAGGCCGGAGGCAGGTGGCCTCTCCAGGGAGCTTGGAGAAGCAGCTGCTCCCGCGGCCGGAGCTGGTGCATGGCCTGCAGCCGTCCCAGCCCCGGGGGGCCCTGCGGTCCGGGCCGGCCAGTGAGGACGGCCTCAGCGCGGGAGGGCCGCTCCTCGGTGCCTCTCCGCCTCGGCCTACCCGGGGTGACGGAGGGACGGCCCGTGTCGGGTGCGGCTCACTGGGAGCAGAAGCCAGCTGGGCGCTCGGGGCCCTGTTGAGGCCTCGCTCCCCTAGCCACCCCGTTCTCAGACTACAGAGGCGAGGGGAACTGACACTTGGTAAAGATGATCCCATGGATCTCTGAACTGAGTGAAAGGCAGGAAAGGAGGTGTGAACAAGTGATTTCTCTTCTGGGGGAGGCCAGAGACTCATCCCTCGCCGACTGCTGCTCCGGAAACTGAAAGAAAAAAGTACAAATTTCTCTTTTTCCGTTCTCGTCCTTAGCGCATCAAGGACTGAGACTGATCTCTCAGTGTGGAACTCAGAGGTCTCTTATGGATTATTCCAGCACCAGGTTGGTAAAGCCTTAAAGCTGGGGAAGGGAGAGGACAAGCAAATGACATCCCTTACGTGAAGAATGAGGCCTAAAGGTGGAACTTTGAGTCTGATCATAATTATTTAGCATGATATGCCTGAAATACGTAGAACTAAATATTTTTTATCTTAGTATAATCAGCTGGTACACATTAAAAATTGATTTCAGACAGGGGCTGGCCCCGTGGCCGAGTGGTTAAGTTTGCGCGCTCCGCTACAGGTGGTCCAGTGTTTCGTTGGTTCGAATCCTGGGCGCGGACATGGCACTGCTCGTCAAACCACGCTGAGGCGGCATCCCACATGCCACAACTAGAGGGATCCACAACGAAGAATATACAACTATGTACTGGGGGGCTTTGGGGAGAAAAAGGAAAAAAATAAATCTTTAAAAAAAATTGATTTCAGGCAGATCAATTAATATGTGTATTCACATTCTACGATTGTCGGAATATACCCACTCCAATTCCATTAATCATATTATCATGAAGAAAAATTACACTTCCGGGCCACTGTATTTGTATATAAAAGTTACCTTAGTTAATTTAAGTTAAAAATAGTTAAAAATAAGAATGCTTGATTCATTTAAAATCTAAAAGATTCTGGGCTAGATTTTATATGATTTATGCCTCCCAACTCCCCTGCAATCCCGGTATGTTCTTCACTATGTTCCAACATCGGGGTCGTCTACAGATGGTGAGTGTAGTAGGTTCCAATCTTTCTTTTCCGCATTTAGTTTTGCTGCTGACTCTGGGCCTCAGTGGCCTCATCTGGAACATGAAGCAGTCAGGTGACGTTATCACTAAGGTCACTAACCCATTGTAGAACACGACTACAATGGTGGCCCTTTCGTAGGTCCCTTGGGGCTTTTACTATTGCCCGGAGTCCCGCTGGGCAGATGCGGGCATCACATGCAGTGTGCAGGGGCACACACCTGAGTAACGGCCCTGTTTTGAGATAGTGACCTCAGTGCTTTAAAGAGTGGGAAAATGGCCTTTTAGATGCGTTTTGTTTTAAGGAGAAACAAGCCTGAAAAATGTTCTTGAGGAGTTTGGGGTAGAGAAGTATAAAATGGATGTGTCCGTTTAACGTTTAGGTGCTTCAAGCACTTCTGCTCTGCATACTCAGGGTGCACGCTAGTTAGCAAGAGCAGAGCCCTTGGCCCAGCCCCGCAGAATGTGGGGTGTGAGGTCACAGCAGGTTCGGCTGCTCAGCCCGCACGGAGCGCCAGAACCCTTGGCCGGGAGGGCGGCCGGGAGGCCTCGGAGCGCAGAGCCCGGGAGAGGGAGCCGCCAGGGGCTCAGAGGAGGGCCCAGGGCAGAGAGGTGACCCGCTCGCTCCTCTTTTCTTCGAACTTTGGGGGTCTGATTCCTGCTGGGGAGGCGGCGGCACTCTGGATAGGGCACTGGCGTGGCCGGGAGGCGGTGGCCGGGACCGACCAGCCGCACAGCCCAGCTCCGCCCCGCCGCCCCGCCGCCCCGCCGCGGCCCCCGGCCCCCGGCCCCGCGTGCAGCCCGCCAAGGGCTCCCCTGGAGCCGAGCGCCCACGGCTGCCACCTGCGGGTCCCGCGGGCCGGGCGCGGGGCGCGAACCCGCGAGGAGCGCGCCGCGGGCGCGGCGGCGGCGGGGGAGGGGCCCGGAGCGCGGCCGAAGGACAGCCCGTCCTCCGAGGCTGCCACTTGACTGAGCCGGGCGCGGGCGCGGAGGCGGCGCCGCTGTCCTTGCCGCCGTGCGCTCGTCTCCGTCCCGGCCTCGGCGCCCGGCCCCTGTCGCCGAGCAGCCCCAGGCAGCGCCGGCCGCCCCAGGTGCGATGGGCGCGCCGCTGCCCCGGCGGTGGGTCGGGTAAGTGACACTGGGAGGGGGCGACGGCGTGTGCGTCCGTCGGTCTCTGCAGGTCAGCTGCGCCCGTCCGATCGCTCAGTGGCGGCCCCGGGGAGCTCCAGGCGGCTGCTCCCGGACAGCCCCGTCGGCGGCCGCGCGCCCCGAGCCGCCCGGCTCCGGCCCCCGATCGCGCGAGGCAGCCCCCGCCCCGCCGCCCCCGCGCCCACGCGAAGGGCATCGCCCCGTGGGGCGCAGCTTCGCCCTCCTTCCTCCGTCCCACCTGAATGCAAGTTTTCAGGTGAAAGAATTGCCTGTGGACATTTAATTTGTATGCCAAGCTGTCAGGCTTGTGTTCTGAATGGCATATTAGCTTGTGCGCTCTTTATAGCTGTGGGAGGCGGAATTTTGATGCAAGTGGGAAGTAAATCGGAGTAGACGGGTAAGACCCTCCAGCCGTTAGCGAAGGGCTCTGAGAAGCAAAGCAGAGCAATTGGAGCTGTTTCTCGTATGTTCCGGGGCTGCCCCCGCCCCATCTTTTATGGAAGCCGGTTCACATAAAATTATAAACTAGCAAATGTTCTCAACAAAGACTCCATCTTTTTAGGATCTGGGGTATATGGTGTTTATCTTAGGGAAAATTTTAGTTAAGGATTCAGAGGAATAAGGAATCCACTTTTTTATGACAAAGTGTAAATCACATCCAGACGAAGAGTTGAATATACCTTTTGTCTTTGGATGAGGTTTTCCAGTACCTGATATAGCTACGATATGTAGAAGGGAAATGACATTATTTAGGTATTCTGCTTGACATACTCAGCAGAATGGCTTGAAAAAACAATAACTTCAGTTTTTAACTTGCTTGTTTTGCCCTTAAACAAAAATTACTTATTAAGCCTACAATCTTATAGCAAAAGAGTGCTTCAAAATCATAGACCAACCTCCAGTCCATTTTAGTATCTCCTCCACAGCGCTCCTGACACACCAGCTGCCTGCTACTGGAGCGCCTCAGCCACACGTTTTTGTTCTTGTGGGCAAGGCCTTGTTTACACGGAGCTGACAACTGCTTCCTTGGACCTGTTTCTCATTAGTCCTACTTTTGCCAATAGCCCTCCAACTTGTAAAATTATTTGTAGAATTTTTCAGCAGAGAAGATCTGAAACTTTCATCTGTCTGAAGAGTCTATGGCCAAAAAAAAAGTTAAGAAATGCAAAGTCTAAAGTGGTACAGAGTATGACTTTTGTCTCCTTTACTTGACAGCCTTTCAGACCCCCGAGCCTCAGCTGCCTCATGGGTGAAATGGGGAGGATAAGAGACGCTGTCTAGCCATAGGGTTATTGCAGCACTGAATGAGCTAATGTCCAGAAAGTACTTAGTATAGTCGCCAATTTCCAGTTTGTTACATATGTTTTCATCTTGATTGTGGCATTGATCTTGTTAATTCTACCTTGCGGTTTTGTGTCACCTGCACATTTGGTGAGTTTGTTCCCCATTCAAGTCATTGATAATACGTGGGACAGGTCCTTTTGTTGTGGTGGCACATCTGGAAGCCTGTGGTACAGTAGAAATGGTCCTGGACTTTTGGGGCCTGGTTTTGGAGCCTGGCCCTGACACCTGCTAGCTTTGTGACCTTAGAGAAACTTCTTTTCCATACCAATAAAGTGAGGGTAGTGGGCCCGCCCCACGGTGTAGTGGTTAAGTTCAGTGTGCTCCACTTTGGCAGCCTGGATTTGTGGGTTTGGATCCTGGGCACGGACCTACACCACTCATCAGCCATGCTGTGGCAGCAACCCACATATAGAGTGGAGGAAGGGTGGCACAGATGTGAGCTCAGGGCTGATCTTCCTCAGCAAAAAAAAAAAAAAAAGAAACAAAAAACAGGGTAGTAACATCTACCATTCAAGGTGCTTGTTAGGACTCAGAGTAATGTACAGTATTAAAAGTGCCAAATCTGGTGCTGGGTGGGAATCTAGACGGCCCTCAGTAGATGCTGCCCAGACAAATTAATGAATCAGCTGAACTCAGCACTGTCCTTCTTCTTTATCAAACTATTCTAGCCCATAGATCAGTCTTCTTCATAAGGACATCGTGAGAAAAATTTTAATCAAATGCTTTGCTAAAAATAAAGATCTTGCGTGTTTCCTGATCTGTCACAAAATTAAGTGACGTTAATTTAAAATGACTGATGCTTTGTGAACTGCTAGCTCCTAGCAATCCCCAATCTTTTTTCCCCCCTAACTGTTCTCTGTTTACTGATTAAATCTTGGATTTTGCCAGAGATTGGTATCAAACTAACTGGTCTGTAATGCCTAGGAATTGTAATTCTTTTTTTCAGTTTTGAATTTTAAAAATATGGGGAAACAAGTGTATTTGAGTCTCTAGCCTCTCGAGACTGCCCTCCTTTGCCATGTTTTTCCAAAGGTTGTCAGAATATCTGTCTCATGTTGCAGGTTCCCCCTGGAATATAATTCCCCAGAATTTGAAGACATAAATTCCTTTAAAGTCACTTCTTCTGCTTGTACCTTGGTTCCCTCTAGGTGAGATTTCTTGTCTTTTCCAGCTTAAAGATCATTTGCTTTTAAGAAAGCAAAACAGTTGCTGAGCAGTTCTGTTTCCTTTCTCTAATTAATTAATATACCATCTGCCCTCGGATTGGGGAATTCTTTTTAACTGGAGCTGGTTTTCCATAGTAAGTGTACTGTGAACAGCGTGCAGCAAGTCAGTGGTGGAGAAACGCAGCCAATCGTGGCATTATAATGTTGAAAGTCTGGGGAGTGATAACTAACTCTAGTCAGCATCTGATATGGGAAGAGCCTGCACTTTAAAACGAATTTATTCTTTATAAATTCAGAGTTAAGAAGTTAAGGATGTTTCACAGATGACTGAAGGTAACATAAATTAGTGAAGCTGCATGGGTGCCAGACAGAGGGAGTGACCAAGTCTTGTGACCTGGGGATGAATGCCCAGCTTAGACTATTGTCATTCAGGACAGTTCACATTTTGCGCTAACAAAACACTGGCCCAAACACTACAAGTTTGTGGCCTTTGCTTGTAAGCGCCCCGAAGGAGGCAGAATGATGTACAGTTCACTGTTTGATTCCCGACATCTAACACCCTGTGAGGCACACGGATGTTTGATAAACAGCCCAACTTTAATTAGCATTGATTAGCTGCCTCGATGTCGAGAACTGTTCTGTGCAAAGTAACAAAAGGAGAAACGAGTACTGCACTTGAGGAATATTTACTCTCATTTGGGGAGACAGGATTGTAAATGAAATAGACTGGACATCAGTTTGAGGAGAGAATTCTGAGTGAGGGTTGGAGGAACCCCGGGAAGTCTGCAGGACGAGATGGGGCTTCCCTGGCCTTGAAGACACTACACGTTTCTTTAAGCAGGGAAGGGGGAAAAGGTGCTGGGCAGAGACAAAGGGAGCCGGTGTGTCCCACTAAGGGAAGGCGGGAAGGAGAGAAGGAGCAAGGATGTGTAAAGTAAGGATAAGAAAGTGATGAGAGAGGAAATTTCCTTGGATTAGTGAAAATTAAATCCAAAAAGTAAAAAGAGGGCTGTAAAACATGTTTAAAGTAAATGTACCTCTGCCTCCACCTCGCTGCACCCCCGCCCCAGTGTGAAGCACTGTGCCATCAGCTACAGAGAATAGACACTCTACAGTGACTCCTTAGGAGTGTGGTGGATGTATCATGAAAGAATTTTTAAACTGTAAGTAGCAAAACCTTCTGAAGTCCTGCTTCTTTGCCTAGAGTCCAAGTGGATTTGGACACTGTGTTTTCCCCTAAGAATAATAGTTCTCCACGTAAGAATAATAGTTCTTTTAAGTATTCAAAATTACATATACTACTGCCTGACATTTAATTCAGTGCATAGCACTTAAACACTTCTAATTTATTATTTATGCCTCCCACTTGTTCTAAAATATTTGAAGTGGTGTCGCTACATAACATAAAGACTAACTAATCTTGACTCTGGAGGGAAGGAAAAAAACTCCTCCTCTATCCTCTTAGGTTCATTGGCTGGGCCTGCAAATAAAACTGATAATTAACAGGAGAAACAAACATTTAATTACCTAGGTATGCCTGGGAGTTCACAAAGAAATCTGATTCAAGGACACTGTCAGAATCGGGGGCTTATAGACCCTCTTAACAAAGGGTGATAAAGTGCAGGATAGAGGCTGGACAAAGGAAAAGGGATTTGGGGCTCCTGGTGGAGGTTAGTTATGGGAAGGTGACTAGGAAACGTATGATAAATAAGGGTTCTTTAGTAAGGTTACGCAGATCAGAGTTGTCTTAGGGGTAGGAGTTGTCTCCGGAGTTGTTCTCTTCCTGGGATGGGAGGAGGCCCCACCTTGACAAAGGGAAACTTGCGCCCTGCTTTTGGACAAAAGAGGGGAGGGCAGGGAGCTAATTCCTTCAGCCGCAAACAACCCTTATGCCAACGTGGCATAGTTTGGGGTGGCAAACTCTGATCCGCTTCAAGTTCCTTAACGACAGGAGGTAAATAAAATTTAGTGGCTCAGAAAAATGTCAGTGAAGGTAGTTTGATCAATTAAAATGACTAAGATTTGGGTATTTTGGACCAAGCTCAAATTAGAAACTACTTAGTAAAGTTCAGGCTTGAGTAAGGCAGAGTCTCTACCCTCCGTGAACTCACAGGCTTGTGAGAAGGACTGACACATACACCATCTGCCCCAACGGAGGGGATCCGCATTCGTAGTGTAATGTGATTACACAGGATCTACATTTTTAGGATTGTTTTTGAAGTATGTGGCTTCCACCTTTGAGGAAGATTTTGAAATTGGGGTGTCTGATGTTTCTCCTGGGCTGGGCCTTTGCGAAGGGCATTGGGAAGACTGTTCGAACCAGGGGGTAAGTTACCCGACAGTCTACTCAAATGTCAGCTTTTCCTTCCTTCCCACAGCTTCTTCACCCCTCCTCTTACTCACCATCACTTTAGTCATGGTCTGGTACTAACAGCAGAATAGCTGCCGCATTTCCACTGTCTTCATGTTTTTCCTTCCACTATCCACGGAGGAATTTGGGGCAGGTATTATTACCCTTTCTTTAGAAATGAGGAACCAGTCTCAGAGAAGCAAAGAAAAATGCCTATGGTCACATTACTAGTTAAATTCCTCTACCTTTATCTAGTCAAAAGACATCTGAAGAACTCTCTGTGGAGAATCTATAGGTTTTTCTGACTTTTCTGAGTGCTAAATGACACAAGTTTGCTGTCGTGATATCAAGTTGTTATGTTTAAAAGAACCTTAGTCAGCATCTTGGATAAATTACCAGTCTGGCACTTAGAGAAATGAGAAGTGGCTTGACCAAAAATAATTTTGTTTACCAAATCCTAAAATCTAAAACAAGTTTTCCCTTCCTCCTGTGCATATACCTTTAGGATGAATAAAAAGCACACTTTGCACCGCGTATAGAAGACTGCTGACCCCACAGCCGACCTAAACTAGAGCGTAAGATTCACGAATATTGAAGTCAATCACAGATGATAAATACCGAGTTTACGGGAGATGCAGGAGTTGCTCAGCTTTTTAATATTCTGACTTATTAGTAAACCCTCATCTTTTGGAACCAGGTCCATGGAGGGCATCTACCACAACCCCTCACAAACTTGTTCTTGGTTCTGACAGAATCCTGCATTAAACTCTCTCATCTGACTCAGCATGACAACTTCTTCTTTCTTTTTTTCTTAGTTAGATAGCCGGTAGTGCTGTTGGCAGCTTTTACTTGCTAATTCACTGCTAGCACCTGGCTATTGATATGGGGCCAGTGCTGTTCTCTCTCTTCACAAAATGGTTGAGTCTTTATTAGGATTAAATCTGTTTGAAGCAGCTAAAATGTATTGCATTAAATTATCAGTTTGGCTTTTTTAAAATGACGTTTCTGATGATAAAAATAATATGTGCATTTGAGAAAATCTGGGAAACAGAGAAGCATGAAGAAGCAATTAAAATGATCTAAATTCCACCATCCAAACAGAAACTCTGTGGATGTTTTCCTGTATTTTATTCTATTCTTTTTAAAGCATATATATTTTAAAAATTGGAATCATATATGTATATTATAGTTTTCTGCTTTTAAAAACTATCAATTCTGAAGACTGGGATGAATCTTCTAATCTTTGTAAAGTTTGTCACTGTTATTTTAGGAGGTACAGTGTAATATTTTCAATGTTTGGTGTCATTTCTTTAGCTAATGATAATTATACTTTAAATTATATGATATTACAAGGCAGGCTTATAACAGTCTTGAAAATATTTTCAGTGAATGGAAATGTAGGAAATTAATAGTTTAAATAACAAACATGTACATGTTTTTAAACAATACTTTTGTTATTAAAAGCCTGAGTTTTTTGTTTTGCTATGGATAAATAAACCATTTGACCAGTAATTTAAAAAGTTAACATATGAGCATTTCCTCATGTCACTAAATATTCTTTTAAAAAGTTACTTTTGTATTATGAACTACCCAAAAACTTGGTGGTTTAATATAACAAACACATTAATTTTACAGTTTCTGTGGGTCAGGAATCTGGGTACAGCTTAGCTGAGTGCCTCTGCCTCAAAGCCTTTCACAGCCAGGTTGTCAGTGGGGCTGCGATATTATCTGAAGGCTTAACTGGGGGACACTCCAGTTCTTTGCACACAGAAATTTCCCTCAGCTACTTTCCTCATGGGCCTCTCCATAGGGCTGCTCACAACCCAGCAGTTGGCTTCCATCAGAGTGAGAGAAGGAGTGCAAGACAGAAGTCATAGTCTCTTTGAAACCTAATATTGCAAGTGACATCCCATCGCTTCTGCTATAGTCTATTGTTAGAAGTGAGTCATTAGTCCTACTCTAAAGAGGAGAGGATTAAACAAGGGATGGGAATTCCAGGAGGCAGGGATTATTGAAGCCATTTTAGAGGCTATTTACCATAGTTATTTAACACTTCCATGACATTCCAGGATATAGGCATATAATAACAAATCTCTTATTGTGGTCCAGTTAGGTTATTTTTTCTTATTATAAAAAGGCTTTCATGGGGCCAGCCCCATGGCCTAGTGATTAAGTTTGGCATGCTCCACTTCAGTGGCCCAGGTTCAGTTCCCAGGTGCAGATGTACACCACTTGTTGGTGGCCTTGCTGTGGCAGCGACCCACATATAAAATAGAGGAAGATTGGCACAGATTCTAGCTCAGGGAAAATCTTCCTCAGCCAAAAAAATAAAAAATAAAAAGAAAAAAGGCTTTCATGAAAATTTTTATACATAAATTTTTGTCTGCAACTGATAATTTCTTTAGGATTGATTTCTGAAAGTGGGATATTTGGGTTAGGGCTTTTAATGTGAATTGTTAGGCTAATATTGAACCAATTTACACTACTAACATCTGTGTTTGAGAGTGCTCATTGCACCCCATTCCCCTTAAGACAATTCTTTTGAAGAATGAGTTTGTAAAATAAATTGTTCCATAATTAGGAAGTTTATTTGAATTAACATTTGTCATGAAATCTGAAAGGAAGGCAATGTAATGTAGCAGCAAAATCCCTGAAACCAGAATCAAATGATGTGAGTTCCAAAATAGGCAGTGCAATTGGTCTCCCATACAATGTCATCAAGGCCACAGGCTTCCCCAGACAGGATATTTAAGTATACAGTTATACATCAATGTATTCTGTAAAATTAGGAGAAATAATTTCTTTCTGTTGGATAAAATAATTATAAGACACCAGGGAAAGAGGGAAGGGAAAAATAGAAATGAGATATGCTCAACAGAAACAGAGATAGATGGGTAATTTACTCTTAAAAGCTCCAGATACTTGGTTATCACTTGTAACTTACGGCTGTTCACGCTCTGTTGCTCTCTTTGTAAGAATATAGGACTTTCTTTCAAATATCTAGATGTAAATGTCAAATGGTTAAATTATTTAAATAAATTAACATTTACTGAGGCCCTTCATTATGTTGGGCACATAGAAGTGAGATCCAAAGGTGAATAACAATTACTTATTACCCATCTTCTTTCAGAACGAATTTAACTGTATGGCCATGTTCCTGCCTTCAAGAGTCTTTTTGCTATGGCACAGACTTGTAAACAGGACAGAATGGGAAGAGTACAGTGAAGGAGACAAATATGTTATGGAAACCCTAGGGAGTGACAGAGTCATATTAAGTAGCGAGATGGCCTTTACACAGGAGGAATACCTGAGAGGGACACTTAAGAATGGGTAAATTCTTAGAGAAGAAATCTGTGTGAAGTAATACTAGAGAGAAGAAAAAAAAAAATGCTAAGAAAGCCCTTTTAAAAGAGAAAGCATTTTACAAATGTGAGACAGGAGTCTCTGGGATAAATCATTGGTTTACCATATAAGGATGATTGAAACATGATTTTCAGATTGCAGGCTTAAGGACTGAGCATTTATTTTTGCATTAGTTTTGGTTTCACGTTCTGATTCAAGCTCAGATGCCTAGTTTCAGCTACAGCATCTAAAGAATAGTCCAGTTGTAACGAACTAAAGACAATATTCTGACATTGTTACCTGGTTCTCCTCTAGGACGTGGCATGACTAAGAAATGAGTGTAGAATATAAAGTTTAAATGTTTTACAATCTTAGTGGTGATCTAGATCAGGGTCAGCTTCCTCTGTAAGTGGAAGCAGCCAGGCCTCTCTGCCTACTTGGTCTATTATCTGGGAGGAAGAAGATGGTAAACATAGTATAAATTCGTAAACTGCAGTGCCGAACAACCATGGAACAGTAGTCTTCTATCTTTGATAGCAGCACTATGGCTAAACCAGCCGCAGGTTGATGACACACGTATCTCACTGTGTAGGTATTTTGAGATCCTATGGACAATCAAGAGATGTGCTCAGACTAATAAGGAGAGTGTTGTTGGGGATGGGGTATTACTAATCTAGTTCTTTGGGTAAGGTTATATAGCCCTCTCCCCACTCAACTCCCCTTAGCTACAAGTTCAGGAAAAATACTGTTAAGGACAAAGGAGACTCACATCCAATTGCCAAACTGATTTCTCTTTTGCTGTCATTCCATGTCAAAGCACTCTACAAGTTCCCAAAGGAAGTGAGAAATAAATAGTTAAAGCCCCGGAACTGGCAATTACAGGTAGGAGGTGGCTTCTTGCTCTTCTGTAGGGCTAGAAGAACATGACCACTTAGTTTGGGCTGATTTTAGGCCAGTGTAAGATCAAAGGAAACAACACACTTATCACAGGAGGCTGGATGTCACTTGAAGAGATGGAATTTTAGACTGATTTTAAAACTTGATGTGACTGGCTCAAGCAGACAGTCTTTTATTTTATTTTGAGGAAGATTAGCCCTGAGCTAACATCTGCTGCCAATCCTCCTCTTTTTGCTGAGGAAGACTGGCCCTGAGCTAACATCATGCCCATCTTCCTCTACTGTATATGTGGGAGGCCTACCACAGCGTGGCTTTGGCCAAGCAGTGCCATATCAGCACCCAGGATCCAAACCGGCGAATCCCGGACCGCCGAAGCAGAACAGGCGCACTTAACTGCTGTGCCACCAGGCTGGCCCCAGACAGTCTTTTTAGGTATAAATATATCAGTCCCCTGGACTTACGTCTCCCAGAATGTTCTCAAAAACTATTTTGTCTATTTTGTTGAAGTAAAAATGACAGTGAAATATGAAGATGTTAAGGGTACAATCTCACAAGTTTTCACAAATGTATACACACATGTAATCAACACTCAAGATAAAGAACATTTTCATTGCCCAGAAAGTTCTTTCATGCCCCCCTCCAAGCAGTTCTTACCACTCCCTACCCAAAGAGAATCATTGTTATGATTTCTATTCATGGGGTTAGTATTGTCCATTCTTGAAATTCATATAATTGGTCTTTTTTATCTGTTTCAACATGTTTCTGAGATTCATCCATGTTGTTGCGTGTAGCAGGAGTTCATTCTTTTTTATTGTCAAGTAGTATTCCATTTCATGGGTATCCCCAGTGTGCTTATCCATTCACCTACTGACGGACATTTGGGTTGTTTCCAGCTTTGGCTGTTGTGAATAAAGCTGCTATGGACATTGGTAAAAAGTTTTGTTAGACATGTTTCCCTTTGTCTTAAATACCCAGAAATAAAATGGCTGGTTCATAGGGTAAGTGTGTAGTTAACTTTGTAATACACTGCCAAACAGTTCTTTAAAGTGGTTGTACCATTTTCCACTCCCCCCAGCAATATATGCTTTCCATATCTTCACCAACACTAGGCATTGTTGGGCTTTTTAATTTCAGCAATTTTAATGGGCATATAATGGTATTACATTGTGGTTTTGAAACACATTTTTAATTTACATACAGTAAAACTGACTTTATTTTGGTGACTAGTTCTGTAAGTTTTAATATATGTATAGATTCATATAGCCACTACCGCAATCAAGATACAGAACAGTTTTATCACCTAAAAAAGCTCCCTCCTGCTGCCTCTTTGTTTCACAATCTGCTCGTACCCCTAACCCCTGGTAACCACATCTGTTGTCTGTCTCTATAGTTCTGCCTTTTCCAGAATGTCATATAAATAGAATCATGCAGTATGTAACCTTTTGGAACTAGCGTCTTTCAAATGACATAAAGCCTTTAAGAGTCATCCATGTTGGTATCAATATCTCTGTTTTCAAATTTTGGCAATTAAGAAGAAAGCTGTGATAAACATCTGTGGTAAAGGTTCTTATGTGAACACAAATTTCATTTCTCTAGGTAAATAGCTAGGGAGTGGGACTGCTGGGTCATATGGCAAGTGGACGCTCCAACTTTATAAGAAAGTGCTAGTGTTTTTCAGATTGGCTGTGCCATTTTGGATTCCCACAGCAATGTATGAAAGTTCCAGTTGCTCTGCATACACACCAGCATTTGGTATTGTATTTTTTTATTTTACCCATTCTAATAGGTATGTAGAGCTATCTTACCATGTTTTAATTTGCATTTCTCTAATAGCTAATGATTTTGAGCACCTTCTCGTGCACTTACTTGCCATCCATGGGTGGTCTTGGGTAAAAAGTCTGTACAAATCTTTCATCCATTTTTTAAAAATTGGGTTGTTTTCTTACTTTGGGTTGTTTTGCTACTGTTGAGTTTTGACAGTCATTTATCTATTCTAGATGGAAATCATTTGTTGGGTAAATGATTTCCAAATATTTTCTCCCAATCTGGGGCTTGTCCTTTCCTTAACTGTGTTCTCCTCAGAGCAAAAGTTCAGTTTTTATTTAGTCCAATTTATCATTTTTTTTATGGTTCATGCTTTTGGTATCATATCTAAGAACTCTTTGCCTAACCCAAGATCACAAATATTTTCCATGTCATTTGTAAAAGTCTCAAAGTTTTTTTATTTTATGTTTAGATCCATGATCCCTTTTCTCTTAACTTTTGTATAAAGGGAAATGTATAGTTTTTTTGTTTTTGGGGATTTTTTGGTATATGGATGTCCAATTTTTCCAATCCCATTTGTTGAAAAGACTATCCTTTTGGCATTGAATTATCTTTGCACATTTGTCAAAAATTACTTGACCTTATTTTTGTGGATCTATTTCTGGAATCTATTCAGTTCCATAGATTTGTGTGTCTAGCCTTTCACCAATACAGCACTGTCTTTATTACTGTAGCTTTATAATCATTCTTAAAATTAGGTGATGCAAGTCTTCCAACTTTGTTCTTTCTCAAAATTGTTTGGCTATTCTAGTTGCTTTCCATTTCCATATACAATTCAGAATCAGTATGTCTGTATCTATAACAAATCCTGCTGGGATTTTGATTGGAATGTTAGAACCAGTCCGTCAATGTCTACAAAACAGCCTCCTGGAATTGTGCTGAATATGCATATCAATTTGGAGAACAGACATCTTAACAATATTGTCTTCCAGATCCTGAACACGTTTTATCTCTATTTAGGTTCTTTACTTTTTCTCAGTAATGATTCATATTTTTCATGTACTGCATACACAATACACCATGTAGTTTTCTTTCATATGTTTTGTTAAATTTATCCCTAAGTGTTCATATTTTTCATGCTCTAGTAAATGGCATTAATTTCATCTTCCAATTACTCATCACTTAAGTATACAGAAATATAGTTGATTCTTATATATCAATTTTATAGCTTGAGACTTTGCTAAAATTATTAGTTCTGGTAATTTATATAATCTTTAGGATTTTCTACACATATAATCATGCCACCTGAAAATAAAGGCAGTTTTCTTTTTCTGACAGTCGTTATGCCTTATATTTCTTCCCCCCCCTCCAGTACAATATTAAATAAAAATAGTGATAATGAACATTGTTGCCTTGATCTTACCATGGGGAAAGAGTGTTCTGTCTCTGACCATTGTTTAACATCAGTTTGAGGAAGTCCCTCCTATTGCTAGTTTGGTGAGAATTTTTATCATGAAGGGTAGTTTTATTGAATGCTTTTTCTGCATCTATTGAGATGATCATCCGATTTTTCTTTTTTGTTAATATAGGGAATTATATTTATTGACTTTTGAATGTGACATTGCATTTCTTGCATTCCTCGTATAAATCCCACTTAGCCATGATGTTAACTATTTTACATATACTGGATTCAATTTGCCATTTTAAAAAACGGTGTCAAGGTCTATGTTCATGAAGGATATTGGCTTGTAGAGTTTTCTTTTCTTAACTGTCTTTGTTTGTAGCAACAGGGTAATCCTGACCTAATACAGAATGACTTTGGAAATGTTTCCTCTTCCTCTATTTTCTGAAGAGTTTGGGTAAGATTGGTATTATTTTTCCCTGAAGCATTTGAAAGAGTTTGGAGCTCTAGTTTAGCCATTTCGGCATAGCCATTTGGGTTTCTTTTTGCAAAGGTGTAAGTTACAAATTCCATTTCTTTGATATAGGGCTGTCAGACTTTCTATTTTCTCTTGTGCCAGTTTTGGTAATTTGTATTGGTATAAAATTGTTCATAATATTCCCTTGTTAGTCTTTTAATATATATAGGATCTGTAGTCATGTCCTTTTGTTCACACACATCTTGGTAATGTGTGTCCTCATTTTTCTTGATCAGACTAGATACTTATTTTATTTATATATATATATATATATATATATATATATATATTTTTAAACCAGCATCAGTTCCATTGATTTGCTCTACTTTTTGCCCTTTTTCCTTTCTTCATTGATTTCTGCTCTTATCTATATTATGTCCTTCCTTCTACTTACTTTGGGTCTAATTTACTTGTCTTTTTCTAGCTTTTCAAGGTGAAAGCTTAGATCACTGATTTAAACCTTTCTTCTTTTCTGTTACAATCATTTAAATCTATATATTTCCCTCTAAGCTTTAAAGATGGATTTCAAAAATTTTGATATATTGTGGTTTCTATTATTTAGTTGAAAATATATTTTAACTTGTGATCTCTTCTTTGCCCCATGGCTTATTTAGAAATGTGATATTTAGTTTCCAAGTATTTAAGGACTTTTCTAGATATTTTATTTATTTTTTTAAAGATTGGTACTTGAGCTAACAACTGTTGCCAATCTTCTTTTTTCCTTCTGCTGTTTCTCTCCAAATCTCCCCAGTACATAGTTGGTATATTTTAGTTGTGGGTCCTTCTAGTTGTGACATGTGGGACGCTGCCTCAACGTGGCCTGATGAGTGGTGCCATGTCCGCGCCCAGGATCCAAATCAGCGAAACCCTGGGGCGCTGTAGTGGAGCGCATGAACTTAACCATTTGGCCACAGGGCCAGCCCCTATTATCATTTATTTATAATTTAATTCTGTGGTGATTGGAAAATATACTCTAAGATTTCAAGCTTTTAAAATCTCTTGCAACCATCATGCAGTCTATCTTGATGAATACGCACTTGACAAGAATACGCATTCTACAGTTGTTGCGTGTAGTCTTCTGTTAAAGTCAGTTATCTCAATTGAATCATAGTGTTGTTCAAAACTTGAATTCCATTTTTTTTTCTTTGGATATTCTCTCAGTTACTGAAAGAGTAATGTTACTTTCTTTCTTTAGTTCTGTTAGTCTTTCCTTCATGTATTTTGAAGCTCTATTATTAGTTGTATACACATTTATGATTATCATGTCTTTCTCATCAACACATTAAAATATCCCTGTTTCTGGTAATACTCTTGGTCTTGAAGTCTGCCTTGTCTGATACTCATACAGCCACAGCAACTTTTTTATGCTTCCTGTGTGCATGGTGTATCCTTTTTAACCCTCTTGCTTGCAACTGTATATTTGTATTTAAAGTACATCTCTTATAGGTAGCATGTAGTTGGATTTTTTTTAATGATTTTTTAGAGCAGTTTTAGGTTCACAGCAAAACTGAGCATGAAGCACAGTTACACTGTTCCCCTCGCCACACAGCCTGACCCACTATCAACATCCCACTCCACAGTGGTACATTTGTTACAATCAATGAACCCACATTGACATATTGTGAATGCTCAAAGTCCATAGTTTATGTGAGGGTTCACTCTTGGTGTTGTACATTCTATGGGTTTTGACAAATATATAATGATATATCCAACATTATAGTAGCATACAGAGTAGTTCACTGCCCTAAAAATCCTCTGTGCTCCACTTATTCCACCCTCCCTCCTCTCTAACCCCTGGCAGCCACTGGGCTTTTTACTGTTTCCATAGTTTACCTTTCCCAAGATGTCATATAGTTGAAAAGATTGACTTCTTTAACTTAGTAATATGCATTTAAGGTTCTTTGTTTTCTTTTTATGGCTTGATAACTAATTTCTTTTTAGCACTGGTACCACTGTTTATCCATTCACCTACTGAAGGCATCTTGGTTACTTCCAAATTTTGGCAATTAAGAATAAAACTGCTATAAACATCCATGAGTAGGTTTTTGTGTGGACATAATTTTTCACCTCATTGGGGTAAATACCAAGGAGCATGACTGCTGGATCTCGTAGTATGTTTAGTTTTCTAAGAAACTGCCAAACTGTCTTCCAGTGGCTGTAGAATTTTGCATTCCCACCAGCAGTGAGTGTTGCTTCACATCCTCATTAGTATTTGGTGTTGTCCGTGTTGGGACTTTCGCCATTCTAATAGCTTGGAGTGGTATCTCACTGTCGTTTTAAGGTGCAGTTCTCTAACGATATACGATGATAAACATTTTTTCATATGCTTTTCTGCCATCTGTATGACTTCTTCAGTGAGGTGTCTGTCCAGATTTGTTGCCCATATATATTTCTTTTTTTTTAAAGATTTTATTTTTTTCCTTTTTCTCCCCAAAGACCCCCGGTACATAGTTGTATATTCTTCATTGTGGGTCCTTCTAGTTGTAGCATGTGGGACGCTGCCTCAGCGTGGTTTGATGAGCAGTGCCATGTCCGCGCCCAGGATTCAAACCAACGAAACACTGGGCCGCCTGCAGCGGAGTGCGCGAACCCAACCACTTGACCACGGGGCCAGCCCCTTGTTGCCCATATTTTAATCAGTTGGTTTGTTTTCTTATTGCTGAGTTTTCAGAGTTCTTTGTGTATTTTGGATAACAATCCTTTATCAGATATGTTCTGCAAATACTTTCTCCCAGTCTGTGGCTTGTCTTCTCATTTTCTTGACAGTGTCTTAGAAGTTTAATTTTGGTGAAGTCCAGTTTATCAATTCTTTCTTTCATGGACCACGCCTTTGGTCTTTTACGTAAAAGGTCATGGCCAAACCCAAGGTCATCTAGATTTAACTATTAGATGTTTTCTTCTAGGAGTCTTATAGTTCATGTTCTATATTTAGGTCTGTGATCCATTTTGAGTTAATTTTTGTGAAGCGTGTAAGGTCTAGACTTTTTTTTTGACATGTGGATGTCCAATTTTCTAGCACATATTGAAAGACCATCTTTGCTCCATTGTCAAAGTTTAGTTGACTATGTTTGTGTGGGTTGGATCTTATTTTTTAACTAGTCTGCCTTTACTTGACATTTTTAGTCCATTTCTTTCAAATAATTTTGATCTGTATGGGTTTATGTCCGCCACTTGCTGTTTGTTTTCTAATTGTCCCATTTTCTCTTTTCCTTTCTGTGTTCCTCCTTTTCTGCCTTCTTCCGGGTTAAGTGTGTCTAATTCCTCATTGTTTTTTATGCCATACTTACATTATCTTTTTAATGCTTCCTCTGTTCAGTTTAAAAAAAACCTATCTCCCCTCCCATTTTTCTGACTGGATATACGTCTAGATTTATGTTCAAGTTCACTGATCCTTTCTTCTGCATGTCCAGTAGCCCACACAATGAGCTTTTCACTTTAGTTTTTTTTTTTTTTACAATTTCCATTTCTTTGATGATTATTCACTCTTTATGATCATTTTTCCTTTATGGCCTTAAAATATATTTAAATAGCTACTTTAAAGTTTTATTAAGTTCTGTTAATTACCAAATGCTGGGTCATCTTGGGGTTTGTTTCTAATAACTGGGTTTCTTTTTTTCTTGATCATTGGGCACATTTTCCTGCTTCTTTGCATGGCTAGTAATTTTTTTATTGTATGATGGACACTGTGGATAATACCTTGTAGGAGTCTGGATTACGTCATCTTCCTTTAAATGGCATTTAATTTTATTTTGTGTTCGAATGGGACTATTTGTTTGAACTTAGTCCAATAAGGCCCACGGGCTGGCTGCCTGTTTTTGCAAATGAAGTTTGATTAAAATATAGCCATTGCCCATTTGTTTACATATTGTTTATGGCTGCTTCTGCACTACAATAGCAGAGCTGCGTAGTTGTGACACAGACCATATGGCTCACAAATCTAAGTTATATGCTATTTAGCATTTTAACAAAAAGTTTGCCAACTCTTCCTTTAGGAAACACTCCTGACTCCTACTCACATTTCTAGAATAGTAGCTAAATGCCTGAAGTGTTCAGTGAGGTTCCTCCACTCAGGCTGCTCTGGAACTCCAAGGATTCCCCAGCACTGTCTAACTTCTGGTATCACTGTTCAATTCTGAGTCTCAGAGCAGGTAATCTTTTGCTAGGTCTTGCAGATGGTTTTCCTGTACATGCACATCCCACGCCTCAGACAAGTACTCTTGATAAGACCTTATGCAAATTTCTGCCTCCCTCCCCACAGCTCCCTCTTCTCTTGAACTGCCATCTGCTTCAGTAACCTCTTTAGCTCAGCAGAACTGCCTCTCTGCTTAGGCTCAAACTCCCGAGATAATGCTGGAAGATGCCCCAGGCAGAATCTCAGGATGATCAACTGTGGGGTTTAACATCCTGTGTTTCCTTTCTCTCAGGTATCACAGTACTGTGCTATCTATTGTTCAATGCCTGAAAATATACTTACCCACATATATTTTGTCCAGGTTTAAAGTTGTTTTGGTGAGAGGGCAAATCTGGCACTAGTTACTTTGTTATGGTAAGATAAAGCTGCTTTTGCAAAACCAAAGATCTTAGAAAACAGAATATTCTGATGATTCTGCTCATGGCTTTTAATTTATCTGATACTCACTGAATTCTCTAAGTAATCATTTTCAGGTTAACTATGTCTAATTACCTTGACTGTCCCTCATAGTACAAAATAGATACTATGTAAGTCATTACATGTTGGAGATGCACAGCCAGGACAGTTCCTGTCTTCAGGTAGTTCCGCCTAGTAAAGCAGACAAACATCACACACACCCCTGTTCCCCTTTTGAAATACATCTCTGAGCAGGTAGCAGGGCATCAGAACTAAAGGCAATTAAAAACAGAAGGCTAGATTTCCTTCCTACCCTCCACATCATCCTTATTAGGGTAGAGGTAGAGAACAAATGTAGCATTATGGGAGAAATTGCATAGAATTTATAGAAATCTAAAAAATGTATAGCAGTAAGACCTGGGGAAAGATCACCTTTTCTGGACTTTTACTTTAGTTACAAACTATTAAAACATGGATTAAGTGCTAGTTTTTACCTTCTTAAGATCAGTGGTTTCAGAAATAAATCAACTGAATTTTATTTTATGAATTTTTAGAGCTGTATTTGGCCCAAAAACTAAGATATAATCAGGGACCATAACCTCATTCATAGAGACTTTGCCTGCACTTTCTTATGACTAAACCTCCCTCCGGTGCAGTTGCTTTTTATTGTTTTAGTTTCCCTTAAGTCCTATCTTAAGAGAAATTCTTCAGTGACAACACCCAGTTGGCAAGTGTAGAAGGCACAACACAAGCACTGCAGCCTACTTACCATCCAATTATCAAACACGAGTAAGAATGAGATATTTAGGGGGAGAAACTTTTAACCTTTAGATTAATCTGAACTTTTCATATAATTTCACAGGGAGTACCTAATTCAGAAGAAATGAATAGCTTTGCCAGGTCTAACTTGTGTTGCTTAGAATTGGCACTAGTGTAAAGACCGTCATCCTGTTCCACTTGTAAACATCTGACCAAGGGACAAACCTGACAACAATAACAGCACAAGTTGTGTAGGTTCATGAGGTTGGAGGCAAGAGCAAATTTTGATATGCTTGTCTCCCTTAACAGTATAGGTCAGAGGTTGGCACACATTTTGTATAATGGGCCAGATAGTAAACATTTTAGCCTTTGCAGACCACACGGTCTCTGTCACAAATACAGCTCTGTTGTTGCAGCACAAAGGTAGCTACAGACACTACGTAAACAAGTGAGCATGGCCGTGTTCTAATAAACTTCATTTACAAAAACAGGCAGCTGGAATTTGGCCTGAAGGCTATAGTTCACTAACCCGATGAACATTAAACTAGCAAAAGTTTGTGTTTTCAGTTTTATAAAATTTTCAAGATCTTGAAAAAATGTTTTCCTGTTTTGTAAATTGCCCTTTTTACTGAATGATTATCTTTCCTATTGATAAAAGCTGTTGTTGCTGTTTCTACATGCTACCTGATCATACAGTATTTTGTATTCTTTAACTTCAAAATGAAAACTTCCCTTCTCTTGACAGATAAACATTACACGTGAAGAGTGGTGAAAGGGAACACTGATTTCCGAAGAGGCCTGCAGAGGAAAAGCTCTGGTTGGTATCACGTGGACAAAATCAGCGTTTTCTGAGGATGCTGTTGAAGTAGTCTTTGCTACTGCTTTCCTTCTCTTCATAACATGGGCTGCATGAAATCAAAGCAAACTTTCCCATTTCCTACCACATTTGACAGTGAGAAGCGGCATGCAGATGAAGAAAGGTTTATGTCGGAAGAGAGATTTCTACCTAGGATGGCTTCTCCAGCTGAGGTCAAAGAGGAAGTGAAGGAACCTCCAGGGCCCCAAATTGTGGTCTCTGAATTTGCACAGCGCCTGTCCCAGGAAATCTTGAGTGATGCCTTGCAGCAGTGGGCAGGCAATAACATCAAGTATTACGACATCCCATACATTGAGAGTGAGGGGCCTTGATGCTCTAGGATGATGACACTTTGTTGAGCTGTGGATACAGCTGGTGCTAGTTTAAACACATGAAACAAAAGCAAAAACTGCTGTGAATAAATACAAATAACTCCATCTGGATGTAAAAATATGTCTATGATAATATCAAGAGTGTAGGAAAACCTAAAATGAAATGTGTTTTAAGCAGTTATAAGTTAACAGCGGTTTCTATCTGTTTGGTCTTGGATTGAAGTCATTTAAAGAGCAACCTTTGTCCTGTGGCACCATACTAATCAGCTGTTATGTCTCACCACTTTCTTCCTGAGGCAGCGATGGTATCACCAAAGAAATAAAAACTTAAAAGTGCCCCAAGTTTCCAAATGGTTAAAGACACTCATTTAGAATAACTATTTGTTAATTTAACAAAATATCCAAGATATGAAAAGAACTTTTCTTGAAATCCCTCGGCAAGGGAATGTCCCTCAAGCCATGGCGATTAACAGTGGCTCTTGTTTGTCAAAAACATTTGTATCAAGGATCCCTCCTCCCTAATACAAATGATGAAGCACTAGGAAGCAGTCCATATAGAAGAGGTCAACCTTGAACCCTGTCCTTAATAAGATATTTATTTTTGTAGATGAAAAACATAACTATCACCTTGAACCTCAGGGCCCTAACTAACCACAGCTGTCACTGGATGACTCATACTTTGTCTATACAGCATCTTAACAAGATACAATTTACAGAGGTCATGACATTAATGTTTATTGCATTAAGAAGCCTAGTGAGAGGCCAGCCTGGTGGCGTAGCAGTTAACTTCGTGCATTCCGCTTCGGTGGCCCGGGGTTTGCTGGTTTGGATCCCAGACGTAGACCTAGCACTGCTTATCAAGCCATGCTGTGGAGGCATCCCACATACAAAATAGAGGAAGATGGGCACAGATGTTAGCTCAGGGCTAATCTTCCTCAAAAAAAAAAAAAAAAAAGCCTAGTGATATAACTATACAAGAAAACAAGTATAGGTACCTTTTATAAATAGCAAACCAGTAAATTCAGAATAACAGAAGCCCTAGTCAGCAAGGTAGAAAGCAGAACCTGTTCTCAGTGCTGAGTGTGTATTAAGCTTTAGGGTCTCATAGATGCAGAGGGCTGGTATATGGGCACTCATTCCCTTTTTTTTATTGCCCAGTGGAGCAATCACCATTCAAATTACTGTGGGATCAGATTATACATATGATTTATCATTGTATTATAAAACAAAAGATCAAACACTCCTCCAAAGAGAGTACTCTTGTATTTGTTTTTTTATGGTAACAATGCCCATGGGGTATTTACAACCATATACTATACTATTTTCAGAAATTTGGCTACCTTTTTTGGGAAGCTATTTTAACTGTCACAGCTCACATCTCTTTAAAAAATAAAAAGGATTAAGTACTGATTGAGATCAATAGTAACAGAAAATTTGGGAGTGAGGGAAGATGATACTGAAAAGACATAACTTGAGAAAATTCTAATCTAGAGACTCAGTTCCAATTTTCCTACTTCATCAAGATTTGCTACACATTGAGTTTAACTGGAAAGGGGAATTATTTAAGCCCACGGACGTTAGTTCCTTTTATTAAGATAACAGATCCTTGTCATTGAAATCCAAAGGCAGGCAGAAAAAGGCTGTGACCTCTTTAATGAGCTAAATATGTATTTGGCCTTGTAAGCAGGCAGAAATGCTACCTCTAATTTTGACAATTATACTTTGAAACCCACAATCAAGTAGAGTGAATCCTCCAAGTTACACGGGCAAGGACAGTTCTTTAAATGAGTGATGTGCCATCCTTCAGTTGCCTTTGGACACCTGGTCATTCAACTTTCATTTCACCTAATCTCAGGATTTGTACTGTCCTGTTGTACTTACAATCTAGCAATTTACAAAATAGAAAAACCACTACCACTGTTCATACAAGGATCTGAGGTCATAGGCTACGAACAGAAAGTTTCCCAAAAGTGCAAAACATATTTCCAGCTGATGAAGAAAAATTTAGGTTTTTGAGTGTTTATACTAATGACTCAGACCAAAGCCTAGAAGTTGCCATTTTTCATTCATTTTATATCTCACATAAGGACACTTTTGCTGCAAGGTCATTTGCTGTTTAAAAGATATAATTAGGTATATAAAATAATACATATTATGCTGTGAACACAAAGCCATATAAAAGCAGCACATCACACTAAATTTTTCAGCATACATAGGGACATAGACTAATGACTTTTGGTTATATCTCAATATTTTAACCTCAGGTTCCTCCTTTGCCTTGAGCCCCTCTTTCTCAGGGGTGTAACAGGGATGCCTGTCAGATCCATATCTAGCTAGAATTCTAATCTCTTTTGCCACCCTCTCTGACACTATGGCACTATGGGTGTGTAGCTGAGTACCATTCCCTCACCCCAGAATCATTTTAACAGAGTATAATATCTTATGACATACAGAGACTTATCTTGGAAATATATGCTGTATTCTACGTCAAACCATGGACAAGGAACTACAAGGAATGCATGTTCAGTGAGTCAGTGACTAAACCAAGTCGTGGCAGGCAGGAGAAAGAGCTGGCTAAACACACTTGTACTGCATGTGATACTTATCAAGATATAATTTAGTCTTGATGCGAAGAAAGATGAGAACTTCTTTGATAGGCTGAATTCAACTTCTATCATACCTTCATATTTAAATATCGGATTTACTTCATTTGGAAGGTCCTTCATGAACAATAAAAGAGTAGGACTGTTTGAGAAGGAAGGAGACATATAAAACAAAAGACTGAAAGAACCATTAGCTATTGGAAAGGGAAACATTTGTTCCAACTTATATCACAAACAGATGAGATAAGAATAGTGGCCAAATTATAAGGGAAAAGAAAGTGGGGAAAAGGCAGCCCAAGAAACAGGACTAATGTCAGGCTCCATCAGAAGATGCACCTGCAAAAACAAGTTTCCAGTCTTTTCAACTGAGGGAAAGGACACAATAGCAACTTCCTTTCTTCACCACACTGACACAGGCCCAGCCACTGAATCTCTTCCCTCAAGAACATCCAGTGCAGGGGCAGATAAGCTGGCACCCGCACAGCAAAGGACCGGCCGGTGGCCGCTGTAGAAGTGGCAGGTCATCAGAGGAGATGCGCTACTTCCTCATTGACCAAGACTCTCAGAACCCACACGTGTGCTTCACTGCTCCCTCCCCAGTGAACTGTCTTGTGTGCCATTACCTTTTGGTTACATGCCTTTGATCCGAGAGTTATCCACTGTCAGCTGCCTTATCAGTTCTTTGCAAATTACCTATGGTTATGAGCACTTAAAGCACAATTTTGAAGGAGATAAAAATGATCTTAGTCTCAAAGGAATAATTTGTGTCAAACTGCCTTATTAGTATTAAAAATAGACATACTGGATGAATAGCATGATACCCATATATCCTACTCAATATCATTGGCATCTTACGAGATAGGGGAACTATACTTTCATATTACATAGTTTTAGAAATCAAAAGTTAGAGACATATCATAAATAAAGTCAAGGAACAGTAATTTAAAAATAAAGTTCTACCAAACATATTGGTTGCTTAATCATAATGCCCTCATCCAGTACTTGTGTGACCAAATAGGACACATCTTCCTTGGAGCTGTGGACACGAACTCAGATGCGCTCCCTACATCTTACCTTGTAAAACTCAAGTTTTGTTAGCAAATCCTCTTCCCTGTAAGACTTAGCTATGAAATGGTATATTTTTTTCCAAATATTTTTGTGAAAAGCTTTTTTTGTAACTGCACAATAAAAGTCTAGTTGCAATTAACAAGCTATGAGTTCTTATTAAATAATTGAAGTAAGCAAATGCTTTTCAACATTGTGTACTTCCAAATCTTTTAATATAACGGACATTTTCTGCATTTGTAAACATGCAAAGTGAATAAAAACCCATTAATACAAATAATCTCTTTGATCAATCAGGTCCAATTTAGGAGCTTTAAGAATATAAAAATGCTTCAGGTTAAATATATTAAGAACTGAGAAAATTTAAAGCAATTCCTTCTGGACTGCAATTTCCTCATCTGTGAGAAGGGTGCAGGATATAATCTTTGATGTCTTTTTCAGTTCTGCTGCTTTTTGTTCTTACAAACCTGAAGTTCTCTTAGTTTGAGGACTTTGGGGTGAAGGGAAAACTATAACAAGTTATAAAATAAATGATAAGCTGACCTTTAATTTAAAAATTATTCTTACCTAGACTTTAAGGTCCCAAGTCTGGAACACCTTGCAGTTTCCTGTGAACCTTAAAGAAAACTTATTTTGCCAATAGTACCAATTACTGAAAGTATTTCTAGTTTGAACAAAAGTCCTTGTTTTCGATGTCTTTCTCCTGATTTGAACTGTGTAAGGATAAATAACTGTTATCACACACAAGTTTGATGTAAATTACAGAAAGCAGAGTGTCTCCATCTTAAGAGACTGGAATTTCCTAATTCCTCATTCTGCCAGATTAGCAAATACTGTGAACAACGAGAAATAATGCATTCACTTCCGCCACAGGAAGGGATTCTGATTAACTTTAGGGAAGGCCTAGGTTGGGTTAATAACACTGGAGGGACAAGCTTATAAAACCTTTTCTCTTTGCCTGAGACTTCCAATGTTATCAAAGGAACACTTCTGCCATAGTATCTCATAATTACTTTAAAATATTTATACATGGAGAAAATTCTACTATGAAGCATTAACACAGTATCCAACAAGATTTTAGGATTTTTATTTTTTATAATCTATACATGTTTATTTAATCAACATATAAACCACATACATACAAATCACTATCCAAAGGCAAAACATGAAGCTCCCATTTCAATTAGATATACAATCATGCGTGGCTTAACGATGGGAATACATTCTGAGAAATGTGTCGTCAAGTGATCTCGTCATTGTGTGAACACTGTAGAGTGTACTCACAGAAACCTAGATGGTAAGCCTACCACGTACCTAGGCTATATGGTACTAATCTTATGGGACAACCATCTTTTTTTTTTTTTTTTAAAATATTTTATTTTTCCTTTTTCTCCCAAAGCCCCCAGTACATAGTCATGTATTTTTAGTTGTGGGTCCTTCTAGTTGTGGCATGTGGGACACCCCCTCAGCGTGGCCTGACAAGCGGTGCCATGTCCGCGCCCAGGATTCAAACCGGCAAAACCCTGGGCCGCCGAAGCGGAGTGTGCAAACTTAACCACTCGGCCATGGGGCTGGCCCCCAGGACAGCCATCTTATACGCAGTCCATCAGTGACTGAAATGCCCTTATGTGGAACATGACTACTAACTCAAGAATCTCTAAAGACCTTCAAATTTTCCCATCTTTTAAAACGGGTTGGCAACTTTTTCTGAAAAAGTCCAGATAGTAAATATGTAAGGCTTTGCAGGCCTTACAATCCTGTTGCAACTACTTAAAGCAGCCATAGATAATATGTAAATAGATGAGTACAGCTATATTCCAATAAAGCTTTATATATGGACACTGATATCTGAATTTCATGTAATTTTCACATATCATGAAATATTAGTCTTTAATTTCTTTCTCTAACCATTTAAAAATGCAGAAACCATTCTCAGCTTGTGGGACATATAAAAAGAGGCAGCAGGCTGGATTTGGCCACGTGCCATAGTTTCCCAATCTCTGCTCCAAAATAATACCTTAAAAATCCAGTCACCTCAAAATTTCAAATCATTGTGTCCCAGAGATTTAAAGTGATTATTCAAATCTTCATCAGTAACTTCTTTTAAATCAGCTGGTTTCCACTTTGGACTCTGGTCTTTATCTATTAAAACTGTCAAGTGAAGATATAAGAAATGTTAGTACACATCTTTCTGGTATTAGATTTTAATTAATGAATTGACAGAAACTACCCTGTACTAGGCATATTTTTCTATAGCACATTTTTTTCCTGCAAAGTTTAAATTTTTGTATGTGTTCCTCTTTTCTTCTAAATTAGGCCCCCACAGAATTTGGATAGATAGCAATGTACTGATGATGACCCGTGTGGTAACTTTCTAACCTGCTAAGTCTGATGCCTCTAGCTGGAATACAGCCTACTGAGTGAATCCAGTAATTTAAGCCATAGAACTCTTTTTTTCTTCTTCAAACAAAATTGTAAATGAAACCTTCCCGTTATAAACAGCTAAAACCAGAGCTGGTGTGGTTTAAAGGGAAGGTGGGGGAGGGTGGAGGGCCCAGATCTGTCTTCTTAACCTCCTCCACACTGAGTTGAAAGGAAAATTACTTACGGTAGAGGGAAGGGGACTTTATGCATAATTAAATGTGGATACTGCCATTTTGCTGAATCCTCTAGTTCACACACCTCTGAATTAAAATACCAGACCACCTCCAGGTTATCATGAAACTTTACTTCTCTTATTTCGGTGTAGTCATCACTCAGTGTAGCCACATAGTATCCCCACAGGATTATAAGTATGAGGCAATCTGTAACCTCTCCTTAAACAAGAGAGGGGAATGTCAATTTCTTGGTTGTGATAGTATATGATAGTTATACAAATGTTACCATGTAGCAAAAGGGTGAAGGGTATGCAGGATCTCCCTAGTTATTTGTTACAACTGCATGTGATTCTACAATTATCTCAAAAAATTTTTTTTAAAAAAGAGGGAAAGAGCCTATACTTTGTATAGTGGTGGTAGAATTTCAACCATGCTTAAAATGTGCATAATTCTTGTGAAGAAAGAAAATATTTAAACACACAAGCTCTTCAGTGAACCTAAAAACAAAATTTAGTATTAAATGGCTAAATAATTAAAGCAGCAATCTGGGAGCCAAGGAAGCAGGCTGCCTCAGGAGGTAGAGGGAAGGTGGGCTTTGTGCATAATTAAATATGGATACTGAAGGTTTTTAAGGTTTGGCTGCCTAACTACGAGATTCCAGTATCAGATCAGTGGTGGTATTGAACACTGATGTTATGATCCCTGCCAATCTGAAAGTTTTACATTCCCTGGACAGCATAAATAAAAACAATCCTGGAACACTCTTTCTACAAGAATTCCTTCCAGCCAACGCTATCTACCTCCTTGACAGTCCACTGAAGGGTAAAAGGAAAGAGAGTATTAATCAGATCTGCATGCTGTTTTATTTCAAAGTAACCTTTTTACCTAGCATAGATGTAACAAGTTCTTGCCATGTAGGCAGCTCAGGTTTTTCAGAAGTCTCATGAGGCACCCACTCAAATTCCATTTGGTAGCTCTTAGCTCTGCTGAGATTTTTTATTTCCTTCTATAACCAGGAAAAAATTTATTCTAGATATTAAAAGTAAGAATTTTTGACAACTATCCCCCTAATTTGCTAGTTTATCTAATATGCTAACATATTTTATAATTAGCAAATTGTAGCAAACATTTCGTTATGTAAGAACACCAAACAGTTTTACCCAGAATAGATACTGCTTTCTGAATAAAGTAGCTTGATAAACACCAGTGTCATGAATCAGAACTTTGATGCTGGTTGGTTTCAACTCTTTTTCTTTCAAATATCTGACAGTAAATCTAAAAACAATACTATCCTTTTTTAAGTTTAAGAAGGGCTGCTATAACATATAATGCATACTTTAGAAACATAACTCAAGTAACCCAACATAATATAACCTCCTAAAATCAGAGTTCAAGGCTCGGATCCACATGCAGCAAGGATTTGTATGGAATTAGTGGAAAAAACGCATATTTTACTTGGTTTTTATAAAACAAATAGCAGTCTCCTCTGTCTCAACTCCATGTGTCCTCTAAAAGGATCTGAACCCACTGCTTATTTCTGATGATGTTGTGTCATGATAAAAATTAAGAGAATTCTACAACAGTGACCAGTGTTTATAGAAGCTTACAGCTCAGAGAACATAACCTTCTATTCAGATAATGTGCTATATTAAGTGATCATTAAAAACACAAGAAAATTAGATATGCAAAATACATGCAGAGGGATGAAACTTATACAACATAAATAACTAAGCTATTATTTATAGGGATATGGGCTTATACATAAAAAGAAATTACTGCAAATTTGCTGGAAACAAAAAAAATCAACTACTTCACTTGCTTTTTCTAAATATGCTGACTTTGGAGATGAGAAGCAAAAACAGAGATTAATAAGAGCATTAGCAGATGTTACTAATTATGTCATATGGTTTTCCTCAATGTCAGTGTTTAACTGCTCAGGTACAGGCAAGGACTGGCAGGGTTTGACACTGCTCGGGTTTTGCCAGGTCAGTCCAAAAGAGAGAGGAAGGGCAGGGGGCTTGCTGCCTCCCTCATTTAAGGGAATAAATGCACCTTTCAAAGGCTTCAGCAGCAGAATGAGTTCACAGGCTCACGCTGCGCTTAGCAGAGGCAGTCCATGGACTGTAGGAGTAGGATTACCTCTTACGTACAAATCAGAAGGCAGTGACCAGGTTATGTGAATTTTTTAAACAATATTGCTTTCAAAGATTCATCTTCCCTTATATGCCAATTGGCAATATTAAAAAGAAAAAACTTTGCAATCATTATAGAAGTTTAATTTTCACTGATAAAACTATCATCTTTGATTAACAGTATATGCTCACAAGTCCTATTTCCATAAATAGCCAGAAGGAAAAAAAAACTATTTGTTACTTACGTGCCCTAACGCCTTCATAAAAGTCATGGCCTCTCTGAAAGAAAATTGAGATTAAATGGAGAATTTCTAGGCATCTGTATTCCTGGTGAGCTCCTCTCTCTCCCACCCACTTTAGCCTCCCAATCCCATGGCCACAACCTGAACCATGACATTCAAAGTCTGGACCACACGGCCTTTCCCCACCCTGTGAGCTCTGACCTCATCTCTTTCTCACTCACCAACCACCCCCACCCCACTCCATCTACAATCTCCCTGCAGTTCCTCTATCCAAGCTTTGTACTTGCAGTGACGCTGACACTTGCACAGCTCACTCCCTCGCTTCTTTCAGGTTTTCACTCAAAGAACATCTTCTCAGTGAGATCTTCTCTGGTCATCCTATCTACAGGTTCAACCCCTTGTCCCTCTATATCCCATATCCTCCTTCTCACTTTTTCTTAGTACTTATAACCGTGTACTATATATTTTACAAATTTATCTGTTTACAGTCTATCTCCCCCACTACAAAGTTCCAGGAGGGCAGGGATTTTTGTCTGTGTTGTTTACCTATGGTATTCTTGGTGCCTCTAACAGTGCCTAGCACATAGTTAGCACTCTTATTTGTTAAGTAAATAAATAAATCTCTAAAGTTTTTTTGTGTGTAAATGGTGCTTTCAGACTTAAATCTTTAACCCACACCTCTTGAGTTCTAACTCCTAAATGCATTTTTTTGCTCACACCCATCATCAAGGACTATCAATTCTATCTGCTACATATATCTCAAATCCATTCACTTCTCTCCATTGCCACCACCCTAGTCCAAGCCACCACTATTCTGCAGCTGGATAACTGCAATAAACTCTTACCTGGTCTCTACATCCCACTCTTGAACCCCTCCAATGCCATCTCCATTCAGCAGCAAGAATTACCTTCTTAAAACAAATCAAATTACCCGCTGCTGAAACTCAAGAGGCTTCAACATACTCACTTCTCACCCTTCCAGTCACAGATGAGCTGACATCGCAGAGATGTCTTCCCTGACCTACTCTACTAATTTAAAGCAGGCTTCCCTTTGCCTCCCTGACTCCAGCCTGTCCCTGCATCACTCTCTTCTTTCACCAACCCTGTATGTTTCCTTTAGAGCACGTACCACAATTTGTAATTATTTCACTTGTTCTTTAGAGTCTCAGTAGCCTATAAATTCCATGAGAAGAAGGAGCATGAGCACTTTCAACAACCTAACACTCTGCACAGTGCCTGACACATAGCTAACATATTTGCTGAGAGAACGAAGGAAGGGGGAATCAGTCTAGATAGTGCACTAAATGTACAGTGAGAAACACAGACTGCGTGAGGTATGCTGGGTAGTGGTCCACAGGGCCTGCACTAGTTTCACACACCATGTGTCTGTCACTTAACAGCTGCACCACCTTATGCCACAGTTTCCTCATCTGTAAAAGGGAGACAATAGTACCTATCCTTCTAGAGAGAGTGTAAGATTTAATGGAGAGAATGCATACAAAGTGCCTAGCATATGAGCACTTGCTCATAATGAACAACAGAACTCAGCTGCCGTTTACATCCTACCAGGAGTGACTTTAACATACAGCCAACAGAGCTTTATTTATGGTTAGACAAACTATCTTAATAAATATTTCAAGGCATAAAAGTCCATTAGGGATGTCTGCTTTTTAGTTATTAAACAAAGTATTTCCTTTAGGCCATAATTTTATTAACCTAAGGGCCCTGTACACAAGACACAAAAGGGACAGTTCTGCTTTTAAAGAGTTTATCATCTGGAAGAAGAAATCACTATGACTCTGAAATGCTTCATAAAATCAATAATATTCCATGTGATTATTGTCTATTTTAAGTGTATTTACAATGGTACTTTCAATGCTAATCTATTAATTAAAACATGTAACAGACCAGTAACTTCTATTTGTACTTTATATATTTTATATATATATTTTATATATATATATATATACACACACACACACACACATTTAAACACATTCCTCGTTTTACAAATGAGGGAATTCAGCTTTAGAGAGTTTATGCTTCTTGCCCAAAGGTCAGAGACCATGCCCAAAAAAATGGTTAACTTCTATTTTGAATTCCACACATGGTTAGAGGCCTCCTTACACTTATACATGCAAATGTAACTGCTGTTTCATAAAGGCTTAACAACAATCTGGGAGCAGTACTTCCACACACCTTAAACTAACTGGCCTGTTGTTTTCATAGAGTAGATTACAGGTAGTTTTAATTTTCTTGTTTATAGTTTTCTGTATTTTACATGTTCTACAATGAACGTGTATTACTTTCATGAACAGAAAATGACAATACTTTAAAAAACAATTCTTACCATACAAGATTGGCTCAACCGATATTCCATAGTTAATACCTCTTGCAAGGTCTTTGAGGAGCCCTCCATGAGTTGTCTTAGTGTGATCTTTAATGATGTTGGAGACATTTTATTAATTACCTGGTAGAAAAAAATTTTTACTGGTTTTAGTCCAATAGCTCCTTTATCGTCTATAATAAACTAGCTGCGTTTTGATATAAATCATATTAAAATTTGCTCCTTAACAGTACTTTCATATGACAAAGTCTCATAAAAGTAAGAGTATGCCTTAGCCTAACCCTGCCAAACACCCTGCCAAGGCACCAAACAAGTTTTCCAACCTGTTACAATAACAAAACAGATCATTCCACAAATGCAGTAAACTTTACACCTATCACTTAAGTAATAAATCTACATTTTGTAGCTTGCCAGACATAAATTATGTTCCCAGCTAGGTAAGCAAACTGTGATTATGCTTAAATAAAATTAATACATATATTTCAAGCCACTAATATATCAGAGGACATTTCACTTTACAATATAAAGAAGGTGAAGTGGTATAAATACAGTAGGTCTTCCTTCGCACTTTGTGACTCTTTGAGAATGTCTTAACTACAGTCTTCACCTGTAAATAAATCCACTTACCTTGGAAATAAGGAGAACAACAATTCAAGGTACTATGAGGTGGTCTTCTATAGTACTTAAATAATTAATAAACAAGAATTATAGGCCTGACTCCTTGCCTACAATGCTATGCCACTTCCTTTTGCATTAGAATGAGTTTAGCAAAGTCACTGGACACAAAGTCAATACACAAAATTTGATTTCAATTATATTCATATAGATCAACAAACAGAAAATGAAATTTTAAAATAATACCATACACTATTTGCAACAACACTCATCAAATATCTGGCAGGGAATAAATAATTCCTTATTTCATAGGAATACACCCAATGAAAGATGTGCAAATGCAAGTCCTCTATAAAGAAGATTATAAGACATTGTTGAGAGAAATTAATGAAGACCTCAATAAATAGAGCAACATACCATATTTATGAAATGCAAGATTCAACAGCTGCTTTGCTTTTGGAGTCTGGAATTTTGTTACATGCTAGGCAGAGAGTACCTAATAACCACTTTACAATGAAAGCCTTCAGATGTGTTGTCTCAACTGAATGCTGGAGGAATTAAGCAAGTCCTGTGTGATTCCACTGAGAGAAAACTCTTGGAAACTTGCAGCTGGTTTCCTCCAGACTACACCCCATGTGCTTTTCCCTTTGCTGATTTTGCTTTGTATTCTTCACTATATTAAATCTTAGCCATGAATACGACTATATGCTGGGTCCTGTGAATCCTTCTGGAGGATCACCAACCCCAGGGATGGTCTTGGGGACCCCTGACATAGAAGGCAAAGATCCACTGCCTTTTAGCTTCCCATGCTGTTGAGAAATCTGAAGCCCTAGTATGTGATGTGTTTTAGTCTCTGAAAGCTTCAGGAGTAGCCAAAGATTTCCTAAACTGTACATAAAAGAACTAACTGCAGTGGAAAAAAAGGAATAAGCTAGATTAGTCGTGCACCACTTAACGACGTTTCAGTCAACAGCAAACACATACGATGGTGGTCCCATAGGATTAGCACCACACAGCCCAGGTGTGTAGTAGGCTGTACCATCTAGGTTTGCGTAAGTGCACTCTTTGATGTTCGCACAACGACGAAATCACCCAATGACGCATTTCTCAGAATGTAACCCCGTCGGTAAGTAATACATGACTGTACATTAAAATTTAAAATTTTCGTTCATTAAATGATACCACTGAGAAAGAGAAAAGGCAAGTAACAGATAGGAGGTAGATGTACATAGTACATCTAGTGGATAAAGGATTATATCCAGAATATATAAATAATTCCTACAAATTAAAAGTAACAATAAAAAAGATTTAACAGCCACTGAGGAAAGGATACCCACACGGCCAATAAACACATGTATATTACACATTATAATACTACATATGTAATATAAATAATATATATTAGCCATCATGGCAATGCAAATTAAAACCACAATGCAATGCTATTTTACACCCACCAGAATGACTAAAATGAAAAAGACAAATATCACTAAGTGTTGGTGAGAATGTGGGGCAACTTAGTACACGACTGTAAACTAGTACAAACAAATTTAAAAAACTATGTGACAGTAACTACCAGGATGAATAGACACATTGTTAAATTAATGAAACAAAGAAGCCATTAGACTGAGGTGGTGTCAATGCTTTAGCAGCCTACTAGCAAACCAAAACCTAATCCTGTAATGCCTCAAAGTTAAGAAATCAAAATCTAAAGACAACCAATCATAAACAGCCAACTAGACTTTCCCAAATAACGCAACCACTTCAGCTACAACCAATCAAACAATTTCCCTGGTTTGCTTACGTCTCTTCTGTATAAGTCTTTCCCCTAGCTCCTATCAGTGGAGCTTTTCTAACCACTTTCTGTTTGGTGCTGCTGGATTTGAATAAATGTTGGTTCAAGTAAACTCTTAAAATTTTTAATATGCCTCAGTTTATCTTTTAACAACACACCTGATGAGTGCAGTACTACTCCTGGGTATATACAGAAATGTGTATCTAATGGTACCAAAAGACACAGACAAAAATGTTCATAGCAGCACTACATGTAACAGTCAAAACCTGCAAATAACCCCAAATGTCCATCGATAGTAGAAACGAATAAATAAAATGTGACCTATCACACAAAGGAAGATCTCGTAGCAATGAAAATGAACAAACTACTCCTATGTACAACATGGGTGAAACTCACAAGTAAAATGTTGAACAAAAGAAAACAGACACGAAACTATATGATTTCATTTATATAAAACTCAAAAACAAAATCTATGGTGTTAGAAGTCAGTATAATGGTTATCCTAGGGGAGAGGTAGTGACTGGGAGGGACACGAGTGGGACATCTGGAATGCTTCATAATTTATTGTAGGTGTTGGTTATATTCATGTTGTGAAAATTTCTGAGCTACACATGTATGACTTATTTTTATGTACTTCAAAAAATGAATTCTTAAACTATACACCACTCAGGAAAAAACTCACTGAATTCAAGCTCTTTAGTTTAACACAAGGTCCCTTCACAATCTGGCTCCAATCATCTTTTTGGTCATATTTTCTGACACTTTATCTCCTTGTTCCCCACTCTGCATGCTCCAAACATTTGTCCTCTGAGTATGTGTTTTATTCTGTTTGGAATGCTCTTTGCTACTTGGCAACACATTTCCATCTTTTAGATTCTGCTCAGACACCTCTTCTGTGACTGTTTCAGGCTCCCTTTGTCATTTTCTGTACACCCACAATAATTTGTGCCTCTATTTTAGAGGTACATACCATACTGTATTACAATTGTTTATGTCTATTCCACTAGATCATGAACTCTCTGAGAACAGGTACCAGATTTTCATTTTTGCACCTCAGTGGCCAGCACACTACCTTACCCATTCATTCACTCATCATTCCTACAATGTGAAATGCTCTGTGATAGGTGTCTGGAAATACAGGAGTAAGCAAGCTTCTCAGGAGCTTATAGTCTGCCATAGACAGCATTCAGTAAAGCAAAAGACAGAAGCAGGAGAGAGACATGAACACATAATGGGATAGGGACAAGCAGAGAGATGTGCACAGATCTTTATGGACTGACAATGCCATTTTTATGGAGTTTTACAACATTGCCACTAAAGATCTGAAGCTGTGTTGTGTTGTTTTAAGGCTTAAATGGGAAATACCTCTTAGCATTTGTACTTTGGTTTAAAGGAATTAAACAAAAGGTAGAATTTGATCCACAGTAATAAGTTACATCATCTGTGATCTTAAAATCAAGCAATGTAAGCCACTGTTATATCCTGTTAAACAGGTCTCTGATTTTTTAACTTGTTTAAATGAACCATAGTTAAGAGTTATGTTTTGCTATGAATTGTGATTATTTTTCTAAATAATCACCCTATACATTATGTACTTTTATCTATAAATCTTTTCCAGAAGTGTTCAGATTGACAATAAACCAATAGAAATACAAAATACCTAAACTGAACAAGTCAGCCTACTTCATTGAATACTGCAGAAATATGTATTTTTAAATATATTTTCACCATTCTGAAGAGTCAGGTTATTATATAAAGACCAAATAGCACTTTAAAGAAATGGGCACCAGTATTTCTCTTTCCTCATCTACAGTAGAAGGCTTAAAGCTAGTCCAAGAAGAGCGCTTTCTGCAACCTTATCTTAAGGCTTGTCCAGTAATTTCTTAAAACCATTAACAATTTAAATAAAACGAAAAGATAGTATCTAAATACACACGTACTCCTATTTCGTGATATCCTAAATGCTCATGATAGCGTTTAAGGTCACTAAGATCCATCAGTAGACTGGAAAACTCTTTTCTCTTCCTGTCTACATAAATTGATGCATTTTCCCCTTAAGGTTTACTGTACTCTTTCCCCAAAGGCACAATGTCTCCATCAACACTGCCATTAAAGTAGCCCATTACTCTTAATAGCAATTATCAGCATACTGTAATGGGTACCTTCAGCAAATATAATGCCCACTTCTATAGGTCAAACTGTTTTTTAACATAATTTGGTATGCCATTTTACTTTTTTAAATTAGCTTTATTTAAGTATAATTTACATATAAAATTCACTCATTTTAAGTGCACAGTTCTATAAGTTTTGATAAATGAATACGGCTGTGCAACTACCCCCACAATCAAGATACAGAACATCTCCATCAACCTAAAAAGTTCTCCTTCCCTCAACTCTACCCGTGGGCATCTGATCTGTTTTCTGTCCCTATAGGTTCTGCCTTTTCTGGAATTTTATAAAAATAAAATCACATAGTAAGTAGTCCTTTGTGTTTGCCTTCTTTCACTTGGCATAATGTTTCTGAGATTCATCCATGCTGTTTCATGTATCAGTAGCTCGTCCCTTCTTACAGTTGAGCAGTATTCCACAGTATGAACATATCACAATCTGCTTACGCATTCAATAGTTAATAAGGATTAGGCTGTTTCCAGTTTTTGGCTATTATAAAGTTACTATGAACATGTGCGTACAAGCATCTGTTGGATATATGCTTTCATTTTTCTTGGGTAAATCCTTAGGGGTGGGATTGTTGGGTCTTACAGTAAGCGTACATTTAATTTTATAAGAAACTGCCAAACTGCTTTACTGCCCAGTAATGTGTGAGTTATAGCTACTGGATCCACATCCTTACCAACACTTGGTGTTGGTACTGTCAACTTTTTAAATTTTAGCCATTCTAATGGATGCACAGTGACAGCTCACTGTGGTTTTAATTTCTATTTTCCTAATGATTAAAGACCTTGAGAATTTTTTCACCTGCTTACTGGCCATTCATCCATCTTCTTTGGACGAAGTGTCTAGATTTCCCATTTTCTAGTGGTGTCTGTATCATTATTATTAAATGGTAAGAGTTCTTTATACATAGTGGATTAAAGTCTTGTTTTCAGATATATGTTTTATAAATATTTCCTCCCAATCTGTGGCTTCTTCATTTTTTGACAGTGTCTTCCAAAGAGGAAAAGTGTTTAATTATAACAAAGATCAACCTATCAATTTTTTTCTTTTGCAGCTCCTGCTTTTTGCATTAAAAAAAAAATAAATCTTGGCTAACCCAAAGTCACAGATTTTCTCCTATGTTTTCCTTTAGATGTGGTACAGTTTTAGCTCTTACATTTAGCTGCATAATCCATCTTGAATTGCACAGGGTGTGAAGGAGTTCAGAGCATGTCACTCCAAGATATGCCAAAGTGGCATACTGATTATTTTGTTAAAGGCGCTTGAGAACAACTAGGTGTAAGAAGGGCACTCCGAGCCTTCTTTTCTTCCTGAAAGCAGGAGATAAAACTCCCATGTGAAATGTACCTGCCCTGTACCAGGAGGAAGGAAGACATCCTTATCACAAGATGGAATTTGGGGCCAAGAAATCTGTACAAACCTTCTTAAACTAACCCTTATCTTCCTAGTTACTTCTCCACTATTTACTACCCAAGCCCAAACTCCTTCATCTTGTCAATTCTTCACAAATTTACTGTTTTTCTTTCTAAAAGGTATAAAAGCTTCCTGCTCTGGTCACTTATTCAGGTCTTCATTCTCTTGTACAGAATTACTCTCTTCTTTCATGTACATGTAAAACTGTAATAAAATTTGTATGCTTTTCTGTTAATCTGTCTTATATCAATTTAATTCTTAGGCCCAGCTAGAGACCCTAAGAGGGTAGAGGAGAATTTTTTTCTCCCCTATAGGTGCACGGTAAAAGTCAAGTACCTTTTTTTTTCTTGCATATAGATGTCCAACCATTCCAGAACTACGTGTTGAAAAGATCATCTTTTCCCCAGTGAATTTCCTGGAGAGTTCACAGCAGCTTTTACTCTAGTATTAATAAACCTCCACTACTAAAGTGTAAACCTTTTGGCTGATGGGAACATGAACTCTTCCCAGACGTGTATGAGCCTTGTTAACTGTTCAGACTACTGCTTTCCTGTGATTCTTTCCCTGGTTTCACGGAGTCCTACCCAAAACATGTCAAAAAAGTTAAGTCAATCTTAGGGCTCTCTTGCTTGTTTTTCTCCTCTCAGAAATCAAAGCCCTGTGCTGCACGCACTGTCCAATGTCTGCAAACACTTGTTTCATACATTTTGTCCAGTTTTCTTGTTGTTTACAGCAGAAGAACAATTCCTGTAGCATTTAATTCTTCATGAATGTCACTTTATTTTTAAATAGTACAGCATATGGGTAATTCTCAAAGATTACAGAAAGATTAGTAATCTTTTAATTTTTCTTTTTAATATTTTGCTGCTCTTCTTTCTTAAAATCTATGCCCTGGTTATCATTCTTAGTTTTCCATTTTTTCCCCCAATTTTTCAGTGTATGAATTCTTTAGACAGGGCTGTCATGTTCTTGCATGCTAACTTCAAGTATAAAGCTCAGTTTCATTTACTCTTCACAAAGTGAATATTTTAAAATCAAACAAATACATAAATTTCATATTGGTGATTAGAAAGAAGAAATTCCAAAAAATTTTAAGAGTTTTGTAGTACTGGAAAGAAACTTACATGCCCTCTAAGCCTTTAACACAAGAGGCTATCCTCTATCAATAACCAAGAAAATACTTCGTATCCCAACCCTCCAAAGGACTGTAACCCATTTAAATTCCTTCCTTGGCTCAGTGTCCTTGCTGAGAGTCTAACGGGGGGTAATAAACTCCTCTATTCATATTCCTTTGATTATTGATATCACTTACAATTCTGGAAAAGAAATACTTCTCTCTCATTGGCCCTGAAGAACGTTCTTTACTTTGGCAAGCCTGCTAGTTTCATTACCAGAAAAGGGAGACTGAAACAGGAGAGGAGTTGCTACAGCTCACCACCACAGGTCAAAAGCTCAATTAAAAAATGAGCAAAGGGCTTGAATAGACATTTCTCCAAAGAAGATACAAATGGTGAACAAGCATATGAAAAGATGTTCAATATCACTAATCATTAGAGAAATGCAAATCAAAACTACAATGAGATAATACTTCACAGTCGTTAGGATGGCTACCATGAAAAAACAGAAAATAACAAGTGTTCACGAGGATATGGAAAAATTGGAACTTTTGTACACTATTGTTGATGAGAATGTACAATGGTGCAGCTGCTATGGAAAACAGTATGGAGGTTCCTCAAAAAATTAAAAATAGAATTTCCATATGATGTAGCAATTCTAATTTCAAGTATATATCCAAAAGAATTACAGGTAGGTTCTCAAATAGATATGTGTACACCCATGTTCACAGCAGCATTATTCACAACAGCCAAAAGGTAGAAGTAACCCAATTTCCATCAATGGATGGATGGATAAACAAAATGCATTATACACATACAATAGAGTATTATTCAGCCTTAAAAAGGAATAAAATTCTGGTACATGCTACAACATGGATGAACCCTGAAGCATGCTAAGGGAAACAAGCCAGTCACAACAGAACAAATGCTGTATGACTTCCCTTATGAAAGGTATCCAGAATAGTCAAATTCATAGAAACAGAAGTAGAATGGTGGTTGCCAGGAACTGAGGAGAGGGGGAAATGGGGAGTTGCTGTTTAACGGGTATAAAGTTTCAGTCTTGCAAGATGAAAATGTTCTGGAGATTGGTTGCACAACAATGTGAATATACTTAATACTGAACTATACACTTAAAAATGGTTAAGATGGTAAATTTTACATTATGTGTATTTTACCACAATTAAACACACTCATACACAAAAACGTGAGAGCACTGCAACTGGAGTCTTTGGTTAAGGTTTCCCTAAGGTAAGCTGCCCACGAGGGCACTTAAATAGCCCATTAGCTTACATGGATTATTTGGTACCATGAACAACCTACACTAAAAGAGGTACTTAAAAGATCTGATTAATTCCAATCTTAGGCATTAAAAAAAAAAGTTTTATTAGAACTTTGAAGGAAAATCTAAGAAGAGAAAATGAGAAGCCATAAAAATAAGGTACTATAAAAATTCCATCACTTGTAAAGAATTAACAGCCTCCCTATATTTGTTATTTTTTTAACCCCATATGTTGGCCTATAGTGATTATCAGTAAAAACTTCAAAAATCTAAAGAAAAGATTTCTAAAAATCTACGTTATTTAATGTTGAGCAAGTATGTTGAAAAGATTATGTTCTTGCCCATGGACCATCAGGAACCCCTAAGACATAGAGTAGATGGTTGCAACTTGGAACATAAACATAGACTAGATCCTTGGGACGTGCAGAAGGAAGACAGGAATCCCTGAAGAGCCCATGGGGGTTAGGACCAATCCAAGAGGTTTACTGACACAAATATTAGAATGTTCTTTAAGATTTGATCCGCAAATCTTTCACCAAAGCACTATCAACTATCTTCTCTCTCAGTATTTTTTGGTGTATGTTTCTGGTTGACATAATTAAAATGAATCCTGTATCTAAGCTCTGAGGGAAGCTCAGTGGAAATTTCTTGATGCCCACATCATGTTATTTCCAGCAGATACTAATATTTTAGAGCCACATTCACACATGAGAGGTACAGATCAACTAAATAAAAATGAAAACCTGTCCTTTGAGTGAAAGTGCTTATGGTGATCCTCACTGTAATGGGTGACTTGCCAAGTACTCTTTTCTGAATGCAGAACAGTCATATTGCCAGAGGAATGGAAGGAAAATTGAAAGACCATATGAGTCCTATCCCTCAGTTTTGGGGTAGGCCAGTGATTTAAAATAATATGGTTCATTGCATATCTTTATTGCTTTAAAGTGACATCATATAGCCTATGATGTAATGTGCTGCATGACTATTTTCAAGTGAAATTACTAAGTGTATACTTACTTGGGCTCTACTGCTAAAATCAAAATAACAGGAATATTAGTTTCTCTATTACTCTGGAAACAAGAGAACCAACTTAGAGTCAGAATCCTCGAAACATAAAATTATTATCTACATTTATGCAAACATTCCTAAAAGTTGTTAAGAGTTACATTAATGTACTTTTGTGAGTTAGGGAATTATATGGCTGGTCTACCTACTCTAATTTATGTCTATCCTTAAAGGTTACTAGAATTCCAATACTGAATAAGATCCTAAGACACAAATTAACTTGGGATTTCCCCCTTAAGAATACAGTAACAATGGGAAATGTTTTCATCTTTACCAGAATTTACCTAAATGTTTTGTCATTAAGTTTCCTGACAAGTGAAATGTTAGAATTCAACCTATAAACTGAAAAATAAAGACAAGCTAAAAACATCTTTTCTTTTAAGTATAAGGAAACACGTTTTTTCTTTCCTTATCTAGAAGTCTGTAAGACTCCAAGTTTCATAATCGTTTGACAGTTCCAAGAATGTCAGTAACCCAATGTGCACTCATTTATACAAAAAAGGCTTTTCTTTTGCTGTTACCAATTGAGTCACATTGTCAAAAGATCAGTGTACCTAACACTTAAGACTCAGCTATAGCTGTAGATAGAGCCTCTTGTTAGTTTAAAAAGGATCACTTTTTTATTAAACCTTTATTAAATCAGTATATGCTTAGAAGACCATATACTGATCTGCTGCATATTAAACAGAACTGATAGGTTAATGTTACAATTGCAATATGTTATATGGTGACTATTCTCCAGTGACCCAACTCTTCTAATACAAACGCTTCTCCCACAGGACAACGGGGACTATTGGAGATAAAGCATACTTACTAAAGTCCTTCTCTGTCACATTCAAAGGACAAAAAACAGCTTAGCTTTATCATCCAGCAAGTGGACCAGGCACTTTGGTAAAGGTGTTGTGGAACCGCTTTCTGATGCTCAGCTAAGTTCAGGCAAACAAACTGTGCAGTGGGCTATGTCACCACCACGGAGCTCTGACACCCCTCGGAGAGGCTTCTCTATCACAAGAATTCACCATGCTCAGGGTTGAAATGATCCATATATTACCTTCAACTGCTCTAGGGCAAAAGATGAACCATCTTGCCGTAAATTTTCAATAATCTGTTCCACAGTATTGGCCGAGAAACAACTATAAAAAAGGAAACAAAAGATTTCATCAATGTGCAAGCAGTTTCTTCTTTCCAAGACAGCAATGAGTCTAAACACAGGCTTCCCCTAAACCCCATTTCAATAATGAAAAATTTTACAGGATGATGAACTAGAACATTGCTTCTCTGGGTAAGGGTTTACAGTCTACCTTCACTAATGCAAAATAAAGGCTAAATTTTTGCTTTTACTTTTTTGCATCTATTATATGTAAATAAATATCTTAACTGCGAAAAACCGATGCTTCTAAAATGCAGAGATAGTTGTCTTATTTTCCAATAGTTTTCCTCCCCTTGTGTCCCCTATGCCAGTGTGTCAACCTCTGAAATCACTGCACAAAATCTTTTGCTGATTGGCTTGATAAGACCTTCAGAAAAGATGACTTTACAAAGATAAAAGATAAGTTAATTCAATTGTTATCTTCTAGCCGCTCTTCCCCATTAAAAAAAAAAGAAAAAGAAAAAAGATGTTTTGCACTAAAATGAATCAGCATGACAGATTACTTAAATATAATGAATTTATTTCCCCCAAAAAGAGTGGGCAAGAAGCTACTTTCAAAGAAAAGTGAAAATAAAAGCACTATGCTATCTGATCTCAGAATTTGGTGCATTATCAAATACAATATAACTACAATGTTAGCAAATTGAATTTAATATAGTCTTTCCAAAGGGAAGATATAATTGAGATCTCTCTTTAAGTACCTGTTTATTTTGTCCATGTGTTCCTCAAGTATAAAGGACTTGTCTCGATCAATCTTGGACTGTTTGAAAACAAAAATATTTCAATTAATTTGAGGTAACTCAAATCTTTTCAAAATCCTTTAAAATTTCATATTTAATGATACACTTTGTGATAGATTATCACTTTCAGTAAAATTACAGCTAACAGTCTCATAAATAACTACCACCGTATGTTCAAAATTCAGACAGTATGTATTATTCCAAACTAGCTCTTAAAAGTGTCAAAGGCAAAAAATGTTCTTATATTTTTATTTATACATAATATATTATCATTAAAATGTGTTAATAAATGTAGGGATCGTAAGGATGTGAGAAGTCATCTTGCCCAAATTCCCATCTAACACAGAAATTCCTACCACATTCCTGTAGTGCTGACCTCCAGGCAGAGAAAACAGTACTTCAGGAAGGAACTCACAAGCGCTTGAGCAACTATAATTAGGACTTTTAAAAAAATTCTGGACCAAAAGTCAGCCCTCTCATGTTTATAGTTCAGTTAATCCCTCTTCCACCTTCATCTTTTCTCACACAGTGCAGTTTTGTGTCCCCTGACAATCCAGGTCCTTCTTATGCACAAGTTCCAATTTATCCAGGTCATTCTTAAAGTGTGGAAACACATACCTTAGCTACAGGAATGGCTGAATCACAGCAAAGTACAACAGGGCCCCACAGACTCTTGTTTGTTTTGGATACAATTCTTTTACTAATAGGACAGTTCTGGGTTAGGTTTGGAGCAACCCTATTATGCTGCGGATTTACACTGAGTAGGTAGAATATTTTCTTTTAACTGGTGCCACTGTAGGCTACACCTCTCCCAACCTGTCCTTATGAATTTGGTACTCTGGGTTGAAATCCAAGATTTTCACTTATCTCTACTGTGATATTGTGATTTAAAATAAGAAATATCCATTTGGTCTTTGGCCATATATTTGGTCTTTGGTTCCTGGCTCACAGCTCCCAAAACCCTTGAAATTTCCTAAACAGAACATCTTTTTTATAATATTTGGTCGTTTGGTCTCAGTTCCTGGAATAAAGGTGAAATGGTTGTCTTTTGTTATTCATAACAAACTCCTTTCAACCACATCATTATTTATATTAATGGCGTGACTTCTGGAAAGTCCCGAAAGATGGGGGCTGGTTGCCAAGGGAACCAACCACATAATTAAAGGGTTGCAACCTTCAGTCCCATTCCCCACCATCAACCCATCCTCCACCTCCTCATCTCCCTCCCTCCACCTCCAGTGAGGGAAAAAAAGATGGAGACTGAATTCAATCATCAATGGTCAATGACGTAATCAATTATGCTTATGATAAATCTTGCCTATACCTCCATAAAAACCCAAAAGGATAGGGTTTGGAGAGCTTCATGGATTGGTGAACACATCCACATATGGGGAGAGTGGTAGACATCAACTTCATGGGGACAGAAGCTCCTAGGCTTGAGACCTTGCCCTATGTATCTCTTCATCAGGCTGTTGGTTCACATCCTTTATTGTATCGTTTATAATAAACCAATAAACATTAAGTGTCTCCCTGAGTTCTGCGAGCCATTCTAGCAAATTATTAAATCCAAGGAGGGGGTCATGAGAACCCCGATTTATAGCGGGTCAGTCAGAAATACAGGTGACAACCCGGAACTTGTGATTGGCATCTGAAGTGGGGTCAGTCTTGTGGGACTGAGCCCTTAAGTTGTGGGATCAATCTAATGCTAACTCCAGGCAGATAGAGTTGTATTGAAATGAGTCTCAGGACACCCAGTTGGTGCTGCAGAGAATTGCTTCATGTGTGGAAAACCCATATATCTGGTGTGAGAAGTGCTGTGAATGCAGTAGTAATGTGAGAGTACAGGAAAATACAAGGACTGCTTTCTCCATCCATCTATTAAATTTCACACTGTTACTATTAAACAGATCACTCTAAACGTGAAGGGTTTTTTTTAATCCATATTCTTTTACCTAATTTATTTTCTTACTTTCAAATCAATTTAATCAAAATGCTGTCAATATTCTCATCCAGATCACTGAGAAAAATACTGAATAAGACAAGGCCAAGATGACTTTACCTACAGACTAACACTACACATTTAACAGAACTCTTTGGTAAGGCCCTTCAACCCCCGTACTCTATAATCCACCCCATATTTACCCAATTTGACAACATGAGACACTATCAAATGTTTTGATGAAATCCTCACATGCTCAGTATTCATATTTATTGCACTGAGCATTCAGGGACCCTGTCAATATGTACTCATGTTCTTCAGTTCAGGGTAATTTTTTGCACTATTTCTCTAAATACTCCTCCCCCCTCAACCCATCTTCTCTGTTACGAATTCCTAATAATTAGATATTGGACCTCCTAGAATAATATCTCTAATTTTCCTCTCTCTCCATTTTCAATCTTATCATTTTAGTCCTCTTAGAGTCTCCTCCAACCATCAATTTTAATCTAATCGGTTGCGGGCTTTTTTTCCCTTTTGCTATCATACTTTAAATTTCTTTTTATTCTTTGACTACTTACTTCTTTTTATAATATCCATTCTTATTTCATAGATGAAATATTTTCCTCTGATCTGAAGACAAGCTTTTGTTGTTGTTGTTGTTTTTTAAGTTTCCTTCTTCTCCCAACATTGTCTGCTTCCTTTGAGTGCCTTTTTTGTTTTGACCAATCTCTGTTTTTTTATGCCTGGCAATTCGTGTTTTCCTGTGTGAAGCACTAAAATTAAGAAGCTTTGTCTGTAATGTCAATTGCAGTTCTAAGATTGCCAATCATCTGATACATGATAAGATGATCAGGCAAGGACGTGGATGTTTCATTGTAGGGGTCCTCGAATGTCAGTATCTGGAGGTTTTTTCTTTTTCCTCTAATGTATTGCTTGGGAGGAGGATGGTACAGGGAGCTGAATGTTTGTGTCCTCCCCAAAATTCATGTTGAAGCCCTAATCTCCAATGTGATGGTATCTGGAAGTGGGGCCTTTTGGGGGTAATTACATAAGAGGGTGAAGCATTGTGATGGGATTAGTGCCCTTAGAGGAAGAGACCTGAGAGAGCTCACTTTCTCTCTTGGCCTTGTGAGGATACAGCAAGAAGGCGTCCATCTGCAAACCAGGAAGACAGCCCTCACTAGGAACCAAATCAGCCGGGACCTTAATCTTCGACTTCCCAGCCTCTAGAACTGTCAGAAATAAGTTTCTGTTGTTTAAGTTACCCGGTTGTATGGTATGTTTTTTATAGCTGCCCAAACTGACTAAGACAGATGGTATGTAATGATTCTGGAAGTTGACTAGGGAAGGAGGCTAGAGGTCTTCCCATTTAGTATGCTTTGCCTCTTTTAAGTAGAGTACCTCACCTACCTCTGCCCTCAGTCAGCTAGGCCTGTCTGAGTTGGTCTAAGAAGTAAGACTCTATTTTTGCGCCAGCGTATAAGAGGGTACCTGCTGTTACAGGAGGAGAACTTTTGGAGGCCTATCTGCTCCTAATAAAAATTTGCAGAGATCTTCCTGTTTTTCTGCCCTACTCCACCCCCTAGTCTTCAGAAGGACCTGGTACCTTAAAAGGGTCTACAGCAAGAACCGACTTACTTCTTATTGTCTTCTCCCACTGAAGGACAAGATTTCAGTGTTCTTAGGTCTAAAGTAGTTGCCCTCATCCTTCTGCTTTCAAGCTTCCAAAATATTGACATCTCATGCCTGCCACTGTCTCCTTTTCTGTTCTGTCTGTTTTTGTGGACTCATGCCTTTTTATTCCTTTATTACAATTTTAGGGCGGTTTTAGGAGGGAGTATATACTCAACCCACCATGTTTAACTAGAGATCATGCAGCATGTTTATAGATTCTTTGCTCTTAAAAGAAAATTTAAGTTAGGCAACATAAGTAAGGAATTAAAAGTAAACATTACAATAAACTTTATTATTATATTTAGATACATACCAGAGTTTCACTTTAGCAGCTGCACAAATAGCATCAACATTGAACCTCCATCACAGAAATGTCCTAGTCTGTTATAAAAAGCCCTTCCAAAGGCCAATCACAAGGCTACGCAGTGAAGTTCAGCAGCAGTGAGAAGACAAGCTGTGCAGCTGCACAGAAGTCGTCTTGAATCCTAACCACTGTGAAGCGCTGATCCTCCCCATCAAGCTTTAAAGTAAATAAATCCCAGTACATTTATTTACATCTACTAAGTAGAATATTCATCAACTGCCAAGTTTTCAGTCATTTCCACTTTCCCACGAATTAAAACTGAGGTTAGAAAAGTCACAAGATTACCTTTGTATGGTAAGTTTCTAAGACATCTGCAACATTTTCACTTGAAGGAGCCTTCAGGGCTGATAAATCTTCTTCTAACGTGTCCAACTAAAGGGGGGGAAGAAAAGGAAAAACAAATTTTCTTTTTAGAAATCTTATATTCTTTTTTAAAATCTCTGTCTTAAAATTATCATGTGTTCTCTTCAGCTGAGTCAGTGAAGAAAATTTTCACTGAGGATGAATGTGCACACATTCCTACACAGCAAATGGTGCTTTGCAAGGAATGGATAAAGATGGAAGGGACTAAAGAGGAGAAATAGAGACATTCATATTTGTTTCCCTCTGGCTATTGTGCACTTGAAATGTAATGCAACCAAAGATCTGAATTATAAGTTTTATTTTAATTAACTAAAATTGCCACATGTGACTAATGGCTAGCATAGTCAATGCACAGCTCTATAATATGGCCACACTTCACTGTCCACCTATATCCCTCACACACCTATCCTATGCTCAGGCAAACAGGACTTTTTTACTATTTCCAAAACATAGCTAATGCTTTCCTGCCCCTATGGGCTTGCTCATCAATGTTTCCTCTATCCAGAATGCCTTTTCCTGACAAAACTCATCTTAAGGTGTAGCTGAGCTGCAATCTCTATGAAAAAACTTCCAGTCCTTTCTTGTAAGTAAGCTCTTACTCCTTTCAATTCATTGAGTACTTTCTTTGTATTCTTTTTTTACATTTATCATACTTTACTCTGTCAGATGAGACACATGGTTATTTATTCAGTACCCATCTCTAGCCCCATCCCCAATGTGTATTACTCCTTTTTATTATCCTCTACAGGCCCTGTGAATGGCAGGCTACACACTACAAATATTATTATTAGGCAAGCTGACAAAGAGGGGAGAAGAGTGTGGATCAGTTCCTCTCCCATGCTTAACTAAATCCCACCGTAACCACAGGTGTCCCTCCAGAGTAGATAATGGAGCGCCCATGTTTGCTTCCTGTTACATCAAGGGAGGGATGAGACAGCCACCTACTCAATGTGGCTGAAGATGCCCACAACACGAGAAAGATTTGAAACTTCAAGCAAATGTGATGAAAGCCCTCATAACAATGTAAAGGGGACAAACTCCATACATTTTTCTAATGTTCCTTCTCCTATCTCAAAACACACCCCCCCAGGTTCAGATATTCATTTGGAGATCCATGTGCTTCCTGGGAAGCTGGCTTCACCCCACAGTTCCAGGGACGGAGCACATTAGCTAGGATAGGCTTGTCAGTGTATTCCACCCACTCACATAGCTCAGGGGTGATATAGGCCAGCCAAAGGAGAATAAACCCCAAACCTCTTGCTGGGAATTCTGAGGCAAAAGTACCTGAAATTGGGTTTTCTACTACATTTAGCACAAGGAGCTTCAACTACTATGGTAAAACTGCAGGTCCCATTTTTGGAGATGGGAAGACTGGGGGCAAAACACGCTAAATTCAAGCTAGGATTTAAACCCAGGCTGGCTGGCTGCATGTTCTTTGCCACTATGCTATCCTGTGCTAAGAAAAATTGGCTACACTGTTTAAAAAAAAAAAAAAGACAAAGATAAGTAACAGCTGTTCCTTGTCACAGGCATCCTTATGAAAAGTTTTTTAAGAGTATATTTTACAAATGCACTAGGGAAACTCACAACCAAGAGAACCTTTAAAAAATGCCTTTATAAAATAAAAGCCTATCTTTTTATATATAAATTTAGATTTTTAAATATTAGACTTTCTTAAAATAGGTATTAATTTTTTTCAAAAAAACAGACCGTAATTATTCATTAAAAAATACTTACTGAAGGTCCTGGGCAAACAGCCTTGAATCCAGATACAATCATCTCCATTTTGTATATAAGGAAACTGAGGACTGGCGACCTTAAGCACCTTCCCCAAGATCACACAGCTTCAAGCAGATCCAGGATTCAGATTCACATCTATCAAAAGCCTGTGATCTCAACCACTCATACGCCTCCCTGTGCAATATGAGTTATTCCAACAACACAAAATGCAATCATCCAAGCAGTTACCTTTTCAGAATCTACAAAGTGCGTGGCAATGCCTGCTGTGTACACATCTCTTCCTTTTAGCCTGAATCCTGTTAATCCAAGGAAGTAACCAAGTTTTCCTTGAAGTCGTGGCAAGAAATAACCTCCACCCACATCAGGAAATAGTCCTGTAATTAAATAACAAAAAGAGATAACAATGGTTCAAATAAAAGAAATGAATATAATTCTCTTTACTTTAGATCAGATACTCATTTCTCTCTAGAGTTTGAATCTCTGTTAGAAACATTATTAAACTAAGTACTATACAATGCAATCAATATCACAAAAGACTTGCTATAAATTAAGCTAACAATTTGGGTACTTAAAATTTTCATGTGTCATGTCTATGGAAGTCATTAAAGTATTTGATGGCAAAATGTTTTGTACATAAAAAGCAATCAATAAATATTACCTAAATTTTCTCACCACTAATTTACTTTTTAAGAATCTCTGAAATAGGTAAAAATTGAAAAATACTTGCTTTCCAAATGATAGCATAGGAAAAAATATACATAATCTAAGGCTATTATATGAAAACTGATTATCACCATTTAAATCATTTTCCAAATAGCAAATTAGCTAAAATTCACAATATTTAAAGGGATGCAATAACCATTAGTCCTACTAAACAAACAAGTTTATACCTTATAAAATCACTTGCTTGCATTTACTCTTCTTAACCATCAGCATTTTTTAAGTTCCCTTATTCCCTCCACAGGTAATAACTGAAAACAGCATATATGCAAATACTTGCCAGTACACTACTTTCTAGTGTTTAAGTGTTTAAGAACTCCTTAAACAACTGTGACCCTCTAGTTTTATAATCCATATCTTTTCTAAGACTGCTTCATTTAATTACGTTTAGATAAAAACACAAGAATTCAAATCCTTTCCAGTTCTACTTCGAAACTCGAAAGAACTGGCAGCATACTGCTATAAACAGAAATCTCTCTTAGCACCCCAAATAAGATAGGTCTAAGTTGAATTCACGACCTCCCCCTACTGCCATCATCCGCATCTAGGGGGTCACCCACACCAATAAAGGGTGCAACCAATCTAGCCTCAACATCTTCTCTCGTACCACCCCTTGAGCCCCCAACAGTGACTATGTCCTGTTGATTCCTCCTCCAAACGGTTCTCCATACGATAGCCAGAGTGATCTTTTTAATAACACAAGCCATTCTACTGCTTAAAACTCTTCCATGACTGCCCATTTCTTTTACATTAAAACCAATACCTTAATCAAACTCTTCAAGGCCCCCAACTATTCCCAACATCCTACGTGCCTACCTGCCCCAGAGCCTCGGCGGTACTCCGACAAGTGAAAACACCCTCAATCCTGAAACACTTTCATCTTTCCCAGGGCACCATATTCTCTCTTTCTGCTCCCTGCCTCAATGGCTGCTTCTTTCCAGTCCCCCTTGCTGGTTCCATTTCTTTTGTTTGACCTCTACATGCTGTTGTGCCTGGGCTTGTTCTTAGAGTATCCCCTCCTCCCTATACATGCATTTCCTTAGCTCTTATGGCTTTAGATAACATCTATATGCTGATTAGTCCCTGTTTTGGACTGAATTGTATCCCCCCAAAAATTCTTAAGCTGAAGCCCTAACCCACAATGTGACAATTCGGAGATGAGACCTCTAAAGAGGCAATTAAGGTTAAAGAAGGTTATACGAGCGGGGGCCTAATTCAATATGACAAGTGTCCTTACAGGAAAAGGAATAGAAACCAGGGACACACACATAAGAACAAGAAGGCAGCTGTCTACAAGCCAAGGAGGGAGGCCTCAGGTGGAACCAAACCTGCCAATACCTTGATCTTGGGCTTTCAGCTCCAGAACTACAAGAAATAAATGTTGATTAAGCCACCCAGTCTGTGCTATTTTGTTATAGCAGCTGTAGCAGACTAATATGCTCCCAAATCTATATATCTAGTTATGCCTTTTCCCTTGAATACTCAACTCTTAGATCTGCATTCTAGACATAACCACATGTATAATAAGCAAGTCAGATATAACATGGCAAAAACTCAACTCTTGATTCCCACCCTCCAACTACAATACTTCTTCCCTAACTGGCCTCATCCACCCAGTAACACAAGCTCAACATCTTGGAGTTATTCCTGATTCATCACATCAGAAAGCCTGTGAACTCTAAAACATCTTTCAAAACTATCCACTCTATTCCAATTCTATACCTCCACATTACTACAAGTCAAAATCCTCTCTCAATACCTGTGCTATCCAATAGAATTTTCTGTCTTGATGAAAATGTTCTATAATCTATGTTGTCCAATAAGGTAGCCACTGGCCATGGGTGGCTATTAAACACTTGAAATGTGGCTGGTGTGACTGAGATACTGAATTTATTTTATTTAAATTTAATTAATATTTAGATAGCTATATGTGGCTAGTGGCTACAGTATTAGACAGCATAGCTCTACATTAATGTAATGACCTTCTAACAAGTCTCCCTGCTACAACTCTTATACCCCTATGATCCATTTTCCTCAAAGCAGCCAGAAAACGTAAACCAGATCATGCACTCCTTGCTTTAAACTCTCCCACAGTTTCTCATCGTATTTAGGTTGAAATCCAAGCTCTTCACCAGAGGGCCCTGTGTACCTCTTTGAGAGCCCCCATGTACCGCTTCAAGAGCATAGTATATCACTTCTGCCCTTTATTCAGACAGTTGCCTCTATTTGGTTCCTTGAACAGGTGAAGTTCATTCTTACTTTAGAGTCTTTGGACTAACTTTTCTTAATGCCACAATATTCTACTCTAAGATATTAATAAAGCTACTCCTTCTTGTCATTCAAATCCCAGCTTAAAGGACAATTCCTTGGAGAGCCTCTTTAACTATCTAATCTAAAGTAACCAACCAGGACATTTATGCTTTGGACAAGATAGAGTGACAGGGACCAGACTTACCCTCCAACCTGAAACAAGTATAAAAACAGATGCAATATACAAAATAATGGTTTTCAATATACTGGACCATCAGGCAATAAAGGAAAGTGATCTCTGAATATCTGAAAACAAGATAAATCCTGTAAGAGCTCCAATTTAATGCCTTGAAAGAATTTCCAGGCCTAGCACAGTCCTTGATTTGAGGGGATGAAGCTAAGCGTCCAGGGAGATGAAGGCAGCTAGAATTCTCAGAAGAGAGTACCACAGAGGACAGAGCTGCACAGAGAGAAAACCCTGGAGATCTGCAGTGGGTCTCTTACAAGTACTCAGCTTGGTACTGATCAATACATGTACATGAAGAAACTACCTGAGGCTAGAGAAAGAACCACAAGAAAAGAATACAGAGAACTGTACTGGGACCCCGCCAAGGGCTGCGAATAGTGCCTGTTCCCACAAGTCAGACTAGGAAAACTCGTGATTCATGGGGCACTGAATAGAATACAAAGGGCTCACTTCAGCAGTAAAAAATAATTAGTCCTGGCCTGAGCACTACTCCAACCCTGCACTTAAAAAGAAATTTTCAAGACTTCAAAGGATCAAACTGTTTCCAAATAACTTAACTTCATCCCAGAAGTAAGCTCAAGAACATTTATAAGAATACAAAAATATCCAGCATCCAACAAGGTCAAGTTTATAACATTTAGAAGCCAATCAAAAATTACCAGGCATCTAAAAAAGCAGGAAAATAATACCCAAAATGAAGTGATAAAACAATCAAAATGGACCCAGAACTAACAAAAACATAAGAATTAGCAACAAAGGACATTCACACAGTTATAATTAAACATATATGTTCAAAAAGTTAAGTAGAAACATGGATGATTAAAAAAAAAGACCCGAATGATACTTCTATAGATGAAAACTAAGATGAATGTATAAACTGAAAAATATCTGAACGGGATTAAGGGCAGATTAGACTTTGTAAAAGAAAAGATTAGTGAACTTGAAGACAGAGGAACAGAAACTATCTAAAATGAAAAAAAAGAAAATTTTTAAGAATGAACAATGCATGAGTGAGCCTAACGTAAATTTAAATGGAGTTTCTGAAAAGGGAGTGGGGATACAGAAAAATATTTGAAGAAATAAGGTCAAATTAAACCTAAGTAGCTCAATAAACACAAGCATAAGAAACATGAAGAAAACAACACCAAGGCACATCATAACCATCTAACCCACAACAAGTGACCAGTAGAAACCCTTAAGAGCAGCCAGAGAAAATAAAAAGATACAGAGGAACAAAGATAAGGAAAGACGAGAGATTTCTCACAAGAAACAATGTAAATGAGAAGACAGTGTAGACACATTTTTAAAGGACTGAAATTTAAAAATCAGAATAGAATAGAATCCTATACCCAAGTCTTAAATCACTGACCTCAGCTTTCACCTTAGGAGACTAAAGAAAGAGGAGGAGATAAAACCTAAAGTAAGAAGAAGAAAGGAAGTAATAAAAATCAGGGCAGGAATCAATAAAACAGAAAATAAATGAAACCAAAAAACTCTTTTTTTGAGATCAATAAAATCAATAAACTTCTAATTAGATTGATCAGAAAAAAAGAGAGAAGACACAAATTACTAATACCTAGAATGAGAGAGCCAGATGTCCCTACCGATTCTACACATACTAAAAGATAATAAAGGAATATTATGAACAACTTTATGCTAATAAACTGAAAAATTCCTTAAAAGACCCAAGCTTATGCAAGAAAAAATAGATAATGTTGTGAAGAAGAAATCGATAACTTGAATAGCCCTACATCTATTAAAGAATTTGAATTTGTAGTTAAAAACCTTCCCACAAAGAAAACTCTATGCCCAAATGGCCTCACCAGTAAATTCTACAAACAGAGAAAAAATGATACCAATTCTACACAAACTCTTCCAGAAAATGAAGTAAGGAGTGGCATTGGTGCTATAGTGGTGAGCATAGCTGCCTTCCAAAATGAAGGTAGGATGTTCCAAGAAAACCATAGACCAATATCCCTCATGAACACAGATGCAAAAGTTCTAAATAAAATTTTAGTATATCAAACCCAAGAATATAAATAAGTATAACATATCATACCAGAGTAAGATTTATCCTAGCAATGCAGGGTTAGTTTAATGTTGAAAAACCAATCAAAGTAATTCACCATTAACAAATGAAAAAACAAAAACCAATGATCATCTCAATAGATGCACAAAAAGAAACTGACAAAATCCAAAATCCCTTCCTAATAAAAACCCTGGGTAATTTAGGAAGAGAAGAAAACTTCCTCATCCTGATAAAGGACATCTATTAAAAACACTACACATAACATTATACTTGAGTGGTGAAGGACTGAATGTTTTCCTCTAAAATCAAGAACAAGGCAAAAATGTCCACTCTCAACCTTTCCATTCAACATTGTATTAGAGGTTCTACCCAGTGTAAAAAGGCAAGAAAAAGAAAAAAAGGCACCCAGATTGGAAAGGAAAAAGTAAAACTGACTTTATTTGTAAATGACATAATTATCCATTTAGAAAATCCAATGCAATGTATAAAAAAAAAAATCTAAAGAACTAATAAGTTTAGAAAGTTTGCAGGCTACAAAGTCAATGCAAAAATCAATTATATTTCTATATATTGATGTAGTGTAAGGCCTGAGTGACAGGTGGCTTTTCTTTTTGTAAGTGCCTGCATAACTTAAGCTTTGATTATCAAGGCATCCATTTCAAAGAAGCATCCACTTCAAAGAGGGCTATCTCAAATACATTGCCAGCCACAGGACTAGATGAAGAGCCCACCAGCCTCCCTGCACTGAGCCTCCTGTTTTAGAGATCTTTGTTGATTTCAATAACTGACCATTTGGGCTACTTTTTTTTCTTCCCCATGCTGCAAATTCCTGCTCTTATGTTTTAAATTCACCAAAAAAAAAAAGACTGAGCCCATGAAACCCTAGACTCCCCACCCTCTGACCCCAATAAAAGCAGAAGCCCAGGCCCACGCTCACCTACACTCTCTCTACCCAAGACCCAGCTGTGTGGTTTATATGCTCCAGGGCTTGTAAATAATAAATAAACTCTTTTTTTCTTCAAAGTTTCCTAACGGTTTTTGCTGAAGAGCCTCTTGCAATCATAACTAAAATGGTCGGTCCAGTCGTAATCTTGTTTTGAAGAGGAAGATGTCTGTGGGATGTTCCGGGGGGGGGGGGGGGGGGGGTGCGGGGGGACGGGGGCCAGGTGAGTGTCCTCAGGCATTTCTAGTTATAGCATTACTATTGACAAATAAAAATGGCAAGCAATAGGATATATTGGAGTATATGAGGAAGCCATTTGGTATAAACCTAATTCGGCCTGACTTTTTTTCAAAAGGGCCTGACTGTGGCTATTGAGCACGCATTGCATATCTGCTTAGACATTTCCTATGGCCAGAACAAAGGCCCTTGAGATAAAGGTGCAACTTCCCCCCACATTACCATTTCCTTAGGGATAAGCATTTTTCCTTAGGCTAGGAACTGATTGCTGCACTCACCTCCCAGCTCACCTGTGACCACCCAGCTGGAGACAACAGACTGCCACCCTGCTGTGTTCACAGAGACAGAAGACCTACCTGCTATTTCCATCAATCGCTGTGCCGACAGAGCAGTCTCGCGACTATTGTAAAAGGGACATTTCAATCCTATGTGAAACATCCTCTTTGAGGGTATA